>NC_072016.1:4398280-5107446 GCF_027791375.1 Indicator indicator
ACAGACTTATGCCCCTACATAGCAGAAACCTGTATAAGGATCCATTCATGTAAGGATTTTATTCCCATGTGTAAGTGAAAAGGAAAGGTTTTTGACACCTCAACAAATATTTAAACTTAAGAACTAAAGTGATCTGCTGTCTGTCTAGCAATGAATTGTGGAACTGGTACCAATTCTAATCTACTCGTCCTCAAGGACCATATTATCTGTGGCAAAGCTGTGGCATGGGTGAGCTTTGTAGATGTGCAAGGGGAGAGGAGGAGGAGGAGCACTTCCCTTAACAGTATTCTATTCCACACAGTATTCTGTTTCAAACTGTACTTCACTATCTGTTGTAATTCTCCTGAAGATTTTCATGTTGCAAATACCTTTCTTTGTAAGAACTGTGAGGGAAGTTTGCAGCCCTGGCGGGAATGGGGAATAATCTGGTGTGCTGGAACATGAGGAATTCAAAGGCAGACTGAAACAGCACAGGGAGGCAAGGCTAACCAGTCAGGTAGCAAAAGAAACACAGGCATTTGAAAAAGGAAATCTGAAGTTCCAGTTAAGAACACAATCAGATGGAATTTGCAGTCATTGATTCAGGCACTGGGTTGATTGACAAAGGCAACATCACTTTGCTTCCCCCTTCAGTCATGCCTTTCGTGGTTTCTTCATGAAAACAAGCCCCAGATACTTGCTTTAAAGCAGATTAAAGAGTGTGATTTGACAGCAAGGACAAATCCTGATCTCAGGTTGTGCAACTGCAGAACCCAGGTCTACAGTTGTAGGTTCTGCTATAATTAAGTTCTTAGCTGTTTTGTAATACATGGAAGCATAATTTTAGGACTAAATGCCAGTATTTAAAGTTATGCGATCTGCTTCTTTCATCCATCTATAACTTCACAACATGCTTAATCATATTCTGCTTTATTGTGGTAATCTCTGGACACACTAAATTAACTCCTCAGACTTTGATCGCTGTGGTAAATAACATGGTTGTTCACTTGAAAAATTCTGCCAAGTAGGGCTGCCTGTGAAGGGTTTGTCCTGTCTTTGGGTATAAATCTCAGTCAAAAAGAAGAGCAGCAGTAATTGGGGGGTTGAGTGATTCTAAGGAATATGCAACTAGATAATATAATGTAATATAATATGATATAATGTAATAGAAGGCATATTGTAATATGGCAGAATACAATGTGACATAGTATGTACCATAATATAACTTAATATAACTTAATATAACTGAGTAATATAACTTAATATAACTGAGCAATATAACTTAGTAATATAACTGAGTAATATAACTTAAAACCTTAATAAAATATAATATATATTGCACATCACTTGAATGTTACAATTTGATTTCTATAATTTATTGGTTTGCACGAAAAGCAAAAAAAGTAATGAAAAAATGACACTGGAATCAGAAAAACAACCAAAAAAGCCCCCAAATAAACAGCATTTTCTTGTAGTTCTATAAAATATTTGTAGTGACTACATTCCCTTCATGCAAGGGTTATTTTCTGTCAGGAATGATGTCAAAAGTATAGAGTTATCAGTTGCAGACATGCAAATGGATCATTAACCAGATTTTTCTAGTGGTATTTTTTGTGCTTGAAGAAAACATCCAGAAAACAGCTGCCTTGTATTTTACATGTGTAGCCTGTAGTTTTTGCTTTGCTGTACAGAGGTGGGTTGAAATTTCCCTCCCACATTAACAACAATATGCTTGTTAAAAATGTGAAACATTCAGTGAGATGCCACTTAGAATCATAGAATCAGTCAGGGTTGGAAGGGACCACAAGCATCATCCAGTTCCAACCCCCCTGCCATGGGCAGGGACACCTCACACTACAGCAGGCTGGCCAGAGCCACTTCAAAGCAATATCCACTTTCTAAGGACTGCCCTGTGGTATCTTACCTCTTTTCTTAAGGGATCTATTAATGCCACAACGAATGGGAATTTGTCAATCAGTTCCACATACATGTCAACCATTTCATCAGGACTTTTGAACGTCCCAGTGAGTATCTCATATTTTCCTTTATCCTAGAAAGCAAAGTAAAAGGCATACAAGGTAAGGAAGGTCATACTTGAAAACCCAGAGTACTGATGGAAGCAGACAGATCTTGTGCATCCAGCATCACTGCTAAGGCAGTGGATTGTCTGCTCTTCAGTCAGCACACCCTGACTTCTCTACTTCACTCTATGTGCTCAGCACCTTGTTACAGGAAACTCTGCTGAATCTAACAGTGAGTCCCAGTGGGCTCATGCCAAAGTCTCTGCAAGATGCCACTCCCTAAACAAGAGATCTTTTTCAGCAGTTTCTAGGGAACTACATTATCATCAAGTTTATTGAACCTCATTTGAAAATTCTCACTCTGCATTTAAAAAAACAGAATAACTTTCTTTTTGTCCTCATTACAAGAAAGAAAATATTGCCAGGGGAAAGGAGTTTAACCCCCACTGCTCAAAACCAAGATACTACCTTTCCACATCCCTTTCCCCTTTCAAAATAAACCCAACAAGAAGAAGAGTAGTTTTAAACCAGTCTCATCATTACGGGAAGCACAAACTGCAGCGTACAAGGATTATTAAGGGCATGTCAAACTGTGCTACACTATCCACTGCTTTAGTGACTTTAACAGCTCAGTAACAGCTTCAGAACTACTGATACATCTTTAGTTAAGACTTTGCTCATTCTAGTACAGGACACAGACATCACCAATGGGCAGGAAAGCAACTGCTTTCACAAAACACACTGGCAATGAAAAGTTTGTCACTAGAGAACACCCAAATGTACAAAACTTCCTGAGACATTCCATGGAATAGGAAGTTGGTTGTTTATTTTTTTTTCTTTGGTTCAGAAACCTGACTGATCTTGGAACAAGGACTTTAAGCCTTCATATAGAGATAAATAAACTTTGTCAAATAAAAACTATTGAAAGAGCAGAATTAAAAAAATGGATGTGGATGCAAAGTGAGCTGAATATTAGTGAGTATACAAAGATACCATAGTGAAATTACTTAGAAAGGTAGTTTGAAGAAAACTACAGATGTAGAGTAAAATACCAGAGAAATAAAGACCTAGTGGTGTGAAGGAATTGAAGAAGTATTTCTTGTTCTTCATCCTTGAAATTAAGGTGGATTAGAAGATAATTATTTTTTTACTTATATATATGTTGTGGTGAAATGAGAAAAAAAAAAACAAAACCAAAAAAAACCCACAAAAGCAACAAAGCAGGATTTGCTTGAATTGAAAATTGTCTGAGATGCAAAGTGAAATGAAGCTGGTTTGTTAAACAGGGCAGGGAGCAGGTGTGTGCCCATGAAAGCAGTTTGCTCTGTTTGAGACAGACTGATCTGAAAAATGTTATTAAAGAAATAAACAGAGAAAAGGAAGAAACCAGGCTGATGAAAGCAGGCTTAGGCCATTTGAATGATTAAGTTCTGAAAGTAGCAGAGGTTCTTGTAAGCAGGACAGAAGCCGTAATGGGGCTCTGACTTGGTTCAGTGAGATTTATCCCCTGCAGAGTGCACCACCACCACCTGTATGCTGGGAAGGAGGAATACAGACAGCTGTCCTCACTGCATCAAGCTGCTAGAAGGATGCCTGCAGACCTTGTCCCCTTGCACTCACAATCCAGCAATATATCTGCTGCCCATAGGACTAATTCAACTGTACTTTCCAGATGCAGAGAATTCTTTTGGTTTGCGTGATGCTACCTTAACACACAGAGCAAGAAGCTTCTAGGTAAGTTTGCAACGTGGTAATAAATAATGTTAACAAACAGCTCTACTCCTGTTAAAACCCAACAAAACAGATACTGAAAATAACTTACATAATCCATTAATTCGTGAGCAGCACAATTTATTGCTAAGTACATGTCTGTTCCTAGCTCCAGACCTATGTTGTTGCAAGCTGTCTGCATCAGGAGTAGTGGTTGCTCTAGATTATCACATCCTCTCATTAGGCAGCCCAAGTGTGATATTCTTTTTAAGGCTTGTGGCTGAAAGTAAAAAACCAAAATTATCACTTTATTTACATATTCATTGTCATTTCATTCTGCATAATATAAATTATTATCTTCAAAATATACATTTGTTTCCAGACATTGCATTGGCAAGTCGAGGGACAATTGTCTATAAATGAAGGGTAGTAAAATGCTAATGAGTAGAGAGCTAAGAGTCCCTGGAATTATGTCTAGTCATTTAATTCTTACTCTTATATGGCCAGTACTAATTTACAAAAAGATTTTAAAGGCACTCTTAAAAACCACTGAGTTGCCAATGGAATGCTGTGTAAAAGTCACTGGTACTGTACATTATCCCTTTGCCACAAAAATACCTCCTCCACTTTTAAACAGCTTTTACTCATTTATCCTCAAATACAGCTTCGATAGTGAACACTCTTTGGAGTATTCAAGAAACACTGGAATCTCCAAGATTTCTGGGAGGAACAGATTTCATGGGGAGGAAATAACCTCTAGCACAGCTGCATGGAGTTGTCTGCCTCAGGAACAGTGTTCCTGGAGATGAGCAACAGGCAAGGCTGTATTGAGTTAGTATTTCACGTGTCACTCTGTTATCGGGGGGGGGGGGGGGGGGAAGGGGTTGTATTTATTTTTTTATTAATTTATTTGGTTATTTATTTATTTTAAACAATGCTTTTTAATGTTAAAGTCTGGGAATTTGGGATTATAAAGAATGACACTAAGGTGGCCAGAAAGCAGCAGGATATAATCCTGGGTTAGGCAGCAGAAGTCAATCGGAAGGCATCGGCTTTGACGAGAGTCAAAGCACTAACTACAGCAGACAGAGCAGAAGTCCAGCGACATAGGATGTATGGATGTTCTTTCACATTAAAAAAAAAAATTAGGTCCAAAATGCAGGTCAGATTGTGTGGAGATTTTGTAGCAGTCTGTAAGGAGGGATGAGCTATTTGCCTTGCTGCTTTTGAAGCACTAAACAATATCCAGCATGAAATGCTGCAGTCGTCCTGCGTTTCACAGGAGACGGAGGTTAAGACTACATTTTTCAGGTGATTTTCAGGGCACCCATATATGTTGTGCCTTGGCACACTCTGTTAAAGGCATTTTTTCATCTTTATAAAAGCATTCTTTAGTCATTACTTCTATAACAAGTTCTTCTTCACTGGTTACTTCATTTTTCCCTTTCTTTCTGCCCCCAAAAGTTCAAACCAATACGGTGCTTTTATCAGTGTAGAATTCAGTCTCACTACTCTCTCTTTTACTTTTTTTTTCTGATTGGCATAAATGGATTTTTTTTTTTCCCAGTGAATCTAATGCATTGTTTCCTTGTCTGTATCTTCAGGAATTACTTGAACCTGTGAGTGCAGCACGTATTGTGGTGAGAATACAGAAATTACCCACCAGAAAAACATTGGTCAGCTGTTTAATGATGACAAATTTTGTGTTGTTTAAGCAACCAACAGGAAAACTTTTGTTCACCCTCTCTTTTGTGTACTCCACCACGGCAACAATTCTCACTTGATAGTATTTTAATCATCTCAGAATGGAAAGCAAAACTGGCACAGCGTTTCCATCTATAAATTAGGGGGTGTGAAGTGATAGAATAAGATCACCTGAGTCATACAAAATCATGTCCTGTGCACTATTATGAGTGCTTCCCTTTAACTGCTGGTTTGTGTTTGCCATTTCTATAACCTCAAACAGGAAATGGGAACTTAATGCAGCATGATTACGAGGGGAGTTATGTTCCCAGAGCTGAGAAACAGCACAATATGCAAGGTGGGTAATAGTTTTATGGCTTACACAATCAAAAGGACACGTTCTCTGCTGGTGCTACAGGCCTGAAAAATCCTCATTTGGATCATTTATCAGGATTTCCATATGAGAAAAATAATTAAATTCCAGAAGAATTTCCCTTTCCTGTTCTTGTTCCACAGGAAGGGAAGGTATAGGCAGAAGAATTCAAATTATTATGTAAAATATGAGCATTTGGAATATTTGAAAGTCTTGCCTTGACCTTTCCAAAATGGTAATGGAGATTAATGCTTTGTTTCTTAAGAACATTTTGGTTCCCTGCTGTTATTAATACCTTGTTGAAAGCTTAAAATGAAAATCTGTTTTCTTACCAAGGCTTTCTTCCCTGTATTGTGTGCTTTGCCTTTCTTACTGGCTGATAATTGAGGACTGGGCTGTTGGGAGTAAAAGATGAAAGATTTCAATTTCACAGGAAAGTCTAAAAATGACAGAGAAAAAATAATAATAATAATAATAATAAAGTTGACTGAGTTTTGGTCTTAAGAGATTGCAAATATTTAAGTTAGGAAAGAGCTTCTGTTTTGTCTTGAATACTATCAGCAACTATCCAGTCTTACTTTGTAGTGAAACTAACTTCGTATTTCTCTGTGGGCACCACTCCAACCATCACTTGTTTTTCCAAAGATTCTCACCTAGCCTACCAAAAATTCAGGGGATCTCAGAAATGAGAGTCTAAACTTGGAAGCAGTTGGAAAGCTCAATGCACATGCTGAGATCAAGATACTACTGCAGTACCAGTACCTGGAATAATGAATGGTGTGTTTGTGTGTGAGACTTAGCAAGATCAGAACCCTACATTGTATATTCACTGTGGTACCATTCCCTTCCACTATACTTTAGGTAAACAGAAAGTCTTAGCACAATGTTTTATTCTGTCCCTGTTAATTTAATATCATCAAATGGCCAATGGTTTATTCATCTGTCAGAGAAGCACATCTATTCTGTGCCATAAGGCTGAGCCTGCTAACAGGCTAAATGTTCCATGTTTCAGCTTAAAAAGACAGAGTAAAAAAAGACAAAAAAACCAAACCCAAAATAAATTAAATACATCACATGTTTTTATTCTACCTCTTTGCCTGGAGGCTCAAATAGTCTTATCATTTCTTTCTGAATATCCAGAACTCTTTCTAAGCCCTGAAATGAAACAACAGTAATCTTCAAAATAAAGATAAAGTATGTAATTTTAGCATCCTAAATCAGAAAACACTTATTCTATACACAGATCTTTAAAGTATTTAAAACATAACCTGTGGTAGACTTTCTTAACATAATGCCCCCAGCCACAAAATGCAGTCAAGTGTCTGATGATGAATGGCTAGTAGCAGTGGAAAGAACAGAAATATTTGGTTGTGCTGAGGAACAGGAAGGCAAGAAAAGTGATCTTGTTCTTCCCCAGATGTAACACTTAAGCAATCTGTGGGTCTGCATGACATCTGAGAAATGGGATGATAATCACTGTTCAGAATTGTGACTCTGACTCCCTAAATGTAAGTTCTGACAAAACTGAATGTTTAGTTTTACAACATATCCAGGAAGCAGGGGAAAAATTGCTGTCTTCATTTTCACAGAATCACAGGATTGTCAGGGTTGGAAGGGACCACAAGGATCAGCCAGTTCCAGCCCCCTGCCATGGGCAGGGACACCTCACACTACAGCAGGTTACCCAGAGCCACATCCAGCCTGGCCTTAAAAACCTCCAGGGATGAGGCTTCCACCACCTCACTGGGCAACCTGTTCCAGTGTCTCACCACCCTCATGGGGAAGAACTTCTTCCTAACATCCAACCTAAATCTCCCCTCCTCTAGCTTGGATCCATTCCCCGTAGTCCTATCACTACCCAACACCCTAAAAAGTTCCTCCCCAGCTTTCTTGCAGGCCCCCTTCAGGTATTGGAAGGCCAAAATAAGGTCTGCTCAGAGCCTTCCCTTCTCCAAACTGAACAACCCCAACTCTGCCTTCATAGGAGAGGTGCTCCCAGCCCTCTCTGATCATCCTCATGGCCCCTCTCTGGACACATTTTAAACACTGGGAGTGGAGAAACACTCCAACTGAATGATCCCTTGCTTTTCACTTTGCTCTCAGTCAGTAAAAAGTTTAATGCTAACTTCATAAGTTGCTATTCAGATTTTGTTAAACTGTGCTAGTAGAGGAATACTGAAGGGGGCATAAGTCAGTCACAGCTGACAGCACATCAATGCAGGACAAATGGCTATGTTTTTTGCACTGCAGCAAACAGCTTGCTTCTGTCCCATCAGCACTAGGAGGCATTGTGTCTTTGAAAGGTACAGAACTAGCAACTTTCTTAAGAGCTCTTGGTGTAAAAAGTTAAAGGAAAAAGAAAGAGAATTGAGCTCAGCTGTTTGTTCAGGTCACCAGCACAGAAATTAGAACTCACAGCCCTAACGCAGGCATCTTGTGCAGAAGCATTCTTTAAGGCAACACATGGCTAAACAGAAAGAGGGGGTTGATGCAGTCTGTCTCATCCATCCTCCTTGCCCCTTGAACAGATTTGGTTCTGTTTTGTATTCCCTTCTACCTTCACAATTTCATTTTTGAAGCAATTTCTTCCCAAAGATTTTACTCTTTCCTGTGAACTTCTCACAAGTTTTGTATGCTACTCTTTATCATCTACTAACATAAAGTCACATTTTAAACAAAATTAAATCCTCTTATTGTTGTGTAACACAATTTCCCTACACCTTCTTCAATGCAATGATTTCCCCCCCCCCCCCCCATATTAAAACATCTTCATCCATCTTCTTCTAAATCTTCAACTGTTTGCTTCTGTTAACGTTCCTCAGGTTATAATTCTGCACTAATATTTGTTAAAACTTTGGCCTTGCAAGCAAACAAAACATTAAAAATACAGTGTGTAAGGACTATGTTGAACAGACTGGCCTACTTCTGTACATTCATAGCTTATATAAAGTCTGTAGAATACATCCATAAAAAGGAAAAGGGAATAGTACCTGTTTGAGTGATAACTGAACTGCTGGTATGAGCATAACTTCTTTTGATAATTTCAGTTTTGCAGATGACATTTTTTCACAGTGCAAGACAGTAACCATTGGGAGTGGTAGAGCCATCTCTGCAGGTGAATCCTAGGTGATTTGGAGTACCACATGAAAACATATATGGTAAAAAAAAAAACAACAGAATAATTTATTATATGTTTCAATAATGGCACAGGGTTCGAAGACCCCTACTGGCAATGATCTTAAGGGTGAATTCCATGAGGTATATTTAATATTATTATATTATTAATATTAGTACTAATATATTAACATTACTGCAATGATCTTAAGGGTGAATTCCATGGGGTATATTTAATATTATTATATCATTAATATTAAGGGTGAATTCCATGAGGTATATTTAATATTACTGCCATAAGGATTAACATTACTGCAATGATCTTAAGGGTGAATTGCATGAGGTATATTTAATATTCTTATACTATTGTATTATTAATATTAATATATTAACACTACTGCAATGATCTTAAGGGTGAATTGCATGAGGTATATTTAATATTATTATACTATTGTATTATTAATATTAATATATTAACACTACTGCAATGATCTTAAGGGTGAATTGCATGAGGTATATTTAATATTATTATATTATTAATATTAATATAGTAACATTACTGCAGTGATCTTAAGGGTGAATTCCATGAGGTATATTTAATATTGTTATATCATTAATATTACTATTAATATATTAACATTACTGCAATGATCTTAAGGGTACATTCCATGGGGTATATTTAATATTATTATATCATTAATATTAAGGGTGAATTCCATCAGGTATATTTAATATTACTGCCATAAGGATTAACATTACTGCTATGATCTTAAGGGTGAATTCCATCAGGTATATCTAATATTATTATATTATTAATATTAATATATTAACATTACTGCAATGATCTTAAGGGTCAATTCCATCAGGTATATTTAATATTACTGCCATAAGGGACTGCTGGCTTCAGAATTCTAGAGTAACTGTGATAGCTGGGCTAAAACAATCACAAGAAAGAGATGTACCACGCCATGCTTCAGGAGTGTGATATATAAGTACAATGGAGTATGGCTAACGGTGGCACCAGCCTTAGCTACAGCAAGTGATGTTCCCCCGATGGCTAAGCTGCCACAAAGCACTGGTTCAGCAGGTTCTGCAGGTGGGATTGGCTTCTCTGCAACTGACACCTTCTTTCCTACAAGACAGAGAATAATAGCCAAGTATTTTTGTAGTTTAAATCATGTGCTTGTGTATCACAGTTATATGACTAAGTATGATGGTGTCATTTCGGTGTATTGCAATCAGTTCTTCTTTTGAAACTTAATTTTGTCAGTTGTTTCTATATGAAACAACCCTAATAGGACACAAAGTAGCTGTACTCTGTCTAGTTTCTAGGTGTATTTCAAACCCGTTCACTGAAATCTGTATTTTTATTTACCTATGCTTATATCCAGTGATGTTACATCACTTTTCTATGCTCCTTTCATAAGCATGATTTCTTTGTCATTGAGAGAGTCCAACAGAGAGCTACCAGCGTGATTGAGGGACTGGAGCACTGCCCTATGAGTAGAGGCTGAGAGCCCTGGGGCTGTTTAGCCTGCAGAAGAGAAGACTGAGAGGGGATTTAATCAATGTTTATAAATATCTGAGGGCTGGGGGTCAAGAGGGAGGGGAGAGGCTCTGCTCAATTGCACCCTGTGACAGGACAAGGGGTAATGGATAGAAACTACAGCACAGGAGGTTCCACCTCAAGATGAGGAGAAACTTCTTCACTGTGAGGGTCATAGAGCACTGGAACAGGCTCCCCAGAGAGGTTGTGGAGTCTCCTTCTTTGGAGACTTTGAAGACCCATCTGGATGCATTCCTGTGTGACCTGTGCTGGATTCTGTGGTCCTGCTCTGACAGGGGGGTTGGACTTGATGATCTTTGGAGGTCCCTTTCAACCCCTAACATCCTGTGAGTCTGTGAACTGTAGAATCTGGAAAAGACCTTTAAGATCATTGAGTCCAACCATTAACCTAATACTGCCAAGTCTGCTGCCTTCCTCTTGACCCATCCCAAGACCTCAGTGTCTCTCTTGTTGTGTGGGACAAAACTGAACACATTATTGTCCTCCTTATCCTAACTAGGAGTGAACATACTTGATTTCTTCTAAACATGACAATGAAAAATGTTTCAGTCTACTACAGCTGGATATTCCAATGAGAAAACTGGTCTTTTAAATATTCTACAAGCATGTAATCCTTGTTCAATTTTCAGAAGAATTTATTTCCCTTTCAGATACAGTGGAATAACTTCTGTCAAAATGCTTGGAACCCAGTAGCTTCCACTATCATATTTATGGCCTGCAGTGCTTATCTGAACATGAAGAGTGAGCACCCATGTGGAAGATAAATAACCAGTCTGATTCTCAGGACCCATACACATTGAGGAATCTCCTATAAATCTCACCAGCTACCTTGGCTCCTAGTAGGAGAGCTGTACAAGTTTCCATTTCAATAAAATACAAATGCTACAGGATATAACTGGACATAGAACTGTTAGAGTGGGTCCAGAGGAAGGTTGTGAAATAAATGATAGCAAACCCTTTTTTTCTGAGGGTAATGCAATGTTTGGGGGTAACATAGTGCTTTTTTCCTTTGGGAATTTGTTGTTTGGCTATATACACTTAGCTTGTTTCTCTACTCACACCATTTTTAGCTTTAGTAGGTTTGCTTGCTTACTTTCCCCCCCTCTGTACTACCCATCATTCCCATCACAGCCCCTTTCTTCTCTTTTTCTTTTCACCTTCCTCCTTTTGTCAGTGTTAGCAAGAAACATTTTTCCTCGCTCTTTCCAACTTTTTTTCCCCTCCATTCATTCTAGCTTCTATCTTAATTCTATTTTCTTGTTCAGTTCTATGATTCCCCTTTCTTTCCTTATAATTTTCATTTTTATTCTTCATTTGCATCCTCCTCCATTCTTATTCCTCACTCTGAGGTGTAATAACCTCCTGTCTAAGCCAGCTGTAAAACAAAGGCAGAAACTGTTCAACTGATGCATGTGAATGATGAGAAAAATCTCTTATGTTCCCCTCTCTCATTTCTGCAGTAGAAACTGCTGTGATCAGAAAGAAGATTTAGGAGAGGGTAACCAAACCCTTGGAAATGAGACAGTGTCACTCCCTGTCCATGGACTACTTCAGAAAGTATTTTAGCACCTTTATCAATATCTGTACTGTATCAATATCTGTACTGCAGAAAAACACGAAACCCAAATAAACTAAAACCTGCTTTTGCTGCTTTTTTCTTCCCAGGTAGTGCAGTTGCTGATGGAGCGCCTGAAGAAAGGGGAAGGGTGGCTTCTGCTTCTGCTTCTTCTTCTGCTTGCTTTTGATTTTCCTTGTTTTCTTCTGCCTTTTCAGTAAAGTATTCACTTGAGGGAAGAGGCATAAAGGTTACTGGCTCCAAATAATGTTAAACATGTGACAAGTTGACACAGGATACAGGCTAAGAGCTGTGGATTAAGGGCAGCTATTTAATCTTCCACCATAGACTCACTGTATCAAGTTAGAGACATCAATAAATGTCATTATTTTTGGTAGTTACCTGCAGCATTGGTTAAACTAAGGAACAAGACAAGCAAGCATTATAAACCTCAGCACATGCTTTTCAAATCACACTGGCTTGAACTTCAGCTCTCTGTAGACAGTCTTAGTGTGAAGGATGTGTTTGCTGTGCATGGATGGTAATGGGTCCTGTCACAACCTCCTGACATGCAGCAGCCTGGCCTAGGCTGCTAATCCAGTAGGTGAGCTGTGCACTCTTTATCTAAGAGGCTGCAAGCCCACAATCAGTGAAACTTTGATTACATGCACAAAGTGGAAACTGCATACATGGGTCACAGCCACCCATGGGGTTCAGGCAAGCTGAGTATGCAAGATATATAAAGTAGTGCAAAAAAATGTGTTAAAATCCTATTTAGACCCACACCAGCTGGAATAATTTCTTTGCAAGTGAGGCCTTATTCCCTTCATCAAGGTCTCCCCAAAGCTATTCCATGTGGAAGGTCTGTTTGCTACAGTCCATATTAAGTGTGGCAGCCCAACTGCTACCCCTACAGCAAAATGTCATTCCCCTCAGAAGGAAGAAACAGTTCCAACTGCAGAAGAGGACAACAGGCCATATTACTGCTTCCAGTGTCAAGAAAGCCATGATGTTAGGGTAGCTCCTCCAATATTACCATAAAAATACATCCAGGTAGATCTGTGATACTTTTACCTTATGTACTTTTTTTTTTTTTATAAAAAACCAGACCTATTTCTTTGAATGGAAGATTATAGACCTTTTTTTTTTTTTTTTTAAACTCTGGGATGCTCCCAAGAAGAAACATGTGAATGAAAACATAAAGATGGATCTTTATCGCAGAGACTACCCTTCCAGAGAAACTAACTGCCTGAAGTAAGAAGCCTTTTGGAGTAGCTCACTCAGAAAGAAGGCTCCACCAGAACCTGAAAACTAACTTCTGTGGATTAGCTCAGTCAGAAGACACACACACAGGCCCTTTGTACCACTTCTGTTCTGCAGTGCAGAAGTAGCATTGCAATAAACATCCCCACTGAATTCAACTGCCACTGAATCAGTTTCTCAAATGGAGCATTTCACTCATGGTCACATTTAGACAATTTTTTCTTGGAGATCCCTATTTTTGTATCCCATTGTCCTGGTTTTGCTGGGACAGAATCCTAAGCTAGCCATGGGCTGAAGGCCATTAGCAGCTTTGAGTCACCCAGGATAGCTGACTCGACTTGGCAAACAGATGTATCCCAAATCATAAAGATCATATTTGGTACAAAGAGGGAGGTTTGCAGAAGGAGAATGGAGCTTCCTCCTAGGGATCCTCCTCTCCTGCTCTCAAGGACTGCTTTCCAGTTTATTGTGACTGCTGTACCTTTGCTTTCTTTAAATCCATTTTCACTTCAGCCTGTGGGTCTTCTCTCCTTTTCCCAATTCCTCTTATCTGCTGGGGAGGGGTCATCAAGTGACAGAGCACCTGCTGTAATTTATCCCCAGATGTGGGCTAAATGTAGACACCCATTTATGAAACCTTGTAAAATACAGCATGATTTTCATATCATAATTATAAAAAACAAACCCAAAACCACTCACAGGAAATAATACAATGCAATGTGTCTGAGACAGACATCACATCCTACAAATAATAATTATTAAAGAATATTCAGTGTTTTCTACTACGTTTTTCATTTACAGTATAAATTAATGGTGTATATTCTAAATGCAATAATTTGCACAATATCCAAAACCTACCCAAGCATCTGATCAACTTTATACTGGTCAGTAGGCTCCAAGTCTTTTAACATTGTGTTCAGTGATTCATTGACCCACATCATGGCAGTGGTAACAGACTCATTCCTTTCTTTCTCATCAGCTTCAGTTGTTTTAGGTGAAGCATTCTCAGGTATTTGAGAATGAGAAGACATTATGATGGAACAAATCCTCTGGGGAAAAAAAGTTAAAGTACTAGTTAATTTCCAGCTTTGAAATGTCATTTGAAAGATTGAGAAGTATGTGTCCTTAACAACTCTAGAAGTACCTATCTTCAACTCTGTGGGTCACTTAACATCTTTTTTCATCCAGTACTTTCTTCCTCATTTCTCACCCATTAGTAATCACAGATGTTTATCATGTTTCTTAACCTAAATTGTAACTACTTAGGCAAAACTCTCTTGATAGATCTGCTTTACATGTGTATTTTGTTATCAGAATAAACTAGAGTTAATTTAAAGACCATAGAGTCATTAGGACAAGCAGCTCATACCTTCTCATAGTTTTTAACTGTACAGTATATTTCCACTTCTAATGTTGGCTGACCAACACCATCAAGAACTTGTCTTCCAACTACTTTGCATATTACTGGAGCTTTTGAAATGTTAGAAAAGTAGTTAGCCTTAAATGAAAGAGAAAGAAATGCATTAAAGGTCAATTTCTATGCAAAGAGATTTTTATTCCATTAAATATAGTCCTGTCAAACCCACCATTGAGAAAATCCATTTCTATCTTCCAGCATTGAAACTACTTCTCTTCCACTGTACCATTTACTTCTTTATTATCTGTTTAAGAATGAGATTCCAGGGGACAGAGCCAAATCCTGTCTAAGCATGGAAGTCCTAAGCCACATCCAGGTTAGATGTGTTTTAATTTGGCAAAGTTAGTGATGAATAGGATAGGTCTCCTCAGCCTTCCTAGAAAACAGGCATTTGTCCAAAGTTTACTTGGCCTTCCACTGAATAACAGAAGTAGTCATCCTGTTACTCATGAAACTAATTTCTGCTAGAATTCACACAGCCTCCACCTTCCCTGTGCAGTGAGCTGCTATAAAATAATGGTTTTGTCTGTGGATAAGGTCTTGGAGGAAAAAAATGTCTCTGCTCTCTCCTAAGGAAAGAAAAAAGATCCTGGACAAGATAAACTCAGAAATCTATACAGAAGGCTGCTAGAACCTAATGTTATATTAAAATTCCTGTAGCATGCTTTCATCTATTTATCTATTAATGAGTAGCTTTTAAGCTTTAAAATAATCCAATTTTGTGTGTGTTTTGGGTGGTTTTGCTTGTGGTGGTTTTTTGTTTTGCTTGTGGGTTGGTGGGGTTTTTGTTTTGTCTTGGGTTGTTTTTGTATTGTTGGGGTTTGTTTGTTTGAGGGTTTTGTTTATTTGGGGTTTTGGGGGTTGTTTCTAATTCTTCTTTTTCCATAACAAAAACACTAAAAACCTTTAATCAAAATCTTCAGAAGAAGTTCTCGTGTGAAATGCTATGCACAAAATTTGCTACGTGATGCAAACAGGGGAAAATGAGAAGTATTTTCAGAATCCACTTCTTGCTTACAGAAAAGTACTTAGTGCCCCACGTTATCTGTGTTGAGATGAGCAACCAGCACAGGACAAAGAGCCCACTGCTGCGGGGATGTCTTCGGCCCAGCGTCTAAGTGCCACTGGTCAAAAAACACCAAACCATGGCAGCTCCTGCCTGGCTCAGCAGGAAATGATTTAAGCTTAAGTGAAGTCAGAGAGGCATCGAGCTCCTTGCATCAACCTGTGGGACGCGCAGCACCGGGATGCTCAGCACCTCCCTCGCCTGAGGGCAAGGACGGAGCCCGGCGCCTACGCTCGGTAGCTGGGAAGGGGCTACGGGAAAGCCCACGCGGCCATCCACCGCCGCCTCCCTCTCCACCGGAACGGGGCCAGGTAGGGTCCTACTCACTGAGGAGAGCCCCGTCCAGCCCCGCTCCCCGCCTGGAGGGGCCGCGGCCCCTCAGCCCGGCACAGCCCTCAGGAGGCAGGCGCTGGGTGCCTGCGCGCCGCTTCCCCTCCCCGCGCTACCAGCTCCCCGTAGAGGTCGGCGGGGCGCAGCGGGTAGAGGGCGTTCAGCGCTTCCTCCAGCCGCTGCGGCACTTGGTGGGCTCGGTAGAACTCCGCCGCATCCTGCCGCGGGCCCTGTAGCTTCCGCTGCTGCTGCCGCTGGCCACCGGGCTCCATGCTGGCGCTGCGGCGGCTGCTAGGCGACGGCCGGCAGCCTTCTCGCGAGAGGCAGACGCCCGGCGGGGTGCCTGCGGGATGTGTCCCCGAGGGTGCCGCCGGCCCAGCCCGGGAACCCCGCGGGAAGGGGGTCTGCTGCCGCGGAGCCCCTAGTGAATCCCTGTCCATGCTGCATCGCTGGGCCGGGCGTAGTTGGAGAGCCAGGGCTGGTTGGGTGGGGTTTGCTTTTCTTAATGCCGTGTGCGGCGTTGGTGCTTCCCTCGGAGGCTGGTCATGGTCTTCCAAGGCAGAATGCCTCCGGCAGCTGCTCTTTGGTATTAAAAGTCTCTGAACAACACAACTGTGTAAGATGATCGTGCTGAAAGAGAGACAGATTATGGTTTGTGAAACGTCTAGTGAGGATAACGCTGCAAAACGCCCCAATAACTCTACTTGTGCATTTAAAAGCCCTTTACTTGCAATGAAAAGGAACGTTTCACAACCGAAATGATCGTTTTTAGCCTGCAATTTCCTACAAAAACTTTCACTTTGTTATACCCTTCATTGGTAATTTTGTTGAAGTAACTGAAAGTGGAGATACTTAAAAAGCTGTTAGCTGCACACTCCCTCAGCGCTAAAATCAATATGTGTAGACCTTTGCTCATTGTGTGTTCGCTTCTCTATGTTGGCTGATAATGAAGAAAAATCCCTACTGAATCATTTTCTTTTCCTTTCACATCCTTCAGAAATAGTATGGTACCTCTCCAGAGAGTTTAACCCTCTTTATTTTTTTTAAGCTGTTTCCTTGGCAGAAGTTTCTAAGCTGACACTACCTGTTCCTTGAGGAAAGCAAGCAGCAAAGCACTCATTTGATTTTCCTCCTTCAGAAGATGTTACCATGGTGGGCAGCTGCTCCTTGGGGTATGCAGGAGGGGCGTGGGCTGGGTGGCATTAGGGGAATAGTCCCAGATCTGTGTCACATGGATGTGCTTGGCCCATTAAGCTCCAGTTTAATTAAATATTCCTGTAAGAATAGCCTTCTGGAGGTAATGGTGCTGGTGTGGTGCTCTGAGAGCATCATCACAGGCTAAATAATGCAACCTGTTGTGAGAGCTGTACCTTCTGATACATTTCAAGCACCTCTAGATCAGTTTCCCACCTTCTGCCTCTTAAAGGGCTCTAAATAAAATTCATCATGGAAAAGCAGCTCATGCATTGCTCTGTGGGTATTGATCAGTCACCTGGGAAAAGAAACTTGTCATCTTTGCCTTTAGGAAAGCAATGAGGTGAAGGAGATACTCAGTTTAATAACCTTGCACTCTTAATAAACTGTTTGAAATGCTAGTTAAGAATTCCCTTCAAGTATTTATTGTATTTGTTTTGTGATCAAGTGAATGTTGCATGAATTATCTGTATGCCCATGTAATTTCCATTAACAGTAATAGTAATTGCAAGCATGTAGAAAGAGGATGTCTTATCCTATGATCCTACCTATTATGAAGTAGTTAACTGATTAAGGTTAGGATACTGCAAGCCACTTCATACCATCCGTGAACTCTCTGCAACCCCATTATCTTCATTAGGCTTGTGTGGGTGTAATTAATTGGTGTTTAGTTAACAGTTGTGTTGAATGAAAAGGATTTAGTTCTATTTCTCTTAGTTTTATTGTCCCCATGGTGCTAACAGGCTAAAGTGTAATTAAAAACTCTCTAATCAAAGTATATGTAGCAAGCCACAAGAAACAAGCCTAGTGCGGAAAAGCCTGTGGTGTGACTCTGCCCTTTGAGAAATGATCAGGTACAAATAATACCCTATAGTAATTTATTATTATTATTTTAAACAATGAAAATGCTTCACTTGTATCACCATATGCATTTAAAATGTGCAGAACCAGCCATATAAGCTTGCAGTCCGTGCTTTCCCACTGGTCTCCGCTAACACTGCATTTTGATGTCTTCTCCACAGATTTTTCTCCTAAAGTCTTTTAGATTGTGTACTATTTTGAGTGGGTAGAGAAGTAGGGCTTGTGGCTCTTTTGAGAGAGGCTGTACATAACTTTTTATCACTTCTTGCTTTTACTCTAGCTCTTGTGCTAGGAAATACATCATAATCATTATGATCAGTCCTCATTTATGATACTGTATTTTGTGCATTCTTTTTTCCACAAGATGCTTTGTGTCTCACTTGAGTATTTATGCATGGTGCTAAGCTGGGGCTCTCTAAAACCAGGTATAACACAGCATGCTTAAGTGTTGCATGAAGGATTTGCTTTTTGCTGTTCTGAAATGTTGTTTTAAAGGTATAAAGTTGCCTCTTAAATCAATTAAGGTCACGGTCTTGCTGCTATCTGTGTTCTTGTACAATTTCATAGGAGGGTAATGTGTGCCCACTCCACTGCCAGGGTCTGCTTTGAAGTCAGATCTGAGCATGGAAAACCTGCATGACATTTCCAGTGAAATCAGTGTTGTCATTTTATATTGGCTATTCAAATACTCTTGTACAAGTACTTACTGGTCTTGAGGCATTTTAATTTCTTAATGATTAGAAAGCCTGGGTTTATTTAGCATATTTTTATTTCACACTTGAAGTGTTTCTGAAGTGTTTCTTTTCATTCTTAATATTCTGCATTCTATAATGGAAGGTGTCCAGAGAAGGGCCATGAGGATGATCAGAGGGCCAGAGCATTTCTCCTATGAGGATAGGCTGAGAGAGTTGGGGTTGTTCAGTCTGGAGAAGAGAAGGCTTTGAGCAGACCTTATTGTGGCCTTCCAGTACCTGAAGGGGGCTACAAGAAAGCTGGTGAGAGACTTTTTAGGGTGTTGGGTAGTGATAGGACTAGGAGGAATGGATCCAAGTTAGAGGAGGGGAGATTTAGATTAGATGTTAGGAAGAAGTTTTTCTCCATGAGGGTGGTGAGACACTGGAACAGGTTGCCCAGAGAGGTGGTGGAAGCCTCGTCCCTGCCTGTTTTAAAGCCAGGCTGGATGTGGCTCTGAGCAACCTGATCTAGTGTGAGGTGTTCCTACCCTTGGCAGGGGGGTTGGAACTGGATGATCCTTGTGGTCCCTTCCAACCCTGACAATCCTGTAATTCTATAAAGGCTAAACTCCAGTAACAAAGCTAAATACAACAAGAATAAACAAAAGCTTTGTTTCTAGGATGCATCCAAATGTAACATTTAAATTGGTCCTTGAGTCTACATAAATAGAAACACTTCCAAGAACTTGAGTAATACATGTACTGGATATTTGGAAATTTCAGGTAATTATTTAGTGGTTTGTTGTTTCTTTTTTTCTGTTTGTTTGGTTTTGGGTTTTTTCCCTCCCTAGAATTTTAATTTTTGGAGTAGCCTTGTAAGAGTTCATTTCCCTTGAGTAATCATTCTCTACTCCTTCCACAGTTACTTCAAGCTGAGTGGGTTTTAATACTAATTCCTTTCTAAAGTTTGAGGATTCTTCCTGTGGGTCTGTTCAGCTCCTGCTGTGCAAGGGTGAGCCTACTCTTCTCCACAGGAGCTTGCTGAACTGAAATGTAAGAGCTGATAAGCTTGGCTTTATCATTCTTACTCCAATGGTGATTTAGAGCTCATGGTATTTAAAGACAACTTATTTCTGAGTTTACAGAAGATTGTCCTCGAATAGTTGTGATATAAATGGGTTTTGTAGTGTGTAGATTTGTTTAAATGCAATGCACAGGTTCTTGAGGTTTAGTCTTGGGTATCAGGGCTTTACTGCATGATTTCTTTGTGTGCATGTTTTCAAGCAACTGAAGCTTTAGTTTCTTGATGTATTATTTTTGGTGTGTGTTTCTGGGGGGTTGGTTTTGGTGGGTGGGTTTTTGGGGGGTTGGTTTTGGTGGGGGTTTTTGTTGCTTTTGAGGTTTTTGGTTGATTTTGGTGGGGTTTTGAGGGCTTTGGTTTGGTTTTGGTGGGGTGTGGGGGTTTTTGTTTGGTTTTGGTGGGAATTTTTGTTGGTTTTGATTTGCTTTTGAGGTTTTTGGTTGGTTTTGGTGGAGGGTGGGGGGTTTTTCTTTGGTTGGTTTTGGTGGGGTTTTTTGTTGGTTTTGATTTGCTTTTGAGGTTTTTGGTTGGTTTTGGTGTTTTTTTGGGGGGTTTTGTTTGGTTGGTTTTGGTGGGGTTTTTGTTGGTTTTGATTTGGTTTTGAGGTTTTTTGTTGGTTTTGGTGGTTTTTGGGGGGTTTTGGTTGGTTTTGGGGGGTTTTGGTTGGGTTTGGTGGGTTTTTTGGGCGTTTTGTTTCATTGGTTTTGATGGGTTTTGGGGGTTTTGTTTGGTTGATTTTGGTAGGGTTTTGTTTGTTTTTTTGTTTGGTTGTTTGGTTGCTTTTGGTAGGTTTTTATTTGTTTGGGGGTTTTTGTTTGGTTTTGGCTGTTTTTTTTATTAGTGTGTGTTTTTTATGTTTTGTTTTGGCTGTTGGAGCTTGGGTTTTGTTCTTGTTTGGTTTTGGTTTGTTTTGCTTTTCCCAGGAAAAGTGAAGCTGTTAGTATAGAAATTTCAGGAGTTCAAGTAAAAAGATATTTTTTGCAGTGCTATTGAGAACTGTTTTTTTTTTCTTGCATCCTGTTTTGTTTTTTTTTTTTTTTCTTTTTTGCTTAAACACATTTCTTGGGACAAACTGAGTATGGAAGAAAAGGAAGAATGGCTTTTTTTTCTTTTTTTTTTTCCTTTTCCCCATGGTATATCTCCTGATTTTTACAACCTTAATCACTTGGGGCATGTCTTGAACTTTTAACCTTCTTTCCCCAGCCCTGATGCTGTGAATAATGGACTCTCCTGCTTGACACATAACTAGATTGCAGTTCAAAGTGGATGTCACAAACACTATTGCACCATCTGGAGCAGAAGCTTGACTGTCATTTTGAGATAAGCCCATAAGATCATATGAATTTATAACTGACTTCATTTTTCCCATTGCACCAACTTAGGTTTCTTTCATTCAAAAAACTCTTTGGTTGTTTTGTTTTGTTTTTTTTTTTTTTTAAATAACACAACTTGCCTCCTCTGGTATTTTCTGCACAAAATTTTCAGGTCTTGTGTGAAAACCATGTTGCATTTATAACCACTTGGACCCTACTTTTGCTAGAAGCAAGATTTACATAATTCCCCTGAGGCTAGGGAAATGCTGCATGAACTATGGAGATGAAATTCTCTGTTTTCTCCTATTTCATTGTTCTCTTTATTTTTTTTTTCCCAGATCGAAACTCATTGAGGGAAAAAAAAAAACAACCCAGAAATATTGGTCCTATGTATTCTTTAAAAAAAAAAAAGGCACATTTTGGAAGTTAGATGTGATTGTAAATTGAAAAACTTTCCTGAGTATGGCTTGTGTGGAATGCATAATGCATGTCAGATATTCAGCCATATGTTTGGATAACATCCAGCTGATGCAGTGAAATATACCTTATTCTGAAGGAAAAGAATCTATTGACTGCCATGACTGCCTGGGGCTGTATTCATCCACAAAGCGCTGCTTTTATAAAGTCTGTGCACTGACAGAATTTTATTAAAAGTTATTTGTGTGGCTTGTCCCAAAGCAGCAGATTTTGACTGAGGATAAACACCTTCGACTTCCATTGAAACATCAGCAAAACTCTTAAACCCACTGCCTTGCTTAAAAAAGGGCTTGGAATTAAGAGATCTATGAACTTGAGGTCAATCTGGTGAGTTTGCAGTGCTTTGGAAAAGATGTGGCTGTGAGAAACACTTGCACAAAAGGGACCAGTTGAGATTTCAAATATCCCGGTTTAGTGAAATTAAGCAGCAGCTGATACAGAGACAGTGAAGGGTTCTAAGACAAAACCTTCTGCCTTTTTCTTCTTTAAACGTTGCTTAACATGTTTCAAAAGTCAAATACTCATGGGGAAATGCAGAAATACTCTAATTCTGACTGCTACGTGGGTTTGGAAAATATTCTTGCTTCTACAGAGTGATTGAGATCTGTACCAAATTAGTAAGGTAATTAATGTGATAATGCTGAGAAGAATATTAGCCCCTATTTCAGATTCCAGGAACACATGGGTGTAGCTCTCAGGTGAGTTCTTCATCTTTCTTTCTTAAAGCTGTACTATGATGTGAATTACAGAATCACACTCATTCAGGCTGGAAGGGTTCTCCTGAGATCCTCTACTCCATCTCCCCTGCTCAAGCAGGGCCAGCTCAGTCATGGCTAGTCAGGTTTTGAGTGTCTGCTGAGAGAGAGACTCCATAACCTCTATGGACCAACTGCTCCAGTGTTTGACCACACTCAAGGAAAAATTTTATCTATCTATCTACTTTTTTTTTTTTTTTCCAGTATGTGCCCATTGCCTCTTGTTTTCCCATTGAGCCAGTCTGACTACCTCCTCTTCATTCCCTCACATCAGGGAGTTAGCCACATTGACGAGAGTTGCTTGAGCCTTCTCTTCTCCAGGCTGAAGTGCTCCAGCTGTCTCAGCTTTTCCTGTTATGAAAGACACTCCAGTCCTTTGATCAACCTTGTGCTCTGCTCAGGACTCACTTCAGTAAGCCCATGTCTATCTTGCATTTAATTGCACTGATGGAATTCCACAACTGTGTTTGATTATCATAGAATCAGTCAGGGTTGGAAGGGACCACAAGGATCATCTAGTTCCAACCCCCCTGCCATGGGCAGGGACACCTCACACTACATCAGGCTAGCCAGATTATGGTGTTTTGATATGATGAATTTGATTATATTGATGCAAGAAAGATTATGCATAACTGGAACTGTCCTTAAGAGTAGAATTCAGTGTCAAACTCTAAATGTCTGTCAGGATTTGTATAGCCATGCAAGTTATCCACTGAAAATATTGCCTGCTCTCTGTATATTGCACTGACAGGAATGTGCCTCTAACTGTGATACAGGACTGCTGCTTCCTAGCCTCTGCTTCTTTAAAGGGCTAATGAAAGCAGCACAAACAGAGGAGCCAATAGACATCCCTTCACAGAAAACCCTCTAGAACTAGAGGTAGTGTGCCTGCAGTTGCATTTGGTGAAATGTACCTAAATTAGTGAGATGGACAGCATGTAAAACTCACCAGGCTTCAACCAGAAGGCAATCAGTATGCCTAATGTGTCCAAACATCCAGCAGAGAAGTCTCCACTTTGCTCAGAAAAATAGGAGGATGGATTAATATATTGTCAGCTGCTGATGTCTGGTGCTCAAGCCAAGAGTAGCACCAAAGGTACACAAACATTTGTCTGTGCCAATTTATTAATTCTCACTTACCTGTTCCTGGGGAGGGAGCAGTCCATCACACACAGCCTAGAACACCCTGGAAATGCAAGCTGTGTGTAAGTGAGTAACACGATGAAATTATTTGCAGAAGTGCTTACTGTTGCTCTCTTTTAAAGTTAAATGCAGCACTAAAGCTTAAATCCACAAAGAACTATTGGATCATCTACTCTTGACCTCCTGTGTATGCCAAGAACTGCATTTCGCATCTGATCTACAAGTTAAACTTTTTTTTAGGCTTAAATTTGAAAAGAATTTCTGCCTGCTTGCAACAAAATATCTTAATAAAAAGGGTAGTTCTTAAATAGCATTTCTATGTTTAAATTCTACCTGTATTCTGTGAGTGTTTGTAACAAGCAAGAAAAAGAGCACAGGGACATCTTAAATGCCCTGGCTACTTGTCAGAAGATAGTGGAGCCTTTCTTTTGTGTTTCCTACTTCTAAATGGGCATTTTTCAAGGACTGCCAAGAAGTGTTTGTGAAGCTACTGCACTAGCCTGCCCTGTAATGGGAGTTCACTCAAAGGCCATGTTGTTTCAGGACAAGCATCAGTAGCAATTACCACTTCCCAGCTTTTTCTCTGGAAGTGTGAGTTTGTGTCAAGAGCTCCAGAGTGAGACTGCTAGCTTAAGCTGCAGACACAAAGAGAGATCAGTTATTCTCAGTTTCCTGTGCTGCAGTTCTTGATGTTGGAAGTTTTAGGTAGGATTTTCACTCTGTTTTTGACAAAGAAATTGTGGGACTTTCCTCTGGGGGGTAAAAAAAAAAAAAGAAAAAAGAGAAGAGTTTATTGCAATTAAGGAGTTTTCAAAAGACACTTGTGAAAAGTATTCACATCTGCTGAATCCTTTTATTTCACTACTGTAAAACATATCATCCAGCCACAACTTTGAAATTATTCTGAACAAGGTATATACTGGACATCAGAATTCACTGCTTAGTTTAATTTGATACCTCTACTCAGATTCTCATGTAGCTGCATGTAGCTCTACATAACAAAATGCACACATGAAATCAGTTCTAAAACAGTAGTTCAGTGTCTGAAATATTCAGTGCCTAGAAAGTTGTGCACCTGGTTCTCTACTTCGTGTAGTTAAACTAGTGTAAGTCTGGTTCACCTCTATGGCAAACATGGAGCCTGGATCTCTCCAAATATCAGTGTCACTGCTTTGGGTGCTTGCAATCTTGTGATGCTACATTAAACAGCCATCATGTAGTTGTCTCTGTTGAAGTTCCTTATCAAGGAACAAGGAATTTCCCTTGCTCAGCATATTGATAGCCTATGTTGATCCAGCTCTCCAGGCTTTTCTACAACTCTTAAGAAGCTTCCTAAAGCTCTTTATTCATTATGGAATTTATGATAAAATGATCTGATGGATGGTTGTGATTTTGGGATAGTGACTGTGGCTATATAGTACAGAAAAAAAAAGGTGACTTGGAAAATGATAAAGAATGAGGGTTTGAGCAGTTTATCTGATTTTGCTCCAAGTAAATCCTTACAAATCTTGCTTATTTGTACTGTCAGTCAGATAAGTGGAGAACTTGGTTTCATACAAAATCTCTAGAGCCTGCCTACTGTAGTGGTAAAAAGCAGGATGTCTTTGGGTGCACTCCTGAATTGTTCATCAGTGCATAACATCACCTGCTTGTGACAAGTGGCAGCATGAGCTCCGGATGAAGAAATGAACTAAACCCTGTCCCCTGGACTATTTGTGTTGTTTTAATTGTACTAAAAGTGTGGTGCTTACATGACCTTCTCTTGATATTGCATTTTTCTGTCTGCGAACACTTCATAAAGCTACAGAGCAGAGCTGTCCAAAACGTGGTCTTGCTGGAATATCTGGCAAGTCTCTGTTGCTCTCAGATGTCTAAATCAGAAGGGTATTAAGCTCACAGCACTATTAATAACTCCACATGTTTCCTCAAGCTATTCCTGGCTTTCCTTCATCTTCTTCCTTATGCAGGCAATATTTGAAGATTAAAAAGAAATTGCATTAAGTAAGGGGATAGGAAGTGGGGAAAATGCAAACCAGGCTATTGTAGAATATTGTCCTCCAAAGCTGAGGGTAATGACATAAAAATCCAAAGATAAATGAGAAATGCTTCCTTATGTGAATTGGGGTGTGTGTAATGTTGTTTAGCTTCTTTAAAAAGTAATAAAAATATCAAATGTGCTGGAACTGGTGCTTATAAAGAAAGATCATCTCGGAGAGCTGACCACTGTGAACTTGCTATATATACACAGAGCCATCCATATGTAGGAGCTGCTGCCTTTTCGCCTCCTTGTTCTTGAACTTCACTAAGAGCTTTCAATTGCTCTGACATTTTCAGCCACAGAAGTAATAGTTGTTGCTGAGAAGTATTCTGCAGGCAATTATCCTATCTGATCGTTGGAGCAAGCCCCACTAGAAAGGAACCAATACGATCGAGTTAAATCATTACAGAGAGGCAAGAGAAACAGAGAGAGGAGCAAACGGGGTGGGGGGGAGGAGAAGGGGCTCAGCTCATTAACAGGTGCCGGTGCTGCAGGGTTCAGAAGAGCAGACAATGAAGTGAGCCTGGAAGACAAAGCTGTGGAGTTGCCTCCTGTAGCTGTTGACAGGTCTGAATCTTCTCTTCCAGAGCCTATTGTGGCTGTAGCGTGAGGCACCTGCAGAAATTGTGCCAAAAGCAGGCAGGGAGCAGGAGCTTTTCAATAAGCTGTCACCTCGCTCTCCCTTCACCCACCCCTCTAGATCCCAGTGGGAGAGGAGAAGCCATACTGAAGAACTAGGCTGGAAAACAGTCATGTGATGGGAAAAGGGGTCAGATAGAAACATCTTACTGTTATCAACTCCCTAAATATTCATCTTTTGGGGCAATTTCTAAAGTGCATCTATTCTTTTCTTGCTAATACTGCTTTTAAGCTAATGACCTCTAAAAAAAGCTGTGTCATTGGGCAGGCAAGTCACAGTATGATGATTGGCACCAATGCCTTTTAACAATATTTATCTCTTTGTATTTCTGCTCTAGACAGGAAAATACAGATTTTGTTTTTGTCAGTTTGGTGGTAAACAGTGATTTGAATGTTGCCAAAATTAGCTGCTCACTGGTGATGCAAAAGATCACACCAGGCTTTCCAGACATGGCATTGTGCTTTAAAAACCTGTGTTTAGAAGTCCATGTTGTTTTAATGTTTCTAGAGTGTCCTTGAAGCTACACAAGCTGGTTTAAAAACAGAAGAAAAGCATTTGTTTGTGTACACAGAGTAAGAACTTCCATGACATAATCTGGGGATCACAAAGCATTTGCAGAGGAGAGGGATTTACCCATCCTGTGACCACACAGTCCTTGTGAGTGAGGGCATCTTCCTGTTACTGTGTGCAGGTGTAGCATTCTTTCTGTTTTCTCTGCCTGTTCTGATCTTGTTACTCTCTATGCATATTAGTAGTGCAGAGGCCCTGGAGCCCCAATCAGATCCTTTTACACTAGGCATAGCACAAAGGCAAGAGAGAATTTTCCTGAAAAGAAATGAAATGGGCTCTTCTCAGTGATGCCCAATGGGAGCACAAGGGGCAATGGGTGGAAGTTAAGGCATAGCAAGTTTCATGCAAACATGAGGAAAATTTTTTTCACTCTGAGGTTGATGGAACACTGGAACAGGCTGCCCAGGTGGGTTGTGGAGTCTCCTTCTCTGGAGATATTTGGAACCTGCCTGGATGCGTTCCTGTAGGTGATCCTGCTCTGGCGGGGGGGTTGGGGCTGGATGAGCTTTCAAGGTCCTTTCTAACCCCTAGCATTCTGTGATTCCATTGATCTGCACTGTGGTGTTTGGATACAAATTTTGCTGCCTCTCAGTCACGGGATGTGAGATTTATGAGGCATCTGATATAGTCTGAAGTTGTGGTCTCCCGGTTTTCCCTGATACATAGAAGTGCAGCAGTTCTCCCTTTGTATCGAGGGTACCCTTCTCCAGGGTTGAAGGAGAAGGTTAACAAACAAAGAGAAGGTGCATAGCCAATACCCTAAAAAAGCTTTAACATGGCTTGGAAACAGTCAGGAACCAGAACTTCTGGCTATGCCAATGTGTGAGGAAATGACAATGACACTGTTATTTCAATTTGTAATACATGGATCTGGGTTTTGAACCAATATCAGCAGGACCTTCATGCTAAGTACATGATGTGAAAGGTATTTTAATCTGTTACTACTTCAGTACTTTATTTTAGAAGATATAAATGATAGTCTGTGCAGCTACAATGGAATGGAATGGAATGGAATGGAATGGAATGGAATGGAATGGAATGGAATGGAATGGAATGGAATGATTTCCTAACAACTGAAAAAAATCTTTTGTGGAATATAGGTGTTGCTAGTAACATAAAGCTGTTACAGATTGAGGGATAGTCCAAAACCTAATCTGAGATAGTCTTTATCTGCTCTAAGGAAACACTGGTGGTATGCTTTGTACCTTCTCTTGAAGAAAAGAGTTAATGGGTTCCAAGGAAACAAAAGGAGCATGTTCATGGGAAGTAGATGTGTAATATCTGAAGACTGGACCCCTTTCCAAGTTCTGCCCAGTTCTTTATTAAAAACTGTGTTTGCAGTTCTTTCACAGAATCATTTAGGTTGGATAAGACCCTCAGGATCACCAAGTCCAAGCCAGAACCCTACTCTACAAGGGTCACCCCTAAACCATATCCCCAAGCACCACATCCAAACCACCTTTAAACACACCCAGGGTTGGTGACTCCACCACCTCCCTGGGCAGCACATTCCAATGCCTGACCGCTCTTGCTGTGAATTTTTCTTCCCCTAATGTCCAGTCTAATCTTTTTCTAATGTCCTGTCTAATTTCCTAATGTCAGTCTAATTTCACTTTCTTCTGTCCCTTACCTGCAATAAACTATGCCAGGATTTTGGTCAGGTATTAGATATAGTATGGATATATTATGGACATATTATGGATATATTATGGAAACTGTTCAGTTAATGAACTTAGAGGGAAAAAAACCCTGAGTGCTAATAAACTGTCTCAAGGCTGCACACTCCTCTGTGTGAATAAATAACTTCTTGTGCATAGGTTGCTGCCAGTGACAGCTTAATTAAGGTAGGTTGTTAATATGCCTGAATGGAGTTTTTTATAATCTTCTGTCAAAGGTAATGTGCAACAGTTAAAGAAACAGGGAAAGAGGAGGGCAGTATGTTCTTAGACATTCCTCTTTCTGCATTGCTGTAGCATTTGATAGCCCAGGCAAAGGGTCGTGGGCTTACTGGATTAGGTTCCTATTCCTGGATGTAACAGAAAAGAACAAAGCTACAATGAATACACTTAAAACAGTCAGATGCATATGTGGTTGTGCACCTCCCTGTTCCAGTGTGGGCTAGGCATACTGTCCCTCTCAGATGTCCCCTTGGGCACGCTGCAGGTGAGGTTGTGTTGAGTTGTTTGTCCGCTCCCCCAAAGGCGAAGGTTTGTGTCTGATTGTTTAAGACCTTGCTTCTGCTTTGAACACGTTTCCTTCCCTTGGAAAAACATTCTCTACATCCCCACCCCCCCCTTTAGAGGAAACAAGTGAACTATTCATGCAAAAAAAAAAAAAAAAAAAGTGTGTGTGTGTGGTTGGGAGAGTGGGGGGGCGTGCAGCGCCACCGCCAGCCCCTATTGAAATGCATTGGCTGTTCATTTACATTCACAGTTTTTTTAATAAAAATGTTAACTAAGGATGTTAAATGCTTTGCCAAAGGTCCTGGCGGGTCAGTTGCCCAAGTGCCATTTCTGCCTAATTAGGGCTCTTGTGGCAGCCCAGGGGGCCTCCTGATGCTGGGGGTGACAAGCCCGGAGCTGACAGCTTCAATCGGCTCCACCAGGAAGGTTGGGCTGGTCATGTTTTCTAACTCAGCCAGGTGTTAGCTGAATGTAGGGGGGGTCTTGGCCAGACCTGGGCTTTCGTTTGATCTTCCTTTCTTTCACTTGCTCTATTTGGAGCTCTTCCCTCTGCCTGTCCCGTCTTGTGTCAAGGTCAAGAATGAGCTTGACTAAATCAGCAATTTCATTTATCTCTGGGAGATCATTAGCAGTCCTCCTCCCTCCCCTTCTCAAATAAACCTTAGGCACTGGTGCAGAAACAGCACTGGTTCCAGAAACCAGGCACTGAGCAGTCCAGATATGAAGAAGAGAAGGAATAAATGCAGCTATTTCCCTAAACAAAATATTTTCCCCTTCTGTTGCAGACTCATTCCTTATTATGGGTGTATATTAACTATCTTCCATCAAAACACCCTGAATAACCCTCAAAAACATGAGAGGCTTACACAGTCACAATAAAAAAAAAATATTAAAACATGTTAACAATTTGATTTCATGACTGCTGTGGTAAAAGTATTTAACCAACAAGAAAAACAGAATAAAAAGTTTTCCTTTGACTGTACCTGTTCTTTTTTTTTTTTTTTTTTTTTTTTTAGTGGCACACTGACTATGTGGCCACATGATTTTGATGGCTGGCCAGTTGGGGGCATCTTGACAGCTGATGAGTGTGAAATTGGATCTTCAGGATGTTGGGGAATTGGTTGTTTTAAATGAATGCCTTTGGTTGGTTAATCAATAGCATTTTGACTTCAAGTTATGCTAGTTTATGTTAATTGAGAAAAGAACCCTTAAAATGTAAGCACATTGCTGAGCAGCGTATAACTCAGGATTTCAAAATGCTTTACCAAGAAATGGCACAAAGCATTGCACTGCCCAAGATTGAAATGATTTACTAGGTTGCTTTCAGAATTTAATTTTCAGAAGATGTTTCTGGTTTTCAGATCTCACAAGAAGATCTCAGACTTCTCCGTTTAAGCTGAACGAATTTAACCGTTCCCAGTTTGCATTAAAATCACTGTGTGCAGGAATTGCTTTGGCCTGTGTGGAATGAAACCACTGCTGAAGTAAAAGGTAATGGTTGAATAATAGCAGGCAACTGGTTAATATTGCTCAATAATATTAAGGACAGGAAACAATAAAGGAAATTATATCACTTGATAGCTGTAGTGGTAATGACAGGGTGTGTTTGGTTTGGGTTTTTTTTTTTTTTCAAACAGGAAGACTATAATAGGAAACAGTTGCATCCTTTCTTGCTAATGATGTTAAACACTTTTTTTTTTTTTTTCTTTTATTTGCCCTTTGCTCTGATCCAAAAGACAACTCCAAAGAAATTCAGCTCTGGAGAAAACAAATACTCTTCAGTTGTGCTTAGCAGAACTGTAGCTATGAAACGGCTGAGAAGCAGTTATGCTTTATGAGAGCCAGAACAATTGATGTGCAATTCCATTCCAATAGTTTAATAAAACTTAATTTTCAGTGAGGATAAGTATTACAGCAGCAAGGCATTCCAAACAGGAGACCTAAAAGGTGTGTTACATAGTTTATGAAGACAGTATTCCTACCTTACAAAAGAGCTGAACATTGAAATGGGAAGGTAATGGTGGGACATTCATTTCTTTCAGGAGAAAATTTGACTAGAAAAATAGAATGAATCCCATTAGTCAGTATCTTGCCTGATTGTCTTTCTGGCTCAGTAGTGTAATTTGATTTTCATTACATTGTGATAAAAAGAGCTTGGCACGTGGGACAGTTGCTAGCTAGGTCCGCAGATTCCAAGGGAGATGTTTTTTTCACTTGATAGGTTTTGATATTTTCCCTTTTATTATGAATATAGAGCTCCTTTGTTGATACTTGGGAGTTAAGAAGCATGAAGCAGAATTTCTTGCTGTTTTTCTATTATTACTTTCCTGCAGTATAAAAGAATTTTAGCCTTGTTTTAGTAATGATGACTGGTTTAGGAAATTGATAACAATTGGTACAAAAATGACTAAGGGAGTGGAGCATCTTTCTTATGAGGAGAGACTGAGGGAGCTGGGGCACTTTAACTTGGAGAGGAGGAGCCTGGGGGGTGACCTCATTCATGTTGATAAAGATGTGCAGGGTGAGTGCCAAGAGGATGGAGCCAGGCTCTGCTCAGTGATGCCCAATAACAGGACAAGGGGCACTGGATGGAAGCTGAGACATAGGAAGTTCCATGGAAACATGAGGAAATTTTTTTTTCACTGTGAGGGTCACAGAACACTGAAACAGGCTGCCCAGAGAGGTTGTGGAGTCTCCCTCTCTGGAGACATTCAAAACCTGCCTGGATGCATTACTGTGTGACATAGTCTGGATGATCCTGCTCTGGCAGGGGGGTTGGACTGGCTATTGGATGACCTTTTGTGGTCCCTTCCAACCCCTAACTTTCTCTGATTCTGTGATTGGTACAAATTGGTGCACAGATTTTTGCCAGATAGTTCCAATGGAGCAGTTGTGCACTGATAATGTCAAAACCTGGAGGTTTTCAAGGCCAGGCTGGATGTGGCTCTGAACAACCTGATCTAGTGTGAGGTGTCCCTACCCATGGCAGGGGGGTTGGAACTAGATGATCCTTGAGGTCCCTTCCAACCCTAGCAATTCTAAGATTCTAAATTAGCTATTTGATAATATCAAGCCATCATTTTCTTCATTCTGTCTTCACAAGTACTTTGTCTTGGTGCTTACTGTCATAAAACATGCAGATCCTCAGCAGGTTTCAGAAATGCATATATGCCTGAAACAGGAGATTATTGGTTTCTGTTGCAGGATGAAAACTTGTATTTGCTGTTCATGTGATAACATAAACAATCAGGTATGGAACAAGTGTACACATTGAGCATGGATTTTTACAATGTTCAAGTGCAGTTCCTGGAAAAGTGAAGCTGCAATGAGAAATTATTCATGTGATGAAAATGGTAATAAAATGCAGAGCTTCATGCAGGTAATGCTGGTTCTTTTGAAAAACAGTTACTGAACTCTGTCTCTCTGTTTTATTGTATCCATATATTGCAGCACATCAAATAGCCTCAAATGTATAATTCATAAATCCTAGGATGAGTATGTGGGGAGGACAAGGCTGCTCTGCAAGCACATTTCCTCTGCTCTCTACTGTTCTGGGAATATGCCCAGAAACTCATGCTGCTGTAGCCTACTCCAAGACATGGAGGGTTATATTAACCTGCAGCATGAATCCACCTTGCCTTGTAGTTTAATTCAAGAAGTAGACAAAGTGGACTGAACCAAGTGCAGGTTTTACTCTGAGTTTCCTCTCCATTTGCATATTTCTTCACCAGTTTACTCCATAAGCATCAAATGCATGCCCAAGCTGAATATTGCCCTTGCAAAAGCCTTGTTGCCTCCTTTCTTTGTGACTAGATACTTGACATGTATTGTTCTGAGAAGTTCTTTGCAACAATAAGAAAGAATTCTTTTTTCCTCCTTTTTTTTGGGGGGGGGGTGGGGTGGGGTGGCATTTTTTAGTGGAGGAAGTACAAACCCATTGATTGATTGAATATGTGAATCTGCAAGGTAGTTATGCTTGTACAACAACAGGAAGGTAAGATGACTACAGACAGAATTCTGCTCTTCTGCAGAAACCTGCACTGCTCAGAGCAGTTGCTTTTTGCTCCTGCAAGGTAGATCTATGAGTGTTGCTCAGAACTGGTATTTATTTTAGACTATAGCTGTGTGTTAGGAGTAGCCAGGACCTTGAGGATACAGTGTGTATCTCCTGCTCTCACCAACTTGTGTGTTAGAGGTAGGTGGTGCCAGCCACTTAGTAGAGGTAGGTGGTGCCTGTCATTTAATAGAGGTAGGTGGTACCAGCCACTTAATAGAGTCTTTTTAATTCTTTTGCAGTTTAGGGCAGGAGCAAACTGGGAGGCCTGATCAATGACCCATGAATCCAGTGAAGATTCACCCACTGACCTGCAGTTAGCAATGACTCAAGGCTTTAATGATTCTATATTCCCCACCCCTGCCACCTCTTTTCATGTTTTAAATCTTTTATTTCCATCTTCATACCGGATCAGCGGAATCCATGCTGTTAACGCTAAATACAGTGACATGAGGTCTGGAAAGGTCAGGAGCAGAGAAGATTTCTTTCCTCCAGATGGAAGCTTTAAAACAACAGGGAATAATTACATATAAATGCAAGGATACTCAGGTAACTGATGGGATTTTATCTGCCTGATCCTTGCATGATGTGAAGACAAGATCGACCTGTCCCTGAACTCTCTTGGCAGCACCATGGAATGACTTAAATGAGATCAGCTAAAACGATTATACTAGATGGGTTTTAATGATTTAGTCAAACCAATTTATCAGCTTGTTGCTCATTGGTACTTTCATTCCACCAGGCTACACAGCCTGGCTTTACAGACTGGCTGCATCTTGTTGACAGAACAGTTAATTTTTCTTTCTTTCTTTCTTTTTTTTTTTTTAACTTCAGGAGTTCAGCCTTTAAGTTGCTTCATCAAATACCTGTGGATGTGATGTGCATGTTGTGATACCTCAGCAGTAGGCAGTCATTGAGTTAAGCTGCTGGAATTCTTGATTTCTTAAGAATGATTTTTTTTTTTTAATTTAAAGGTGAAAATGTTAGAACACTAGCCCTGAAACAGGCTGAAGCCTGCCAAGCTCACCACACCATCCATTGCAAGGAAGACAAGAGTAAAATAGGGAAAATCTGTAATAAAATCAGTCTAAGTATTCCCACCCTGGAATTGAATACCTGGAAATATGTGAATGAAAAACTGTGAGTGCTTTATTGCTTTCATCTAGACTTTAGGGGGTCTGTTGAGGAAAGAGGATATTTCAGCTGAGCATAATAGAGCAAATTCCAGAATGATTAGAGACTGTGATGTCTAATTAATTAGCTTTTGTGGTAGTTAATTAAGTGGTCAAGTGTAATATATGAGGCAATAAAGTCTACTTCCAGCATTCAGCAGACCCAAAGGTTATTTATAGAGTTCTGATAGTGACGTAATTCTATTACACTGCAAAACTTGCACAGAACCACTTTCATTAATAGGACTTAAGATCTGTAACATTTTTAAACATGAGAATAACAGTTAAGCCCATGGAGAAATCTTGTAGGGAATAGTTGAGCAAAACTACTGTCTCTAACCCCATGTTCTGAACTATACTCGCAGGTATCTATCTACCTCTGGGAATTCAAATTCTGCTTCCCCTCAATAAAATGGGCAGGATGTAGCTCAGAAGCAGAAGAACTTTTGCCTCATAAAGAGCAAAGGTGGGAAATTTTGGCTATTTTGTAGGAGCTTTCATGTTATAGATAATAATAATAATTAAGTAAGAATATATATATATATATAAAAATGTGTGTGTATATATATACATATATATAAAAGAATAATAATTAAAAGTGATCAGGTTTATCTCTAGGATTGCTTCTTACATCTTTGAATCTAAATTTCTTTTTCTTTTTTTTTTTTTTTAAGTGACTTTCTAATGTTTAGAGTTGCAAATGCTGGTGAATATAAACCACTGTAGTATCTCCAGGAATTTTTTAAGATTGCTTGGGCTATCACAGTAAAATCCCAGACCTAAGTTTGAAGTTTACTGCATGATTTCAGTAAGAGGAAAACTCTGAATATGACTGATAGCACTTCAGATGGTACAGTTTTTTATTTTGTGGGGTTGATAGCATGAAGACTGCATTGAGTTAGCACAACTGCCATCTGATTTGGCAGCAGGACTGAGTAAAGGGAAACAGTTCTGGCATCTAAGTTCAGTCTCCTTATGAATGAATGGAAAGAGGGAGATTCTGACTTAAGGGTTCTCCATCCATAATTTTCCAGAGGATAGCCAGGTCAGACACCTAAGGCCCCCTTCTCCCTCCAGAAGGGTCACTTTGGTATAGAGCAATGGATTCCATGAGTGTTCAGTGTCTGGATGTTTGAACCTGTATGTGATGTGAACCTGCATGTGTGCAGCCATCCTGTTGCTTGGACCCAATCATGAGTGGGCTGAGTCCACACACACTTTGCCAGCCCACATATGATGCTCTAATGCTAGCTTGCTTAATAGGGTTGCACATCAGGTAACACACTTGGGTCCTGCAGGGACAGAAGGCAGAGGTCTACAAGCAGGAAAAAAACCAGGAAGAAATGAAGTGGGTGGAAAGAGGAAACCCGGTGGCCATCACCGTACAATGACTTGTTTGGAGTGGGTAAGTGCTAATAGGTGATACCAATCCTGCATGTTTTCCATACTTTTTTTTCCAAATAGGTGTGGGTTTTTTCCATGTCTCTATCCAATACACAAGCTGCACAATGTTCCCTTTTCACTTATCTGTCTTTTTATTGAGATCTTTCTGCAGCTTGTGGTAATCCATTTCTTTTCTTTCTTCTTTTTCTATTATTTACAGTTAAAGGCTTGCACTGTATCTCCAAACCTTTTTGATAGATTCCATAGAGAAGAAAATGATTCGAGGGGAAAAACCTTTGAATGTGTTTTGTTTGAAAAATATTAGGACTAAAGCTACCTTAAAACTCCCTGCAGGTTTAATGAGAGTGCCTGTTAAATTTTCTGAGTATAGAAGAATAATTTGCTAAACAAAATCCCTGCAATCATACCTTGGTTGCCTTTTTTTTCTTTCTTTCTTTTTTTTTTTTCCTTTTAAACTTCAGAATAAATGAAAAATTGATCTGTATGGTCACTGAAACATTAAATTGTCTTATCTGTCGCTCGTTCAACATTGGCCTCTTAAAAGGGAAAACAACAATCACAATCAGCAGTTTCTCAATGCCTAGAAGAAAACAGAAGCTATAAATGGACAGATGAATTATGTGCTTCCAGTGGTTTTCAAGGGAAGCATTTACTGAGGGAGAAAATTGTTTTAATCTTATAACAACTAAGGAGGGGAGAGTTGGTAAAAACATGGAACGCCTACACCTAAACTTAATTTTTTGTTGCATAGGAACATATACAAAGTAGCTTTCAATAGGAATGGTTGTGGAAACAAGCTCTTTCATTGTTGGGTGTGCTATTTTATATCTTTAACAAATCTCTCTGAAGCACTCAGGGAAACCTAAACACAGTGGGTTAGTTGAGTGTTCAGCCTTTACACTATTAAAAAAATAAAATATATATATATATATATAAAAAAGGAGTGAGTCTTCTTTTGAAATGGAAATAAGTATAAATTTGGGTCCTGTGATGTGTATCTTTTCTTTCCTTATTTTGAAAGAGCAAAGGAGAAGAATAGGAGGAAGCTGGAACCAAACCCAAACAGAAAGCAGCCCCCACAGTTTTGCTTTTCATTTCCCTGCCCTGGGTCTATTTCTAGGTTTTGCTAAGGATCCACACAAGCAAAATACAGAGTTGTGAACCTGCCAATAGGAGGCACAGATCTCTTCTTCCTTCAATTATTTAATGCTGGGCATTAGAGCACCACCACCTTTTTTTTTTTTTTTTTTTTTTTTCCTCCTGTCCAGCTGCTTTACACTCAATAGCAGAGTGAAGCAAACATATTTTGGGGAGGGAGAAAAAAAATCAGAAAGCTTTTAAGAATCTAATTTTCCCTTTTCTCTTGGAGAAGCTAAGCAAATAATCTGTGGGACATCCAAAATATTTCTATATTTATCAGTTAATAAATATAGAAATGTAATATCTGTCCTTTGTTATGCTAGGAAGGTACTAAGAATCATAGTCTGATCCTAAAAATTAAGTTGGTTTTTTGACTGCAAATTTAGAAGCCAGGCAAGGCTAAAGAGAGTTATCCTTTTTATCACCATTTTAATGTACTGCCTGGTGCAATGAGATGTTTTTGTGGTAGCCTTCTGGGATGGTTTGAGAGAACTCCTTAACCTGCTAGAAATACTGAGGGGAGAGGGGAGGAAGAGGAAAGAATGTTGAGGACTGGGAAGTTAGGATGTTGCTTTGTTTTATATTCCAGTGTGCCCAAAGCAGGGGACACAAAGACAATCTGCTGGATAAAAAGCATTGATTTTTGCACAAGATGGATTATCTGCCAAACATTTCCAGTAATGTTTTCCCTTCTAAGTGCAAGTATGTGGATGTATTACTGGAAGGCAAATTTGCAAATGTAGATTCTAGTCCTTCTTCCACTGATGTGTAACATTAATGACTGGTAGAGCTTGTAAGCAAAACATAAGAAAGGAGAAGTGAACTGGTGGGAATGTTTTTGGAAGGGGAGTTTTGTTCTGAAGAACTTGTTAAGGTTCCCTCAGCCTTTCTTGCATGCAGGATACAACATTACCTACAGCCAAAATGCCAAGCGAGCTCCCATCTGTTTTGTTTTGGTAGGGCCACACTGTGGGAGATAGGAATCTTTACTCCTACAATCACTTTGAAGATCGAGTTCAGTTCCTTTAGGGTTCAGGGAAATAACTTTTGTAGCAAAACCCACCAGTATTTGGTAGCCACACACATGAAAGCATTTGCATTGTCTCAAAGGCAGTGAGGGGTGTTGTGGGTGAAATGCAGCAAATAAAATCAAGGAGTTGTGGGAACAGGAAAGCTTAAGTTCTTGAGTGAAAACTGCTAGCTAGAGATTCAGACCTCAGGTGGAATTTTGACAGCTGTTTTTACTCAGGAATATCTGGGTTTATTTGACCATAGGAGGAAAAAAAAGAAAATATAAAGGATATCAGCAGGGGATAATTTTTTATTTCACTTCGATCAGAAGTAGTAGTCAGTGACTGTAGCTGAAAATGCTGTTGCTAGAGAGGAAAATACTCAGAGAACACAGATGTTATGTTCTGCAGAAAGGTATTGCTGATAGACTGCTATAGAAGGCTAAGCATGGGGTTAATTCATGACTTCTCTGAATACTCATACAGTTCTCTCACGCACTGGGGGGTAGTGTTATTGATACACATAACCTGTCTTTGAAATACACTTTGAATTCTTGAAGCATTGGACTCTCTTCATATATTTTCTGTGACACATTGCCACTGTTTACTACTTTATATGAGGGACAGCAAAACTTACAGATTCCATTTAAAATGTTTTAGCATGAATCAGTCCTTTAAGTTTGGAAGGAATATCTGCTTGGGATTTATCCCATCACATAAAAAATGACACTGTTATTTTAATTGTGTTTGATTACTTAGGACAGGCTGGACTGTTTATTGTTTCTTATGTTTTTTTTTTTTTTTTTTGTGTGTGTGTTTGCACCTCTAGAAGTAATGAAATAATAATAGTAATAGTAATAATAATAATAATAATAATAATAATAATAATAATTTTAAAAGCACAAAGATTTTCCAGCCCAGCAGATGTTTAGGGTTCAGTACATAAAGAATAAATTTAATTGCATGTTGCCAATAGAGAGCCAAGCAATGCAATAGGAATGACTGATCTTTAAGTCCAGAAGTCCTCCTTGCATGTAGGGGCTGTGGTTTTCATGGTTAGCAAAAGATTCTGTGCCTTAAAGAACAGATGTCAGTGTTCCAACAAATACAAGAATCTAAACACATCGTGGTTGTCAGTGGAGATTCTGACAAAGGGAGATCTTCTGTCAGCTAAACTATGAGATCCTAATTGCTGCAAAGGCACAGACTGTTTATTTTTTGCCTCAGCATCATTTTACTGGGTTCTTTTAACTATATTTGTGAAGAAAATTTTTAATTTATTATGCCTCTGCTTATGCAGTGCTATTCCTGGTTATATGAGAATTCTAGCAGAGGATGATGATGGAAGCCTGCTGCATCCATCAGTATGGTACACAAGACCATGTGGCATCTCTCTGCATAGAGGTATTCTCAGTTCTTGGTCTTCCTTGGCATAGTTCTAAAGGTGCTGGAAAATCAGGCCATAGAAAGAAATGTTAGGAATAACCAAAATTGTTGTTGCTATGCCTGTCATGAAATGCAGTGGGAAGGTTAGCAATGAGGAAGGGAATTGAACATGTGGAAGAATCTAGAAAATCAGAGTTTGTAAATACCTGCAGCCTTGAGGCTTTTAATATGTCAGTCACTGGCCTTCTCTGCTGAGAGCAGCTAAAATGTTTATAGTGCTGGGTTTGGGTGGATGACATTTAAATCCTCAGCAATGAAATACTTGCCTTTTTCTTTTTAAGTAGCTGCATACAAACATGTATTTATGAAATGCAATTTTGATTGCCACAGAGCGAGACTCATAAGTGGGCATAAATCAGTTCACAAGTGTTACCTTCACCATAAGTACTTCCCTGTTGCCTTTATATTCTGTGAATCAAGGAGAAAAAAAAAACATAATGAGAATTCATGTGGTTATTTCTATGTCTTCAAGAAACTGACCAACAGTAACATAAGGGAAAAGGTAAGGTCAACAAAAGGTTTCTTGAGGAAACGTCAACCAGGTCTCTGAGTTCTTACTGTATCTTGTTCTCTTGCAGAAATGTAATGAGACAGGTAAGCCTATACATACAGACCTCTTAAATCTCTAGTCTTTAGAGATGTGAGATTCAGTGCACTGGGATGCACATTCCTGGGCAGGGTTAGGTGATAAGCATATGTCCAGGCATTAAAGAGCTGAATCCTGCAGCACGCAGCCTGAAGAGGGGAGCACGCCTTCCAGCAGAGCTCCTGTCAGCACTGGGTCCTGCTAAACAGCACATTCCCCAGCTGCAGCACCAGGACCCTGACCTTTCTTTTGCTCCTTGACCCACACATCAGATGCAGCTGGTCAGATAATCACAGAGCAGAGTGACCACCTGCATCTGATGTGTGGGATCCAAAACTGGGAGAGAGGCCATGGTGCTGCCACATACAATGTGTGACACCGGCAGTGATGGGAGTGTGATACAAAAGAATGAGTCAGTGCATGAGACTTGACAGGTCTGCATTGTGGCACAGCTGGAGATTCACCAGATCCCACAGCACAGGGAGTGGAAAGTGCTCCATGTGCTGCCAGTTCCCCCTCTTTGCAGAACAATCCTCAGAAGCCCATTTCTGCATGCATAACTCCCCAGCCTACCTAAAGAGGTTTGCCCTGCAAATACCACCACTAAATTTGTCTTGCAGATAGTGTGGAAAGCACTTTAACCTTAGAAAATAGGATTTTTTAGCCTCTTCCCTGTTTATTTCATAGAGAGCTCTTGTTAAGCATTCAGGTTTTGAGTCAATGTTATCAAAGCTACATGTTTTGACAGGTTCTCTCCTGTGTGTGTGTATATGGAAAGGTTCTTCATGTACCTCCTAAGCTGAGAGATATAATTTGAACAGAGAAAATTATGGTTCATAAAGTGCTCTTGTTAGGTGACATGACTATGCTTAGGCCACTGCAGGACAGCCTACACAGAGAAATGCATATTTCCATACAAATTACAGTATACTGCAGCCAAGAGATCAATTAGAATGTCTGTGACCAAGAACTCTCAAGTGTCTCCATTCAGTCTGCCATTCAAAGGAGCCGAGAAATGCGTTCAATTGGTGTAAAGAATTTGAACTCTTTCAGGGAATGTGCAGAGACTGCTGGAGAGTGGCATTCCCTGCGGGGTGGGACTTGCAGATTCTGTGAGATCCAGCAGGGAATTTTAAGGGTTCTGTAACCTAACATTTTGTCCCCCGTTGGGAGAAAAATTGCAGAACCTGCTGAATATTGTGGAAAGAATGAGGATGGATTTTTTTTTTTTTGTTGGTCACATATAACTGACTGCACCAGCTCTGTCATGTGTTACAGCAGTCAGCTGGATCATCTTAAAGCTGTGCTGTGTTTCATTTGAAAGGAACCCAAAGCACTCTGCAAGCTGTGTTGCAGGTACAGCACCAGCATCTCTGGTGCTGAAACGAAGGTCTTCTGGAATGAAATGTCGCAGGAACAAAACGTCAGAGCTGTGGGTAGCCACATAACTGTATATAGTAACAGTCCACACATCAAGACAGGAAATTCAGGTTTTAAACTCCTTGAAAATGTAAAAGTTTATATTTTCAGGGCAGCAGAGGATGCTCTTTTGATAACTGCCTCGAGATATTCATTTGATCAGAAGTTGTCAAAACCCATGTTTAGCAATTCAATATGCTTACCTTTCATCAAGATGATCTAAGATCCCTCCCTTTGCCCAGAGCTGAAAAGTTCAATTCTTGCTCCAGTCAATTGAAAAACTCCCTTTGACTTCAGCAATACAGCAGCAGAATGCAGCAGAAGGCATTAAAGCCATCCCAGCTTTCATTTGGTAGGGATTTTTATTGAATTTAAATGATAAAAATACCTCTAACAATTCTTTCTGTGTAATATAGTTACATGGATCAGTTAAGAAGAGTTTATACTTCAAATAGCATGATGCTCATATACATTTATGATCTTCTTTAAATATTCTGTTCCTCTAGCATTTGGTTAGTTTTCATCACTGAGTGATTTGAATTTTTTTTTTTTTTGTTTTGCTCTATTTTAAGCACACCTGCTTCTCCCAGCATTCTTTTAAAATTAAATTTATTTTTTCCCTTTTAAAATATTCCTTGTAGAAAAGATGTTAAACTTAATAGAACGATTTCTTGTTGTTAAGATTAAGGGAGAGCTTTTATTCAGAGGATTTTTTCCCCCCCATTCATGATTTATTAAGGGTTTCCACAAGCACAGGATTGGTAAAGTTAAAGTCTCAGGGACAGAGTTCACAGGTGCTCCTCTTGGAACTTGGAGCTTCAAATTCTCTGATCAGCTTTTTATGTTGGTTGCTGTCCCAAAAGTTTCCTAATATGTTAGGATGCCTCTCCTTTCTCCTTTTGGTATCTGTTTACAAACCAGGTATTTTTTAATGATGCTATGACCTGCTGGGTGTCCAATTTTGAACCTTTTTTTTTTTCATCAGGGACATGGGAGCTATTTTCTGGTAGGAACTGGCTCGGATTCAATATTAAATATGGGTTTACAGCAAGTTCTGCCTAAAATTCTCAGAAGCAATTGGTGTTTAGCAGCTCAGACAATTGGCTAAGGGTCAGAATCTTCACCTTTCACTCTAGACCTTGCAAGCTGCAAAAACGCTCTCGAAATCTCAGAAGAGCTGTGGGCTGTTTTATTTGGAGAAGTCAAGGGGAAGAGCAAGAACCCAGATGCCAGGGAGCACAGGGGCCATCTGAGCAGTGCTGTTAAACTATGTAGTGAGTGCTCAGATTTACCCAGGGGGTGGACGCTGGGTTGCTTAGCTCAGTGTCCTCACCTGTCTCCTGTTACACGTACGCGGTACACCCAGTGCTGATCTTGGGCTGTTGCACCGTCTCCCGGTCCTTTGGCATAGCCTCCCCGGGGCTCTCCAGGCTGGGCGGCAGGGGACTGGGTCATACAAAGCCATAGGACGCCCTCCTCTGGAGTGCTGTGCCCAGCTGCGGGGGCTGCCTACAGAACGTGACACCGGAACAGCAAAAGGAGGGAGATGGGAAGGATGAGCGTCCTTGAAGGACTTCTTTATAAATTGTCTTTTATGGAACCTAACAGAAAGTGATGTAATAGAGTATATGGCATAACATGTGGGATAACCTGTGAGATATTCCAGTGTATCTAATTCTCCAGTACAACAGCTAACGGTGGCACTATAGGAAAAGGAAATTGAATCTATAAAGGTAATGTACATTTGTATGTTTGTTATGCATATAAATTTATGCACAAGTGAGTTTTACAAGTGTATATAGGTGTAGATAAAGTGATTTTTAAATTCACTTTAGATCAGAAAAATATTTATTCCCACATTCCAGAACTTTGTCATTGCACAAGGATTGAGCAAGGAAGAAGTTTTCCAAGGAACAAATAAGCTGTTGCTTGTCCACTGTGCAGTAACTGCTATGAGCCTGAAGCTGTGACAGCCTAGGATGTCAAATTCTTGACAAGTTCCACACCAGCATGGTACAGAACACTGGTGATGTTCCTCAGAGCTCAATTCTAGGGCCTGTTCTCTTCAAAATACTCAGCAGCCATCTGGATGCAGGAGTGGAATGCATGGTTGCTGATGATCTTAAACTGGGATGTGCTGTTGCCTCTTCTAAGGCTCCTTGCAGATGGGTCAGGACAGATTCCAGTGCTAGGTGATGTTTAATGGGATGAAACTTAGCAAGTCAAAATGCTGAATTCTGCACCTGGAGTGGAGAAACACTGGGGACAAATATAAATTGGGAGAGAAATGGCTGGAGAGCAACCCTGTAGAAAGGAGTATGGAGGTGCTGGTCAACAGCATGCTCAATATGAATCAGCAGGGCACCCTGGTAGCCAAGAGGGCAAACCACATCCTGGGGTGCATCAAACACAGCACAATCAGCTTGTCTAAAGAGGTGAGCATCCCTCTGTATTCAGTGCTGGGGCAGCCTCACCTTGAGTGCTGTGAGTAGTTCTGGGCCCCACAATTTAAGAAGGATGTGAAGGTCCTTGAATATGTTCCAGGAGACAGCAATAATGCTGATGAAATGGCTGGAAGGAACTTCCCCTGAGAAGTGGCTAAGGACTTTGGGCTTGTATAGCTTGGAGAAAATGAGGAGTGACCTCATTGCTCCCTACAGCTTCCTGAGAAGGGGATGTGGAGAGGGAGGTGATGATCTCTTCTCCCTTACAGCCAGTGACAGAGCACATAGGAATGGTTCAAAGCTGCGTCAGGGGAGGTTTAAACTGGACAATGGGAAGCATTTCTTTAAACAGAGGGTGGTCAAACCCTGGAACAGGCTTCCCAGAGAAGTGGTCAGTTCCCCAAGCATTTAGACAATACCCTTGACAACATGCTTTAACTTTTGGTGAGCCCCAATGTGACAGAGTAGTTAGACTAGATGATCACTGTAAGTTCCTTCCAACTGCAATGTTGTTCTGTTCTCTTCTCTCTTCTCTTCTCTTCTCTTCTCTTCTCTTCTCTGTTCTCTTCTCTTCTCTTCTCTGTTCTCTTCTCTTCTCTGTTCTATCCTATCCTACCATCCTAGATAAAGTGCTACCTACAACTCTTGACTTCCCTGGACAGCACTGACTTCCTAGAACTATGAAACTGGATGATTTTTTTTTTTTCCCAAAGCAGGATTAGCTATTAAAATAAAGATCCCAGTTAAGAAAAAAGAAATAGTGACTTTATTCTGTCCCAACTGCTTGGTATTGGATTAACCAGGACCTTGCATGAGTGTTTTAAAGCAAGGAAATGACTGGGCCCATGTGAATGTTATATCTGTGGTAATCACAATGGGTTTTTTAGCCTGTCTGTAGTAATGCAGAGAAGATAAAAGATGGTCTCATTCTATATGTTGGAAGATCAGTCAGTGGATGCACTAATAATTGTTTCCTTTGCACTTCTTCTTTCACTTACCATTTCAGATTCTAAAGAGCTTACCTTTTCTAGTGCAGTTTTGTCTATGACCTGTGCTCTGAGCAAAGCAAGAGAAGTTCATGAGAGGCTTTCAGTGGGTTGAGCAATTGGTATCCATAGCTGAGTATTTAGGATTAAGACAGCAAGTTATCATTAGAGGATAAAGGACTGAGAGAACAACTAGAAAACCATTTGCTCTTTCTTGAGTCAGAGAAGCAACTGAACATGAGATCAATAAAGTTATGTTCATAAACACACAGATATATGTAGGTATTCCAGGAACTCACCACTATGGGATTAATTAAAACAAAAACAAACAAACAAAAAAAAAAAAAAAAAAAAAAGGAAAGATGACAGTAGTCTGCATTAGGAACATTTAATTTAACATTAGGATCTGCATTAGGAATATTTAATGTAACATTGGAAACTATTAAAGGAAAGAAAAAAAATACAGTCAATTTTGAATAATGTTAATGAATATTTTTAATTCTTCTAATCTGAAGAGAGAATCATGGGTTTGGGTTTGTCTTGGTTTTGTTTCTGTTGGGTTGTGTTTTGGTTGGTTTTTTTGTTATTTTTTGATGGGGTTTTTTTTTGGTTGGTTGTTATTTTTGGGAGAGGTTTTGTTTGTTTGTTTGTTTGTTTGTTTCTGAAACTGTCAAAAAATACCCTACAAGGATGAGGTTGTTACGTTATTAACATAATGGAAATGAAAGCTACGACAGACCTAAGAAAACATCGTCGGAGTAGTGCGTCAGTGTTAAGGATTGCCGTTGATGTCCGGAACCACAGGATGGCAGTGTATCGTTGGATAAAGACAAGGCATCTCCTAAACCCGTCTGAAACCTGGTTTGCCAGGTTACCTCGTGGTACAGAAGGTTCTGTCTTTTAGAGTCATCGAATCCTAATTTTTAGCACAAGAAGGATTTTACCAAGGACCTGGTTAAACAGATCTACAAAGATGGTCTTTGAAAACCACACAAGCGTCTTTCCAATCAACCCTTCTGTACAATAGGAACTTGAAGGAGTTCCAGACTCCATGACCTAGTGAACAGTAGATCATCTGTGGATGATAAATATAACTCCCTGTTTCCACCCCTGCTGAAGGCAGTATTAAGTCTGTTGTAGTATTTAGTGAGTATTGGATTAGCCTTATGATGAGGGACAGCAAAGATCATAATTCTGATGTGCTTTGTGTATAATGAGGGACAGCAAAGGAAGCTCAGGATTCTGATGTGTTTTGCATATAATGAGGGACAGCAAAGAAAGATCAGAATTCTGGTATGTTTTGTATAAAATGAGGGACAGCAAAGGAAGATCATAATGCTGATATGTTTTGTATCTAATGAGGGACAGCAAAGGAAGATCATAATGCTGATATGTTTTGTATCTAATGAGGGACAGCAAAGAAAGATCATAATGCTGATATGTTTTGTATCTAATGAGGGACAGCAAAGAAAGATCAGAATGCTGATGTGTTTTGTATATAATGAGGGCAGCAAAGGAAGATCAGAATTCATGATGTGTTTTGTGAGAAGCACCACAGAATGACTTAAAAAAAAAAAAAAAGTCACTTAGAAGAGTCTGGGTCAGTGTTATTCTTTCAAAAGTTGGGCACAATGGTTTCATCAGTGGCCAGAGCCTCTCCTGAGGTAGAGACAGAGGCAGCATGGACAGATAAGGAGAAATGCAGTGTCTGAGTGCTTGGAGTCTGATCTTTCCTCAGTGTCAGTTCATGATAACTGCTTTAAAGCTGTTGTACATGCCAATGCTGAAAATAGAAAAGAAGAATTAGAGTAAATCCCATATAATTTAAAATGCAAACTTCAAGCTAGTCAATAAAATCCAGAAATGAAGATGTCAGGGCAGATGTCTGTCTATGAGATTGTTACCTCTGAACTGCAGAGACTTTTGGTTCACCTGCCTGCTACCTATTGGTCATGAAGCTTCCTGCAAGAGTTGTTCAGTTGCTGCCATGGGCCTGTTAGTTGGAGTGTGGGAACTCACTGTGATTTGCTTGGGCCTAAGCAAAGCTGACTCCTGTCTGCTCAAAGGTACTTCCATGAATACCTAGGACATCCTTAAGAAACAAGGATGTTACTAGTGTCTTCCTTGATTTTGTTTATGCACCAGAACCTCTTCTGCTAACTTGTTAGTGGCTGCAAAGTGTGGTTCTGGTGTATATGCTGCCACTGCAGGGCAGATGGTTATTTTAGCAGTCTGCTAGCTGTCTTCTCTCTGGCAATCATAGAATCATAGAATAGAATCAGTCAGGGTTGGAAGTGACCAACCAAGGATCATCCAGTTCCACCCCCCCTGCCATGGGCAGGGACACCTCACACTAGAATGCTCTGTCTCACCAAAAATCAGTGTTTTTGCAGCAAGCCTTCTAGTTTCTTGGTTTACAGAGTGTGTTTGTAACTATTCTGGATTCTTTCTGACCAAAGATGTTTGGTAGATGTTGGAATTAAGGTTCTCTCTTCTGCCTTTGAACACCACCTGGTGAGCCTGGTCAGGCAGAGTCATGTGTCAGCAGAGCTTTGTCCTACAGTTGTCTGTCCTGTGAGTCCAATGTCAATCTAATAACTTCTTGTTACATGGGAAAATGTCTCTGAGTCACTCTGATAATGCTCTTTGAGCTCTGCTTGCCTCTTGCACACCTTACATGACAGTAGGAGCTGAATGCAGTATTCTGGGCTTTGTCTAACATAGCTTTGTATCTGAGACAGAATTTTAAAATTCTATTCCTCTGTACTTTTTTGCTCATTTCGTGATAGTTGCTGAATGGTGTGTTCTCCAATGACACCAAGCTCTTTTATTGAGGTTAATTTAGAATTTAGCAGTGTTTGCAGTATATCCAACTTATTCTTGCTGAAGCTGCCTTGCATTTGTTTTCCTTGTGCAAGGCTGGGACGTTGTTGCTAATTCAAAATGTAATCTTTCTGCATTACTAGTGCCTGATTTTAGACATGCATCACATTTTGCAGTGCTGTTGGTCTAAAATACTGCCTTTGTCTTTCTGTAACACGGGGAATACAACAATGAGCTTGCTTCAGGTTTACACTGTTGGAATCCTGAGAAGAACTTGATTGATTTCCTCTGCAAAGATAAGCTTGCAATTTGGCTGAAGAACAAGGTCACGTCAAAGGTCACAAATTAATCAGCTGGGACAGTGTCAGTAGCTATACAGTAAGCACCGACTGTGTGTTTCTGGAGCTCCTGCCATAATGTTTAATTTTCTTTCTGGTACATTGTATGCCACGCATGAGGATGCTCAAAAAGCTTGCTGCAGTGAGAATAACACAGATTGCAATTTGTCACTAATTGAGTGCTCATAGATTTTTGTAGAGAGCACTAAATGGAGCCTTCAGGCTACTTCATTCATGCCTAAGAAGAAAAGGTAAGCTAAGGATACAGATTTATTGTAAAATTCATGTCTGGGGACAACCAGAGTTTGCTCTGAGCCTAGTGGCATCTTTTGTTGCATCTCTGAAGTGGAGAGGCAAGATCACAGACTTCTGTTCTCTTGGATTGCTTTAGCTTTTATGTTAGATTTTTGTTGATCTTGCATTTGGGTTCTTTTTCTGTGTGGTTTTATTTCTGTTTTAAAGACATGGCTTTGGTTCCTAATTGATTCTTTTATGTGTTTAGGCCTGAAGGGGAAAATCAAAGTATTTATTTAAGAAAATGTAGCTGGGTTCAGGTTTGTCTGTCAACTAAAAGCTTGTGTATAGTTGTTTTGTAAGGAGTTGACTTCCCTTTTTTTTTTTTTTTTTTCTTCTCTTTCTTGAGTGTGTTTAACTTCCATTGGCTTTAAAAAGGGTCATGCAAGGTTTTTAAAGGACCAAGGAGGCACTGCACAAACAAATAGATAATGAGAATGGAGTTTCTGAAGATGATATAGTGTCCTTCTGAAGATGTCCTTGGCTGTTCCAGAATGCTTAGATAGCAACAACTGCCAGGAATGCTTTTATCATCTGTGTTTGCCCAAGAGCCTGCAACCTTTCCTTTCAGATGCTGGCCTTACACAGTTTTCTGTGCCTCTGTCACCTCTTGTGCAGATTAGTGTAGAATGTGGTATGTTGAGTAATGCACTGCAATCATTGGAAACTTTGGCTGCTGTGGAAAGAAGTCGCTGCCTTATTTAAACAGAATGATTGGAGTGTTCAAAGTCCTGTCCAGTTTGGATCCATCATGATTTTGAAATCTGTCTGGATGACTTTGAACTGCAGGAGTAACAGCAAGAGTACAAGCTTACAGCCTCATCTTCCTCCCTTTCCTGCTTTAAACCTTGAGGGGGATACAAGGAGTTAGAGAACCTTGAGCCAAAGGACATGTGTTTAACTTGCATCTTTTGCGCCTTCTGAGCTTGCTATTATACTGCAGTATTTTTCTGTCTTGATGGATTTTCCTGCAGATATGATTGATTTAAGCAGGAAGGAGTGAGGAACCTCTACTGGGGAAATTCAGGAAAGAATTTAATTTGGGGCATTTTTATCAGGGTTTCGTAGGTTTGTGAGGCAGTCAGGCAAACAAGTGTGAAGTTGTGGTCAACCTTTTTGTCTTGTGCTGCAAAAGTTCACACCTTAGGTCCACCTTGGTTACTTTTGAACATGAATCTACGTTTGTCTCCAGTTTTACATTACAAGTCTGTTTAATGTAGGCATATAAATCCAATCTGGCACCTCTGCAGCACTGTGGTGTGTGCTGCAGATTATGTTACACTGCAGAACTAAGCAGTGGGGACATCTTGGCCAGCAGTTTACCTGAAAACAGAGATACCAGGTAAGTATATATCCCCTAGAGGAATTGTACTGTTACATCTCTCTCTTTCCACTTTCAAGGTGGGTGTCTCACATGGCTGCTGACAAGCTCTTTGGAATTCTCAATAGATTTTGTAGGTTAGAGAGAGTTTAGGAGATCTTTCCCTTAGAGATTTAAGAATTTAAATGTTTTCCAGGCTTGTTTTGCTCCTTTGTGATGCATTACATTACTCATACTAAGGCATTTAAAGGACCACTTGCTGTGATAAAAAGAAATCCAGCAGACTTTTAGAGGCATTTGAACACTTCAGTGCCTGGCACTGCTTGTCTTCTATGAGCCTTGTGGCTAAATGGAGTCCTCAGCTCCAGAATTCCCTCAAGCAATTATTATAGAGTAGAGCTGGATAATCCAGAGTGGCCCTGCAGATGTCACCTGAGTGGAGAGAAAAATCTTACTAGCCAAGACAGGAACATCAAGGGCTGTGATGGGACTAAGATGGTTTTTCAGCAAGCAGGCACTTGCTTTGGGATTCCTAAACATGAAATCTCTTCTGGAGTTAGAGGCATGTCTAAATCATCACCTTGAGTGTGTGAATGAAGGACATGAAGAAAGTGGTAGATATGCCTGCAGAATGCTGGTATCTCCTGACTATGATTTGGAAAGTTCCTGGACCTCCACATCTTGACTGCAAGAGAAAGTTCAAGTCTCCTTGTTAGAACACCTGTTCTAAGAGGTGTTTGAAAGCAGGATAAGACAATCAGTCACCTCTCTCATCTACTACATAGATCTGGACAGCTAGTCACCTCTTGGCTTAGGTATGCTCAAGGCATCTGAGAGGAACAGAAAGGCAATAGCAGTGAAAATCAGAAGGTCATACTTTAAAAATCCTGATTCAGATCCCAAGGCATCATCTGGAGCTGAAGCTGCAGGCAGCTCGTTAGCTGTGAAGGAGTATCTGCATCTGCCAGCTGGCAGGAATTCAGGTACCTGCAGGCTTAGAAATATGCTACCCTAGGACTCTGAGAAAGCAGCAGTCCCTGACTGGTGAACAAGAACCTAGCGAGAAGCCAGGTCATAACTCTTCTCTAGTGCCCCTGCTCAGCTGTACCAGTGGAGAAGGGACAGCCAAATACAGAAGCATTACAAACAGAAGAGGCTGTGGTGAGGAGATTTAGCAGTGAATTGAATGGAATTATGACTTTAATTACTCATCTAAAATTGTGGGTTCATCTACAACTGCATCCCACTAAGGGGAAATTCTGGCATGTATCCATGTGAAACTTGTCCTTATGTAACACACAAGATTTCACATCTAAACACTACTGCTCCCCTTCTTTGTCTCTGAGAACTGCATGGAAATCTGTTGAAACTTCAAATTCCTTTAGGAAGACACATTTGTAGGAGAACTACCTCAAGGCAAAATTTTAATTTTCTTTTCAGCAAAAATCTTTATAATTGCAGAGTATAAAATCTTGTAAGCACATGGATGCAGAGAAACGTCTCTTACAGGGGAAAATACTTGTGCCAGTGAGGTTGTTAAAGGACCTTCAAATGGAGCTAGCTTTTCAGCTGGCTTTGAACAGCCATTTTACAATCACCTTCTGTGATTTTTTTTCACTGAGGATGAGGTGCCTCTCTGAATTTAAAAAAATCTAAATGGGCATCTAGCTGTCTCTGAGTGCTCTGAACGCTGAACATCTGCTCTTTCTGATGTTGAGCAGCTGCATTTCACAGAAAGCAGCAGTAAATTAGACTCTGAAAACCTAAAATGAACCATTCAGAAGCAGTGACTACTTCAGAACTGTTGTTTTCCCTGCCTTAAGTCTGCAGAGATACTGAACCCTCACAATACCTGGGCAGTGCTATGGAAAATGGGTTAGGGATGCTTGTGGAAAACTGACATTAAAACCCCTTTTTTGGGTTACCACAAGAGCAAAATCAAGATGATGATCAGAGTTGAATGTGCTGCTTTTGTATTGATTAAATATCCAGCACTGAGAAGTCTGAAGAAGGAAGGCTGCCTATAAATAGTTATTCATGGCAAGGCTTGTATTGCTTACATGTCCAGTGTCTGCATGGTGCCTTTATGACTGGGGATACACTTTTAAATTCATGTCCTTCCCAACCCATTTATCTGCAGAAAGTGCCCCTCAGATCTTGCATGGGTGAACAGGGAGCTGTATTTGATACAAACACCCTATTTCCCCTGTAGCTATGTACAGTATTTCATGTCTCATTAACATAATCTATCCCCAGTGAAGTTTATAGGCCTTGACAGATAGCACCTCGGGTGAGAAAAAGGATGACAGAGAAAATTTGCTTTTACAAAGTCAGTCTTTCTGGATCTGTTTTTGGACAGCTTGATACCAAAGGCTATAAACATAGACTGGGATCTGAAACCTTTTTTGCAATGACCTTGTTTTAGAAAATACTGCTGTTATCTTCTTGTGCTTATTCACTGTGTGCTTACCCTGTTTCTTGAGCAGTACTTTCATAGTTAGGTTTCATTTATTACCTGTTTTTAAGTCATGAAACCTGAAGACCTACTTTATGCTAGCACTAGAACTATATTTGTGCGCCATTTGATTTGCTCCAGGCTTGTCATCTCTGACTGTTTCTTTTCCATTTCTTTAGAAGAAGGTGGTGGTTTTTTGTTTTTGGTTTTTTTTTTTTTTTTCAGGAGGAAGACTGCTTCTGTACTGAGGACTTACTTAAATTATACTCTAATGGCAGTAGGTTTGTACATTCAAATTTAAAATTGCCCATTCCTAATATTAGTAAAAGAGAGTCACTACTTCTTAAATAACAGAGCAGTCACAGGCAAGCTTAGGGCAAAGGACTGAAAATATAGACTCAGCCAAAAATACAGTCCTTTGGAAGAGGGATGTCAAATGGATTTGACCAGTATTTTTTCACACGTATCTCACTATTTATAAACAGTGTCAAGCACTTCTTTTCATACAAAATGTTGTATTGCCATTCTAAACAAAGCAAATGCTGTTTCCTGTGGTGACAGCTTCTTTTCATTGTGCTTGCACCCTGCACGCGTTTTATGCAGAGCTGATTTTAAAGAAGCACCTGTGTTTTACTTTCACTGCCTGATGTTTCCTAGCCAGGAGACCTTGGATGGGCAAAGATCATCAGAGGTGTGGATGCATTAATCTCAGTGCATTTGCTCTGTTTGGGTTTCTGAATGTCCTTGCTGAGATCTGCTGGTGGCATAAGATCCTAAAAGCAAACTAGACTCCTTTTCAGCATGCTCTGTCCTCCTCTTAAAAAAAAAGGCAAAAAAAAACCCCAAAAGACAACAAACAAACCAACCAAACAAACAAAAAACCGCCAAACTCCTATTGTGTAGCAGACTTCTTCAAACATCTGTATCCAAACTGCTTGCCAGCCATTCTGGTGGTGGAGACAGTCACAGTTTCTGTGAAAAGCACAGATTGATGAGGTGCTAGCTAAAGCACATCTATAGTATAAACACTGCTATACATTACAGAACCACACAGAATCACAGGATTAACCAGGTTGGAAATGACTTTCGAGATCATCAAGTCCAACCTATCACCCAACGCCATCTAATCAACTAAACCATGGCACCAAGTGCCACATCCAGTCTTTTTAAAAACACTTCCAGGCATGGTGACTCCATCACCTCCCTGGGCAGCCCATTTCAATGGCCAATCTCTCTTTCTGTGAAGAATTTCTTCCTAACATCTAGGCTAAACCTCCCCTGGCACAGCTTGAGACTGTGTCTTCTCCTTCTGTCACTGCTTGCCTGGGAGAAAAGACCAACCCCCACCTGGCTACAACCTCCCTTCATGTCATTGTAGAGAGCAATAAGGTCTCCCCTGAGGCTCCTCTTCTCCAGGCTCAACAACCCCAGCTCCCTCAGCCACTCCTCACAGGGCTTCTGCTCCAGATCCTTCACCAACTTTGTTGCCCTTCTCTGGACACATTTGAGCATCTCAGCATTCTTAAATTGAGGGGCCCAGAACTGGACACAGTACTCAAGATGTGGTCTAACCAGTGCTGAGTACAGTACTACATCCTCTATTATACTCTTTCCAAGATACTGAGCCAACTATCACCTACCCTCAGCATCTCAGGGCCTGATTTAAAATTACTGAAAGCAAGGGGAGATTTTCCACTGGTTCAAACAGACTTTGAATCCAGCTGAAAGAAGCCACAACCAAAGTTGGCCACCCTATTTTAAGTACAAAAAGGCAGGGAAAATTTTTGCAGCCAGTGAAAATGATGGGTTTGTAATGTACACACGCCTATGTGAGGTACTAAAATAATGAACAATGTCTTCCTCTAAATGATAATCATGACCAGGACATTGACCCCATCCATTGCAATAAAAGATCTGGGGTTTGTGTTATGTGATTCTTCTTTTGTCAAGGAAACAACAAGGTAATACTGCATTTCCTCAAGGGATTAAAGTATCACCTTTAACACGGTATATCAGAGGTTGGAAGGGACCTCAAGAGATCATCAGGTCCAACCCCCCTGCCAGAGCAGAATCCCTTAAGGTAGTCTGCACAGGAATGCATCCAGGTGGGTTTGGAAAGTCTCCAGAGAAGGAGACTCCACAACCCCCCTGGGCAGCCTGTTCCATGATCATTAAGTTTAAGAAAGTGGCAACAATTAAAGGAGTATTAAGTTTTTCTCCTGAACAAATTCTTGCTTTATTGCATTAACAGACTTCAGCAGTTCAGTAATTATTAAGGCTAAGCACTTAAAATAATGTCAACAACATTCTTTTCTGCTGGCAAAGAAGACTAAAACAATGAATTGTTATTGAAAATGCCACAGGCAAATCCAACAGATTTATTCAGAGCAAGGATGTTGCTTGTGTCTTGTGTGTGTGTGCCACCTTAACAGCTCTGCTGCAGTTTGTTGTTGTTAAATGACAATGGACAAATAACAAATTTCCCCGAGATTTGAATTACGGTTTCTAATTTCAGTGACATTTCCAGTCAGTAGAGCTCTGCCCTCTTCTTTTTTTTCTTTTATTTTTCTTCTTTTTTCTTCTTTTTTCCTTCTTTTCCTTGTTCTTTTTTCCTTCTCCTTCTTTTCTTTTCTCCTTCTTTTCTTTTCTCCTTCTTTTCTTTTCTCCTTCTTTTCTTTTCTCCTTCTTTTCTTTTCTCCTTCTTTTCTTTTCTCCTTCTTTTCTTTTCTCCTTCTTTTCTTTTCTCCTTCTTTTCTTTTCTCCTTCTTTTCTTTTCTCCTTCTTTTCTTTTCTCCTTCTTTTCTTTTCTCCTTCTTTTCTTTTCTCCTTCTTTTCTTTTCTCCTTCTTTTCTTTTCTCCTTCTTTTCTTTTCTCCTTCTTTTCTTTTCTCCTTCTTTTCTTTTCTCCTTCTTTTCTTTCCTTTTTTCTCTTCTTTCTCTTTTTTAATTTGTTTTTTCTTCGGTTTTTCTTCTTTTTTTCTTCTTCTTTTTTTTTTTTTCTTTAGCTATTATTGGATTCTGAAGCCAGGAACAAAATGGATTTTCATTTGCATTTCTGTAAATACAGGAAATAGAATCATAGAATTGTTAGGGTTGGAAGGGACCTCAAGGATCATCCAGTTCCAACCCCCCTGCCATGGGCAGGGACACCTCACACTAGATCAGGTTTCCCAGAGCCACATCCAGCCTGGCCTTAAAAACCTCCAGGGAGAAGGCTTCCACCACCCTGGGCAACCTGTTCCAGTGTCTCACCACCCTCATGGTGTCAAACTTCTTCCTAACTTGGTTTTGCTTCTATTTTGTAAGTAACTTTGAATGAATTCACCATTTCCTCATGCAAACTAAATATTTCAGTATTTCAGTGATAATCTTCTATAAGATGAACTGCTTTTCTTAAACATTGTCAGGTCTTTGATAGGTAACTATTGGATTGTTACTTATTATGCAATTTGACTTTTTAATGACTTGCTGCTGCTTGTGGTAATTCCTCACTTTTGCAGGAATAATATGTCTTACTGAATTGTTGGTTTTTATTGCAGCAAACTAGGCTCCATGTTTAGAAGTCATCCAAAACAGGTATTGATTTCTGTCTTCAGCAAGATTTTACAGCCAGTGATAGAGTGGTAGCATCTTAAGGAATTAGCATCCCTCTAGTGATTAGGGAGAAAAATACCAGTCAGAGGTCTCATGTAACCTGTGGTGAGATAAATTAGATGTTGAGCAGAAAAACCTCACTCTGATCATCTGGGATATTCTGTACCTTCATTTAGATGTGTGTGTCCTCATTAAAGATGCCAAAAATAGAAGCATGAGGTAGTTCATAAAGATGGTGCAGAGAGGAGTGGTACCTCAGGGTTTTGAGATGCTCAACACCATTCATTTCAGACATCTTAACCAAAAGTAAATAAATGTCTCACAGTGATTGACTGATGGTTTAGCCTTTTAATTTTTACCAATGTGGTACTTAATAGAATTTTTAAAGTGTTTTGTAAGAATGGATTCATGCTAAAATATCCACTTCTACTATGCCTAGGAGTAAGTTTCTTTTTTATCTGTGGGATTAACCTTGCTTTATCTACCCATGACTGAATAAATGGTACCATTTGATGCTCAAAATGTAATTTTATATCAAATATCCTTTGATAGATACAACAAATCCAACATCACTTGTATTTGCAGGTTATGTTTCAAGAATATAGGCATATCTTTGTAAAAAAACTTTCACAACAATTTAACCTTTTTGGTTTGGAAACTGTTCTTAGGGGTTGGGCGGGACCTTGGTCTAGTGGAAGGTGTCCCTGCCCATGGTAAAGCAGGGTGGAACTAGATGATCTTTTAGGTCCCTTCCAACCCAAACCATTCCATGATTCTGTGATTGTGTTGCCAAAGATCTGTGAGCACCAGAACCACACTTTCAGTGTCCACAGACTCATGGTTCTGCTGGAAAAAAAAGTAGCCTGCTGTGAAATGCTGGAGAACTCTGTGCAGCTTTGTTCCCAAAGAGATGTACTTCCATCAGATGCTGGGATGCTGGGAATGAGAAATGTACAAAAGACAGGTGGAAACTGTATAATCTGTTCTTTTTGAAGAAACTCGTTATATTCTTCTGTGCTTGGTAACCTGCTTTGTTGAAAGGCTGTGACAGCAATGAATAGTTTTTCATTCTTCTTCTCTTTACAGAGATTTCTGAAATATGAATATAAAAGGCTCTTTTTAGGAAAGGGGAAGATAGCAACTGCATCTAGGGAAACATATTGCCAGCTGACTCTGTAATAATAATAATTTCCAAGTCTTTAGTACCTGAACCAATAAGCAGAACTGGAGAGGTTAAAGTGCTGTAAGCTGGAAGACTATACAGCAGGAATGAAGGAGGAGACTGCAGTGACAATGATCATAGAATGGTCTGGGCTCAAAGGACCTCCAAAGATCATCTAGTCCAACCCCCTCTGCAGTCAGCAGGGGCATCTTCAACTGGATCAGGTTGCCCAGAGCTCAGTCAAGCCTCATCTTGAATATCTCCAGCGATGGGGCCCCAACCACCTCCCTGGGCAACCTATTCCAGGTTTCCACTGCGCTCGTGGTAAAGAACTTGTTCCTCACATCCAGTCTAAATCTGCTCTTCTCTAGTTTGAAGCCTATCACTACAGGCCTTTGTAAATAGTATCTCTCCATCCTTCTAATAGGCTTCCTTCAGGTGCTGGAAGGTCACTATTAGGTCTCCCCAGAGCCTCCTCTTCTCCAGGCTGAACACCCCCAGCTCCCTCAGCCTGTCTGTGTAACAGAGGTGCTCCAATCCCCTGATTATTTTCATGGCACTCCTCTGGACACCCTCCATCAGGTCCATGTCCTTCCTGTATTGAGGGCTCCAGACCTGGATGCAGTCCTCCAAGTGAGGTCTCACCAAAGCAAAGTGGCAGAATCCCCTCTCTCTGCTTCTTTTGATGTAGGAAGTGATTGGCCTTCTGTCTGCTCATGTCCAGCTTCTCATCCATCAGCACCCCCAAGTCCCTTTCAACAGGGCTGCTTTCTATCACGTCCTTCACCAATCTGTATTGATAGTGAGGATCGTTCTGGCTCAGGTGCAGAACACTGCACTTGCTCTTGTTGAGCTTCATGAAGGTGATTGATAAACAAAACTTAGCTATTGTATGTTTAATGACACTCCAGAAAGTACATACAAGGAAACTTTGAAGCATGAAACCATTACTCAAGGAGGTTTAATTGAGCAGATGGATATAATGCTCGATGAGGGATTCCTGAGTTGCCCCTCTTACCTGTTTTCTCTTATTTTTGTCTTAAATGTGGTATGGTTTTTAAAGATATGACTCTCCCTGGCACCAGTATTGGGCTGGGTTAGGCTTCAGTGGGACACTGATCTCTGTGCCTGTGATAATGTCTGTACATCTTGCTGTCAAGTGCATTGAGAGCAATATTCACATGCCTTTATTCCTTCCAGATCTCTGCTTGTCAGTGCTACCCCACTAATAGCTCACTTAGACCTTCAAAATGATGTGAGATGTGCATCCCACTTTTCACTGCCTAGGCACAGTTTTGTGTACCTCTCACAACACGTGACTATGGCCCTGAAAGGGCATGGTGGTGATCTGCAGCTTCCTCATGAAATTTTGATTAATGCTAATGGATAACATGTATGTGGTAGCTCTGCTAAAACCAGAGCTAGGTTAGACAGCTATTATTTCATACTGTCAGCTAACGCCAGTGTAGCTGAGTTCCTTGTGTGATGAACTGAATGGTTTGAGGCTGCAGCTTTCTGGGGATGAGTTAGGGTAAGAAGTGTGCTGCAGATGCAAAATGCCATATATTAAATCACTCTTCTTGACTGTGCTTGAGAGGTGGTCACTTCCAAGTAGGTGCTTGAAAGGAAACTTAAAGTAGACATCTGCCCTGAGCTAGTGCAGAAACCATGATTTTCCACAAAGGCAGAGTAAAACCCATAACATGTACTGGATTTGGTGCTCAATTTACAGTGATGGGTGCCTTTTTTGTCTGATAGAACAGCACTTCCATGTTTCAGAGTCAAGATGTGTGACGTTTCTTCCTTCCTGCTACTACTCCCCTGCAATGTACTAAGCCAGCTGATGTTAGTGAGAAGAAAAAAACATTCTTTCCAGACCCAGTGTAACTGAGTTTTGTGTAAAGGCCAAGCTAATTAGCTGCCCTGGGTGTTCAGAGAATGTAGAGGACTTGATTTGTACCATCCTTGTCAAAATCTCTCCATCCACAAGGTTTTTACATGTGAGTCATTACATTTAGACTGATTTCCTGTTATGCTTATAAAATAATGAACCACTAAACCCACAGATTCCAAACAACCTGTTGAAATGATCATAAAAACGACAGACTTCCTAGGAAATAAGCAGCAAAACTGAAATCTCTTTGGCCCCAGAGCAGCACATTTGATAGGGTGACCTTCTCAAAAAGTCTTTTTCTTTCGTATGAAATATGCTTTTTAAAATTCATTCCCAAAGGAGAGAGATGGCAAAGAAAAAAGAATGCTTTATTTTTATCTATATACTTAATTTTGATCTAGATAAAATTTAAGGGGCCTTAGTTCTTAATTTTATCTTTCAGATTGAGAATAATTTTGCTTCAAATATATATATATATATATATAAAGAGAAGTATTTGGCTCCTCTCATTAGATTTTAAAGGGAGATACTGAGCTCCCTGAGAAAGGGTCTTATTTCTGAAACTAGCAGTCACATGCCTTCAAATCTTCTCCTTCTGCATTATTCAAAACACCTACAGCTGAGTGCGTAACTTAGGCAACCTGGCTTGATATTGAATAACGTAGTCACTGCCTTGACATTCGGAAAGATGTCTGTACCCAGCAAAATGCTATTTTTATGCACGTTGTCTTGTTGCTTGAGGGATCATGGAAAATTAGCCTGCATACAGTATTTTATTTTTTTTTCCCCTAAAATTGTACAATTTGGAGAAGTGTTAATGTGTTCCTTGGTTGTTTCTTTTCTTTTCTCTCTGCCTCTGTTAATTATCTCAATACATTTGTAAAGTCTACCGTTAATTGCTATTGAAGCGCATTTAATCAGAAGCAAAAGTTTCTGCTATTTAAGTCTCTTGTCAGGAAACCAAGCGTTAGGGTTGTTTGGTTTCTTATTTCCGAGGCTGTTTAATGGCAGCATAAATATTCAGCCTGGCTCTAAATAGGTAATTAAAGCTGACTAGTGGCCAGATGTTCCCCTTTGTCCCCTGGAGTGGTGGGAAGAATAGGGAGCAGCAGTCCCAGTGCTCAATGTCCCAGGGCACACTGCTCTCAGGTCTGGCAGGGTGTGTCAGTGATCCCCATGTCACAGAGTGTCCACAAGAAGATAAGCTTACAGCTGATGTGAGTGGTGGAGTGAGCTGGTGTTCCACCAGCCCTGCACCTTTTCAGTGTGTACAGCGTTGGTGAAGGCTTTTGAGATGTGTCAGGTGTGTAGATGCGAGGCAGCTTGCTGCTTGAATTTTAATTTCGGTGCCACACCCTCTGTCCTCAGAGGCAATAAAACCTACAAGAACCAGAGTTAATGCCATGAGAGGAGGAAATCAGGGAAAAAATAGAGGGAGGTGCTGAGTGAGCACCTGCAGTCTGGAGGATTTTGCTTCAAAATTCCCTACTCAGGGATTTCACAGGGATCTTGCCCTCTGTGAGTGCCAGCTTTAGTGAGAGGACTCAGAGGAAACTTTGGGTGGATTTTAGCTTGTGGTTAATGTCAGTGACCTCCTGAATTGAGGACTTAGCAAGGAGTTAAGGTTAGGCTTGGAGTTAATGCCCCTGTTTATTCCAGGTGAACTGCTGGCAGTGCTTTGGGAATGGCTGCTGAGGCTGGAAGGTATAAAGGGGAATTAGACCATGAAGCATGGGAGAAAAACATTTTTCTCTGGCTCCAGGATTGTTCATGGGAGGATACCAGCCTTATTTTTATTCTCAGGCTCGCAATGGCTTCTTACTTAGTTTGGAAAAAGTCTTAAACCTTACTCATGGATCAAGTGACAATAGGGGTGTCTCTCTCCCAGGTCCTGGAGACGAGCTAATTAGCTAAAAATCACTGGAACTGAGAGATTCTGGCCCTGATGGCACTGCAGAACTACATGCGAGCGTTCATTCCAAATGGAAATGAATCCCATGCTGTAAAAGTTACCCTGAAATGCATGATTTGGGGGATGCCTTAATGATTTTTGCCCGTTCAGGTTAGCTGTACCGACACGCTCCTGACAACCCGAAGGCAAAGGGCCACCTCTACAAACGCGATGGCTCTGTCCCAGCAAAACTCAGCACTCATTTCCCAGCTCACAGGAATAAGGCAGAGTGTCACTTGCGGTCGCGGACCGGGTGCTCTTTTCATAGCTGTCACAGGGAGGGTTTTTCTGCTTCAATAGCCGTGAAATCCGCATCTGGGGCTGGGCTGCGCTGGGCTGCCCCTCGGAGCTTTCCCCCCCCCCCGCCCAGCTCCCCACCGCCTCCGAGCGGCAGCCGCAGCCCCGCGTCCCTTGTGCGGCTGCGGGGAGCGGGCGGGGAGGGGCCGCGCAGCCCCGCAGCCGGCGCGGGAAGCCTGTGAGCGCCGGGTCAGCCGAGGCTTCCCTTTGCCGCTCCGCACCGTCTGCAGGAAGGCGCAGCGGGGTGGGGACAAGAGGAAGGAGCGGAGGAGCCCCCCCGGGGTGGGCAGCGCAGCTTGGGCGCCGGCCCATGCCTCGGCGTGTGCAGTGAGCGGGAGCCGCGGAGCAGCGTCGGCGGGCGGCCGGGGCCATGTCGGAGCCGGAGAGCGGTGCCGCAGGTAAGGGGGGAGCGGCCCCGCGGCCGCCGGGACCCCGCCGCAATGCAGGAGCGCTGCCTGCGGCGGGCGCGGCACAGCCCGGACGCTGCTCCAGTGCGGCCCCGGTTTATCGGGGGAAATGATCTGGAGCCGGGGCCCCGTCCGGAGGTGGGGAAGGCGGCAGACAATGTCCCGGCGGCTGGGCCGGCCCCGCCGCCCCGGCTGTGTCCGCGCAGGCAGGGCCGCCGCCCCCTATCGCTTCCCCGGCGGGGTGCGGGGTGTCCCCGCGGGCAGGGAGGGCTGCGGCAGCGGCGATTGGGGCGGGCGGAGAGCCTGGCGCGGAGCTGAGCCCCGCGGAGCCCCCCGCCCGCTGCGGAGCTGCCGCGGCGCATCGTGTCCCTGGGGGAAGCCGATGCAGCAGAGCGGAGGGGGAGGGGGGTGGTCCAGGTGAAAAAACAATGCGGCGGAGTGGTCGGGGCGGGCGCGGCCCCAGCGCAGCATCCCTCCCGGCTGTGGGGCTTTCTGGTTCCATCCTCCCCGCGGGTCCGGGTCCCGCGAACCCAGCAACGTCCCGGGAGAAAAGGGGGAGGGCTTAGACTAACAATTAGGGGCTGGAATAAAGGAAGGCACCCTTTTTAGCGGATAGCCTTCTACACTGAAAGAGAAAGACCTGGCCGTTCGGTGGGAGAGACCGCATGGTCTGGGATGAGAGCCTGAGCATCCTGGCGCAGCCTCGGGGTCCAAAGAGTTTCCGACGACGTGCAATGGTCGGATAAAACCCGAGTGGTGGTTCTGTTTTACCACGTTAATGGGTCCGCGGATCTCCGACTTTGCAAACTTGACACGAGCCGAGAAGAGCTGACTCTTGTTTTGCCTATACCAAGGATCCTGTGGTTTTGGTCCGTTTGTGATTGCACTGTGCCTGAAAAAAATGACACAGCCTTTGCAGGACAGGGGTGGTCTCTCCTTGTGTGGGAAGTAACTGGGGGAGGGAAGAGGGTTCCTAGGATACAAATGATATGGGTGAATAACCCTAAGGGAAATGCAGAGTCAGCCTGATTTAATTCATTCTCTCCATCCCTTCATCCTCAGTGTATGCTGCAAAGATTTGAGGAAACAGTGACGTTGAGCCTGAGCTTCTGGCAGTATTGTATGGGGAAACTTAAAAGCTTGATTTTGGACAGGTCATAATGAGATCTGGGAAATATTTTGAATAAAACAGTTCAGTTGCAGTGCAAATGGAATGAAAGAGTCATAAAGTATCCAATAAAAAAAGTCCAGAAAACAATACTTAGAAACTAGTTGAATCTTCAACATGACTTGCTCTACTGGGTTCCCTCTCCTCTCCCAATCTAAACATTCTCTCAGTGGTTCCCAAATAAAGCTCTAAAGCCTCTTTGGTTTGAAGTAACCTTTAACAGTAACCTTTAACAGTTTTCTAGCATGCAACTGACAAAGGGAAGAACAGACTGACAGATTCATTTGTCTTCTAGGTGACAGGGTATCTTCTAGGTGACAGGGTTTGTTTTCTGCAAAGTTGCAAGGTTAGTGCAATGCAATACTGAAATTAAATAACTGGTGATATGGGGAGAACCTGTGCAGGAAGGATTTTGCTGAAAGACAGAGGACTGTGTAATAGAGCGATGATTTGTTATGCCAGAAACCTTTATGTTCTTTACATGCACTGGAATGCTGAAGATGTCAGGGGGAAAAAAAGGCTTTGAGGGTAAAATGTGATGTAGTGAGTGCTGTTGTCTTGACACTGAAGCTGCAGTCACTTATTACAGCATAGCATAATGCGTAGAAGAAATGTCTATATGTAAAATAGCCAAGTGCTGTGCAGTGCCTGCTAGTCAGTTTTGTAGCTTCAGTTAACACAGCACTGCGGCATCTGCAGATTGGTTAGCCTGAGCCTGGCTGCAATGGTTCATACCCAGGAGATGCTGCTTATAAAGCTTCTAATTATTCTGAGCCCTGCATGTAAATGTCAAGATTTCAGATACGTTTCACTTTCTGCCCATGTCACTGGCAGTTGGGGTTATATGTGAGTTGACTGGAGTCTCATCTTGTGCTCTTTTCTGCCAAGTAGTATTTCAGGGTTTTTTTTTTCTGTTGAGTTGACATGACCTGCCATGGCCAACTTCTCCCACTTAAATGGGAGTGCTGTTGAAATTTTTGAGGCCCTTTATGGACATCATATCTGCTCTAAGAATTATATCTGGATTTTCTGGATTTCCCCCCCCCCCCCCCCTTTTTCTAGAGTTACAAGTCTGGGCAAATATTTTAAGTTTTCCAGTACTTTATTCTTCAAAACTATTTTGGCTGATTAGTTCCCTTTTTGCTGTCCTATGATGTGATTTCACTTATTCTATCTATAATTACACACAAAAAAGTCCACTTCTTAAAAATACAATTTTTTTTGCATTTTTTGTAAAGCAACAGCAAACAAAGTATCCCATCACCTCCGTTTTCTGTATCCGGATTGGTTCTACCTTTTGATGATGTGTCAGATGGGATTTCACAAGTGTTTGGCTTCAAAGACATTTACTGTTTTAGAAGCTTCTCTCCGTGGCTGTGGTATCATGAAAGAACAGACTTGCTTTCTTGGGTATTCAAAAAATTTGCACTGGCTCTCAGGAAACAGCAATAAGGGAAAATGTGAAAGAAAAAAATAATGTACTCAAATGATGCTACTTCTGAGTAGGAGAACAAAACCAGTCATGACCTTAATTAGGTATGAAGCAACATGACCTTTTGTGGGAGTTTGGATTTTTGCCTTTTTCATTTTTTTAAGTAAAGTAAATGTTGACATTTTCCATATTCAGCTTAATGAAAGTTTTGGAGTATCCATAAATTACTTCAGTTGCTTACTGACACAGCTTCTGTATGGCACTTGTCACCTTTCTGTTAAACAGCATTGCTAGCTGAAAAGAGAAACGGATTGAGCTCCAGGTTAGATCACTATGGTGAAGGCTTGTTCAGCTGTATTTCTCCAGTGGTGAAAGAGAGAGGTAGCAGGAGGACTTGGAATCTGTTCCAGGAATGAGCTCTGAAGTCCATCGTTCATGATTATAAATGGTAGCTTGCTTCACAGATGTTTTACTGAAGAGTGTGCAGCTGTTTGGTGATGTAAGGCCACAGATGTTGGTGGTGTTCTGAGGGAATGCTGCTGCCAAGTACGAACCTCAGTGATCTGAAATGCCTGTGACATACCTGCAGACTTTATCTTTTCCACTGTGACAAGAGTTGTCTCCTGGGTCACTAAACTGAAAGTGGCTCTCCTCAGTGACCAGGCACATTTTTGATCTTAAGAACTCAAAAATACATCTGCTATGGCCCATGTGCTGTGCTGTTAAGAAACAGAGTGATATGCATTTACATTACAAAGATGCAAGTTTTTAATTTTGCCACAACTACTCTTTAAACCTGTGACTTGACAGAGTTTTAAAATTAGGATGGCAGCAGTGAACTGTGTAAGTTACCAGTGTTAAAACAGGAAATTCCTTCAAAGTCTGCCCCAGAGGGATCTGAGAAAGGTTTTCATGTAAATGGAAAGGAAAATGCAGTCAGTTCTAATCAAGTAAGCAAGTAAATAAACTGAAATACTCAGAATACAGAGGCAAGCATTCAGACTAGTAAGCCTTTGTTCTTTTATTGAGGACTTGGCTTAATATCCTTACTCAGGACTGCATCAGGGTGTGTCAAGGACATCAGAGAGCAGCTTTATGAACTGCATTGGTCTGCCCAGTCATCGGCATGCTGCTGTGATCTGCTCATGTGCAGGAGTCATTTGGTGCTTGCTGGCCCAAATCAGTAGCTCTGTCATGATTGATTTGCAGGGCTCTGGGCACCTGGATCAGTTCTAGAGGCATCTTAATTTACAACAAGAAGAGACCTCGAGGGGGTTTTTCTTAGCGCTGTTTCTTCTGTTAGTAGTTCTTCAGTGCCTGTGTCAACACTCTCATACTGTGCTCTGCAGAGGCAGTTTCCAAGGAATACTGAGAGATGTCTAGCAATTGTTATCAGCTGGAGTGCAGAAAGAAGTGTGTATGTGAGTGGTATTTGTAATAGCAATTCCATGTCATCTGAGGGAGTTTCTTCACTTACTCTCTCTGAAGAAAAACTGTCTCTATTGCAGGAGCCTCCCAGCCTGCATTAGTTTCCTTGGAGAAGGAGGCAGAGGTAAATTACTCTCCTGTATGTCACTCCCTTCTCCTACAGGGAATAATCTGGGAATACTGGTTCAATTTGCCCATTTTTGGATACATCTTACATCCTTAGAGCAGTTCGGGACTGTCTAGCATTGAATCCATTGCTTTCAAAAGATTTTACAGCCCCAAGCAATTCTTGCCCGCCTGTCCCACACAGCGTTTCCTCACGAGGGCCTGTGCATTTGTATCCACATTTTCTTTATTCTTGTTCCCTGTGTGGGCTGAAGAGTGAGTGTTTGGGTGTCTCTATCCTTGTTACAACAATTGGGTTGTTCTTCCTCTATTTAGAGGTAATAACATTAAAATCACAGTTTGCTATTCTTCCTCTATTAAGAGGTAATAATAACATTAAAATCACAGGTTTTTTAGTACATCTTTGCCATCTCCTTGCCATCTCCTTGCCATTGTTTGGGGAACAAACTCCTGTGACAATTTGGTCTTGTGGATTTCATCATCATTTGAGGACCATTGATGCTTTCTCCACACTTAAATATCAAAAATACCTGTGATTATGCTAGCCTGACTGGCAACTAAGCCTTTTCATTGGTGCCAACAGATCCAACAAATTTAACATCTCTTCCTCAAGTTTCCATGGATACCTTAGTAGAGCACAGGCTGTAATCAGAACAGCAGGATATGCCATTTACAAAAGCTTTCAGTATTTTCAATATGAAACTATTGCATTCAAAAATCAACCTTTTGTAGTAGCAATCTTGCTTACTCAGCTATGCCCCTGTTACCATTTTAGCCATAGGAACTCCTTTGCAGGCTGCACTGTTGACTTGTTGCTGTGGTAGGGTAACTTTCCTGCTGCTCATCTGCTTGGTCAGTGTTGGTCTGTGTGTGTTGTATATGCACAGTCATGGCACTTGAATGTATGCCTGATGACTGCTGGTTTAAAAACCTCTGGAAATGGATTTTGGGTTGGTTTCTGTGTGGTGTATATGCACAGTCATGGCACTTGAATGTATGCCTGATGAGCCCTAGTTTAAAAACCTCTGGAAATGGATTTTGGGTTGGTTTCTGTGTGGTGTATATGCACAGTCATGGCACTTGAATGTATGCCTGATGAGCCCTAGTTTAAAAACCTCTGGAAATGGATTTTTGGTTGGTTTCTATGTGGTGTATATGCACAGTCATGATACTTGAATATAAGCCTGATGAGTCCTAATTTTAAAACCTCTGGAAATCGATTTTTGGTAGGTGACTCCTCTACAAATCCTAAGCATATACTTTCTTCAGTCTATGGCCTCTCTCATGAGGTGTTTTCCTTTAAGCCTGATTAGCTCATCTGTTTTCCAGATTGTAAAATAAAAATAATAGAGAAGTACAAACTTACTTTTGATTTAGCTGTAAAGTGTTACTCAGGCTAAATCAATAGCCATGGACTATGGGTTCCCAGATGACTTTGCTAATGAATTGTCAAACACAATACCAATTTTTGCAGTTTTGCCACAAGTAACTTTCTCTGATTTTCCCACCTTTGAACAAAATCAGGTTTAATAGCCTTGAAGAGTATTCTGATATTCTGATTTTTATACAGCATCATTCTTGCTGACTACTATGAGAAATAATGGTTATTCTAGTTTGGCTACTCCTTTTACCCTATCTCCCTCTTTCTTTGTGTGGTTTGGCTTTTGGGTTTGTTTATTTTTTCTTGTTTTTAATTTTGTTTGTTTTTTTTTTTTTTGGGGGTTTTTTTTCATTTGTTTAGTTTTTTTGTTTGTTTGTTTTTTGGGAAGGGCAAGGTGAGGTTGAGGAGAGAGGTTTGTTTTCTGTTGTCAGGACTACAGATGTGTGAATCATGTTTGGCACTCCTGAAGATTATCAAAATGAAGAAGACAAAGCATTTTCAAGTATTCCTTTCAAATCAGGTATTTTTCCCAAATTCTAAGGAAAAGGAGTCACTGCATTCACCCAGCTGATGCATTGCAAGATACTTCATGAATCTAGGAATGCTTGATAACTAAATAACCTTTCTGCCTTTGAAGTAAAGTATCACCCTCCAAAAGTTCAGACTCCTGTGTGCTGGACATGTGGTCTGGAAAAGCTGAACACTATTTCTTGTTCAGTTTTTGAATAGTATTTCTTGGAATACTTTGATCTAGAAAGGTACATCTAGCACTCAGTTGTTTTCAGGATACCATTACATCTTGAGATGGTTTGTAAATAGGAGCCTGCAGTAAACCAGAGAACTGACAACTCTCTGATATTTTGATCTTGATCTCTAGAAACAAAAAAAAGCAACCAACTTCTCCCACCCTCAGCGGGTAAGTGGAGTTTTTCCCAAAGAAAGTGATTAGTGTCACAAATGTTCTGGTTTATGAGTGTGGCCCTGGGAATTAGAGCATAATCTTATTAGTGCCATTCCTGACAACCTTGCAGTGAACCAAGTAGATGAGGTGGGTGATGACAGATGTGATGATGAAGGAGAAGCAGCAGGAAACCTTTGCTAAGGAAGATAGTGTTTGACAGAACCTAGGTTCTGTACATCTGTGTTTTGTTTTCTGCCCCTGTCTTTCTTGTTGGAAGGAAGCAAGGAAGGAGATGGGACCTACAGGAGAGCTGTTTACAGAGGCAAATAGTGTAAGGAAGCCTAAAGGAGGCAAGTTCATAGTAAAGCTTGTTGAAGGAAGAGAAGGTTAGTTAGTACATGTTAAAGGTGTCTATTACTGAACTATACCTATGCCATATTTAGATCCTGGAGAGCTGTCTTCTACTTGGAGCTGCAGAATCTGTTGTTAACCCACCTTTATCACCACGTGCAGCCTGCTCTCTCTAACATGTGTTTACATGGATCAATTTAGTTTCTCCTGGCAGTAGTACAGGGGTGTGGAAGAGCTGGAATGTAGGAAGAGAGTGATTACTGCAAGACACCTCTGCTAAGTTCCCCAAACCCCAGGCACTGGGGTGTGAGCAGGTTCTGAGCAAGTTGGAACCATGACAGGACTAGGAGGGAAGAAGAAGCTGACTGACTGATCACAAAAGCTGGAAAGCTGTCTGGTTATTCAAGGTGGAGCTGAATTTAAGACTCTACAGTGTAGATGGGGAATGGATTTGAGTTTAAGATAGCTTCAGGGCAGACTTAGCTATTGGCTTAGCTGGCTCTGGCCAGCCTCATCTAGTGTGGGGTGTCCCTGCCCACGGCAGGGGGGTTGAAACTAGATGATCCTTGTGGTCCCTTCCAACCCTGACTGATTCTATGATTCTAAGAACCTGGCTGAGGCTTTACAGACCCAGTTGTGAAGTGTGCATAGTTTAGTTCTGCTTACCAAGCATTAGCAAGGTCACCTCAAAGCTGGGTAAAATAGTTTAGCCTACATCCCATAAAAAACCCACCAAAACCCAGAAGTGAGCATAGCCCATGTGGCCTCTTCAGAAAGTTATTTTGCAAGTTCTTGTACATTACTTTCAGCTTAAATTAAGTTCACAGCAAATAGGTAGTGTATTTTGGTTTTGCTTTGCTGGTGAGGTGCAGGAAAATGAATGTTATCCACAAACTGAGTGTTGGGGTAAACCTGGGGTTGCTTTTCTGCTGCTCTTAACAATAATGTTAAAAACTTAAATTATCTTAGAAAGCTTGATAGCATAATGGAAAAGTAATTTCTCCAGTCAAACTGTAATTGTGGTGTGAGGCAGTGGAAAAGCATAAATGGAAAAGGTCAAAGTTGTAATGAGGAGCATATCTTATTTTTAGAATTTGATCCAAAGAATTGGGAGATTTTTTTTTTTTTTTACTTAGGAAATCAGTGTGCTCTAATTGATATCAGTGGGATGAATCCCAGCTCTTTGGGTGACCAATTATTATGAAAGGGTATCAGGAAACTTGGATTTGTATCAGAGATTAGCTGTGGCCATGTACTTAGAAGGGAAGTGCATTGCAGTTTCCAGCAATCCGGCTGGATGCCTCCTGGCATTTTAAAACAAAGAACTCTGATCCTGTGGATGGTAATGGCAGTGGTGTCACTGGTTTCAATAGAAACAGAAGGTTCTTATTCCTGATATGAAATACAGGATCTTTTCATTATGCATAAGAGCATTTTAAGTGTTTTTTGTATTTGCTCCTCTCTTTCTCTCTCTCTTTTATTTTTTTTTTCTTTTTGGTGTGTGTGTGTCGTTCTATAATTATTTTCAAAGGCCATCTTTGTATTTACAGTAAAATGCTCTAGGTTGTCATGTTACATTTGGAAGCTGTGACATTTTGTGCTTAATGCAAAGCAAATTCTTAGCAATAGGAAAAGCTGAACAAGGTTTCTTCATCAGTGCAGCAGTTGCCAGCTAATAGCAATATGGTAAATACTTCTCCATTCATGCAAACATGATTAGCAAGCTTTGCTTGCAGCAAAATTATTGTTGTTGCTCAAAATGATATACAATGTTTTGAGGGGAAAATGATGGCTCTAATTCCATACTTTAAGTGCCTGATGGCCAACCTATACTCACATTTGACTTGGTATATCCTTTTTTGTTATTGCTTTAATTTTAAATCCAGAGATATTGCTTGAATAGAAAATGAAGAATTTGGCCAAGATTTTGGTATGAGCAGCAGCTTGACTGAGATCATAGCTATATACAGCAGTCTCACTAGCTGCTGGAAGGCTGGAAATTCCAGAGGAAAAAAAATAGCCATCAGATAGGTGCAAGATCTGTGTATATGATCACAATGCACACAGTACATTCAGTTAACTTAGATTTATTTGGGCAATAAAGTTTGACTGCAATAATGATGTTTTTGTAGATCTGATGCATTCTGACCTCCCCAGTGCATCTGGTTCTTCTGCCTACAAAGAACTCAGAGGCTGAACAGATTTGGCATGTGGAACAGTGGGTATGCATTATACAAATCAAAAAGCACTATTGCAGGTTTTCTTTTGAGGCAGGATGGTGTACTGCAGGTGTTCTCAGTTGGGAGTTTGGGAGAGCCTGGAAAAGTGTGTAGGATCTGGGTCCTCCCATAGGGTCCTCAAGCTAAAGCAGAGGTTCAGATCTGCACAATGAACAGAATCCATTGTGTTGTACATTGTGGATCAAAAAAAAATATTACTTGTTATTGTGAAAGCAGTTCTTAAGATGCTAGAAGTATGATCTGAAATGGGGCATAGCATTGTTCTTATTGTTGATTAGGAAAATTAAGGGAAGAGTTTAATTATCAAATGTTGGGTTTGTGGCCACTCTGGCTGGATAGAAAGACAAATGAACTTAAGATATGTTGTTTGGGATATAAAATACATGCTAGTGTTCAGACATGTTCCTGCAGAGAGATGATTTTCTAGTGAAGCTGCTCATTATCCGGTTTTCAAAATGGCTGTAGGAAATCCAGACCATGATGAATCCCTTTCACCATCACTTGGAAATGAGGTCTGCAAAGATTTGGAAAGTACACTTGTTTCCTGGACAAGCATTCTTTTTTGTTGGCATGACTCAAAAATACTGCAGAATGTGTCTGAAAAGGTCCATGCTGGGATTTCTGATGGCAGACTTGGGGGTGGGTTTGTGTTTTGTTTTTGTTTGTTGTTTAAATTGTTGGGATTTTTTCTATATGATGAACTGGTGACATGAAACACTGACCTGACCTGACTGTTTTTCTGTGCTTGATGCTGTTGAGCAGCAATATCCTGCTTTCTGAATTCCTGCTTTTACTTGTCTTACTAAATTCTTGCTTAGAGACTCTTGCTAGAACTTCAGCTTCTCTGTTGTCTATGTTACTTGTGTTGCAGGGAATATTCTGTTAGCAGAGAAGCCACTGCTGTGGCATGCTGCTTTGCTCTTGAAATGAACAATCTCCCTGGTATGTGAAGCAGAAAATTGTGCTGGTACCTGGTGGAGCTGAATTACAGAAAGATAAATATTTCTAAAAGCTGAATTTAATAGAAAAGAGAAGATTTTGTGTAAGTGCTGAAATTTTGTTAGTACCACCTTAGTGGCTTGTCACTGTGAGGTTTAGTAGTCATCTTTCTTAAAGATTGTTGGAGCCTGTTGTCTTAAAACTGATTATCTGGGACTGTAGTGGTCACAGGATGTTAAGGGTTGGAAGGCACCTCCAAAGATCATTGAGTCCAACCCCCGTGCCAGAGCAGGACCATAGAATCCAGCACAGGTCACACAGGAATGCATCCAGATGGGACTTGAAAGTCTCAGGTGAAGGAGACTCCACAACCTCTCTGGGCAGCCTGGTCCAGTGCTCTGTGACCCTCCTAGTGAAGAAGTTCCTCCTCATGTTGAGGTGGAACCTCCTGTGCTGTAGTTTCCATCCATTGCCCCTTGTCCTATCCCAGGGTGCTACTGAGCAGAGCCTCTCCCCTCCCTCTTGACAACCAGACCTCAGATATTTATATACATTGATTAAATCCCCTCTCAGTCTTCTCCTCTCCAGACTAAAAAGCCCCAGGGCTCTCAGCCTCTCCTCATAGGGCAGTGCTCCAGTCCCTTACTCAGCCTGGTTCATGTCTGGTAATCCAGTCCTGAACAGGAATGCATGGCAGGGACTCCCAAACAGTCAGAACAGACTGATTGGTTTCAGAGGGTATCAGCTGCCATGAACTGATCTTTCTAATCAGATAGCAAGATTGGTCCTGCTCTCTAGATCTATTAAAAAATCAGATTCAGCTGAGCAAGCTCCCAGTGAAATGTTCACAACTATGCTTTTGATGAGTGCTCTGGACTTTGCTTTTACTCTGTATTCTGTGACACTTAAAGGTTAATCCTTTGTTGCGTTTTGTTGAAATCTGGAATGTGGCTGATCATTTGCTGACAAAAAGGAAAAACTAAACTGATTAGCTATTGGAGGAAACCACAGAAAATAAACTCTTGTGTGTGTTTGGATGAAAAGAAGAAATAATTGAAATAAAATCTGCTATGCCAGCAATTGCAGCTAATATGATAATGGCCAGGATTCATTTTTAGTTCAGCATCTGCTGATCTGACAATTTCACCAGTCCTATGATTGTTTGGGAGTTTGCAAGTGGGATAGGACCCTTTGAATGTTTAGGAAAAAAAAAATGCTGAAGTGTGAGTCTTCTCTATTCCCTGCCTCATCTGGTCACCTTGAAAAAGCACATGGTTTTCCTTAGCAATTGCTTAGGTTAAGACTAAAGTCAGAAATTGTAGTACTGTAGTCAAATTTATTTTGCACACATAAATTTTCCAGGTCCCTGATATGGACATTTATATTTCAGGTTGCTGTTCACATTGTTTCATAAGCAAATTAAAAGAGTTTCTATTCAAGAATTTTGCATCAGCTCTAGAAAAAGATTATTCAAAATACTGGTGCAAATGTTTGAAGATCTACTTTATGTTGGATTCCAGATGAGATTGCTCCATTCATTTTAGTGTGCAGTGAGGAATTTAGTGTTTGTCAGGAATTCAAAGTCTGTTTAGCATGTGCTGTTTAGCTCTATGTTTTTTTTTCATAGTGTGCAGTTTGACACAGAGGAGATCCTCAGTAAAATGGGAGATGATGCTGGAACTTGAGCTCTGAGGGACACAATTATGTTGTTTCATTACAGAAGACTTACTAAGTCATCCTGCTTGTAAGAGCTGTTCCTACTACCCTGATACTGCACAGGACGTCTTTTTAAATTGTTAAGAAGTGTAATTTATTCATGAAGGCTAGGCATGCTTTTTTTTCTTGCTGTTATTGCTGCATGATTGCAAGTCAGGTTCTTTGCAACCCCTTTCCCATTCTCTGGCTTGGAACAGGATCTGATTTTTTTTTTCTTTCAACTCAAATCAATCATCATCCTTTAGAAAGAAGAGATTTTAAGATGTGCTGGAATATCCATGCCTTTACCACTTTTCAGAAGGGAGTTATAAGAATGCACATTTTTTTTATCCCTGACTCAACAAAATATTAAACCATGGACATGCATATTTTAACATCTTTCAGTGTAGGTAAGGTAGGTAATATAAAGTCCTGCATTTCATAATTTGGTTTGCTTTTTATAACTACGTCACTGCTTGTCAGAAGAAGTCTCGACATGAGCAGACAGTGTGAGCTTGCAGCCCAGAAGGCAAATCACTGCCTGGGCTGCATCAAAAGATGCATTGCCAGCAGATCCAGAGAGGGCATTCTGCCACTTTGCTCTGGTGAGACCTCTCCTGCAGTACAGTATGCAGGTCTGGAGCCCTCACACCCCCTAAAGAAAAGGTATCTTGTGAGAATATGCTCTCTCTGTCATCAAGTACAAACTTGAACATGGAAGATTTCACCTCAGCTTCTTCACAGTGAGGGTGACAGAGCACTGGAACAGGCTACCCAGAGAAGTTGTGGAGGCTCCTTCTCTAGACACATTCAAAACCCACCTGGATGCATTCCTGTGCAGACTACCCTGGGTGATCCTGCTTTGACAGGGGGGTTGGACTCGATGATCTCTGGAGGTCCCTTCCAACCTCTAATGTTCTGTGATTCTGTAGTATAGGAAGGACATGGACCTGATGGAGCAGGTCCAGAGGAGGGCCATGAAAATGGTCAGGGGGTTGGAGCACCTTTGGTATGAGGACAGGCTGAGGGAGCTGGGGGTGTTCAGTCGGGAGAAGAGGAGGCTCTGGGGAGACCTAATAGCAGCCTGCCAGTACCTGAAGAGGGCTACAAGAAGGATGGGGAGAGACTGTTTGCAAAGGCCTGCAGGGACAGGATGAGGAGCAATGGCTTTAAGCTGGAGAAGAGCAGATTTAAACTGGATGTTAGAACAAGTTCTTTACTATGAGGGTGGTGGAACACTGGAACAGGTTGCTCAGGGAGGTGGTTGAGACCCATCGCTGGAGATATTCAAGGTGAGACTCAACGAGGCCCTGGACAACCTGATCGAGTTGGGGATGTCCCTGCTGACTGCAGGGAGGTTGGACTGGATGACCTTTGGAGGTTTTTGTGTGATTAAATGCAGGGTGACTGGTTGGCAAACCATTTGCTGTAAATGCTGACTACTCTGCTAAAAGACTTTTTAGCTTAGCAGTATTCTGAACTGCACTTACTCACTAGCTCTGAAAACTCTCTGATGGTGTCAGGACCTCTTTTAACAGCTGAGTTGCAGTATAACAATTATGGCTGCCCCAGTTCTTGCACATGATTTAGTTAGCAGTCTCATGAAATGAGTTGCAAGGTAATTGCTGAGGTGCTTGGCACTAGTGAGGTCTCACCTCCAGCACTGCCTGCACTTCTGGTCCCCTCACTTCAGGAAGGATGTTGAGGTGCTGGAGCAGGTCCAGAGGAGAGCAACCAGACTGCTGAGGGGGCTGGAGGGAAGGTCTGATGAGGAGAAGCTGAGGGAGCTGGGGGAAGAGGAGATTTAGAGAGGACCTTATCACTCTCTAAAACTACTTAAAAGGAAGTTGTAGTCAGATGGGGGTCAAGCTCTTCTCCCAGGTGACTAGTGACAGGACAAGAGGGCATGGAGCGGAGCTGTGCCAGGGGAGGTTTAGGTTGGATGTTAGGAAACAGAAACACAGAAAGGCTGATTAGGGTCTGGGATGGACTGCCCAGGGAGGTGGTGGAGTCTCCATCCCTGGAGGTCTTTAAGAAAGACCTGGTCTCCAAGCTGGTGCAGTCTGGGTTTGATGGATGGACCATTCAGTGGATAAAGAACTGGCTTGATGGCCACACCCAAAGAGTGGTTGTCAATGGCTCCATGTCCCAGTGGAGGCCAGTGACAAGCAGGGTCCCTCAGAGATCAGTCCTGGGACCAGTCTTGTTCAACATCTTTGTTGGTGACATGGACAGTGGCATTGAGTGCACCCTCAACAAGTTTGCTGATGACACCAAGCTGTGTGGTGCAGCAGACAGGCTGGAGGGAAGGGATCCATCCAGAGAGACCTGGACAGGCTGCAGAGGTGGGCACAAGCCAACCTCAGGAGGTTCAACAAGACCAAGTGCAAGTTTCTACCTCTGGGTCAGGGTAATCCTAGGCACCAATATAGTCTGGGCAGGGACTGGCTGGAGAGCAGCCCTGAAGAAAAGGACTTGGGGGTGCTGGTGGGTGAGAAGCTCAACAGGAGCTGTCAGTGTGCACTTGCAGCCCAGAAAGCCAACCAGATCCTGGGCTGCAGCAAGAGAAGCATAGCCAGCAGGTCAAGGGAAGTGATTCTCCGCCTCTACTCTGCTCTGGTGAGACCCCACCTGGAGTACTGCATCCAGTTCTGGAGTCTATGTTACAAGAGGGATCTGGAGGTGCTGGAACATGTCCAGAGAAGGGCCACCAGGATGAGCAGAGGGCTGGAGCACCTCTGCTATGAGGACAGACTGAGAGAGTTGGGGCTGTTCAGTCTGGAGAAGAGAAGGCTCTGAGGAGACCTTCTTGTGGCCTTCCACATATGTGGCACTTGGTGGCAGGGTTTAGCTGATGTGGTGGTGTTAGGTCATAGGCTGGACTTGATGATCTCAGAGGTCTTTTCCAGCCTCAATAATTCTGTGATTCTGTAATGCAGTTGCTGCTTGTGCCACCATGACAGAGCTCTGCAGAATCACTATGTTTGGGTAAAATTTTACTTTGCTACTTTAGAGGTTGTAGTGTGGCCTTCCATGGTTTTCCTGTCTTGATCCAACAAAACTCTAGGCTGCTGTCATGCAGGACTCAGAATTATTTATTTTACTGGGGTATTTACAAGAGCAACAGTGAATACAGTGTGGACTTGTTGTGGGTTTGGAAGGACTTTTTTCTTCTGGTCAGGAAATACTTGTAAATCACCAAGAGCTTAAATTTCCAGCAAAATTGGGCAGTTGATTAGAAGTTAGCCCTTGCACAAATCCAGCCTTTATGCATGAGTTTCCAAGAGCATTTTAAAGATTTATATTTCTTTTATGCATGTATTTAAGCCTGATTTCTATTTTAAGCAGTCTTTTCTACTAATAGCTAAGTAGAAAGCTAATAATAGCTGAGACCTCCGATCTCTGCTTAAATTATTTCCTAATAAATAAAAAATGTGCTTGTGGATACAAAGAGTGCCCCTGTATGCATTTTATACCTCTGGATTACCACAAGTTAATTGGGTTGAATAAGTTCTTCATAGAAACCACCCAAGTTAGCACAGCTTCATTGGATGAAAATGAATATTACACAAATTATTTAGTCACTGCTGAGAGATAAAAAACATGTGTATACTGTCACACAGGATTTTCTGAGTTGAGAGTGCTAAAACTAACTTCTGAAGGTATACCCAGGCTGATAAACTGAAGACAGACTGGAGAACAGATCACTGAAACAGGAGTGCTGAAACAGGTAACAAAAAGAATTAGTAACAAAGAGACTGAAAACACATAGATGGGGGTTTGATGTCTATGTTTTTGTGCTTCGAAGCCAGCATCTGAAGTGGGGGAAATGTACCAGTTTCCAAAGAAGTTGAGTAAGTAGTGCAGTCTTAGAGTCATAGGATGGTCTGGGTTGGAAGGGACCTCCAAAGGTCATCCAGTCCAACCCCCTCTGCAGTCAGCAGGGACATCCTCAACTAGATCAGGTTGCACAGAGCCCTGCTGAACCTCACTTTGAATATCTCCAGGGCCTTGACCACCTCCCTGGGCAACTTGTTCCAGTGTTCCACTATCCTCATAGTAAAGAACCTATTCCCAAAATCCAATCTAAATCTGCTCTTCTCTAGTTTGAAGCCACTGCCCCTTGTCCTATCACCTCAGGCCTTTGCAAACAGACTCTCTCCATCCTTCCTATAGCCCCTTCAGGTAAGGGAAGGCTGCTATTAGGTCTCCCTGGAGTCTTCTCTTCTCCAGGCTGAACACCCCCAGTTCCCTCAGCCTGTCCTTGTAGCAGAGGGACTCCAACCCTAATCTGTTCAGGTCCAGTTGGGAATGACAGCGGGATGCAAGGAACATGTTTTGTTACTAGTAACCCTTTTTTTTTTCCTGTGCTGAAATACTCTATGGAAAATGCCATGTTAATGGCACAAAAATTGATCTGTTGTGAAAAGAGGAAGAAATTGCACAAAGGAGGCTGCTAACAGCATCTGAGGCTGGTAAACAGCATCTGATCCAAATATGTCTTAATGAACCGAGCAGCTTCTGTGCTGTTCACATTTGGCCTGTGGCTTTTTGTACTTCATTACAAGAGGAGCAACATATAAGATTCTTGAAGAACTTGTATAGGAAATGTGAGCATTTTGCTTCTGCAGATCAGACTGAGTGCACATATTATAACCTGAACACAAATAAACATTGCAAGAGCGATATTAACATTTAGAGGAAGATTCTCCCCCCCCATAGTTGCCTGCTGCAGAGTTTTTGCATTTTCCCTTGGGAAATAACACATATTTAATTACCAGGAGCAGCAGAATTCTTCATTAAGTAGCTGTAAAGTCTTTTCTCAGAGAGCAGCTCCTGTGTCATCTTAGGATAATGCTGTGACTTGTCAGCCATGTCTAGGAATTACTTGTTGTGCATGAGTATGCATTTCATTGTATGATACACCCCAGTCAGTGACAAAAATATGTTTAAATGTATTATTCAATATTTATTATGGCTATTAATACTTGGAGATTTAATAAATAATTCTGCTTTGCATCTCATTAGCTTGTATCCTGCATAAGGGAATTCAGTAAACTCAAGGCTTAAATGTGAAGGTGGAGGATACCATGAGCATGGGCTGGGTGTGTGGTAGCTTTTCTAGGTTTTGATAAGCTGTTGCAGTCTGCATAGGAGAACATATTATATGTAAATCAGTCTGAGTCATCAGTGCTTAATTATTTTAACAAGCAATTTACTTTTCTGTCCTCAACGGGCTAAATACAAGAAGGAAAAATACAAATAGTTCATCACAATAATTTGTCACTTATTTGGTGTATTCCTTTAAATGAAGTTGCAGTATTGTATGCAGAGTAGAAATATTTCTTTGATGATTTGTTAATAATAGTTTCCTTTTTTTCCCAGCTGGATTTTGTCCTGCAGTTTTGTTAACAGCTGCAAGATGTTTCAGAGCAGAGTGCATTGAAGAATAAAAACAGAGACAGTACTGGGAAAGTTTCAGAATAAAGGTTTATGATGGCCTGATGGCAACTTTATTCTGTGTTGTCAAATCGGTATCAAGTCCTCTTTTTTCTCTTTTCTATCTTTTTCGATCTGACAACTTCTTTGTAGTTCTGTATTCATACATTTAAATCTTAGGCCAGTAATGTGTATGGCGGTCAAGCTGATTGTATCAACTATGACTTCTCTACTTAGGACTTTTACAGTTCTACTTGATAATATAACAGGCAAAAGAATGGAAGTTAGTCATGAAGGGCAGACAAACATTTTCACACCAAAACTGCAGTTGTTGTGTCTTAGCATGTTGTAAGGGCAAAAAACACATTTTGCGTTTTGGCTGTGGAATTTACTTTCTTTTTTCAGCACATTTGTTGCAGCAGGATGCAAAGCAACTGTCCTGTACTACTCCTTCTGCTTACTACCACTGAAGAATTTTTCTTTCCTTTCAGATGCAGTTTCCACATCTGCTTACTCATCACCAGCCAAGAGTTTGGGAGACCCTGGAATAACTCCACTGTCTCCATCACATATTGTGGTAAGAAATGTGCTTTCAACATACACTGTGTAGAATCATAGAATGGGCTGGGTTGGAAAGTACCTCTGAAGGTCATCTAGTCTGATCCCCCTGCAGTGAGCAGGAACATTCTCCACAGATCAGGTTGCACAGAGACTTGGTGAGCCTGACAGTTGAGTATCTCCAGGGATGGGACCTCAACTACCTCCCTGGTAGAACCTGTTCCGGTGTTCTACCATCCTCATGGTACAGAACTTGTTCCTGACATCCAATCTAAATCTCCTCTTCTCTAACTTCAAATCATTACCCCTCATTGCTTTGCAGTGTTGCTCTTGATTGTACTTTCCAGGGATTGTGGGATTACAGGTAAAAGGCAAGGAGGAACATTAAAATTCCCCTGTAAGTAGCTGAACAGCTTTCCACGTTCTAGCACAAGCAGGAGGGAGCGGTACATATAGTGCTTACAAAACAAGTGTTATGTAAATGATTCCTAAATAAATAATTATCATGGGATATAAAGCTATTGCTGTATTTTGGGTTGATCTATCTTCATTAGTTTTGAATGGTAGTAATACCTCATGTTCAGTATTATGATATAATTAACTCCTAAAACCACCAGAGATACCACACTGGTGGATATAAATGTATTCTTCAGTTCATCAGTTTAAGGGAAACAAAACAAAACAAAAAGCAACAATCCCCAAACCAATAACCTGGTGTTTAGCCATAAGTTTTAATGATAAAGCTATTCTTAAGAATGAGTATGAAGGAAACTCTTGATTCAGAAGGTTGTAATATAAAAGACTCCAGCAAATACATTGAGCTGTATATTGAATTTGCACCTCCATTGGAATGTGCAGCTTGCTGGTGTCAGCTTTGGTCACAAATGCAGCTTTAGGGAAGTCTTTATTGAAGAGATCTGCATGAAATACTGAAGGGTAAGACAGCCTGAAGTTATTCTCGTCAATGACTCAGTGTCTGTTTTGCTTCTGCTCTCTAACAGAAGGACTCTGATGCAGATGATGCTGTAGAACAGTTATATCTTGTTGTTGTGGCTATTGATTTTGGCACAACATCCAGTGGCTACGCCTACAGCTTCACCAAGGAGCCAGAATGTATTCATGTAATGAGGTAAGGGCTGCAATGCAGCATTTAGTATTTGGTTGTGATAACATGGTTTTGTCTGCAGTTGCTGTGGATGTTTTCTGCAGGAGCCTGAAGTGTCTAGATTTGTCTGGTGTTGCCACAGTGAGACCTTTCTCATGGTTATAGTTTTTTGTTGCATCTCATTGTATTCTACTGTGCTTTAATAATCAGTGTGAATATCATTTTCTTTCTGTTGTTTTGCTGAGTTTACAAGATGGGATGAGCAGAGGGGAGGGATCAGTGACTATTTAGAACTGTTCAGGGAGGAGTGATAATTGTTAAGTCAGGATGCACTTGTCTTGGAGACTGAGAGAAACTCTGCATTACTGAGGGTCACAACACTTCCCAGGATCCCTTGGAATCATGTTTGCATAGAGTTGTGTGTCCACACTTAGTTACAGGCATTTTAGAAACTGGGACTTCATATGGCTGATTTTAGCTTTTCAGCATTGAATTGGAATAAAATCTCTGACAATGAACCAGTGATACTGGGAAATAAGCAATCAAAAGACATGACTGTGAAAGTTGTTCTGTGTTAGATCTATGTAAGGGACAGGCTTTAGATGCTGTTATGTAGGCTTTTTTATTTCTTGGTTAAATATAATCCAAATCATCAATGCAAAAAATATTATGCCAAGTCCCTTGAAGAATTGCCCTTACAAACCATTTTTATAACATTTTGTAGTCTTTTTAAAAAGCTTTTGACTGCTAAAACTCTATACAGTTCTTATTGAAGTATCTTTAAAGTGATTGTATTGTAAGAAGCCTAAGATATAGACAATTTCAGACATAAACAAGGTAATGTCTGAAAAGTTTGGCCATGGAAGTTATTGTGACCAAAGCTGCTGCTGTAGCAGTAGGTAAGGTACTGTTTGCAGCACTGTAATATTGAGAACAAAAGGGCAAAAAGACTAATCTGTTGTAGTCCAGTGGGAGATATTGTCATTTTTCTAAGCAAAGATGCTAGCTGAATGCAGCACTGTAAATCTCTGCAGACAGTATTGATTCTGCAGTCTGCCTGTGTAGTTGGTTTGTACATGGGGGTAAAGTATTGCAGAGATCTAATGCAGCTGAGTGATGAGAAATCCCATCTAAAGGGGGGGAGGTTCTGGGAAGATGGTATGCTGTCCACTTGCAAAGATACCTGTCTTTAACAGTGTGGACAGATAATGATTCAAGGCTGTTCATGCATCTCATCCATCTCTTCTCTGAGCAGTGCAGGAGGCTGCATCAAGCTAGAAGTCAAAGGACAGGCCATGTGTTGCTGTGTCAAGTTACAGGACTGTCAAGTCAGAACCTGTGTTTATCAATTTCTGTTCTCTTTGGACAGCAAATAATCAAATTTCTTAAAGAGGTCAGATGAGGCCCCTCAATTTAAGAAGGACATTGAGATACTTGAACGTGTGCAGAGAAGGGCAATGAGGCTGGGGAGAGGCCTTGAGCACAAGCCCTATGAGGAGAGGCTGAGGGAGCTGGGACTGTTTAGCCTGGAGAAGAGGAGGCTCAGGGCAGACCTCATTGCTGTCTACAACTACCTGAAGGGAGGTTGTAGCCAGGAGGGGTTTGGTCTCTTCTCCCAGGCAACCAGCACCAGAACAAGAGGACACAGTCTCAAGCTGCACCAGGGGAGGTTTAGGCTGGAGGTGAGGAGAAAGTTCTTCACAGAGAGAGTGGTTGGCCATTGGAATGTGCTGCCCAGGGAGGTGGTGGAGTCACCATCCCTGGAGGTGTTCAAGAGGGGATTGGACGTGGCACTTGGTGCCATGGTTTAGTGGTCATGAGGTCTTGGGTGACAGGTTGGACTTTGATGATCCTTGAGGTCTTTTCCAACCTTGTTGATTCTGTGAAATGAGGGAAGATATCTTAGAAACTGTACCTGAGCAAGTCTAAATCCTATATGCTGCATTGTTCTCATAATCTTTGTGGGAGCTGCACTATGGGAAATCATTGCTCTTTCTAGGGATGTCCTTTAAGTTCTCTGGACTCCAAATTTTACCTTAGGACCTGGTTTTGCCATTGGGTTCACACTGTACTACAGTAAATTACAGACTGGATTCTCCTTCCAAGGTGCCAGGATTCCTGCTGTAGGTAACTGGCACACTGGAATCTAGGTTCTGTGTGGCCAGCTGTGGGTGTATTGCAAGTCTTAACTGACGTTTTACTACTTATGGTTCAAAGCACCATATTTTATTCCTTATGCATAGTTGTGATTCCTTATCCTAGTTGTGATTTCAGGCCTGTGTAGGTATTTTAGGTGATAATGATGTAAAAATAAATGAAATAAATCAGTTGATATACTTTGAACAGGAAGAGAGGAACCATATTTTTTTGAGGTGGCAAATGTGTTCACATTTCCAACAGGTATTTCAAACAATGGAAAGTATTTTTATAACAAGAATGATTTAATATTTTTTTAATGTAATGTTGCTGGCAGGGAAGGCTGAGAGAACTGGGTTTCTTCAGCCTTGAGAGGAGAAGGCTTAGAGGAGACCTTATTAGCACATACCAGTACATAAAGAGTGGCTACCAGCATGATGGAGACTCCCTTTTTACAAGGAGTCACATGAAAAAGACAAGGGGCAATGGGTGTAAGTTACTCCTGGGGAGATTTTCATTGTAATCCAGGAGAAAGTTTTTCTCAAAGGGAACAGCTAGACATTGGAATAATATACCCAGAGAAATTGTGGATTCCCCTGCATTGGTCAGTTTTAAGCTTCTGCTTGACAGAGTGCTGCACCCTCTCATTTAAACTATCACCTAGAAAGCTTGGACCAAATGATCCTTGGAGTCCCTCCCAACCTGGCCCCTTCTGTGTTTTGAGGACAATATAGCTAAAAAGAACTTATTAAAGAATGTGTCTAATACTTTTATATATATTTATGCATAAATACTCATCATAACATTGGAGAAGGAGAAGAGTATACATATCAGAACAAGGCCTCAGTAGTTCAGAAGGTATTAAAAGGTTCAATCTCTGCATATGCCAAGGCTTAACATCACAGTATATCAGGGGTTGGAAGGGACCTCAAGAGATCATCAGGTCCAACCCCCTGCCAGAGCAGCATCACTTAGGGTAGTCTGCACAGGAATGCATCCAGGTGGGGTTTGCAAGTCTCCAGAGAAGGAGACTCCACAACTCCCCTTGGGCAGCCTGTTCCAGGGCTCTGTAATCCTCACTGTAAAGAAGTTTCTCCTCATGTTGAGGTGAAATCTTCTATGTTCAAGTTTGAACCCATTGTTTCTTGTCTTACCACTGTGAACCACCGAAGAGAGCCTGGCCCCCTCCACTTGACACCCACCCCTCAGCTATTGATAGACATTGACCAGATCCCCTCTCAGTCTTCTCTTCTCCAGACTAAACAGCCCCAGGGCTCTCAGTCTCTCTTCACAGGGAGATGCTCAAGTCCCCTAATCATTCTCGTGGCTCTTCATTGGATTCTCTCCAGCAGTTCTCTGTCTATCTTGAAGTGGGGAGCCCAAATCTGAACACAGTATTGCAGGTGTGGTCTCAGCAGGGCAGAGCAGAGAGGTAGAAGAACTTCCCTAGTCCTGCTGGACACCTTTCCTGATCCATCCCAGGATCCCACTGGCTCTCCTGGCCACCAGAGCACATTGTTGTTCCATGCAGAACTTGCTGTCCACCAGCACTCCAAGGTCTTTCTCTGTGGAGCTGCTTTCCAGCAGGGCAGCCTCTAACCTGTCCTGGTGCCTGTTGTTATTTCTCCCCAGATGTAGGACCTTGCACTTGTCCTTATTAAACTCCATGAGGTTTGCCTGCACCCCGCTCTCAGCCTGTCCAGGTCCCTTTGGATGGCTGCACAGCCTGAGGGGTGTCAGCCAACATGTAGGATAATTTACAAACATTTCAGCAGAGCAAATGTAAATTCCCGCCCCGCACTCGGGAATGTTTACATTCACATAAACCATACCAATGATGCACGCTCCTCTTTGCTTCCAAACATTTTTTCCACCTCCTTTCCTTAGTCTTGATCTTTTCCAGACGTTTAGGTTTCTGACTGCCTTTTAACAAAGCTGCTTTTCAAATCTCCCAATGAAGGGTAAGATGGTTGTGTTTAGAAGATCCTGCTTCAGAAGAGAATGAGCACCCAGAGTTTTTTATCACATTTGAGTGCGGTGCCAGCAGAGTCACGGCTCTAGTTGTGTAATTAGGAGAGAAAGTCATGTTTTTGACTCTGTGTGTTTATTTGCTCTGAAGACCAGTACAAAAAAAATCCTAATGTATAAACATTGACATAACAGAGTTCTTTAAGCTTATACAATGCTTTAAATGTATGAGTAGTCTTGCTCGTCTCAGTAGACTAAAGCATGTGTTTGAAGTTGGGTCATGTTTCTAGATGATCGATGAACAGGTTCCAGGTTCACAGATTGTTGGAAGGGACCTCAAAAACCAACTTGTCCAACCCTCTTGCAGTGAGCAGGGACACCAGTAGCCAGTAGGCTGCCTGGGGCCCCATCGGGTCTGATTTTGAATGTCTCCAGGGACAGGGCCTCAACCACATCTCTGTGCAACCAGTATTGTAAAGAACATTGTAAAGAACTTTCTCCTGATGTCTAACCTGAATCTACCCTGCTTCAGTTTAATACCATTGTCCCTTGTCCTGTCACTACAAGCCCTTCTAAATAGTCCCTTCCCAGCCTTCCTGTAGGTCCCCTTCAGATATTGAAATGCAGCTATAAGGTCTCCTCAGAACCTTCTTGTTTCCAAGCTGAACAGCCCCAAATCTTTCAGCGTGTTTTCATAGGAGAGGTGCTCCAGCCCTTTGACCATCTTTGTGGTGCTCCTTGTTTCCATGACTCTCTTGTGTTGGGAGCCCCAGAGCTGGACACAGCACACCAGGTGAGGTCTCACCAGGGCAGAGTTTTATCAATTTTAGGTAATACTTCATGCCTGTTGGTTCTTGCTACTTCCCCACAGCTTCTGTAAAGATAGTTGTGGTTACTTTCTGGCTCCTGTTGCAAAGTTGAAATATATGTGACAATGAGTGGTATTTTCTGCATACTGTGAGTCTGTGAGTAAATGTTTGTGAACTGCCTGGCCATGAGTTCAGCAAGCACTTCAGTGAGCAGGGCAGTGCCAGAGCTGTAATGAGAGACAGTTTGGTCCTGTAGAACAAGTTAATAACATCTCCTTTGAAGAGAAGAGATGAAAACTCCTATGGATGCACTTATATGAAGTTTTGAATATTTTGCCTCCTGGCTAAATAGCAGCAAACTGAATGTGAGAATTTAACAAATGGAGGAAGTAAATGGAAAAATGCATGTGATAATGAAACCAATTGGAGCCTGTCCTTGGAAGGAGGGAGAATGTGGTCTTTTTTTCAGTGCAACTTTATTTCAGCCTTCAAGTTTTTCCTTTTTCCTTCTTTTCCCTGTTCTTGGCAGGCACATACTTGCTGTTCTTCTGCACACACACTCCAGCAGTGTTTGGCTATGCTTTGATGACCCCACTGCTTTGTTTTCTTGATTGTTTGCTGCAGCTCTGGATCAAATTCTCTTTGCTCTGCATGGATCCTTTTCTTTGCTCTGTTAGCCAGATTCATGTGTAAGGAAGGGCGTTTCTCTAACCTTAGTATAACCTTGTGATCCTTTCCTAACTAACTTTCCTCTTGCCTCTATTTTCACTTTTCACATACAGTCAGATCCTCTGTGGCTATAAACTTGGTGTATGCTGCACTTTCAAGCTGCTCTACTTTATATCAGCCTAGGCACTGGTCTCATCTGTCTGAGGCAGAAATCTGCCTTGGGTTTTGCCTGAACAGATTTTGAACTCTGATCTTGCTCTGAGAAAATATCCCCCACATGCATTTAGAGTACTGCTGGGCATTTATTAGTCCACGCTCTTAATGGGCATTTTTTTCCCCTAAAAAAGCATTATTACCATTATTTTGTCTGTATTGGGACATGAAAGAAAACTGCAAATAAAAGTGTTGAAATCTTAGCCCTACTCACTACAAGCCTCCACTAACTGGAGTGTGGCTAGGGCACTCAGGAGTTACCATGCACGTGCCTTTGCAGCTGCTTCTCTAGAAAATATGGCACACAGGAATATTTTTAAGTCTTTTGATTGCTGGTGGTAAAGTTGGACTTCCCCTTCTGTTTCCTTATTGCTCTTTCTGTAATTGAACAGTAATACAGGCTGAGAACTTTAGAACGTGCTGAGCAATTATTGTATCTAGTTTCCATCAGTAACTCATCAGGAAGTGAGCATCCAATTCTCTAGGTGACTTTGAAAATTTCAGCCCATACCACAGAGCATCAATTTGTCTTCATTTAAACTGCACTTTAAGTGCACTTATTCCAGAAGGAGAAAATGTGCCTTGCCATAATGAAAAATAAAGTATTGTTATAGGCCACGTCCTATTTATGGAATTTCCCACCAATGACTCAGAATGAATCATTAATGATTCCAGGCAAAAATGATAGCAGACTGTCTCCTCTCTGCTTGCAGAGGGTGTGTGGGATTGACCAGCCTGGTGAAATAGGCAGTGCTTTCTGTTCATGGACTGTGGGATCCCAGCTTCTTCACGTTGGAACCATATGTTTGCTGTTACAACCTACTCAAAGGTTTTGGATTTGACCACCTGCATCTTTAGCAGCAGGTTAGAAGAAATGACCTTTGCCAACTGGGAATAGCTCGGGGGCTGAGCAGCAGGGCTAGGGAGGTTTAGGCAAGTTTCTTTCTTTGAGTGGTGAAGGTGGAAATCATTCCACTTCTCATCATACTGTTTCTGCTTTCCAAGCAGTGGAATTGCCTTCTATGCTGAAGTTAATTCATAGATGTGATTCCCTGCCATCACTGCTGCTGGTGCAGAAAAGGGCAGATTTTCCTCTGTTTGATCTAGTTGAATGGTTTGAAGGGTTTCCAGCACTCTAGAAGATCCTGTTCCTTGTTACTTTGCCAAGTATTAACCCCTTAGATTGCAGTTTTCCATGTCAGTTGTCTGCCTTGGTCTGGAGGGCAATTAATTTACAATTGATTCAACTCTTCCTGAGAGTTAAATGGAAAATAAGATTTTCTTTTTCTTTTTCTTTATTTTTTTTCCCCCTACATAATCTTCCTATGTCACACAAACAAGTACCACAGAACAAGGCAACCTTTTTGTGCTCCAGAACAGGGACTTGGCAGCAGTATATTATGAAAGTGTGTTTTGCTATCTTTAGAAAAAAGCAATGAACATGTGGTTTAATAATGAATGCAGCTGCCTGTGTGCTCTTAACTTGGCTCCTGTTTGAGCTGTGTTATGATTGTGTCTGACAGCAGAAAGCAGATTTTTCCACTGATGCCTTTTTAAGAAAGTGTTTTCTGGTTAATGGTTGTTTCCCATGCTGAAAGTACTTGTATATGGGGTGAGGAGGAACAGTGCTGTGAGCTTCTTGCTCTTCCATTCTGCCTTTTTTTTGTGTGTGTGTGATAAAGAACTGAGAAGACAAGAGTGCTTACAGCTATCTCTGTGGTATGACTTTCTACCTTTTGACCTTATTGTCCCACCATGTCCCCCTCTCCCCCTCCAGATTCCTGCTGCTGGGTGTTCCATATTTGGTGTTTGTATTTATTTCCTTATCCACTCTGTGAAACAAGCTTTGGCTTGCCTTCACCTTAGTACTTTTGTGCTTCTTGGGTCTTCCTGAAGATACTTTCACAATCTTGATACGATAGGGAAGTTTTATTCACTATTGTAGTGGATGGTAGTGAGGGAAGCGTCTTGGTGCCTGTAAGATATTTGGAGACTGGGGGATTCAGGTTTATTGTTTACAGATGAAAACTTTTTACACTTTTTAGGCATTTAAAACACAAAATCCATCGACTTCAGGTGTGTACAGAGTGCAAGGCAGAGCACTGCACACCTGCAGACATGTCTTCAGAGTTCCAGGTGTCCAGGAAATTCGACACATGATCAGACGTTGGTTGAACTGCCTTGGCTTGCTTCAGAGAGCCTTCTGTGACAGAAACAGGAATTTAGTCAACTTCTCCTCAGTGGCATTCAGATGACTTTAACAGATCCCTAATTTAGAATGGGGAAAATAACCCAGACAAGTCAGCATTCATGGAGTCTGATTGGCAATTAGATAGGCCACTCATTTGCTAGGTTTGAGTTTTCATTAGTAGTGTTCACTTGATTACTTTTTTTCTCCCCCTCCCCCCCTTTTTTTTTCCCTTGTACAATACTTATTACATGCCTGTGTTTGATTTCCTGATTAATTGTGTATGGCTTAATTCAGGGAACCTGTACTCTTATCAAAGACAGAGTATGATGATTTCCTTAAAAATGATGCAGCTAACTGTGAAATTTACTGAATTATCTGAAATGGGTGTGAATTAAACCACTTGATTTTGGTATCACAAGGATGGGAGTTTGTGTCTTTGGAGGGGAAAGCAGTCTGTACAAACTGCCCACCACCTTGTTTTTCTCATCACACAGTATTTTTTTTTTTCTGTTGCTGTAATTATTGGTGTCACTCACTGAAGCTGTTTTAATTGTTGGACTAGACGATGGGAAGGTGGAGATCCAGGTGTATCCAATCAGAAGACACCAACCACAATCCTCCTCACACCAGAGAGAAAGTTTCATAGCTTTGGGTATGCAGCAAGAGACTTCTACCATGACTTGGATCCCACTGAATCAAAACACTGGTTGTATTTTGAAAAGTTTAAGATGAAACTGCATACCACTGGTGTAAGTATTAACCAATTCTCCTGGCTAATGGTGCATTTGCTATTCAAATTATCTTCCAGTGGGACAGTAATAGATGTTTGCCTAAAGAGTGTTAGTGAGATGAGAAGCAGCTCTAAGTTTGGAGAGTAAATAAAGAAAATTAAACTCTTAACATTATGATTGATTTTCCTTCTCACTGCATTTGGCAAGTATATTTTGCCAGCCTTCTCTCTAGATCTTAGAAGTTCAACATCTGCTTTCTGTAGATCTTCCTGTCCTAATTTTCCTTGCTGAGATTCCCAGCTGTCTAGGGAATCTGCATGAGGTTGGTTTGTTCTGTAAATCTACTCAGAAAGCAGGAATGGAATATAAGAGCCATACTGAAATCTAGTGCAGAGGAGCAGATTTACCCAGAGTTCATTGTCAGAACTGCAAGTGCAACTCATGTTGTTGATTTGATGTTATTCCTACTGATTATATTTTTGTCTTCAATCCACTCTAAATTTTTGGGGCTTGGCCAGTACTTTCTGTATGGAGGTGTTTTCTGGTTTCATGTGTTCGTGGGAAGCCAAAACTCTATGCTTTTAACTTATCTTTGATGAAGTATCTTGCAGTGTGCAGCTTTATTACAATTAATTATGGATACACTTGTTGTAATTATTTAATATTTAGTCTGTATTTCTGTCTTTGCATGCAGTTATCTGTAGACATGGTGGGCTTTTAAAAACAAAGTCTAAATGTCATGCTCCAGGAAACTGAAGTGATGAGTTAGATCCTCTTCAGAATAGTCTTGTCACTTTTTCCTAACCAGGTGGATAATAAAGAATTCCCTTCCCTTGAGCAGTGGGAATTAATTTCAGGTTTATCTTTTCCTTTTAATAACTTCCAGGTTGTTGTTTTTTGTTTTTTTTTTTCTTTTTCCTTTCATACAGAATCTTACTATGGAGACAGATCTGACAGCTGCAAATGGCAAAAAAGTCAAAGCACTTGAGATATTTGCTTATGCTCTGCAATTCTTTAAGGAACAGGCATTAAAGGTAGGATAAGGCTTCCTTATCTAGATTTCCTGTATTTATAGCTGGTATAAATATGAGGTTAACACTTCTAACCTTGCCCAGCTTTGACCTCAGTAGTATTTGATGTAAACAAAGCAAGGCAGCATAGGAACTGTAGACAGGCTGTGGACTGGAGTAAGTAGCCTGAAGTGATTTCCCCTCACACAGAGGAAGCTTGATTCACTAATGGTAACTGTATCCCTGTGAATTCTGAATATCCCCTTTTCAGCTTAAATATTTCCTATTGCCTTTTTTTTTTTCCTCCATGCAAAAACATTGATTTCAAAAGAAAATTTACAAGTGCAGGAACTGAAGCTCAGGAATTCAATGTGAGACAATCTGTCCTTGTTTCATGCACTTCTGCTCCCGGATGATGGACTGTTCTGTGTTCATGCAAGGTTCGCTCTCACGTTTAAGAGCTGGCACCATGAAACACAATAGGATGGGCACATACCTACATCTCCTGCCCCAACCTGCCTTTGTCTTCCCTGATTTAAGCAAAGAGAAGTTGGAAGAGCTGGATTTATTTTGCAATAGAGAGATTATTAAAAGCTCATCTGTGGTTTGGTGACTTGAATCTTGCTGTAAGTCTGCACAAAGATCACCTGCTGAGGTGTACAAGCTGGCTAGCCTGATGGAAATAGTGTAGTTATGCCAGTGCAATGCCACTTGCCTGCACTGGGGTTCAGTATATCAGCCTCCATGGATTTCTGCACAAGTACAGATTTACAGCTTCCATTACCCAGACCCACACAGGTACCTTTGCACAACAGTCCTTTATTCTGTTTCACACAGTTTCACTGTTGTATGTGTGCCAACCAGGTGCAGTTAGGCTGTGGTATTTTGCCTCTGTGCTGACCCTTTGCAGGGGTGAATTTCATGTTCTTGTCCTGTAAGACAGAATCATAGAATCATTGATGTTGGAAAAAGCCTTTAAGGCCATCATGTCCAGTTATAAACCTAACACTGCCAAATCCACCACTAAACCATGTCACTCAGTGCCACATCTACATGTCCAGTTCCTTGGGCAGCTTGTTCCAGTGCCCGACAACCCTTATGGTAAACAAATTTTTCCTAATACCCAACCTAAACCTTCCCTGGCCCTACCTGAGTCCATTTCCTCTTGTCCTGTTTCTTGTTACTTGGGAGAAGAGATGAACACCCACCCTGTAGCAACATCCTTTCAGGTAGTTGTTGAGGGTGGTTGCTCTGAGCCTCCTTTTGTCCAAACTCAGTAGCCTCTGTCAGCTGTTTGCTCAGCTGCTCCTCATATGACTTATACTCTACACCCTTCCCCAGCTTGGTCACCCTTCTCTGGACCCACTTCAGCATTTCAATGTCCTTCTTGTAGTGGAGAGCCCAGAACTGAACACAATATTCAAGTTATGGCTTCACCAGTGCCAAGTATGGAGGGACAATCACTTCCCTAGTGCTGCTGGCCACACTATTTCTGATACAAAATGTTGGCCTTGGCCACCCAGGCACACCGCTGTCCCCTATTCAACCAGCTGCCAGCCAGCATCCCCAGGTCCTTTTCTGCTTGGCAGCTTTCCAGATGCTCTTCCCCAGGCCTGTAGCATTGGATGGGATGCTTGTGCCCTGTCTGTAGGACCTGGCACTTGGCCTTGTTGAAGCTCATGCAAGTGGCCTCGTGCCATGGATCCAGCCTGTCCAAATTCCTTTGTAGAGCCTTCCTACAAGCAGATCAGTACTGCTGCCCAACTTGATGTTGTCTGTGTTGTTTGATTGCTTCAATCTCTAATGCACATTTCTGCAGAAAATGTAACAAACATTAAGAACCAAAATTAATTTGTGAATCTGTACTCTGTTCTGGTGAATGCCCCCAACCTCCCTACTGTGGATGATGTTGGGAGAGAAAATGCATTTTATTTTCCATTTGAAATGTTGTGATGCTAATTTCTTGTAATGTTCTTCTAAAGTTACAAGACATTTTTTTTTATACTCTCCTGTGACATGGATCATAGAATCACAGAATCATAGAATGGTTTGGGTTGAAAGGGACCTCCAAAGGTCATCTAGTCCAACCCCTTGCAGACAGCCATCAGATTGCTCAGAGCCCTTCTGGCCCTGACCTTGACTATCTCCAGGGATGGGGTCTCAGCTACCTCCCTGTGCAACCTGTTCCAGTGTTCCACTACCCTCATGGTAACAAACTTGTTCCTAACACCCAATCTAAATCTACTCTTTCCTAGTTTGAAGCCATTGCCCCTTGTCCTGTCACTACAGCCCATTGCAAACAGTCCCTCTCCAAGTTTCTTGTAGGCCCTCTTCAGGTATTAGAAGGCCAGTAAACAGTTTTTGAGATTTAAAATCTCATCTAAACAGTCAAATGGCCTGAAATGCACAAGCATAATGTCAATGTAGGCATAGTAGTTCCTGAGTCAAATCAAAATATTCATCTCAGCAATCCCAAGCACAAATCCAGGCTGGGCAGGGACTGGCTGGAGAGCAGCCCTGAGGAGAGGGACTTGGGGGTGCTGGTGGATGAGAAGCTCAACAGGAGCTGTCAGTGAGCACTTGCAGCCCAGAAAGCCAACCAGAGCCTGGGCTGCATCAGGAGAAGTGTGGCCAACAGGTCAAAGGAGGTGATTCTCCCCCTCTGCTCAGCTCTGCTGAGACCCCACCTGGAGTACTGCATCCAGTTCTGGAGCCTCTAGTACAAGAGGGCTCTGGACATGCTGGAAGGTGTCCAGAGAAGGGCCACCAGGATGAGCAGAGGGCTGGAGCACCTCTCCTATGAGGAGAGACTGAGAGAGTTGGGGCTGTTCAGTCTGGAGAAGAGAAGGCTCTGAGGTGACCTTCTGTGGCCTTCCAGTATCTGAAGGGGGCTCCAAGAAAGCTGGGGAGGGACTTTTTAGGATCTCAGGTAGTGATAGGACTGGGGGGAATGGAACAAAGCTGGAAGTGGCGAGATTCAGAGTGGATGTAAGGAAGAAGTTCTTCCCCATGAGAGTGGTGAGAGCCTGGAATGGGTTGTCCAGGGAGGTGGTAGAAGCCTCAACCCTGGAGGTGTTTAAGGTCAGGTTGCATGAGGCTCTGGCCAGTCTGGTCTAGTGTGAGGTGTCCCTGGCCATGGCAGGGGGGTTGGAACTGGATGATTCTTGAGGTCCCTTCCAACCCTGACTGATTCTATGATTCTATAGCCTTGCTGTTCAAAACCAGCCTACTTTTGTGAATGGTTTAGTTTATTCTGTCTTGAGATCTCAGTCCATTCTTTATGGCTACCAAGAAACAATCCTCCTATTAGAACTGAAATTCCTCATCCTGTCAAAAGACTTATTTAACTAGATTTTGAGGCTGATTTTGGAGCCACAGACTCAAACCTGTGCATAGTCTGGGGTAGTTCTTAGTGGATACGAATGTGGTTGGGTGGAATCCCTTGCATTTGCTGTTCTGCTTGCTCAGGGCTACATACTTTCTTGATGTTAATAAATAAATCCTGTGATTTATGAGTGCATGCTGAAGCTCATTAGGCAAGCAGTGTCAATTTGCTGTTGCTTTGGACTATAATCTGTCCATTCCTGGTGCTCTGTGCAGTATAAAGGTGCTACTTTTCTAGCCTGAATTTCTGAACTGCTGCATAGCTAAACAAATACAACACCTTGGCACTGCACATGCAGAAACATTTTTTTACCTTCTAAAGGCCTGTTGTTCACCTTTCTGAACCTTTCCCTGTTTGGATGGAAATTTAGATAGGACATATGGTAATGACATTTTACTTGGAACCTGTCCCAAAACATGTCAGTGTATCACCTAATTTGCAAATGCAGTACAGACTTTCCTCTTTTTAAGGGGGCGGGAGGGAAAGGACAATAAAAAAATGAAACTAGTCTTGAATGTTTGCTTGAAGCAAAATTTTCAAGGAGCAATCAGTCTCTTTTAAAAAGATTTAACTGTAACTTCCCCTTGTTAACTGAGTTGGAAAAAATTGATTTAAAGGTAAGTGGTGCATAAAGAAGTCATTGAAAAACCCAGATTGTAAAACGTGATGTTGATCAGTGATACCTCAAATATTTTTCTGTGTATTAACCAAGATGCAAGTGTGAATTCTTCCAGTTGTGAGCAAATCCCACACTGCCACTAAGAAGGTATGTAGAGGTTCTGTAAAATTCAGCAGTGCCTGAGCTGCTTTTGCAAAACCTAACTTTTCTACTTCATGTTAAGCAGTAAACTTCTTTACAGGCCTCCTTGAAAAGGCATCAACCCTAATTCCCACGTTTGGCACAGCAAAGCATTCTCGACAGGTTGGCAATAATTCTGATCTGTAGCATGGGTGTAACAGGGGAAAGAAACTGAAAAGAGAAAGTTATGGTTACTAAAGCCAGCAGAAAAGAATGTTTTCTTACAAAGCTGACAGCTTTGTCATTTTTGGTTTTCCTCTTTTTTTTTCTTTTGTTCAGGAGCTCAGTGACCAAGGGGGCTCGGACTTTGAAAACAATGAAGTGAGATGGGTCATTACAGTGCCAGCTATTTGGAAGCAGCCTGCAAAGCAGTTTATGAGACAAGCTGCCTACAAGGTAATATTACAGACTGATTGTGGAAAGGCCCCTTTAAAAAGCTCTAGTTGACAGGCTAAATGATAAGCTGTATTTGTAACAATTAGCTCTAGTATAAACTGTGTAAACATAGACAAAAAAGAGTCAAACTAGAAGCACTGAAAGAGAAGTTAGCTCTACCAAGCAGTAGCTTTGAGTTGCATGAATTCACCTCTTAAATGCCTTCTGTGTCCCTCACTGCAGAGTCTGCTGTTTTAGTCATCTTTTACACTGTATTCCTGCTGAATTCAGTGCACATGGAACAGATGCAGTTTTGAGACCCAAGGGAAAGCTGGTTTTAAAATACTGGACACAGTTTTGTTTTGTTATTTTCTTTAGGTCATCACAGACTTTACTTTCAAAGTTAAAAAAAAAAAAAAAAAGGAGGAGGGAAAGGAAAGTCTCCTGAGTGGGACTTTTTTTTTTTTTCCCCAGTTCCCATTTTCCCACAGTAGGAATGAAAGGACTGTGAACAGGATTGACTGGATATAAAATTAAATTCAAATGCTGTTTTCACCAGGAAGAGGTTTATCTGCATTTAACTCTTTCCCCCCTGACTCCCTCCCCATATGTGCACTTTCCACAGGCAGTTTGCGTCTTTAATACAAGAAATGTACATGTTCTTCTTTTCATCAGGGTAGTTGGGTTGGGTTGTTTATTTATTTGTTTGTTTGTTTTGGTTTTGGGCAGAGATTTTCATAACCCCATTGGCAGCAGCTCTGTGATGCAGTTTGTAAAGTATCTGGTATCACAGTATCACAGTACGTTAGAGGTTAGAAGGGACCTCCAGAGATCATCGGGTCCAACCCCCTCCCACCAAAGCAGGATCACTTAGGGTAGTCCACACAGGAATGCATCCAGGTGGGCTTGGAAAGTCTTCAGAGAAGGGGAACTCCACAGCTTCTCTGGGCAGCCTGTCCCAGTGCTCTGTCACCCTCAACTGTAAAGAAGTTTCTCCTTGTGTTGAGGTGAAATCGTATATGTTCAAGCTTGAACATAGCTTGGTAGTTCATGAGTACTTTGCAGAGTGCTCCTGAGAAGCACACAGATTTTTTTTTTCTAACTCCAGTTTCTAACTATCTCTAATGTTGAGCAACATTTTTCTTAACAGTCTTTATTGTGGGATTGCTAATGCTAGTGCCAGAAGCAAAACACTCTTAAAGTTCTGATGGAAGGACACGGTTGTAGGTAAATCTGAAACACTAGAGACCCATTCATTATCTCTGTATATTGTTGTCTGCTTGCTGTCTGTGTGCATGTGTGCTCGTGACCTGGGAGCTGTGCAGGGAGCAGGGCAGGGTGAGGTAGATCTCTTGGCATTTCTCATTCGTGGCGCAGTGGAATGTTGTTAATTAGTGTCTGTGTCTGTGGTTGTGTCTGTGATTGTGTGTACTTCTATTGGCAAGCTTGCTAAACAGCAAGGACTGACAGGATTTTTAACTTGGGGTGTGTGAGCAATTATAGGAAAACAAGGGTTTAGGGAAGTAATTGATATTTACTTCACACAATTTATTTTGTTCCCTTTAAAGTAATGGGGATGAAGAAAGAAGTGCAGAAAACGGAGAATTCTGCATTGCCATTCATAGAATCATAGAATCAGTCAGGGTTGGAAGGGACCACAAGGATCATCCAGTTCCAACCCCCCTGCCATGGGCAGGGACACCTCACACTACATCAGGCTGGCCAGAGCCTCATCCAGCCTGGCTGCAAACACCTCCAGGGATGGGGCCTCAAACACCTCCCTGGGCACCTCCAGGCTCTCACCACTCTCATGGTGAAGAACTTTTTCCTTACATCCAGCCTGAATCTCCCCACTTCCAGCTTTGTTCCATTCCCCCTAGTCCTATCACTACCTGATATGCTAAAAAGTCCCTCCCCAGCTTTCTTGTAGCCCCCCTTCAGATACTCAGTCTTTCTGATTCCTGAATCCAACACATTCCTCAAAGCAGTATGTACAGGTGGATCAGAAGCTGCAGCTCTTGTTGCTAGCTACTGGAACATGCAAGCATCTTGAAAATGAGAGCTTGTTGTCCTAAGGCACTGAGTAAAGTGTGAAAAGCAGTGCTAGAAACTTTGCTACTGGAAACACACTGAAGTACAACCACTGGGGTAAGCTGAGACTTAGCTAGTGGGAAATGTTAATGAGCTACAGAAATCTACTTGAGTAATCTTTGGCAAGGATGTAACTGAAAGATCAAAAATGCCAACAGCTTCAGCCATTGGTTCACAATGTAAACCTCAGCCTTTTGGGAGTGGTTAAGTAGTTGTCTAGGCAAAATTCAATATTGCATGGACTTAATAAAGTCAAGTAAGAACTGCTGTAGATCCGCTTCTGCACTCCACATCCATCAGCTTTGTACAGCCTACACTCTCAGTGCTTCTCTGATATTCCCTAATGTCTTTCTTGCCTAAACAAAGCATTGCTACCCTGGAACTCTTAATCTAAACAAGGGCTCCTACGAGTCTCCCTTCCAGCTGCTGTGCTTCTTTCTCATCTAAGTGAGTAATCTGGGAGTTCCCTTCAGCTCACAGTTCTTCCTCTCTCTTTCCATCCAGCCTATCAAACTCCTGCTAATACTGTCTGCATGACCATACTGTCTGTACATACTGCTAAGGTGTCATCAAAGCAGTCATGGATTTTGCATCTTGGTTACTGCAACTGCTTTTTCTTGGTTTTGGCAACTGTAACCTGGCCTGTTTTGTATCTTTTCAGAATATTGCTGCTGAGGGGTCTTGTAGCCTTGCATTTGGCAGGGAATCAACCTGTATTTGACTCCTTCATCTCTGTCATCTCAGACACAAGCTGTGTGTCCTGGACATGATATATCCGTAATGCTAACTCATTTGCTTTCCCTGAAACCCTCTCTAAAATGCTATTTTATTCATGTCTACAAAAACTTGACTATGATTAACCTACTGATATGTAAAAACTGCTCCTCATTGCTTCTTACTGCTGCTACCCTATGTGCCCCATCTGTATTCATCTGTTGTGCTTTTCATAGCCTTAACTTCCATACTTGAGTTGTTGCCCCTTTGAAACAGGTATTTGTTTATTCCCATTTCTCTTTCTCTCTGTGGCCTCCTGAGTCTGGTATGCTGTAGAGAGCTGCATGTCTTTACAGCTTCCCTTTACTGAATCAAAATTGCTTTATTACTGAAAACTGTTCACAGATGCTTCCTCCTGTCACTCATGCCTAATTCCTATGTGTCCAGAGATACTTCTGAAGATGTGTGATGCTTGTTGAGGCCCTGTCAAGCCTGGAAAGAGCTCAGTGGCAAGAGCAGAGTGTCATCTCTGTAGGACCCACTTTGGCTTAAGTTTCCTTTCCCAAAGCATGTCTGCTGGGATTAGTCTGTGTTGCATCTGTCTTCATTGCATCCTGAGTAATGACTTCTAGGATGCATTAGTCGGATTTGCCATTGTCCCCACCAGTCAGATGTAAAACATCACAAATAGTGTTGACTTTTCTTGTTTCTGTGTCCTAGTTGTTACATTTCAAATCCTTTGCTTTGGTGTAGTTCTGTCAGAAGTGCTGTATTTACCAGTATTAGAAGGAATCTCATTCTCATGAAGAACTTGCATTGTGAGTAATAAATTCCAATTCCTGCTATATTTTCTTATTTTGGAGACCTTGGTAGTGTAGTCTGGTTGGACAGGATGTGGGAGGACTCCATCCTGCTCATGTAGGTGGAAACCTGTCCTTATTCTTGTTCTTGCAGAAGCAGCCAAATGCAGCTACCTGTACTAGACCTGAAGTTTACACCCCAACATGAAAAGATGGCTTACATGGTGGTGGGAAGCCACTTCCCTGCTTGTGATCATGGCCTGGGCACTTACAGCCTCCCTCATCAGAATGGCATGTGAACATGGACACAAGCCCAACATCTCACCTCTGTTTTGTCTGAGGTCTTAGTGACACAAGAAAATTCACTGTTTTGTTATTTATGTGTTACTGATGACAGAAAAAAAAGAAAAAGAAAGGATGCTAATGGAGAGATGAAACTCCTGAAAGTATTCAAGGCTATTTGGGTAGAAATCCATCTGAGCTAGGTATGCATGAATAGTTGGTTCAGTCTTAACAGCACTTTACTGCCTTGGGATGTTACCATGAGCAGTGCTTTTAATCCCTTATCTAAATGAAATTCAGGCAGTGTGGATTGTTTATTAGAGGAACATAGGATCCAATATTCTTGGCAGAGTATTTCTTTTTTAGTAAGGCATTCTTCCAGCTCATCTTTCAGTACACGTTCTTTGGGCTCACTAAGCGCAGAACAGAATCTGCAGGCTGGAATTCCTTGGACATGCCATAAGAATAAGATTTTAAGGAAGAGTTTGGAGTGTGAGAGGAGTCTGTGAATGCAGAGCTGTGAAACAGAAAGTAGAACACAACATACCAAATGCACACAGGGCAGAGCAAAGGAAAAGGATGGGTAGGGGATTTTCATAAGCTTGCCTGGGATATTCTGCAGGCTTTCAGACATGGTCAGCTGGTCTGCTTGAAGATGTTGAGGATTCTTTTCAGTTTGAAATGGAGTTCTAGAGCTCGTAAGCAGATTTGGCTTTCAGTTACAAATAGCAAAATCATTTGCATGGCAAGCTTGTATAAATAAACAGAGGGGCAGTCGAGGTCCAGTGAGCCTGGAATTCCAGAGGCTTTCTTTAACCAGTTCTTGTACTGAACATTTATTAATGTTTTCACATCAGTTTTGTCATGGAATGCATGGGATGAGAATTATTTAACACATTGTGTTCCAGAGTTAAATTGCATTACATTTACCAGTACAAACCTGCTCTGTGGAAACCTTTGGAGATAAGATCAAGGAATAATGTGACAGCACACAAAATTCCTTGAGAATAAAAACATGATGTGAAATATGTTTAACTTTTAAGAAGATGGCTAGAGAGACTTAACCAGATTGGTACCTGTGAAGCTGAGCTACAGTTTACTGCTTTGTGAGTATTTTCTTTGGTACTTAAAACACACTCAGCTGAAATTTATTTGTCTAGGCAGAGTGTAACAGACCTCTAGCATAAACAGGCAGTGATGCTCAGGCATAGGCAGTACTGGGAAGCTGGTGGTTTCTTGGAAACAGTACTTGTAAGTGGAGACAGAGGAGGCAAAAGTACATTTGTACATCAACCATCTTGGTTATTTGTATCCTCTGGAGTTCTCTCCAGTCAGTCTATCACTTTTGTGAGGATATCCTTTTGATCACAAGGATTAAAATATTTATTAAGTGATATGTTAGGAAGGAGTCTGAATCTTGTAGCCATGTTTCATTAGGAGAAGATAACTAGTTGAGGAGTGAAGGTTACAGAGTAGAAACTCAGCAGAGTGGGAACTGTGTACTAATTGATCTCAGTTTACACATTTTAATTATCCAGCCAGGTTCACATGAAAGCAGAGGTAGCTGACAAAGCCATCTGCTAATCCAGTTCTGTACATTTCTGCTTGTCCACTTCTGTGGCACGAGTTGGAGTATCTGGAAGCTTTATTTTGCAAGCAAGTGAAATAAAATAGGTGGAGAGATCTCTGCCTGTTGTATAAAGCTGTGGAACATGTTTCTCAGGATCTTAGAAATTGCCTGAAAGGGCACTGGAACCAACAGAAGTAGATAAAAATTAGCATCTTTCTTCTGTCTGGTGGAAGGACTGTACTAGATGGAGTTTTCCAGCCAAAAGAAGAAAACAACAATCTGAAAGACTTTAAACTTACAGTCAGGAGGAGGGGTGGTAGAGATAGAAGTCTGCAAACAAATATAAATCACTCTGGACAAGGTCTACAACTAGTGGGTAGGATTGTTTATAATGAGTTCATAGAAAGGACAATGAAGGAGGATAATAGATGGATCTAAAAGACATCTGAGATGCTAGTGTACAACTGCAAAAGCAGAGAAAACAAATACAAGCTGGAAGTGGAACTAGAGTGAGACCTATTAAAGCAAAATCAAAAAGCCCAATGTACAAAGTGAGATGCAGCTAACAAAAAAGAGCAAATGTATTTTTCTTGGTAAAACCCCTCTCAGTCAGAACTACTTGTGTCTCGTTAATAAAATCAGCCTGAGCCACAAGGACCTGCAATGAGGATATTTTGAAGGGAAGAGGAGAGCTGGAGACAGTAGGAGGGTACTTAAACAGGAAGAGAGGCAGGCTTGGCTGTTGTGGTAACTGGTGCATGCCAATGGTGCAAAAAGCTTTTTTAGAATAATATAACATGAAAAATTGAAAAGCTTATGAGAATTTAATGGCTTCATTTTTTCTAATGCATGCTACTCGTAAAACTTGCAGCTAATGTCCTCCTGCACCTTGGGGGATATCGTGTAATGCAGCAAAAAATTCTTGGTAATACCACTTGGAGCTGGGCTTTCATTTACTGCACAAATGTGATCTGTGGCAGCAGTTACTTGGGAGTGAGCTGCAGCAGCTTCACCCTATCGGAAAGAGGGACACAATGCCACTGTGAACCCACTTACCATCAACATGTCAACAAGCATAACCTTTCCATTAGCACATTATCATTCAGCACTGTGGGTGTCAGCTTGAGTAATGCAGATTTAGATTTATTTATGGTCTCAATACCTGTCAGGTTTTATGAAGAATGAAAGGGCAGAGGCACAACAACAACAAAAAAAGCAATTTGGAGATTTGGTGTAACCTGCTGTGTAAAGGAAGAAATTTGGTGATTTCAGAATTTCATGTCAGCTAGTTTTGGGGTAGGGTGATGTTCCCTATCAGAGCTGTCACAGTACAGTTTTAAGTTATAAATTTCCTGAAGTTTTTTGAACTAAGACCAGCTAAAGGACCTCCTCTAACTGTGAGAGGAGGCTGACATTTTTGGAAGGTTTGATAGGGAGGAGCCCTTTTTGTTACCACTGTTGTTTTCTGCAAGATGCTGCATTTACCTTACCGTTTGGACTAGAAGTATAATCCTATAATTAATGCATTTTTTTGTTTTATAAATGAAAAAAAAGGAATTTATAATACAAATCCAAGAAGGTCTGATGAGTATGGGTTTTAATAATAGAATCAAACAGTGTTTGCAGTCCCAAAGAACTCCATGTTCAGGTTGAAAATGCAAAGAATAGATGACAGAAATGCTGTATATGACCATTTCTGTATACACATAAAGTGTAGAAAGGCATTGGTAAAGGAACCTCTGCTCTTAGCAACAGCAGGAAAAATAAATTGAGGCTGTCTAGCCATGCTTAGAAAAGGCATTTGTGTCAGCAGGACAACCTAGCCATCTATAACAAATCAGTTCATCTAAGCAGTGACCACACAAATGCAGCATTTCTGACAGCAGCTCCACAAAATTCATCATTCAGAGTGGGCTGAAAGTAAAAGTCACACTTCATTACAGTTCCACATGCCACATTTATCACCCTGCTTTTCAGAATAGGATAATACCATAGATTCTAAACAACTATTAGGAGGGAGCAGTGTTACAGGCTGTACTTCAGGGTTTTTTTCATAGGAGTAGCTCTACTGATAGGTTAGTAAACAGAAATGTAATACCAAATAGATTCTGCTTGGATCCAAACCATCTTGCTAAGCAGCACGGTAGCCAGATTGATAATTAAGAGTCCAACCAACTTCTATTCCAACAAACTTCAGTGATAGCTCCATTGTAAACCTTGGTATTGAGTTAGATACTCAGAAACTGATGCATTTGCTTTAGTGGATTACTTCACAAAGTTTGGTCTAAGTGTGGTATTTGGGGAGCAGAGCTGAACACTAAAGAGTTGAACTTAGAGTCCAGATCTGCTATTTGTATTTTCTGTTTTTTTTTTTTTTTTGTTTGTTTGGTTTGGTGTTTTTTGGGTTTTTTTGTGTTTTTTTTTTTGTCTACAAACAAATGCAGGAAAAGGAATTAATTAGGAATTGAATTTCCCTTTCTAACAAGACACTGGACTAAGGCAGATTTGTGTGTGTGTGTGTGCAGATTGTATTAGTGTTGTAAACTCAACTTGTGGATGCTTGATCCATTAAGGTAATTGCTTTCCCTATATTGAATCACTTTAGAGTGACTGATGGCTGATGTTTAAGGCTCAAAGACTACTTAGGACTGTTGTACTCTTTGTATTTTTGGATTTTAAAAGTGAAGCATTCAGGTAAAAAAATTACTGTGATAAATGCTTCCTTCTGATCTCAAGACATTTAAATAAAAGTTCTAGTTGCTAAGATAACTGAACTCCCTATGGAGACCTGTGAAGCCCTGAATAAATGCAGGCTTGTTACAGTGAGTCTGGTACTGCTCTCATACTGTCAGGCACAGTGGGCTTCTCCTCAAGGATACAGGCAGGGATTTGGCACAGCATTCAAAAAGACAAGGAATGAGAAAGTGTGTAGGTCTTCAGCATTTGGGAAAAAATTTCTACCAGCAGTTCTGATCTTTCTTAGTGTGTAGTACCTGCACCATTTTAGAATTGTGGAAGCATCTGTTGGAGGTCATCTAATCTGACCTTCCCTTTGAAGCAGGGCTGTTGCCTACATCAGGTCAGCAGTGCATTTCTTTAGCCAAGTTTTAAAAATGTCTGAGGACGTAGATGCCTTTCTGTGCAGCTGTTCCAGCACTGCACCACCTTCCTAGTAAAAAAGGGGCTTTGTAACATCCTATTGGAGTTTTACAAGCTGCAATATATGACTGTTGCCCCTTGTGGTATCTGCTGGCAAGACAGAAAAGTTGTGTTCTGCTGTCTTTGTGACTACCCTTTGGGTAGCTGCAGGCAGCTGTTTGCTTGCTCCTTGGCTGCTTCTTTACCAGACTAAAACAAATCAAGTTCCCTCAGCCTCCTCTTACAGGGCATGTTCTCTAGCAGCCCTCCTTGAACACTCTCCACTTTCTCCATGTCTATCTTGAACTGAGGGGTGCAAATGAGCTCATTCTGTGGCTAATACTCATGGAAATTAGCAGTCAGGAATACTTATACTGAGAAATAACAAGGATTTCAGTGCTGGAGCAGAGGGCTGTAAGTGAGTCTAGTGATTTCTTTGGAATTAACAGTAATAGTTTATACAATTATTACATTTTGAAGTTGGTATCCAAGAATTTCTTCCACCATAAAACTAAGCCTAATTAGAAATAAAATGCTGATCTACACTTCTTAGCCCTTCCACATACACATTCATGCAGAAACAGCAGGCCACAGCAGGGTGAAAATGTGTGCATTGATACATACCTATATGCATGTATGCATTGCAAGTGTTTAAGAGAAAGCAAAAAGGTCTTGATTCTGTAAAGCAAAAAAATGCCTCTGTGCCATTGCAGATGTCAGATCTTTGCAGGATCAGCCACTACCCAAGCATTGTGTTGGCTGGATTTAAACCAAAGAAACAGATGTTAATTCTCACTTTTCATCTCTGAAATCCTGAGAATGAATTTTTGAAAGGTGGGTAGTACCTAGCAGCTCTTTCCCCTCCTGTGGGCAAACCAGCCTCTCTGCTGTGGTCACTAAGAGGAATCTGGGTGCCTTTGAAAATCCTGTTTGTTCTGTGGCTGTTGAGCAATTGTAAGAATCTGAGCAGATAAGTGGAGTGGCCTAAATAGGCTCTGTCTGACCTCACTCTGTTGTATTTAATAATGATGCTTATTGTATTGGAATACTCTTTGTCAGTCTGAAGACTAAGGGCAAAGCATGGGTGTGTGTGATGGCATAGTGATTTTTCAGGTGTTTTTTGTGAAGGCTTCTTAAATCTTGAACTGAAGATCTGCATGGACTGTGTTTTTCATGCAGCTTTATGATACCCAATAGCCCCACTCCCTGCCAACCCAGCTCCCCCTTATGTGCCTCTGATAATGCTGAGTCTTTTCCCATGTTGCTCATCGTCTTTCCTGGCATGCTCTGCCTCTGTAATTAGATCTCAGTCGTTTATTTGTGACATCCCAGTTTGATGCCATAGAACCAGAGAAAGTGCTAGCTAGTGAAAAAGGAGGAGGATTAGAGAAGAGCTCACTTAGCAAGGCACTAAGTGGATGGTGTTATCATGAATCCCTTAACACAATGAACTGATTAGTTTAAACAGTGTGAATTTCACAAGGCACTTAATTTCCAACTGCTGTTTTGTGTTGCCTTGATTCAGTCACACAATACTTTCTTCATGAAGGCTGCACCATGCTTAACTTGCAATCATGGCTTTCCTATTGTTGCTAATTATAATAAATATCTTGGAAAACAGAAAAATGTTGATGTTCATTCACAGCTTCTGTTTTGTTTTTTTTTTTGCTAACTGATGTTGTCCTACTTAATGTAGCACATTATATTTATGAGCTTTTTTGTGGAATCTAACTCCTAAATTTTATCTCTAGTGCCTACAAATGTGGCTTTAGTAGTAAAACAAGTTAAAAAGTTTCTTGCTGCTACCCAGAAGGATGGATCAGGATCTGCAGTATTGCTTCAGAAGTGATTAAAGTAGTGAAGTTGGTGGATGTGTCAAAATGTGAAAGTAGAACAGGGGTCCCAAGGCTGTGATGGAGCTGTCCCTGCAGCTTCTGCACATAGAATCATAGAATTGTCAGGGCTGGAAGGGACCTCAAGAATCATCTAGTTCCAACTCTCCTGCCATGGACAGGGACACATCACACTAGAGCAGGTTGCTCAGAGCCACATCCAGTCTGGCCTTAAAAATCTCCAGAGATATGAGGCTTTTACCACCTCCCTGGGCAACCTGTTCCAGTGTCTGACCACCCTCCTGGTGAAGAACTTCTCCCTAACATCCAATCTGAATCTACCCATTTCTGCTTTTGTTCCATCCCCCCCAGTCCTATCACTCCCTGACACTCTAAAAAGTCCCTCCCCAGCTTTCTTGTAGCCCCCTTCAGATGCTGGAAGGCCACAAGAAAGTCTCCAAGGAGACCTTCTCCAAAGTCTCTTCTCCAAACTGAACAATCCTAATTCTCTCAGTCTGTCTCCATAGGAGAGGAGCTCCAGCCCTCTGCTCATCCTGGTGGCCCTTCTCTGGACACCTCCCAGCATGTCCAGATCCTTTTTGTAATAGGGGCTCCAGAACTGGATGCAGTACTCCAGGTGGGGTCTCACCTCCCTTGACCTGCTGGCCACACTTCTCTTGATGCAGCCCATGATAAGATTGGCTTTCTGGGCTGCAAGTGCACACTGGCTGCTCATGTTGAGTTTCTCACCCACCATGCTACATGTCACCTGCAGAACCTGAAGCTTTCTGTTTGGTGAAGAGTGGCATTTGGCTGGGATACAGAACTGAGGTTGGGGAATGAATTCCCACCGTATCCTGGCTTCCTGCATAAAAAAATGGAAGGCTTTTAGTAGTCTTTGTGCCTTGGTGTTCCAACTGTCTGATGAGGGTGGTTGTCCTCTTGCACATGTTTAGCTGTTTTTTTTATGCTGCATTTTTGTATCTGGAAATGTCTTATTAATTGTGAGTGCAGTGCCTATGGCACTGACTGGATCAGATCTTAGATGATTATAAAAATCACCAAAGCAGTAAATTATCATTCAACTAATCAGACCTGTTTCTCTCTTTCTGAAAGATGGAATTTAACTGTCATGAAGGTAATACAGTATCTTATTCTGTATTTAGTTCACAAAATCTTTTTCTTTAGAGTCTTTCAATGCATAAAGGGTACAGGCTATAGTGTGTTAATTTTACAGATAGGTAAGCTGAGCTGGTAGTGCAACATTAAGTGAAATCTGCTTCTGCTCAACATGAGCAGAATGCACTTTTGAAAATGTATGAGTATGTATTGGAATAATTTCCTGATTCCATTTGACCCTGAAAGTGATGTAGCAAACATTACTAAATGGGTGAAAAACAGGTCTCCATCAGATTATTTTCTCCAGAGAACTGAGCTGAACTATTCCCTGCACCGAATGGGCATCAAGAGCTCAGAGTGGCCTCTGTGCTTCTCCTGCAGCAGTGAAGACCACCAGTCTGCAAGTTAATGTGATCATTAGCACTGAAGTAGACCCAGCTGCAATTTGCTGTGGCCCTGACTCTAGATCCAGTGAAACAGGGGTCAAGACCAGATTGCCTGAGCACATCTGATTAATCCCCAGTCTGTAGTGCTCCTTTGTACCTCAATTATTTCCAATATGTACTTATTCCTAGTAATTTATTTTACTTTTTGGACCTTGTTTTAGAGGCTGTGTTAAGATTAATACCTATTTTCATCACATTTTTGCCATAGGGAATGTGCTGATTTTTACAATATTAAGTATGGGTGCAATTTAAAAGGTCAAGGCTTTTCTGTCTGTGTTAAGGTAACAATGAGGTGCAAGGACAGTCTGAATCTAATGCTGTGTAAGTTTGGGGTAAAATGTACCTCATCTTTTATTTATTTAATGTTTTCATCTCCTGAGCCCCCCATGCTGCAGGACATTATGGCAGATCCCTCTGTTACCAGGTTTTCTCAGAGTCTGCCTGCGGTGAGGTTGGTTTGGTCATGGCAGCTGCTGCTTTCAGCGTGATTTCATTCTGCAGGTTTGGCTCAGTTCAGGCCTCTGGTTCCAAAAGTAAGCCAGATCTGTGCAGTGATCTTGTGAAAGTGTGTGTGCTTGCCTGTGTTATCACCCAGTGTTGATGGAAGGAGAGGAACATCAGAAATGATAGAAAATAAGCTGCTGTGTGCAGGAAAGAATGATTACGTGTTCCCTGACAATGAGAAAAACTGCAGCATGAGCTGAGAGCCTCTCAGTCCTCACAGCAGGCAGCAATGAAATTCCTGAAGTTTTAGCATTCAGTAAACAAGTTTGATTTTAAAGTTTTTTGACTAAAGAGGAAATATGTGTTCATGAGAGAGGAGAAGAGAGTTTCCACACAGGTGAAGCTCAAGGAAATGAATACAAATCACATGAAGATGGCTCCAGTTAATGTACAATTCTAATAATAAATCAGTGTCTTAAATGCAACAGATGGAATACGTGTGGGGTTCTCTATGTGGGGTTCTTTTTTGCACTGTTTTAAGACTTCAATATCAGTTCTTTTAATCAGTTTTATAGCTCAAAGAATTGGGTGGACTCCATGTAGGGCACGTTCCTTGTAAGTCAAGTAGGTGTTTGGGCTTTGGGTTTTCTGTTTGCCTGTAAAAGATGCCTGATGCATCTCTCTGAAAAAGCAAAAAAGGAGATCTAATTTTTGGGTTCAGTAGCTCAAAAGGGTGCTAACCTTAAGTTGTCATTGAGGATGTATTTGCTAATATGCTGTTCCTTCTGAGGTCACCATGATGTAATAATGCCTGTAGTAATGCAAGTGCCTTCTGCCTGGTTGTGTTATGAAATGCAGGAGTACTCTAGCTAAATGCTGACCCTTGTAATTGTGATGGTTTTCAGAGAGGAGAGCTTCTCACCTGGGCCTGCTTCATGGCTTTCATTGTCTTTTAGAAAGGTTCAAACTGCGTGGAATATTCTACTATGACTCTACCTTTAAAGCCATATTACACTGCAGTGTTAAAAAATTAAAAAAAGGGCTTTGCCTCTTTGCCTTTTGTTTTTTTTTTTTTTTTCCATTATGCATCATGGCATGTGAGGCTGGGTATGGAATGAGTGAATATTGCTTAGTTCTCTGCAAGTGCTCAGACTGTTTTACTGAGCTTCAGTCCAGACCTCAATATTTGCTAATGATGAATTAGTCTAACCCTTGGCAGCTGCGGCTGTTCAGGGAATGAGGAATGTGTTTATGGTCAGTTGTGGCTCTCCCACTGGTGACAGATCTCTTGCTATAAAAGCAGAGGTGGTGTGCTGGGTTGAGAATTCACCTGCATCTGGATGGTAAAGTTATTTGTGCTCCAGTGCACAAGGCTTTGAAGCACTTTGAGGTTTGCTCTTGACGATGTGTTTTGGCAACTGAACAGCACTGCACTGGCACCAGCTCACAGACCTGAGTTAGTGAAGTGAGTGTTCTCTTCCCAAAGCATGAAATCTCAGTCCCTGGCCATATGAGCCAAGTGACAGTCTTTTGAAGCAGCTCTTTCCATAGTGTTCTTTGCTTCTTCCATGCATATAAGTGCAGCAGTTTCTTGCAAATAAATTAATTTTTAAGAACGTTCTGGCCCTCTAAGGATTTTTGTAATTCCATGATGGGTTTTCCACATTTGGGAAATCTGCTGTCTTCTTCTTTCATGTTTCATAAGTGGTGACTGTGTTTATGCTGTTAGTGAATGTAATGGGATGAAGACAATCTCCTTAGCAGACTAGAGTCTAGATGTGATGCTGTTACAAAGTCTCCTATAACCTGCCCTAGGCAAAAGAAATGGAATGAGTCCATCCCACTGCCAGGATGATCTATATGATGTTGAATGCCAAGACATTGTTTAGATCTGTCTTGTTCAAGCCTGTTAACTTGTGAATTTCTGTTCTTAGTTCCAGTAGTGCTTGGGCAGCAGTGGGCAAGAGCACAGAGTGAGGCAGATGGAAAGGAACAAACGTAAAATATAGCAAATCCCCAAACTTCTGCAGTTAATGTTTTTGATGAATGCATCACTGTTTCTTTCTGATGTCTGTCTGCTGTTTTGACTCCTCTTTCTCTGCATGCTCAATATTTTTATCCCATCTGTCCCATTCTCCTTGGGTGTAATAATGGAAAAGAAGCACTGCCTCCTAAGTCTTCATCTTCTCAGAGCTTCTATTAAAGCAACCTCATTGCTCCATTCCTCCTCATGTTTCTTTCCCATCTCACCTTCTCCCATTCTGTCTGTCCTGAGTATAGAATCATAGAATCAGTCAGGGTTGGAAGGGACCACGAGGATCATCTAGTTCCAACCCCCCTGCCATGGGCAGGGACACCTCACACTACATCAGGCTGGCCAAAGCCTCATCCAGCCTGGCCTATAGATAGATATATGTACAGTAAAGTGCTGTCTCTGATGATCTAAGCAGAAATACTACACAGACAAGGTATAAATGGTCAATATTGATGGATACCCATCTATGTATATGAACATCTAAAATACATCTATATGTTGGATGCCTAGTACCTTTCACTGTACAGGAATCTTCGCATGGCCTTTTTATGACATGAAATAACAGATTCTGCATTGCAACTGGCCCTTCAGGCTCTGTAAGGAAAGCTTTTTAGCAAAACCCCTCAAATTTTCTTTCTGAAATTCTGTTAGGATCAGCTGTGCTTTGAACTGTTAATAACTGTAATTTCTGTTGAATGTTTTCCTCGGGAGATATTTTGAGTATGTTAAAATAATATCTAGAGAGAAAAAGTAGCAAGAATAGCAACTGCTATACTTGGAGGGTCTGAGAACATGGATCTGAGTCCATCCGCTGCAGGTCATTGCCTTCCTCTCCTGACATGGAGGCTGCAATGTGAAAAGTTCATGGAACAGACTACTGCTGGAGGAGGGGAGGAAGGAAATGTTAATGCTTTACTGTTTTCTTTTAGAAGAACCAGCCTTGGAAATTTGTACCAAAATCACCCTCCTAAAGTAGATGACTTTGTAAGGAATTCCATCTCTTTTTTTCCCCCTTGAGTTAGGAAATACCAGTGCCTTCCCTGTGTGCAACTCAGTTCTTGTCACAGATGCAAATGCTTTATGATGTGTAGCCTTTGGATTTGAATAGCTTTAGCAACAGCTTCTATTTTCCCTAAAATACCTAATTCTCTTTTTGTACGTAAGTTAGACACGAGGCTAGGAATTACTTTGTGCTACTAACATATGCCCAGTACCTAGAGCAGACTGAGCACACTGAATTCATCCACATCGCTGGATATTAAATAAACCTAAGACTTTCTACTCAGACTCAGGGCTCTCACAAGATGTGATAATGGATTTCTTAGATGTGAAAACTGCAGATAGGTAGTGGGGAGTTATTTGTTCTCCCTGCCTTTGCTAGGCTGGGCACAAAGCGCTAGCCTTAAAATTGCAGCAAGAAAGGTTCAGATTAGGCTTTTGGCAGCTTTCCAAATGTAAAGAGAGAAAAGGGCTGAATTAGTTTGTGTGCAGAGACCATACATTTTTGGAATTCTTTAGCAGATAAATATCAGTCAGGGATCAAGTCTTGATTCCTATCTTGAGTGTTGTCATTTCCAATGCAACAGCTTAAAGCTTTGTGTGTAGAAGAGCTCAGCTGGGGCTAAGTGATGTTGAAGTGAGCTGGCATGAAACCAGCCCTGCTTGTGCCTGGTGTATCCAGTCCAGTTGGGGGAAAGGCTGGGTTTACACTGAGGCACAGTTCAAAAACTTCATCCCCAGTACAGGTCCACAGCTTTTTCTAAGCCTGTACCTGCCAACATACTTGCATTCAAGTGCTGTGATGGCAGGAGAGACTGTCTTGGACCTGTGCTTAATTGATAGTAATGTTATATCTTTTAGGGTTAATCTGGCTGCAGTAATTCCAAATTTTGAAAGATTTGTTGCAAACCTTCTTTTAAATGTAACATTTGTTTCAGTATGTGTTGCCACATAGCTGGCAAGGTTTGACACTCTGGTGTTTTCACAGTGTTCTCCTTCCCAGACAGTTCCCCCAATTTCAGATCATGCTGTTGAGCCCACTGGGTGTAACCAAAGCAGAAGGTGTTGCCCAACAGCAATAAAGGATGTACAGTGGTCATAATCCAAGTCATAGAATTACAGACTCATAGAATGGTCTGGGTTAGAAGGGACCTCCAGAGGTGATCCAGTCCAACCCCCTCTTCAGTCAGCAGGGGTATCCTCAACTAGATCAGGTTGCCCAGAGCTCTATTGAGCCTGACTTTGAATATCTCCAAGCATGGGTCCCCAGCCACCTCCCTGGGCAGCCTGTTCCAGTGTTCCTCTACACTCATGGTAAAGAACTTGTTCCTAACTTCCTAATCATCCTAAATCATGATGTGTGCTTTTAAAGTAATGAGCAACCATCATTAGCTCAACCTGTACTTTCTTAATTTGGAATTTAGTTAGTGGTGGTTTTCCTTTTTTGTTATCAACAGCAAGGAAGATGCTTTCTATAACAATCTATTTATTTGATTTATTAAGATGGAGAGGGTAAAATGAGTCAGTAAATAGGATGGACAATTTTATGTCTCCAAGTCTTACCCCAGTATTGCTTTTTGAAGCAGCTTTGAGTTCCTAGCTACAGGTACAAACTAGCCAGCAATTCCTACAGCCCACAAAACAGCTGTATGAAGGAAGCCAAATTCCAGTCCAGGTTCACAGTCTTTCCATGTAAGTCTGCCTTCTTTTGGGGATATTCTGGATGCACTACAGCATGTGTGTATGAACACAAATAAAGGCTTGCTGGAAGAATGACCACAGAAACAAAAATATTCATAATGATTTAGTACTCAAACACTTGAGTGAGTAACTCACAAGTCAAGTAGAAAGAGCTGAAACATATTTGTATCTATTTTAACATATCATACAGTAGGGAGGAGCACAGGAGTAAAGGAATAAAGACACAGTATTGTCAACTGAGATTTTTCTCTGAGCTGAGAGTGATGTGGTCACATGAGGACTTGTGGCTTCTTGAAAATCTGTGTGTCTGGAAGCTGAAAATCCAGAAAGAAAAGAGAAAGAATGGCAAATGGTGATTTTTATAATGCAAGATTATTTTTAGGCTTGCTCTCATATTTTAGGGAACCTGCCCTATTGTATTTTGAGTCCTAAATGCTCCTACAGAGCTTTTTGAAGATGTTATAAAAGTGACTGTACTTAAAAGCAGTGGATTCTGAAATAGAAAATGCTGGGTTAAAGTTACAGAGTCAAAGAATCATAGAATTATCAGGGTTGGACGGGAGCTCAAGGATCATCCAGTTCTAACCCCCCTGCCATGGGCAGGGACACCTCACACTAGATCAGGCTGCTCAGAGCCACATCCAGCCTGGCCTTAAAAACCTCCAGATATGAGGCTTCCACTGCCTCCCTGGGCAACCTGTTCCAGTGTCTCACCACCCTCATAGTGAAGAACTTCTTCCTAACATCCAATCTGAACCTACCCACTTCTGGTTTTGCTCCATTCCCCCCAGTCCTATCACTACTCGTTGGAAGTTGGGAGATGGAAGATGCATGACTGGCAAAGTGCATCATATATTCCTAGGAAGCAACACAGTGTGGGAATTTCATTTTGTCAGGGGCTGTATATGTCCTGGGATATAAAGAAAGACAAAATGTGGTGAGGAGGAAAGGCCAAAGGAGGCTGGGCCCCCTCTCAGCAGGCAGATCCACAGGTTAATTAGGAGATCAGGTTTTAGGCCATTCATTCCAGGTTTCAAAATGATTTGTCTTCCTTTCCCCACCTGTCATGTACACAGCTGCTCGGTTAGACACTTGGCATGGTAAGTGCATGCGAGTCCCTGTTGCAGCCTGTGAAGTTGTGCTATCCATGGTGGGCAGGCCGGTTCCCAGGTCAGGAGCATTAGCAAACAGCAGCAGCTCCTTTGCGTGTTGAACTCAGAGGGCAGGCCTGACTGACCCCAGGAGCTGGGGGAGGGCTTGTTCCCTTGCTGAAAGTAGTGCTAGGCTGCAGCACTTCCCATCCCACTTCTCTGATCCATTCTCTCTTGCAGGCAGGAATGGCATCTCCTGAAAACCCTGAGCAGCTGATCATTGCCCTGGAACCCGAGGCTGCCTCCATCTACTGCCGAAAGCTCCGTCTGCACCAGATGATAGACCTGAGCAGTCGAGCACCTATCAATGGTTATAGCCCAAGTGACACTATTGGAACTGGATTTACACAGGGTACTTTATTAACTTGCTTCTTTAAACTGTTATGCCTAAATTTGCTTTGCCTGTGGGGGCTGTTTGCTTACAGTTTCTTGTTGTCCTTGCTCTCTTGCAAATGTTTCAGGCTAACATCAGTTTGTTTTTCTAACCTGTTCTGCTGTTTACTGCAATTAGACTTGTTTAGGCATTGATCCAGCAGACACGTTTGCAAGCACCCAGGTAGCTTCTTTGCCTTGCTTCTGTTGGGATGTTGTGGGAGTCTTTTAGTGTTTTCACTACCATATTTTTCTGCCTTAGTTAAAATCAGTATTTGCAGTTGGCTCATTTATTTAATTCCATTTGGAAACAATTATGTGTTTGAGTAGCTGAATTATTGAAACAGTGTTAAACAGCAATCTGCAACCAGACTTTTAGTCTGAGGCATTCCAGAATTTTGGCAGATGTTTTTGATGTAGTTTTTGTGAAATGCCATTTATTGTTTTCCACTCTCAAGGGATCATGTTATGTTGGAATATAGCAATGAATTTATCTGCTCACAGAAGAGCAGCTAAATACAGCACTTCTGATTTATTGACCTGGGATATGATGCTAGTGTCAGTGTTGGAAGATCAGCTTACAACAAGGGACAGGGATTGGACCACAGGGTAAATCACTTGCCCAAAGATCCTTTGTCACCAAAGGTTTCTGAGCTTGGTATCCTACCTGAGATTAGAGGAAAATGGAAGAGAAAAAAAAAAAAGAGGAAAGCAAACCAGCAGTTAAGATGTGATTGCTGCTTAATGTACAGATTTTCCATTGGTGTGAGCTGTTCTGATCGTGGTGGTAGTGTGCCAATATATCCCAGAAGCATTTTTTCAGAAGAATTTGTATTTTGCAAACATTCACTAGGTCAACACATTACAGGCAAATGGAAGATCAAGCTAGTAAAGCTATTCCTGTACTTACCAGAGGGAGTGTTTTTTAGTTAGGCAGGGTCTCTACATCATTCTCTCAAATCCATGCCTCTCCTAGCACTTGTCAGATGTGTTCAGTGTTACGGAAGCCCACACAGACACAATCCCTTTAGAGGACATGGTCCCTTCAGGGGCCCCTCGCCTTCTGTCCCCCTTGTTCATGTTCTGAACCATTCCAGTTCTATGCGATTTTACATGAACTCATTTTCAGGCTGCTGAGGATTTTTCCTCTGGGAAAATAATAAGAGAAAAGCATTTCTCTGGTTAAGGTTTTGAAGCTGGGGCAGAATCTGGCAGATCACAGATTTCTGCTACTGGGTTTTCTGTTGGATGGGAGTTACCATTCTCCTTCTTAACTTCGTATGGTGAAAGCTATTGGGGATGAGAAAGGTTTCATGTCAAAATTAATGAAAACAAAGTTTGCAGTGAATTAATTTGAGGTTAGAATTAAAATTTCATAAAGGCATGGCAGGGACCCAAGACAAGCTGAGAACAGCTTAAGGAGAAAACCTCTTTAAATATAAACAGAGAGAAGCACTCCAAGGACCATATTATTGCTGGTAAGTCAAAACAAAAATTTTACTGTTCGTAGTAGCCAGGATAACCTTACTTCAGTTGTAGCTAAAGACTGGCTCTTGTGTTCACTTCTAGCCCACAGGAGTGAATGAAAGAACTCCCATCGATTTCTGTGGGCTCTTTGTTGGGCTCTTGCTTGGACCTAGTGCTTGTTCTGTCACTGAATGCTTCATCATGCAAGCTCTCACTTGTGTGCTGCTGTTAGTGCAGTGAGGCTAATGCAGCTTGTCTGCATCATATAGGATCTTTATGGCTGGGGTGGCAGTACACAGGGAGCCCCATGTCTTTTTCTGATGATAGACACTATAGAAACAGGAAGCAAAATGCATTCAGTGATTTGCATGCTGATATTTTCAGAAAGAGTTACATTTTCATGCATGACAGGATGCCTTCTCTTCTGTAGTGCTCATAGAAGTGCCTTTGAAGGTGAGTGAAGGTTACAGAGGGAATGATTTTTATTTGTTGTTGATCATTCCATTGCAGAGGTTGATTTAGAAGCATAACAGCAAAGGCTTTCACTACTCTGCTTTCTCTTCACAGCCTGTTCTGCATCTTTTAAATGTTTAAGTAGCAATAAATCTCCTAAGTTAACTGACTGTTATGGTACTGTGGCTAGATTATGCTTAATTTTTAATTCTTATATTACATGGGTCAGACTTGCTGACCACTGTGGCCCTAAGAAGTTATAAATCTGAGAAGCAGTACTTCTGGCTTCTTGTTTTGAGGCAGACTGACATTGTCAGAGGCTGAGGACATGTCTTTGAGCACCCAAAATGAGCAGTGGCTTTAGGCAAGGTGGAGCTTATCTCCCAGCCCCAGGTTGAGCTGGCAGTGGGCTGGGGCTGCCGCCTGGTGGCACAGCCTGTGCCCAGCACAGCTGGCTGCCAGCCCAACTAGTGCTAGGTGGAGCTTTGAAATCCAGAATACATTAACAAATTAGTCAGACCTGTTTATACCTTTCATATTAGGCTACTGGTTTTAATCCAGTTAGTCTCAAGGGAGATCAGTGTGGACGAAACTCAGCTTTCATTCTTTCTAGGAACGCTGTTGTAATGTTCCCGATCTCACCACAATAATTTTTGTTAAGAAGTGATAAATACAGATCTGTCAGCCTGTTTGCACTTGTTTCCTGCAGCTTGTGATACCAGCTTCCTCATGTTTTCTTGTACTCAGTGATTTTTGTATTTTTTTTCTCTGTCAATGACTAGCTAAGGAACACATCCGTCGTAATCGACAGAGTCGTACCTTTTTGGTGGAAAATGTCATAGGAGAGATCTGGTCTGAACTGGAAGAAGGTAGTGTCCTTCCTTGAATAAAATTTGCTCTCACTGGGCAGCCGTGTTTCCCCCAAATGTGCTGTGTACTGCATTGTTCTCTCAGTGATTGTAAACAGGAAAGCTAAAAAATACAAGTTCATGTGCTGCTGTGCTGTTCTTAGTTATTAAGGGTGAGCTGCAATTCTTTATGCTCCAGCAAAATATGGTTTGTAAAGAGATGATAGAGAGGAATCCAGGCTTCAAAGTGCAACCAGAATATTTACCTTTGTAAATAAGCCATATTATTAACTCAGTAGCCCACTAGAATGTACAGCAGCAGCATGAGCAGTTCTACTGTCTGCTTTTCCTCTGTGATAAATCAATAGCTTCTGACATCTTACTTTCGTATTTGTTGTTCATGGTTCCATTATGATTTCTAATAAAGGTCAGATCTTCAGTGTAGGCATTCATGAGTCTCTGTATGTCATTATGGCTCTTGTTGATAACGGCCCTCAGAAGCTTTCATTGCAGTATGCTGTTGTGAGGACACTGATGTAAATACTACTTGCATATTCCTTTGGCAAACCAGGTGACCGTTACATCGTTGTTGACAGTGGAGGAGGCACAGTGGATATGACTGTCCATCAGATCAGGCTCCCTGAAGGACATTTGAAAGAACTGTACAAGGCAACAGGTAATGTCCCTTCCACTGCTTTGCATGATTTATGTACTATTTTGAATTGTCAGTGAAGCAAATGTATGGAATCACACAGAATCACAGAATTATTGAGGCTGGAATAGACCTCTGAGATCATCAAGTCCAGCCTATGACCTAACATCACCACATGGACCAGACCATGGCACTAAGTGCCATCCAACCTTTCCTTAAACACTTCCAGGGCAGTGACTCCACCACCTCCCTGGTACCTCTTGTAGTGAAGGGTCCAGAACTGCACACAGTGCTCGAGGTGAGGCCTCACCAGTGCTGACTACAGAATTACATCCTAGTCCTGCTGGCCACTCTGTGGCTGATAGAGCTTTATCCTCAGCTGATAGAGCTTTATTAGTCACTACACTTCACTAACAGTGCTTCCTGGAATATGTTCAACATGCAAAATTAGTATAACCTAGCTTCAGGTCAGCAGACATGGGTAAATCACAGAATGCTTCTGATGCCTTTGGATGATAAACCTCACATTCGAAGAGTAAGAAACTGCACAGGTGACCTCTCAAAGGACATGAAAATGATGACTCTACTAGCAGAAGTCAGATCAGGACCGTGGCAGGAAGTGCTGGCCTGAATGGGGATGAATAACACTGGGGACAGCAGTTTCTTCCTCTCCCACTGTCAGTCTGATGTGTGTTTGGTCAACTTGAAATCCAGCAAGCAGTTCAGAATACTAAAGCTGTGTTTTGTTTGTAATACAGGTGGGCCATATGGTTCTCTGGGTGTGGACTATGAATTTGAAAAGCTCCTGTGTAAAATATTTGGAGAAGATTTTATTGAACAATTCAAAATCAAGCGTCCTGCTGCCTGGGTAGATCTGATGATAGCGTTTGAGTCCCGTAAACGAGCAGCAGCTCCAGACAGGACCAACCCACTAAACATCACTCTGCCTTTCTCCTTCATCGACTATTACAAGAAGTTTCGAGGTCACAGTGTAGAACATGCCTTGAGGAAAAGCAAGTGAGTAGACAACTGAACCCAGATGGATGCAGAATTAACTACTGGTAGCGAAGACAAATAATTACACATAGACTGAAAGATTAATAATGGAAAAATATAATATAAGGATGGGAAAATGAGTTTGCCTGAAGTGTAGTTTCCAGAATGAAAAATTCTGATCAATCTCTTGCAAAACCTTTTCTATACTAGACTTGCACTCTTCTGGTATTGCTTTCTATGACTATCCTGCATCACTGCATCACTTTCCTGAATTTGATCATATATTTTGAGTCCCTTACATGTCAGATAAAATACAGATTCAGGTTTCCAAAAGTTAAATACCTAGAATCTTGATTTTTAGAGGCCAGGGCCCTGAAACGAATTTTGAATGAGATGTATAAATACATTGATGGCTCAAGGAAAGTTCCTAGGAATACCAGATCACTGGTGAGACCATAAGACACACAGGGATGGCAAACTTTCTTTCCTTATATTATTTTACCAGTTGGATAATTTGCTCAGTAGGTGGGGGGACGTAATCCCCACTAGAGGGGATTTTCAGTCTCAAGAAGCACCCTAAATGACAAGGTCATGGGCTGCTATAGAAAAGGAATTGAGGAGAAAGTAAAAGTGGGCATTTTGCATCTTGTGAAATTATATACTACAGGAGCCTGGAGATTAATGGCATAAAGGAACAAGAGAGCTTGTAAATCTGGGGCAGGATGCTTGGGACCTGAGAGCAGAAGAGATGATATTTAGTACCTGTACTTTGACTTTTTTCTGCATTTTTTAACCCAGTACATGCTGAGTGTAGCATACAGGCTGAAATTCCTGGCTCTCTTCCTAAAATTATTGATAAATGTACTTTAAGCCTAAATGACTTGGAGTCTAGGGTCTCTTCTTAAATGAGACTGAGGTTCCCAAATAATTTTAAAATGTCTGGAAATTCTCCCCCTCACTAGACCATCCTCTTATAAATAGTCTTAATGCTGAATGCAAAATGTTCCCTTCAAATAAAATGAAATTATTTGCATAATGGGATGGAAAAGGCATGAAAGTGACATACAATTTGCATGAGTGCAAAGGGGATTGCTGAGGTACATGCATGTGTATCAGTGGTGGAGTAACTTAATGCCTGTATTCACTTAACAAATGTTATGCCTCATTAAAAATGCTGTGCTCTCTTCTGCCTCCTGAGGCTTCCCTTACTTGCTTGTTTTCCTTGTGTGTTTCCAGTGGCTTTGGCCTGCTGCTGCTATAATCTAAATGTTGCCCTTCTGGGGATGAATCAGTGCTGTTTCAGATGAGCGAGCACTGGATTGACTGCCAGCTGTTTCAGGAAGCAGCTGAGCATTGCTAATGCTACAGAAGGCAATCAGGCAAAGAAAACAGCAATTAGACAAGCAAAAATAACAATTCTGCCTTGAAATTTTACATTGCTGCAGTTGGTATGGGGCTAGGGTGAGGTGAAGCATTTTTGCCCAAGGAAAAATTCTGTAGACTCATTGATTTTGTTATTTAGTGTGTCTTATGAGGGTTTGACTGTTCCTTGTAGCTCAGCTGTAATGCTTTAATGTCCGTTCTAACTCTTCTTTTCCAGTGTGGACTTTGTGAAGTGGTCCTCCCAGGGAATGCTGAGGATGAGCCCAGATGCAATGAATGCTCTTTTCAAGCCTACAATTGACCAGATTGTCCAGCACCTTAGTACGTATCTGCAGGCAAATTCTGTTTTCCAGCAGAGCTGAAACTGAAGCTTTGCTTAGCTGTTTCAGACCAGTAACTGGAATTGAAGTCAAGCAGCCCCCCATTCATACTTACAAATGTGGCCAAGGAATTTAGTTCTCAAATGTATAGTTCTCTCCAAAGTAGTTAGGAAAGGAGTAGAAATAAGAGGTCTTACCTTAACACATGTTCCTACCTCATTATAGTACTAGTTATTGAGTGTGCATCAGTCCTCTTACTGCTTAAACTTCAATTTTGCTGTACTTTTAGGGCTGCTGAAATGCACTGACTAACCCAGATCCTGCTTTTCTTTCTCCTGTTTCAGACAACAACTAAATAATGCCAGGGGTGTAACTAGTGTCTGATTATTCCTGCTATTAAGACCTCTGTTTCATTTCGCCTCAGGGGAAGGTCACATTTGTTGATAGACATCCAAATCACTGACATCTCTAAAACCCCCAAATTGAATGGTTTCTTATGGTAAAAGTACTTTCAGGCATAGCTTGAAAGCAGCACAGAATTTATTTATCCACTAATAGAAAGTGACATAATTATTGGGAAATTTATTATTTAAAGTCTTCCTGGTGGAAGATTGGATTTGTATCAAGTAGATTGTAATATATGTACTGAGCAAAGTAATGCTGTTCTACACATTACAAAGCACTAATTGAATCATGTTTGGAATGGAACATCTAACTTTGCTCTCTCTCTCTGTGAGTTATTAGGTAAATTTCAGAGGTCACAGTTTAGTAAGACTAGCACAGAACAGCTTGCGTGGGAGCAGGGAGGGACAGACTTACAGTGACAATAGTTGTGACAGACAGCTCAGTCGTGCTGCCTCTGTTATTTGAGCTAAGGGTGAGCCTACAACTGAACTGCATGGTTTCCTTGAAAGTTCAAGTTAAGAAGGAACATCTGTAAGAATGTAAGGAGCTATTATTTTGCAGATGGGACTTGTTGTGGTTAAGATGTTAAGGTCAGAAATAATAAGTGAATTTAAAATGGGGTGACTTATCTGGAATGCATTAAAGGGTATGTGAATCACGCTTGGGAATATGTTGCTGCCACTTCAAGTGGCAAGATGATGTCTGTTCTCTGCTACCCAAAATGTGACTGGCAGGATTTCTTTGCAAGGAATGTGTGTCCCTGTGGTGGGTTGAAATTACCCCCAAAATAAAATTGCCAGACCAGCTCAGTTGAAAGCAAATGAAGCTGTATTTACAAGCAGACTAAAATCTAGAAATACGAAATGCAATGAATGTGTACAAAATATACAATATTTGCATGTGTTTACAATGTATAAACAACACTAGAACCACCCTGGACAAACCCAGGGGATACCAATAGCTTCCTCCTCTCCCCCTCCCCTTCCGCCCTGTACAAGGGAAAAGAGAGAGAAAAGCAGAGAGTAGCTTGTTAGTACTCAGCCACAATAAGAGCACAGCCAAGATCAGCAACAGCCAAGCAAGGCACCAGCTATTATCTGCTAGAGTGAAGAAGCTGAAAAGAGAGGAAAAGTTAATTTATACAACTTTATATTAGTTATCAGACCAGTGGGATTATTTAGACCTTATCATTATTTTTCTTTTGCATTCAATGCTAATTTATTTATATTCTACCGCATTCTACTCGAGATCTGTGGGAAATGTTGTAAGCATCACCCTAAAACTGCCACAGTCCCTTTATTGGTAGAAGCTAAATAAACGTTCTGGTTTAAATGCCAGTTCAGAACTACTGTGTACTTTGAGGTAAGTTTCCATTCCCAGTGAAAGAGATTATGGAAGAGGCTACAGAGTGGTATGAGTGCATGCTGAGAGTGGCAGTGTGGGTATGGATGTGGCAGTTTCACATCATGGGTACATGCATGGGCCATTAAGTGCACTGGGTCATTAGGAGTTTCCCCTGCCATTGCCTTGTCACAGGATTCTTCCCTATTGAATGGACTCTGTTTCTGTCTAGGTGATGTGTTTGACAAGCCTGAAGTGACCAACGTCAAGTTCCTGTTCCTCGTGGGTGGCTTTGCTGAATCCCCCTTACTCCAGCAAGCCGTGCAGAGCGCTTTTGGTTCAAGATGCCGAGTCATCATTCCGCAGGACGTGGGGCTGACAATCCTCAAGGGAGCTGTTCTCTTTGGCCTCGACCCTGCTGTCATCAAAGTGCGGCGTTCGCCGCTCACCTACGGCGTGGGTGTGCTGAACCGCTTTGTGGAGGGGAAGCACCCGGCCGAGAAGCTGCTGATCAAAGACGGCACGCGCTGGTGCACCGATGTCTTCGACAAGTTTATCTCGGCCGACCAGTCCGTAGCCCTGGGAGAGACTGTGACACGCAGCTACACACCTGCCAAACCTTCTCAGTTAGTAATAGTGATCCACATCTATAGCTCAGAACAGGATAATGTTAGCTTCATCACCGAGCCTGGTGTGAAGAAGTGTGGCACCCTTCGCTTGGATCTCACAGGAACTGATGCTTCGGTGCCAAACCGGAGGGAGATCAAAACGCTCATGCAGTTTGGGGACACTGAAATCAAAGCCATGGCCATTGATGTTGCCACCTCTAAAAGTGTCAAAGTTGGTATTGATTTCTTAAACTACTAACAGCCCGTTTTGCCCCACCACAGCCTGTTTGTGAGACTGATCTTCCACTGTTCCGTTTTTTGACTTTCATAAACCCCGTAACTAACTTGAATTTCAGCAGGCTATATGAGAACAGCTACTAAGGTGGGGTATGTCACATTTGTGCCCTTTGATCACCAAAGGCTGGATTTCGAAAGACCCTTAAAAAAGTTTGGGGAGCAAAAGTTCCAGAGGTAGTACAAGTTCCCAAGTTACTCAAGCATGCTTAAAGAGCTACCTCTATTAAGTAAACACTGATTATTTTTGGGTCCTGAAGATTAGTTAAAAGGGTAGTAAATTGTAATCTCTTTGCCATCTTCTTCTTCTTCACAGAATCACAGAGTTAACCAGGTTGGAAAGACCTTTGAGATCATCAAGTCCAACCCATCAGCCAACACCATCTAATCAACTAAACCATGGCACTAAGTGCCTCATCCAGTCTTATTTTAAGCACTTCCAGGGACAGTGACTCCATCACCTCCCTGGGCAGCCCTTTCCAATGGCCAGTCACTCTTTCTGTGAAGAATTTCTTCCTCACCTCGAGCCTAAACCTCCCCTGGTGCAGCCTGAGACTGTATCCTCTCCTTCTGTCACTGGTTGCCTGGGAGAAGAGACCAATCCGCACCTGGCTACAACCTCCCTCCCTTCCCTCCTTCAGGTCTCCCCTGAGCCTCCTCTTCTCTTCTTCCTCCCAAGAAAAACTCACCACTTGGTGGTTGTAGGGGGCATATCTGTTTAAACAGCACCATCCTCTGGCAATGGAAACAAACCAATAGTCTATAATATTTTGATTTTGGCCTTGTGCTTTCAAAATTTTAAGTGCTGAAAGTCAATGATTTCAAGTAATAGGAACTGAATTTCTTATATTCTGAGATCCTGCCAAAAAGAAAATCCTCAGAAATCCTCACAATTATTTCAAAGATACATGTTGATTGCTCCAGTTTGAAAACAAAACGTTTATTGTCACAGCTCTCAGAACAAGCTGTTGGATTAAATAGGTAGCATTGCCCATATTATACTTTGGAAAATTATTTCTCCATCTGCAGTCGTAGAATCAAAGAACAGTTGAGGTTGGAAGGGACATGCATTGGCTATCTGGTCCCAACCTCACCATTCTAAGCAGTGTCAGCTAGAGCAGGATGCTTTGTACAGTTTTGAATATCTCCAGCAATGGAGATGTCTAAGCTCTGGGCAACCTTTTCCAATATTTGACAACCCTCACTATCTTTTCCCCCATTGTGTTTAAAAGGTGTTTCTTGAGTTTCTGTTTGTGCTTATTGCTGCCTCTTCTTTTACTGGGTACCTCTGAGAAGTCTGGTTCCATGTTCTTTACTGTCTTCTGTAAGGCATTTATTCACATTCCTAGCATGCCCTGAGCCTTCTGAAGTCTAAACAATCTCATCTCTCTCAGCTTTTCCTCTTGACATGTACTCCAGTCCCTTAATCTTCCTCATGACCCTTGGCTGGTCTCACATTGGTATACCCATGACTTGTACTGAGAAACACAGAACTGGACCTGACACTCCAGATGAGGGTCTCACCAAGGCTGAATGAAGGGGAATAATCACTTTCCTTGACCTGCTGGCAATGCTCTTTCTGGTGTAGCCCAGGAGACTGCTGGCATTTTGTTGCAAAGGTAAATTACTGACTCATGCTCAAATGTTCGTGGGTTTTTTTTTTTTTTTTGTCTACCAAGACATTGAGATCTTTTTCTGCCAAGCTGCTTGCCAGCCAGTTGGCCCACAGCATATACTGCTGCATGGAGTTATTCCTCCACAGGTTCAGGACTTTGAAGTTTATGAGAATCACAGAATTGTCAGGGTTGGAAGGGACCTTGGGGATCATTTAGGTTCCTGTTTGCACATTTCTCCAGCTTGTCAAGATCCCTCTGACCCAGTGCTTTGTCAAGCACTTCTCCAACTGATTATATTTCTTTTCTTGCTAATTCCTGTGTAAAGGTTTGGAAGTAGAGTTAGATGATGGCTGTCCAAGAAGATTTAGACAACTTAAAAGAGAGAGTACCATAGTATATTTTCAGTAGCACACATTCTAATTGAGTAAAATATATCCCTGGGTTGAGTTGAATGTCCAGGAAGGCAAAAACCAAGAGAATGAAACAACAAATAGCATCAAGTAAAGCATTTCTCTCCTGGCTATGAGCATACAGCTCTAATGCAGGTGAAATACAGTGATGGTCATGGTAGCATCTTGTTTTCCAAATAATAACTTTCTGAAAATATTTTCATAAACTTGGAACATTTCTTCTGCAACTGGAACCATTTTCACTTGGCAAAATGCTCAAGGTGGGTCACTTCTGAAACCTGCAATCTGTATCTGCCATGAACCGATGACTTCAGATTCGAATCCAAATCCCTCTCCAAATTGACAGACTGACACTAACACACAGAATCCCCCTTCCAGAGAATTTAGACAGAGCTGCCTGATTACCTGCTGGAATTCATCACATATTTGAGATGTTAATTGTTAAACTAAATCTTGCTTTCTAATAAGTTGAGCATGAGTTAAATCCATTACTGACACTTCTGGGAAACGAAAGCTCTATCAATTATTTCACCAATTTATGTTCCAGTTCCTGTACTTAAGCTTTCTGTCTTTTACCTGGAGTTTTGCCACAGTAAAGAGCTGCAGAACTACTACCTGCAACCGTATTTTGCCATTGAGTTTTCTGTTTCTCCTGCACAATTCCCTAGTTGAATATGAAGTCTGTTCTGCATTCAGCTTTAAAAGAAAAATAAAAATAAAAAAGGACTATGGAGAATGCTAGTCATAGTATCTGGCTGGGTACTTTCTATAATTACAAAGTGTGCTTGCTAGCATTCAGTTTCCTGCTGCCTGCTAAATGCTTTAAAAGCTAAATACTTGGAATTTTTTTTGGTGTGTGTGTTGCTTTCCATGGTTTACAAACAAGAGAAACTTTAAGATGAGTTATGAACAATATAATTTTATGTATATACAATATTTAAATATTGTACAGACTCTTTTCTTTCTACAGTGCTATTTTCTTGTATAAAAATGCTCTTTGCCTCTGTTGGTTTCATTCAGCTGTTAATTTTAAATAACACAGTTTCTCAATCAGCTTCTGTAATTACAGGCTTTTAAAGTTGGTAAGATATGAAATATAAAAGGCTGATCTTATAATAATAGGAAAGAAATGTTGGTGTGTCAGGCAATACAACATTCTTCCTGCAATGCAAGTCATACCAGTGAAGCACATTGCATAGATGATGCATTAGTATGTCACTGGGATTTTCATTTCTTTGTTTCAGATGGTGACCATTCCATCTCCAGCAGTTCTTCATAATAATGGATGAATCCTCCTGTAAAGCCAAGTTTAAAATTAGATTGTATGATCTGGATATAGAACTTCTACATTAGGTTTGGGAGGTTTATTAAGAATCTTCTCTAGTTTAAAAAAACAAAACACAAGAAACAAACAAAAAAAAAAAAAAAAAAGAAAAGACAAAACCAGCAAAACTAAACCACAGAACTACCTTCCAAAGCCAGGTGACACTGATCTATTGTAGCTGCAGGTAAGACCTTGTCTCTTTCTACCACTGCCACCTACCAAAAGGCAAAATTCTGGAAGTAGACCTTGGTGTCTTTGCATCTTATGTTACACTGAATCAGTCCAGTCCTGCACAGATTTGTTTCTGGTGGTCTTCTGTTAGCACAGAGTTTGGTCTAGTAAGTGGCTAGAACCTTTCCCTCTGCCCTTTCAAGAGGAGGTGAACTGCAAGGTCTGGTGGCCCATGACTTCTGTGCTGTTTTCAGCCTGTCTGTAGGGAATGCTAATGGTAGTTTCTGCAGCTCTTCTGAAGCATAGTTCCCTGCACAGTAGCTATTCTCTGCCCTTTCTTATTCACCTTTTGTAAGATCCCATCTGGGTCCAAGCAAGGGTTTGTTACTGAAATGACTGTAACTGTGAAATGTGGTTTGCCTATTTTTTGCACTTCCTCATTCAGTCTGATGGGAACCCTATCAAGCTTATCTTTGCAAGAGCACTGAACTACTGAACAAACTCCCAGCTGTCCTTGTTGCCCTCTTTTAAATCCAAGAATGGAAAATTAGCTTGTCTAAGGAATTAGAGTCGTAAGTAGAATATTATGCTTGTGGTCTGTAGTCTATAAGCCAGTTAAAAACCACTTTACATTGTTAAGTGGCATGTGGATGCCCACTTTGATAAGGGATGTTAGGCTGTAAAGTTGATATGAAATTTATTAGGAAATGAGTCATTTTTGAGAAGAGCAGTTTTTTTGCTGGACATCCCCTACAGAGTATTTTTTGGATAGGGGTTTCAGATGATATTGTGCAGCTTGGTGTTGAGAAGACAAAGGCCTGCTCTCCTTAGGGAAAGCAGAAGGTCTTAGCAGAAGTTCTGCTCTGAGCAGCAGCATGCAAATTTGGGTCCAAGTTAACTCTAGAACGAAGGTTGGCAGCTCATTATAATGGAATGGTTTATCGTGCTAGGATACGCTGAACGTGCAGTGATGGTTAGGACAGTTTGCATTGGTATGAATATGCCAATATATATATATATATACAGGAGTTTTAATGCATTATTATGAGAAGGCTAATTATATACTGCAGAGATTTAATTGCCAAGACAAGCTGCATATTTATGATATATGAAGTGGCTTAAGCGGATGAATAGGCTAAAAGTCGTTGGGCATTACGTCACAATACTCACCTGCTTGAAATAGTCTGAAACTATAGTAGAAACCCAACCATTGTGGTCTTATTCACCTCTGTGCAAGATAAACTCAGATGTCACTGATGTTTGGAGCTGTTCACAACTTGTCTGGATTGTGTCTTGAATGTTTGTGTGTCTTCAATCATGTCAAATAAAATACCATAAAACTCCCTTTTTTTTTTTTTCCCTTCTTTTTTGGGTGTTAACTTTATGAAAGTGGCTATGAAAAAGAAACCTAATTTATTATGAAAGTCAGAAAGGCCCAAGTGGTTACACTTGGGTTTGGGTGTTCCTTCATATGTCTAACAGCAAGTGATGCCATTGCTTATGAGATGTCTTCATGCTTCTAGATGTGTGGCCACCTAGAGTCTTTGCCAGGCCCCTGTACAGCACACACAACTCGTTAACGAGAGGTTGCTGCATTTTTAATTCACTTGTGTACTTTCCACAGGGACATCCTGTGTGCCAAAAATAGAAATCCACTGCTGGGAGTTATTTGCCTTCCACCAGTGTTGGTGTAGCTCTGAGTTAGGGGGTGTGTTGGAATTAAGATAGACTTTTGGACAGTACCAAAAGTAGATTAGGTATCTGCTGTAATAATGCTCTGAAGAAGTCATGAAATCAAACATAAAATTTGATCAATTGAAGAGGACTGCAGTCTCTTAAGCCTTGTCAAAGGCTGGTTTACTGTTAAAATTGTATTACCAGGCCAGTAAGCTGACCACTAACTGGGTATATTTGCATCTTTATTGTGCGTTTCTAGATCTAGGAATATTTAGTGAGGTTCAGCTGCATTGGGAAAAAAAATAATAGTTTGTGCCATATTAAATGTTTCTGCTAACCACTGCAGACTATGTCCTTCTAAAGTTTGGCACTTGGTGCTAGCTATCACAGAGAGAGAGATTGCCCATTGGAATGGGCTACCCATTCCAGGGAGGTGGTGGAGTCGCTGTCCCTGGAGATGTTTAAGAAAAGCCTGGATGAGGCACTTCGTGCCATGGTGTAGTTGATTGGATAGGGCTAGGTGATAGGTTGGACTGGATGATCTTGGAGGTCTCTTCCAACCTGGTTGGTTCTATGATTCTATGGAGATGATTCAGTCTACAGTCTTTAGTCTACAGTGCTGCTGAGACACATGATGCAGGGAATGAACTGAGATGCATAGCAGCAACTACATCCCAACTTCCACCTATTTGCTCCAATGAAGATGTTTTACAAGTGCTTTATGACTATAATTATAAACACCATCCTAATAGGCTAGGTACTGTATTTAACTTGTAATGAACTTGATTTCAGCTAAACATTCAATTAATGTTACTAGTACAATGGCAAATATAATTACAGTCTTCAGAGACACATTAAGAACTAAATTTTGCTTTCAAGTGTTCTAGCACATTGCACTGGCTTCCAGGGGAGTCTTGTGTATGTGCATTCAGAATTTGGCCCTTGCACTGGACTTTAGTACATTTTGAGATTTCCACACCCCCCCCCCCCCCCCCATGAGTATATTTATATTTAAAGTTACAGCCCCATGTTGCTAGGAAAGGGGTTGTATTGTTTGTTGGTTCTACTATGATCAGATAAATCCTTGCTAAAATTTGCTTTGCAGATGGTGATTTTGTGTTAATAGCTATGGATTATAACAACTTCTAAAACATCCTTCATGCAGCAGTGTCTGTCTTCCCCAAAGAGATTCTCTCCAATTTCCTAAGCAGCTACATTAAACACCATCCAGACATCTGTCTTAAGAACAATGGGTTCAGAATCCCCTTCTTCAGTTGTAAGAGCTATCTGAATTTCAGGAGATGCAGCTTGGATTAATTGGTGAGAACTGCACATGCTTTGTGTAACTGGGATTCAGAACTGTTGTTGGCCAATTTCACTAGGTACTGCTGTTGAAAAACTTGAACTTACTTTTTAAGGAAAAAAAAATCTATTTTATTACTTCTGATTCATCTCTTGCTGTGCTCTAACCATCCCTGGAGGTGTTTAAAGGACATTTGGATGAGGAGTTTAGGACATGGTCTAACAGTTGTGTAGAGGGAGATGGCTGGACTTGATCATCTTAAGGTCTTTTCCAGTCAGGCAGTTCTATGATTCTATGAACACAGAGAACCATTTTTCTGGTGGGACCCCTGTAGAGTGATAGGTATTGGGTGGGCAGAATTTTTCTTCAAATTAGTGATGTGAAGGCAGATATTCAAACAAAGGATGAAGTTTTCACTACAGGCTGTGCAGTCCCACAGATGCAAAGATCTGTCTCTTGCAGCAAAAAATATCTTATGCCATCCTGAAAATGCGTCATAGCAAATGTCAGGAGTGCTGGGTAGACTCTGGGGAGGTGAAAATGTTCATGTTGGTTTTGTAATGTATGAGGTTGTGACAGTTCTGTCTTCACACCTGTGACTTTAGTGGATGTGCTCATAGATGAAAAAAAAAAACACCTAAGACGATCTCAGGGTCACTGAGGGGTATATCAAAAGCAGCTGAGCCATCTACCTCACTCATAGTGCAGTATATTTAGTTAGTTAACTGCCAACATTTTTCTACAGCCCAAGCTATTCTCTACCTTCTTTGTTTAACATACAGTTGTGTAGGTGCTGGCTAGAATTTGAAGTACATCTTTTTTCTCATTTTTCAGGGAGCATAATCACAGTATCACAATATATCAGAGGTTGGAAGGGACCTCAAGAGATCATCAGGTCCAACCCCCCTGCCAGAGCAGCATCACTTAGGATAGTCTGCACAGAAATGCATCCAGGTGGGGTTTGAAAGTCTTCAGAGATGGAGACTCCACAATGCCCCTGTCACCCTCAATGGAAAGAAGTTTCTCCTCATGTTGAGCTGAAATCTTCTATGTTCTAGTTTGAACCCATTGTTCCTTGTCTTACCACTGTGAACCACCAAAAAGAGCCTGGCCCCCTCCACTTGACACCCACCCCTCAGCTATTGATAGACATTGATCAGATCCCCTCTCAGTCTTCTCCAGACTAAACATTCCCAGGGCTCTCAGTCTCTCTTCCCAGGGGAGATGCTCAAGTCCCCTAAGCATCCTTGTGGCTCTCCATTGGATTCTCTCCAGCAGGTCTATGTCTGTCTTGACGTGGGGAACTCAAATCTGGACACAGTATTCCAGGTGTGGTCTCGGCAGGGCAGAGTAGGGAGGTAGAAGAACTTCCCTAACCCTGCTGGACACCTTTCTTGCTGCATCCCAGCATTCCATTGTCTGTCTTGGCCACAAGAGCACATTGTTGTTCCATGCAGAACTTGCTGTCCACCAGCACTCCAAGGTCTTTCTCTGTGGAGCTGCTTTCCAGCAGGGCAGCCTCTAACCTGTCCTGGTGCCTGTTGTTATTTCTCCCCAGATGTAGGACCCTGCACTTGTCCTTATTAAACTTCATGAGGTTCACCTGCACCCAGCTCTCAAGCCTGTCCAGGTCATGTTGGAATAATAATGGGGAGAAGTATACTAGATGCTCTACCCCAGGTGAACTGACTTTGTACCCTAAGCAGAAGTTCCAAAACTAGGACAATGGTGTATGCTACCAAGTGATGGCAAAAACTGCTTTTAACAACTTGGTAGACTGCAGCTGCTGTGATTCCTCTATCAGTGTCCACAGGTGAGCTCACATAAACATGGAGAAATGGAAAATCCAATATAGGATTATTCTGAGAAGACTGTGTGCTGAAGCAGAGCCAACAAGGGCTGGACTGAGTGTAAGGAAACTAAAGGAACTGGCTGAAGAGATCTTAGAATCATAGAATGGTCTGGGTTGGAGGGGACCTCTGAAGGTCATCCAGTCCAATCCCCTCTGCAGTCAGCAGGAACATTCTCAACTAGATCAGGTTGCTCAGAGCGCTGTTGAACCTCACCTTGAATATCTCCAGGGATGGGGCCTCAACCACCTCCCTGGGCAACCTGTTCCAGTGTTCCACTACCCCCATGGTAAAGAACTTGTTCCTAACATCCAATCTAAACCTACTCTTCTCTAGTTTGAAGCCATTGCTTCATTCTAGCATTACAGGCTTTTGTAAACAGTGTCTCTTCATCCTTCTTGAAGGTGCCCTTCAGGTACTGGAAGGCTGCTATTAGGCCTCCCTGGAACCTCCATTTTTCCAATCCCAGGTCCCTCAGCCTGTCTTTGAAGCAGAGGTGCTACAGGTGTAACTAGGATTTGGATGTGAGAGGACAGAAGCATTGATGTGCTCCATAAGTAACTGAAAAGGTCCGAGAAGGTTTCAAAGTCAAAAGGAGTGGCTGTGAATGCCAGAGTTTGCTAAACCACAGGAGGAGTTAGGGAGGTGAGTCTCCCTTTAAGCACAACAAGGAGTGTTTCCTTCCCCTGGAGGAACAAGCTCTGCACCTCCAGTTAGCAACTTCCGCCTGCCCTCAGCTGATAAGAACAGACAGCAGGCTGAGCATATCCTCTTCCTTTGCAGTACAAAGAGCAAGCTCAGAGCTGGCCTGATGCTTCCCACACACACATACACTGCATGTGGGCCACCGCTAATACATAGCAAGGCTGCAGTTAAAGCAGAGCACTCTAAGGTATTGTTCACAGAGCAATCTGCACTTTTACAATGGGTCTATTTTCTCAGCCCCGTTCCTCCCTCACCCCAACACACATTTTAAGTGACTAACAACTCCTCCAAATCAGTGGACTTGAAGGAAATTAACTGTGAGCAGACTGAATCCAGCAGACAAGATGCTGGTCCTGCATGACATCTATAGGGCTTCCTGTATTTAAGTGTGTTTTTCCACAAACAATATTATAGCATCTTCCTTCAGATAATTTTCACCCTGTATCTCCTTGTGTGAGTAGAGGTCCTACATTGCAGTAGCATCTGCAAAGAGGTTGGGAGCATACAGCTAGCTGCTTTGGCCATGGAAAAATATCGTTAGCAAAAACTTTGTCAGCTCAGAGCAACCATTATCAGCATTTGAGTCTGCTCATTGTGTAAGGCATTTGAAGAATCAGGTAACATGAATAAGGGAGACCAAAACACATTTAAATTATTTGTAGTTACTTTCTTAGAGGTGAGACACGTTGAGATTGAAGATCAAGAAGTGCCACACGCTTGTCCAAGATGCTACAGAACTGAGGGGATGTTGCCCAAATACCTTGATCACATCCTGCAGAAGCATTTATCACTTCTCTTCTTCAGAGTCAGCTTGTATAGTATTCTTCCTGGCTTTAGATTTTTTTTTCTCCCCTTTTTTCCTTCTCTATCTCTGTGTAGATCCATCCACTGCTTTTACTGACTGACACTGCAGCTGTCAGAGCATCACAAGAGATGCACATATTGGGAAAGGACCTCAGACATCAACCATATCTCACTTCTTGCTGCCAAACAGTATTAGTTCTGCCAAAGCTGCTTCCAAATTTTATTTAATCTGGTTTTAAACCTTCTGATGCTGCAATGGTACTGTCTGCCTGGGCAGTTTATTTGTGTTTTCCTGTCCTCACCTTTCTAGACTTTTACATCATGTCAAGTCTGACTTTCTGTGGCTGCCCTACCCTTAGAGAATACAGGAGCACTTCATGCCCTTCCGGCTCTGGCAGCTCTTGACACATTTGAAGAGTAGTTTCATGCTTGCCCTAAATCTAATCCTCCAATTAAACCCCATCTCTTTCAATGATATTTTATAGATCTGTGATCTTTTTGTATGGCTCTGTTGGCAGCTTTGAAGATTAGAGAGTAGATAAGCATCTTGTTGCCGGAAAGACTTTTGGAGACCAATGCTGAAGTCGTTCTCTGTGCATGCAAGTGGAGGATTTGTGTTCTGCACATCCCCCTACAAAACAGAAAACTCTGGTGAAGCAACCACAGACAATGAAGTGTGATGTGAGTAACTGAGGTATGTTGTGTTCTCACCTTTTGTAAACACTGATTAAAGGCCACCTGCTGTGCAATCCGATGGGTGCATGTTTAACGATTAATAGTTTTAGTTAACAGTTAATAATTAATAGTAGTTACTATTTGTGACAGTGTGGTCCCCCAACCTGACCTGTATTTCTCATAACCCTGCTCAAGTGTTTTATCACCAGAGGAGATCTTAGTGTCTGCATCTTGTTGTGATGGGTGCACCCAGCTGGAAGTGGTGGATGTGGGTTGGAAGTGGGGGAGACAGACAACAGCCAGCTGGGGGCCAGTTTGAGTGATGCATTCACCTAACCACGGTGTTGGACAATGCCTCACACAAGCCCAGTCTGCAAGAAACCAACATCTGTGCTCAGTATGTAAATATGACTCTAAGTCAGTTATCTTGCTCCATAAATACTGAACAGCCCAGGGCCTTTTGAGCTCTCTGGCATGGCAGCAGGTGCATGCCAGGATCTATCCTTGAGTAGGGATGCCTCTCAAGATTACTTTTCAAGGCTGAGAAAGTCCTTGCTGCAACAGGTTCTTGGCATCTGATTAACAGCTTGCTAAACTTTGAAATCCTAGCTAAGTGGTATGAAGGATTGGTTGTGTATGTACAATCCTTTAAATACAAACCATTGAGTGCAATCCTTTAAATATAAACCATTGACCAAGTCTGGGACTAAGTCTGTGTGGCCGTTCAGGCTGGCTGCCTTCAAAAAGAAGCCACAGAGTTGAGACCTTCAGTGTCTAGAGTGTCCAGCCCAGTGGGTGGACACAGGCAATAGTGTGTTGCTAACCATCAATCCTGCACCCTTATCAACCTGGCTGCAAAGTTATTCTCTTTCTCTTCCTTCCCTCTCTGCTCCCATAGGAGAGAGGCACTCTCTTATCTGGTAATGATGGGGGAGCATCAGAGGCCACTTTGGCCTGAGTAACATTTTTTTCCGTGTGCAGTCTTGGCCTGTTTAGGACTAATGGGGGCAGTCCAGAACTGGCCAGCCTGAAACCAGCCTAGCAATGGGAGGGGGTGGGGGGGAGTAAAGAGCGAGCCCTGAGGTTTTGGTAAACCCCAGGGGGGAGAAGGGGAGTGTTGGGTTTTTGATCTGGTGTCAAGGAACTCGTGTGTTAAGTTTAGACTGGGGATTTCTTTGAACTTTCAATGCTTTGCTATGCTCACCCCTATGCTTCATAGTTCTTGTAGTACATGAATTGCTTTCCCATTTAAACTTTCCATGACTATCCAATCCATTTGTGTGAGTGTTATTCTTTTCCCCCTTTTGGAGCAATACAGCAATCTGTCCCACTCTAAACTAGGACAGTCTGGATCCAGCTGCACCTAAACTCCTCTCTGAGAGGAGTTGCTTTCTAAACCTCATGACTCAGAGTCAGGGTCTCCCTAACAGCTATGTCTGACCCTGTCCTCTATGCAGTAAATGATCAGGTGTAGCTTGTAATGAAACCTTTCTAAACCACTGTCACATTTATTATCAAACTTCATTAAATTTCTGGTATTGCTGCTTCTCTCTTATGAGTGAAACGTGTCACTCCCTCTGTGACAGCATTACTTCAGCTGGGTGTGTTTTTGATAAATTGCACTTATGAGGTAACCACAAATGATGGTTATGAAACATACTGCAAGTGTTGTGCTCTTCTTGTTTTCAGAATTTGGATCCTTGAAGAATGAACTTCCCTCCAACTCCTGTACCATGAAAGTTCTGATAAGACACTTGTGCTTTACTGACCTGAAGCTTGTTGAGCTTTTCAGGCACATGAAAAATGCTGCAGTGAAAGACTTCAGAGAGGGTGAGAAATCTTTAACTTCCTGAAGGACTTGCTGAGGAAGTTTAGAAGGGACCCACTGAGCTTTTAAGTGTGAGTCTAAAATGTAGTAAAATACTCCAGCTGCAGAAAATGGGGCTGCACTCTAAGATGAGAAACTAATTTAGTCTGGTAATCACCTGTACTTTTGACTAGGTGTCAGCACCTCTGGTCTTTATGTCTCCCTTACACACCTCCTGTCATTAAAATCCTGGCTCTTCTTATGTCACTGTTACAGGACATACTGTGCTTTGGAAAAGGAGGATCTAAACTAACACTGTTGGAGGACGGTGCTTTAGATTTGGTCACTTAATTGCTATTTTACCTGGAATTAATGGGTGTGGATGAATCCCCTGATCTATTCCCCATGCTCCATCACTAAATCTATGACTGCTATGATGCCAGCAATGTATGGTAAGCCTTTTGTAGCATTATTTCTTCTCTGCTTATACCAATGGAGAAAGCAGTGTTGCTGTACACAATAAATCAGCTCACTGTAGTGCAAACTCTGTAAGGCAAGATTTGTCTCATCTGCCCCATTCTACTCCTCCTCAAAGGTGAAACATGAAGCATTTTTAACATTGTCTCCACATGAACAAAGAAGGATATGGGATTGGTATGAATATCTTGGTGTGCTCAGAGAACCTCAAAAGGTCTGCCTTGTAGATATGCATGGTCTGCAAATGCAGTCCTGTTGGGACTGACAGAACAACTGGATCTGTTTTGGAGACCAAAGCAAAGCAAAAACAAATGACAAAACTCCTTGAATTTACCAAACCTTTCTGGAGGCTTTTTTTTTTTTTTGGTGTGTTAAGCTATATTAATCTTCCCAGAGTGCTATTAGCATATTCACCTACATTTAAATAATTAATTTTCTTCTTACATGCCAACTCTTTAATTTTTTGTTCTTTCACAGTTATTGAAATCCATGACAAGAGGTAGTGGTACAAGGAAGCATTTAGTTTCTGGTTTGCTAATCAATTCCATAATATCTCATTCTTCACAACTGCTTTATTTAATAGCACCAATTTCTGCTTTCAGGCCTTGACTTCCCTGTTAAGCATTTAAGTTTCAGAATTTTTTTAATCTTTTAACCTTTATCCCTTTGAATTTTTTTTCCCCTCAGCCTATAATTTATTATACAGTCTCCTGTCAGAGGAGGAGGTAGACTAGGTGATTTTTACTGTATTGCAAATTATAATTATTATCGTTATTTGCATTAGTAATGGATTCATTCTTATCACTGAAAACAATTCCATTATCTGATCAGACAGTTATCTTCACACTGTCCGTGATCATATATGTTCATTAGGCACCTCTTTCTCTCTGGGTCAAAAGGAGAATTGTTTAGTGCAGTCACTCTTCACTTCTACTATTTTCCTCGGCTAAAAAGAAGTTTTTCATCCCCTATGAGCATCCTTTGCAATAAAAATGTTCCCCTTTCTGCTTCCATGTCACCATCCCTTTAGACACAGGAAGGAATTGGTGCTACGTGCTGCCCTTCAATGTGCTTTCTGCCCCAGCCAACAGGAGAGGTTTTGTAATTCAGGTTTGGTGGGAGGAAGCAAGAGGCTGATTTTCATGACCTGTTGAAGACATTTTGACTCTTTTTTTTTCTTTTTTTTTGTAATTAAAGTCTTGAGGATCTACACTCTCTCTTTAATGAGATAGAGTCATAGAATCATAGAAATAGTCAGGGTTGGAAGGGACCACAAGGGTCATTGAGTTCCAACCCCCCTGCCATGGCCAGGGACACCTCACACTACATCAGGCTGGCCAGAGCCTCATCCAGCCTGGCTGCAAACACCTCCAGGGATGGAGCCTCAACCACCTCCCTGGACAACCCATTCCAGGCTCTCACCACTCTCATGGGGAAGAACTTCTTCCTAACATCCAGTCTGAATCTCCCCACTTCCAGCTTTATTCCATAAATAAAGATAGAGGAAACTCTTTTCCCAAACCCTTCATCCTTGCATTCTGTGGGAGATGTGGGTTTGGAGATGGATGATTGCAGTGAGGGTTCAGAAGAAGGGAACACATCTTCCTCCTTGATGAACTTATGGTGACTTTGCAGGGGTATAAAATGATCATTTGGCAGCAGTTTCCAAACTGCAAATGAAGGGGAGATGAGAAAGGCTGGAGAGAAATGCGAGGTCAGCCCACAGATCCTCCTGAGTGACTGGCTGCAGCCTCGATGGGAGCTGAAGGTAGTGGAGAACCTCTTTCATGCTTATCTGCTGTTAATTTTTATTCCCTCCTCAAACGTGAGATGGTTAGGATTCAAGTAAGGAACTAAGGATGGTAAGGGAAATGTTTTCAGTCTAAACCAAGAGTTTGGGTTTATTTTTAAGCAGCTTCTTTGGAAGTTTCTATAGCCCAGACTCAGGCTGTGGTCAGCTCACAGAGTGGTCTGTGTTTAGAGAAGAAGGTGATGGCTTCTGCTTTTCCATCATCTCAGGCAAGACACACATGCTTGCAGTGTGTTTTGCTCCCTGTGCAGTTAAGGCAATGACTACAGTCCTCTTCCGTTAGGAACCTCTTTTGTCAAAGCAATGTTGTTTCTAATTTTTTAAATGTAACACAATGTTAACAAGTTCAGTCTTGCCTTTTTTCAGTTAAATACAACCATACAGGGTATATATTTTCTGAAGTGTGAGAGGGTGGTAAAATAGCTTGTGATTTACGCTTGAATTAAGAGCAAAATAACCTTCAGGCATAAGATCACAGAATCCTTATTTACAGCCTCTGAGGACACATCTCAGGAAGGTATAGGAATAAATATGGGTACACAACACTGTCAGCTGTGGCTAGGTGATGAAAGCTCTGGTATGACAAACTAGATTAAAAAGAAAAACCTCAAGAGGTTCAGGGAGGAGAATTCATCAATGCCAAATTAAGATACGCTCAAATCTTTCTTGGAAGATAGAACCTCATTATCCTACTGATTTATGGAGCAAAGTAATGACTATAGACAGCATTGTCTAAAGGTAACAATGAACACTGCTATATCTCAGGAATAATTAGAGTCACATGAAATCATTTTTTTTTCTTTTCCTTTTTTCTTTTTTGTCTTTTACTGTTCTCAAATGGTTTGCAATATGGGAAAGAAATACATTACACACAGCAATCTAACGTGCAACGAAAATAACGTGGCCCGAGTTGCTCCCGTATTTAAAATTCCGATTGCAACACTGGCCACCAACGAAATAATAGTAATTTCTGGCAGGAATTAGAAAACCCAAAGTATAGCACAAAAGCGTGGCTTGCCAAATGACTCATTCCATATCCACAATTACAGTCCATTTGTTTTCTTGTGCTGCTAACAAAGGCTTTAACGCTCCTCAGATCCGCGCTGCGCTACTCTTCCCTTAATAAATAAAGTGAGCTTGTCAAAGGCAGCAGAGCGCCGGCGGACGTGAATCCAAACGTCGCTGCCTTTGAAGGTTTCAATCAAAGATTTTGCTGTGAATGGTGTGATATTAATGTTCAAAAAAAAAAAAGAGAAGAAAAAATCAATCTGGTGTGTATTTTTTTGAGCAGAATTTGTCACAAATAGCCTTCCCAATAGATACGACTGATTATACGGTAAAGAGCGTAATTTATATATCTCGAGCGCTCTGCTTTTGTCACCCGCCTCGTTAAGGAATTTGACACGTTTGCAGGAGAACAATATATGTCAACTGAAATATATACCAATTAGCCCTAAATGGGACACTGAAATGAATGATGCATGTGCATGCTGTACTTACAAAGTAATAACGTGTGGTTTAAAGTCGCTCGCGTTTCCAAACAAGAATTTTTTTTTTTATGTTGTCATTTAAAAAAAAGGAGGGGGAGGGAAAAAAAAAATCTAATATTTCAAAAGGTCAGGAATAAATAGCGCCATTAAGCATTAAAAGCTAGCTAAAGGGAAAGTAATTTGTTGTTCATTTAACGTTGCATTTTATGTAATAGCTTTGTAAAGTGTTGGGGAAGTAGGGGAGGGTGGAGGGGGAGAGATTGTGCTCTGCTAAAACAAGATGATGGCAGCTCCAGTTCATTATTTAAAGGAGATTTTTATTTTATTATTATTATTGTGCTATTGTCAACTTTAATGTCTTGATTCTGTTAGGTGTTTGTGAAAATTACATGGGCTGCTGAAGTGGCTATGGCAGAGGATAATGCAGGGAATATCATGACTGTCAAAACAATTGTGTAGGCAAGAATCCGCTCCTACCAAGGAAAAGGAACAAAAGACAAAGGAGAAACTCTTCTGCAGCCTTAGGAAGTTAATAACCCTGTTGAGGTTTCCTCAGCAGGAGGTGCTGAAATCAGGAAGCCAGATTTTAGGAGACAAATAGTCAAGGCAGAAGGAAGCAGGTGATGTCAAAGGGCTACAGGGTACATGGAAACCCAGATTCCCATGTCTGCAGCTGAACATCCTCTGAGTGAACCCCGTAAGTGTTTATCTCCCTGGAGAAGGCATGTGTGCTCCTCCTTGGACTAGACACAAATGAAGTGTGAAAGTTTGTAGAGTCCTGTGCCTGGATCCTCTGCCTCCTGCACAGCTGCAGCTGTGGAGCTGTAGAGAGCCAAGAAAGGTTTTGCAGGAGAACCCAAAACTTCATTTACCTCAGCCTGATGGAGGACAAACAATGCACATCCTTGAACTTAAGAAGCCTTACTCTCTTATTGTACTTCTATAATGCTGGCCAGAGATGGCAAAAAATGAGCCAAAAAGAGGTGTTTTCTTCTACCCCTCACGGGCAGCATAGGCTGGAGAGAAAACACACAAAGCAAACTTCACTCTGAATTTGCCGCACTGCTACTAGGTCAAGATTCAAAATGCTTTTCATACTTGCTCCTGGGGCAGCACAATTGGGTAGTGCCTTTTAAACTGGTCAAGAAGCTCAAGTGCAGTTTAGAAGGTTTTTAAACATAAAAGCAAAGCTGCACTTCTCTGAGTAAAAGTGAAATTTCTGGGAGATTTCTCATCAGTTGGGTTAAACCAAGGAGCAGTTTGATTTTCACATAAGGAATGTATTCCAGCTCTAAGCGTGAACACAGGTTGCCAGTCTTTGGTGCTGGTAGTTCTTTTTCCACTCTTTACTGCCTCCTTTTCCTCCTATCACTCTGTGAGAGCTGGCAGAATGCAGTGAATTAATGAAACTGCTTTTTTATTCCTTCTGTCCTAGAGTAGTGCTCTACTACAGAATAACCTGGTTTCACCTGCCACTACTGCAAGGGGAATCAGAAAAATTGGTAGGGGTTGATGTCTTTCAGGACAAGACCCTCTGAAGGAGGAAAAGTCACACAGAGAGGAAGAAAGAGTAGAATGCCCTAGTTTGGGGAACCTCGAGAGAAACTGTTGAAGACAAAAGGTCTCAAGAAGCACACCCCAGCAGTGCTGTGTTTTTTTTGTTTGTTTTTTTCTGGGAGGGTGGGCTCCCTCTGGCAGCAGTCCACTTTTCCAACAGTAAGCTGAGGGAGCCACAATAGGTTAATATATGGACAGAAGTGAGTTTGTGAACTAGCCACACTTCAACTGAATGTGTTCATCAAGGAGGAGGGAAGATTCCCTTATTGCATTACCTGTTTTGACAGTCTCAAGTTGTGCCAGGGGAGGTATAGGCTGGATATTAGGAGGAAGTTCTTCACAGAGAGAGAGATTTGCCATTGGAATAGGCTGCCCAGAGAGGTGGTGGAGTCTCTGTCCCTGGAGATGTTCAAGAAAAGCCTGGATGAGGCACTTAGTGCCATGGTCTGGTTGAGTGGATAGGGCTGGGTGATAGGTTGGACTGGATGATCTTGGAGGTCTCTTCCAACCTGGTTGATTCTATGACCATATCACATGGCAGTTTTAGTCAAGGCTGAGGGTCAGATACTTTGGATTTCTAGATACTTTGGTGATTCTTCTCATTATAAGCATTTTAGTGAAACTTCACTGACATTGGAAATTTCTGCACAGCTTTCTGGAATGAATTCTGTCGAGTTTATAAGGTAAAAGTTTAATTCAGCATTAGCACATCAAAACATCTCCATCACATTCACTCTTTCATCTCTTACAGGTAACTAAATTAAAATTCTGTCCTCATTTTGTAACCATTCAAGTTTCTATCTCTGTTTCATCCTTATCTCACGCAGATTCTGGGCTTAGTCTTCAGTCTGATTAAGAGCATTACCTTCCTTAATGCTCTCCTCTCTTTCTCTTGGTACTCCCTAGGACCTACGATCCAGATTCTATTACCTGCCCCCTTTCCTCCTGTTGTCTGAAATTGTTCTGAAGCAAGCTGAAGTCAGGAAAAATTTTTAGCAGGCTTTGCCTCATTCAATCCTAGGGTTACTCTAAAATTCCTGTCTGTAGAGAGGTACTCACAGACAACAATAAAACCCCAACACACATTCACCAATATTATAGCAGCAGGGACTGCAGACTCCAGTGGTTTATGCATGACTAATTTTTATTGGTAACAGGCTTTTGGGGCATCCATATCTGCTGTTAGCAAGCAGTAAGTGTCTGCAGAACATCCTCCCTCACTGTCGTGGAACCACAGAAATGGTATCTGAAGAGGGAAAAAAAAATGCAGACACCTTGAGTTGTCAACATTTGTTGAGATTATCCAAGTGGAGTTGTGCTGATATAGGTCAACCTGATCTGTCATTTGTTGACACAACTGAACACAACACACTTTGAGCTCCTAAATTTAAAATACTACTGCTGGGGCAAGCAGTGATGAACTGTGTTCATTCTGGTTCACTGCCTGCCTTCCTTTTCTTTTACAGCTTATTTATTTGTTTATTTATTTATTCCCCTCCCAGATTTGGTGCTACCATCATTACACAGAGGGTCACAACTACATGTGCAGAGGCCCTGAGTCAATACAAGTGAGCACAGACAGCAGACAGAAAGGAATGAACTTTGATGAACAAGAACTACAACTGCTTAAAGGTAATGCTGTTGAGTTGTAATCATTTTACTTGGCTTGCAACTAGTTCCCTCTCTCATGCTGTCATTCAAACAGTGGCATTTTAACTATGAATTTCTGTGTGGGTCTAAAACATACACTCTTATCTCCTCTTCTAGATACCTGGTCATGAGATGGGGAAAATAAAATAACTGATCAAGCAAATGAGGGAGTTGGTTTTAGAAGTACAGGAAAAATAGTAGAACTGGATTAGTAAATCATATTTCTACAATCTGAATGTCCAACCCCTATTCCACAAAGTCTAGAGAAGCTAGTTGCAGTCTCTTTGCCTCAACTTTGTATGTAGCCTTTTAAGCACAACTTCCAGGTATTAGTCTTGCTTATGGGAAGGTTAGGCTTATCTCCTCCTCCTCTGTCAGTCATGATCTCAGGGACCATCAATATCAATGGAACACTTCTGCTGGTTCCACTGATGGTGAATCAGAGATCCTAATGCAAGCTCAGACACAGATAACCAGTGCTTCAGGACAGTAAGAACATTGTCAAGAACAATGCTGATAATCCAAGCCAACTCCAATTATTCTCTCCCAAAGGGTTATACAGGAAGTTTGCTCTTCTGAAGCCTGGAAATATTTTAAGGTTTTATTTGGAGGTATTTAAGGCAAAGGGTTGAAGTAGTAGTGAATTGAACCATAGATGATGAGTGTCTTGAAAAGAAGGAAATAAAAGGGGGTTTGAGTGCCTTTTAATGCTTTCATTACCTTTTCTTGTAAAAATGCTTTCACCCCACATAGTTTTTTGTCACCTAGCTTCCCAAATAGCTTTCGGGGTTTTCACAATGGATATACTTACATTGTTCCATTCATTCCAGATTGCACTGTGATGGTTGCAGCTCCTAGTTTAGGGAGAGTTGGATTTATCCAGTTGTTGTTCCAAAGAAATTTAACCTTTGTAACTGCTCCAATGTTAGCTTCTACATCAATGAAACCTGTGTAAGTGTCGTCTGGTCGGAGGGTTCCCCTGTGAAGAATAACATTTTATGGCTGTGAGTCATGCTAGCACTTACTATTGATTGCCAGTCTTGTCAACTGACTGGCTGTGGTAGCAAAGGAGAAGAAAGAGGAGAAACAATATTTAGCTTGCAATATGGTAACAACATTATTGTCAGTTTTCCAATAGAATTCATCCCAAATCAGTGTTTGTCACAAGAAGAAAAGGCAGGTAGGCTTGGTGTGCTGCACTTCACAATGAAGACTCAGTTATAGGACAGGCCCTGTGGAGGAAGTAGAGCTTGCTCCCTGTTGCTTCTGTAGGCAGGGATATTTGCACAGAAATGAAATTTTCTTTTAATGTTTATTTCTATGATACAGAATTTGGATTCTTTGGGATAGGCAAAAAGGTTATCCACCAGCTGCTCAGCCTGGCTCTAGCATGGATTCCAACTTTGCAGTACCGTGGTTGAGTCAGATGTGCATCTGCTCTTGGGTAACTGCAGAGTACAACCTGGCTACTTCATATTGTATCAATATTGCAAGCTCTAAATGGTAGCAATCTGAGACTGGTAATGGCTTCAGCTACTACATCTCACTGAATAAGAGCCAATGCGTCTCTGCTCCTCTCCTTTGCCACCTTGCATCCCCATACTATGAAGGTGAAATTCAGCCCCAGAGACATTTGGATGTGTGATGTCTCTATGAGTGCAGAACTCTTCCTGTAGACATGAACAGAGAGATATGAGGGTGGGAGAAAAAAAAAAAACAACAAAAAAACCCCAGCAAAACCATCCAAAAGAAACCTCTACAGTTTCAACAAGGTAGGATTTTTATTTCTCCCCGTGCATTCTCATTCATCTGTCTTCAGAGGAGGATGCTCACTCTTTCCTTTATTAAAAGGCTTATGGTTCTGGAAGTAATGAGAGACTGGACAAAACTCCCTTTGCCTCTATGTTTCTTTGCTGGAGCCATGCCTGGTAGATAAAAAAAAGTTCACTTCCAGCAATGTAACTGACACAGGCCTTGCAAATGGCAGCTGGAGAGTGCTGGAGTGCACTCATAATGCAAAGATGCCTGCAGACTGGGATCATCTCATAGCAGACATCTGCTGCCAGGTATGATGTGGCATCCTTAGGAAAGTTGAAGTGACATAGCTGTCACTAAACAAAAACCCCAAACCAAAAGATGAATCCTCCAAACCCACATCAAAATGCCCTTCTTGCTTTTCATTGTTTCAGATATTGTAGTTGAAACTACGAAGTAAAATGCAAATAAATACAACAACCTGGGGCAAGCAAGCAGCTTCAGTGTGAGCAGGCAAAGTTACAAAGCAACAAAAAGGAGATTTTCATGCAGCAAGTCACAAGGTAACTGTAGCTGTAAGCAGTGGTGGCAACAACATTTTACAAGCCTGTGAGAGACGAAAATATCAGAACTCAGCAAGACCTTAGTGGGAGAGCAAACAAGTAACCTCAAAATTTGACAATTTAAAATCCTTCATTACAACCTTCTCCCTTCAAAAGTAAATGCAGAGTGACCTGGGGCTGCATTTCACAGTCTCACAGTATATCAGAGGTTGGAAGGGACCTCAAGAGATCATCAGGTCCAACCCCCCTGCCAGAGCAGCATCACTTAGGGTAGTCTGCACAGGAATGCATCCAGGTGGGGTTTGAAAGTCTCCAGAGAAGGAGACTCCACAACCCCCCTGGGCAGCCTGTTCCAGGGCTCTGTCACCCTCACTGGAAAGAAGTTTCTCCTCATGTTGAGCTGAAATCTTCTACGTTCAAGTTTGAACCCACTGTTCCTTGTCTTATCACTGTGAACCACCGAAAAGAGTCTGGGCCCCTCAACGTTGTGAGTCCAATTTGACCAGAAATAGTAATAAAAAAATATGAATTAAAAATTCTAGAAGGTGTTTTGTTGTTGTTGTTGTTGAATTTTAAACTCACTTATAGATCTGATGCTGCCTTGTGTTCCCATCACTTCCATACAGGGCGATATTTACATATCCTTTTACTTTTTTCTTTCCAGAGAGGGTCACACTCACTTTGTACCTCCAAACTGCAAAGAGAAATACAGTAAATTAGATTGTACCCAGGGAGAAACAGTCTCCAAGATATGAAGTGTTGGGTATTTTTTTTTTTTGCAGTCTGTACACTGTAGGTGAAAGCAAAAAGAAAATTCTCTCTGCCCTTCACTTTCAGCTCAAGGCTACCTCCCAGGCTGTCTGAACTTGAAGGGGTTAACATGATGCTCTCACAGGTGGATCTTGGTGCTTATTGTTCTTCCTTGGGTTATAACCATGCAAAAAAACACAATACACCAATGAGTCAGATCTGTCATGTCCTAATGAGATCGACACAAGAAATGGGAAGATATTTGGCTTACTTTCTGGGAGAAAACAAAAACCAAACCAACCACCCAACCACAAAAGTTAACCTGCAATGTGGTAAATACAATAGACCTCAGCATTTTGACCATGAAGGTGAGTGAAGTTGGGAAGCAGGCTGTTTTATAAACAAGTAGTGATACATACCAAAACATAAGCAGTGTAGGAGGAGTGTACAAAAATTCTGAAGCTCAAGGGAAATAATTTTTGTGGCTGGGAAGTTTCTCTTAGCACGCAATCAGCAAAACCAACTCTTCTGCCTCTGATTCTTGTTTCCAGAGGCAAAGGAAGAACTGCCTTGTGAGAGCTGGCATTTAGGACAGCTTAGGTTGTAAAAGAGGTCATCTGGTCCATTCACTTCTCAAAGCAAGGCCTGGCTAGCTCTTGGACTTTGGCAGACACAGTTTTGAACACCTCCAAAGATGAAGATTTCCCAGCTTCTCTGGGCCCTTCTCTCTGCATTTTAAAGACTGTGACAGTAATTTTCCTACTATTTAATAAGAAATGGCCTTGCTGCAACTTCTGTGATTGCCTATCCTCCTTTCTCCTTGCAACTTGTAGCAAAGTTCAATACATACCTCAGTGACTTCTAGTGAAGTCCACTAAATACCTCAGCGACTTCCAGACTCCATAGAGTCTGTCAAAATCTTTCTTGCACTGGAGGGCCCAAAACTGGGCATTGGTATTGGAGCAAAAGAGTTAAAAACATAAAGGACTGAAGAGCCACTGCACTGCTATGAGATTTGATCATCTGTTAAAATGAATTGTAAAACAGGAAAATAAGGAGATTTGTTTACAAGGAGTAGGTAGCAAAGGAAGCAATCAAAACTCACGAGGAAAATCCTTGGCCTCGCCAGTATTCAGGTAATATTTCTGGACACTATTTGTAATTTTTCCTTTGAATTGGTCTGCATAGTGACCCATAGATGGGCATCCCTCTTTTGGGCATGGGAAGCAGAAATCCTAGTGAAAATCAATAGATGTATTAATAACATCATGCAGCTAGCTGAGGGAAAAGAAACAAACAAAAAAGAAAGGAAAATATCTCCCAAATTACCTTTAACATAGCCACCTAACCAGCCCTGTGCCACAGCAACAACAAATTTCAAGTAACCCTTTCTGTGGCTTGAGAAAGGTCACATAAGCTAATCAGCTTTATGAAAGGCTCTGATTTTTCAGGTGTCTGTGTTTTTTTCTCATGTCATTTAGCTAAATCCAGCCACATCAGGGATATCCTTGAGGAGTCAGGAAACGGAGCAGGGAAGAAGAAGAGTCCTGCCCAGCAAATGAAGAGTAAAAAAAACATGTCCTCTTATACCTTCAGGTTGGGTCACTGTAAGCTTGTAGCTCTTTCTGTAGGATGTGACAAGCCTGTTACCTCACTGCCACTTTGGCTGTAATTCCCTATCTACCAGTCTGGCAGAGGGAAGTCCTTCCTGAGCTTGGTCTGTAAATTATTGTGCTTTGTCCCTGAGAACATCTTAAGTGACCAAAATACTTTGGTCATGGACTGACCCCAGCAGGTTTTCACATAGTATTTTGCTGCTTCTTGTTTTGGAAAGAAGATATTAAAGAGGTGTTTGAAAGCTCATCTGCTACGGAATGGGGTTTCACTCATCACTCTCTGATAAATAGAATCATAGAATCAGTCATGGTTGGAAGGGACCTCAAGGATCATCTAGTTCCAACTCCCCTACCATGGACAGGGACACCTCACACTACAGCAGGTTGCTCACAGCCACATCCAGCCTGGCTGCAAAAACCTCCAGGGATGAGGCTTCCACCACCTCCCTGGACAACCTGTGCCAGTGTCTCACCACCCTCATGGGGCAGAATTTCTTCCTAACATCCAATCTGAAACTCCCCACTTCTATTTTTGTTCCATTCCCCCAGCCCTATCCCTACCCCACAGCCTAAAAAAATCCCTCATCAGCTTTCTTGTAGCCCCCTTAAAATATTGGAAGACCACAATAAGATCTCCTCAGAGCCTTCTCTTCTCCAGTCTGAGCAGCCCCAAGAGGGACAAGCTCTCCTCCTTATCTCTACCCCAATTTGGTGCAGCAGAGCAGGCCTGGGGAAGCCACAGTAGCCCTAGCAGTATTTCAGGGCTGCCACATCAGCACAAACCTAGGAATATCCCCACTTTATTGCTGCCTTTTCCTACTTTGAGCCATGTCAGCTGCATGAGCTACAATACCTTAGGCTGTCTGCCATTTATTTCTCTGACAGATGCACTCATTTGGGTACAAGCCAGCATAAATACGTTCAGTTTCAGATGTACAGATAAAAGCCACAATTTTTGGTATGGTCCATCCTGATGTTCTGAGAAATACTTACTGAGTCTAAGTTATTATATGAAGGACAAGGATAGCCTAGAAATCCATCAGGGTAGATGATACTGTCTGAGTAATACTTGTAACTCCTCAAATGATTGCAAGCCATAAAGTCCCGAGTTCCTGTGGAAAGATGTTCCCAGGTTAGATCTTCCTTTCTGTTACCATCTGATGAAGGATTCCTGCACAGCCTTTGTCATGGCCTTTGGCATGCATCATTCCTCCTCAAAGACCTCATCATTGTACCAAAGGTAAGGTTTGAAGCCTGCTTTTGCAATGATTTGATGCTCTCAGGAATGTCATTGACTCAACAGGTATAAAGTACAAACTTGAAAAGCTTTGTGGAGACCTACTGTGCTGCTCAGCTCAGCCCCTGCTCCCCCTCCCTGCACAAACACTTGCACAAGCAGCCTGACCGAGTTTCACAATAGAACTGAGAACTGCACGAAGCAGGTCTTTTGTAGGCAGCAGTTGCATTACCATCACAAAAGAAAACCAAAAGAAAAGTATTTAACAGTGAGCTTCCTGGGGCAGTGCTGATTTGCTCCAGCTGAGGACTTCAAAACAAAATTATTATTATTTGGGAGGTGCTTAAGGAAGGGAGACTCTTAAAATTAAAATAATGAATATATTATTTTCTTTTGTGTTGCCTTTATTCTCCTGACTTGGGTTAAAAAGAAGATCACATACAACACAGTTATTTCTTTGTGCTTTAATTCCCCATTATTGATAACAAGTTTACTCTATAAAAGAAAAATGAAAAAAGAGAAAATAAGTAATACTTCCAGCTGCATTGAATAAAACCTGGAGAAAAAGGCTAGTTATAACAAATAAGTTCATGGTTTCCCAGAGTTTAAGGTGTTTGCAGTAATGTAAAAACAGCTGAAGTAATATATTGAAGGATCTCTGCAACAGAAATTTTGGTTGGTTTTTTGTGTGGGTTTTTTTGTTTGGTTGGTTGGGGTTTTTTGTTTGTTTTCTTTTTTTTTCCTAAATGTTTTGTGCAATTTAACTTTATAAAGACACATAGAACTTTTCTAATAGTTAGAGCTTTTCTTTGAGCCTCAAACACCAAAGAGCAGTGCATTTGAGCAGCTATGTGCCAATCTTTTTTTTTTTGCTGAGTAAAAATAGACACAATGACATTGCCTTAATACAACCCAGATTGCAACAGATAATTAAAAAAATAAATATGTATTAATTGCTCTATCTCAGAAGCATTGCAGCTGGAGATATCCTCAGAGAAGCAGTTTGCCCTACTCTACCCAATACTGCTGCTGGGCAACTAAACAGGAACAAAGTGCTGTTGGAGACCCTTCAAAATAGTTGGCACAGCTTCAGTAAGTTTGGTTGCTGCTCTTAGATGCTTTAAATGAAGCATATTTCCCAGAGGCAAACCCTTTGTCTTGTTTATTTTTTGAATAACCTCTGGAAAATGGTGTGTTTTGGGCACATGAAGAGTTCCACTGCCTTCTGCAGCTCTCCTTGCTGGTGGAGGCACCAAAAGCTAATGCAGAACACCTGAAAGCTAAGTGGTTACACGTGAGGGGTGACACTCCCCTCAGTTGGTAATGTGATCAAGATACTTAACCTTCCCAGATGCCATCCAGGTCTACAATCTGTGAAAGAGCATTCTTCTCACACCCTGGCATTCTCTCTCCTCCGTTTGGATAGAAGTCAAGATGTCCTACAGCTGTGCTCATGCCGAAACCTGAAGCGTTTAAAGCAGGTAAAAGCACATTTTAAATTAATATCATCTCATAGCTAGAGCTGCTGGCTTGAAGTTTGTCTGTGCTTGGTATTTAGGAGATAAGCTGTTAATGATCAATGTGATGTATTTGTCCTGTCTCTCTGCACCACTCAGCACAACTGAGTCTTGGTGAAAGGTTAGGAAACTTGAGTGCCAAGGACATAAACAGTTGGGTATTAATACAGTAGAGCTGGCTACTCACCTAAGTAAGGGATTGTGGGAAGTGAATCTGTGTGGATAACATCAACAAAATGTGCATCAGATTTATCCAGTCTGACTTCAGTCGGGGTGCCTTGAAAATAAGGTTGAGCAGGATCCAGTCCTGGAAAAAAAGAGACTAGTGTTCTGCATAGGTAAAGAGGTATGGATGTATCATTTTGCATAGCACTGTGATTGTGTATAAGAAATGTCACACTGAGAGTTGCCTGTTGTTCCTTGTACTTAAGTAGTGTAGGCATTGGTGAAATGGCAATGTGTGTTTTCTCTTACCAAGTGCCTTTTCTCCCAGGAAGGAGATAGGGTTACCTATACGAAGCCAATTAAATTTACTCATTGACATCAATCCTGAATCCAAACGCTTGGGTACATTTTTTATTTATTTATTTTAAAATTGAACTTCCCTTTTAGAATGTTGCTCAAAATGAGGTTGCTGTGTCAGCATCCCATAGAACTGACCTATCTGCATGGTTTCTACAACACCTTGTTTGAGAGCACTCAAAGAGGAATTGATGCTGATAGCACCCCACATTCTGGGAGGTGTTGAAACCCCACTGCCTGCTTCTGGCTCCAGTCAGATCTTGGAAATCCTCAAGTTTAGTGATTATAATCTTTGCTTTTGATTCCAGTAGAAAACGGGATTAATTTTCTTTCCAAATTGCTGCAGCAATTCCAGGAGCTTGTAGTGTCTTGCAAATTGCAGTTTCTGCTACCTTGTACTCACATCTCTTTTTGTCCCTGGGCAGCAGATTTGGATTTGCTTTTAGACTGAATTTTGTAGGCTATTAGTACAAGGCTCACCAAGTCTGAAATCCCTCAGGAAAAGTAACAATTGAAAAGGGCTGTGTTACTAATATCCAAAACTGTCTTTTGTGTATGAAAGGTCATAAAGGTGCTTATTTGACTGCCATTTGCTTTCTTAAAGAGTTAATAAAAACACTTTGAAGAAGATGAGGGCTGTGCATTGAACAGTGTGGGGACATGGCAAAGGGTTGTGCTGTGGCTGTGCTCCACTGATGCTCCTGCTGTGGGCATAGAGCTGAGACAGCCTGTGCTACCCTGGAGCTTCACTTTGCTTCTTGGCCCTATGCATTGTCATCATTTAAATCTTGCAGTGTTGCTCTGTGAGTAGAAGCTAAGCTCTATAATGTCTGCATTGGCTGAAGCACAGCCCACAGTCAGATCAATCAGAAGAGCAAATTAACAGCAGCATATTGTGAAGCAGTGGTGTCCTCAGCCTGAGCTGTGACTTCAGTCCCTGCCTTACCAGTTATTCTTCCGATCCCTGGCTGCCTCTTGCCAGCCTCACCCGCCGCATGCGCTCCAAGGCTGTGGCCGATTATGTGAACATCAGCTGGAGAGTAATCGTACTCTTCCTGAGAAATAACAAACATGACTGCATCTGTTTCCAGCAGCAACAGGGAAGAGAGCAAAAAGGGGCTGAAGAACTACTTTTATTCTGACTACAGGCTTGAGAACTCCTACAGGATTTCAGCATCTGTTTGCCAGTCTAGGTACTTATATCCAATGTACAGATTTTTCCAAAACTCCTTATTCAGCTGCTACCCTCATTTGGGGGCTGATAAACCTCTAGACAGCTCTGGTAACAGCGTCCTGAGAGGCTCTGTATCCATTTTACATCCTAGACCCACTAAGACTCTCAGGATGCCTATCTGGCTTGCAAGATGCAGCCAGGCAGAACCTCTTAGTTGCACCTGGCAGGTCAGGCATCACATGCAGCTGGAGCAGGGCATAGAAGAGAGATGCCTTCAGCCTGTTTTGGACAGTATTTCAGTGGCTGCAGTGCAGATGTTGAGAGTGAGACACAGAAAAGGGTACTCCTAGACCCATTATGCTAAATAATTTATAGTTCTTTTGTGAGACATGTCTGTTAAAAGCACTTAGATTGAAAAGAAGGCTTCAAACCAAGCATTGCTTTGCACATGAAGCTGGCTAAGAAAGGGGGCATATGGCACCTTCTGTAGGTTGAGGCATGCACAATGGTGGGTCCTATGTATTCCCTGGTGGTATTTCTCACCAAAGGTTTTCTGGCATTCTCAAGAGCTATTTGGTAAGTCGTAAGTTCTAAGCTATAAGTTCTGTATCTGTGAAAGGGCAGTTTGCTGTGTCCAGTATCTCTGCATATTTAAAACTGCAGGTTTTACATTGGTAACGTCTGTGGAATAACTGTTTGGGGGTGTCCTGTAGAAATTCATATCCCTAAGCTGCCTAACCAAGTTGTTATAACATAGTTCTCTAACTTTTAAAAAAGAGAATCTGTTTCCAGCACAACTTCTAAAGTGATCGTTGAGTGGCACAAAACGTTTTCTGCTGGCTACATTCATGATCATCCCAGTATCACAGTACATTAGAGGTTGGAAGGGACCTCCAGAGATCATTGAGTCCAACCCCCCTGCCAGAGCAGGATCACTTAGGGTAGTCTGCACAGGAATGTATCCAGGTGGGTTTGGAAAGTCTCCAGAGAAGGAGACTCCACAACCCCCCTGGGCAGCCTGTTCCAGTGCTCTGTCACCCTCACTGGAAAGAAGTTTCTCCTCATGTTGAGCTGAAATCTTCTACATTCAAGCTTAAACCCGTTGTTCCTTGTCTTATTAGTGCACATCACCGAAAAGAAAATGGTTCCCCTCCGCCTGACACCCACCCCTCAGGTATTTATACACATCATCATGACAGATCCTGAACAGTATTTTTTTCCCATATCAGCACTATAACCATAGCTTTATAACCAGAAGATTCTTACCATAAGAACATCTACAAAATAAGCAACTTCAGCACCCACAACACGGATGTTGTTTGCTGCCTGGGTGTACTGGCATCTCGAACCTTTTTTCCAGTTTACACAGATGCAGTTCACGTCTTCCACGCTAATTATCCTCTGTTTAGTAAAACAAAAGTGAAAGCTGAAGAGACCCATAGTAAATACAACCTGGCATTGAATCACGTTGCTTGTAACAGCTCAGTTCATAAGTGTTGCATAAATTTCTATGAGAACATTTAGAAGGACCAAAACCTTAGTGTGTAAATGTGGTCGTGCCTGCTCACACCGTGCTGACGCAGGGACACAATGTGGAGACAGGGAATATGCTGTAGGAATGGCCACACCATCACTGCAAATAGCCACAGCAGTGGGTTTTTGCAGTGAGGAAGACAATACAAACGCTTTCAATCTTTAATTTCAGTCAGATTTTGTATGTAATGTTAAATAAGAGCTCTACTTGTAGTCGTTCGCTGAAGTGATATCTAAAGTACTTCTTTAATTAAAATCAAGAGGGTTTGTTTGTTTAAATACAGATTTGTAAGAAGGATTTGTTTTCATAAGAGGGTTTGTAAATTGCTGGTGTCACTGAACATTCATTTCAGTTTTGTGGCTTTATTTGGGAATATACTGGCAAATATTTTATTGTCTGCCATAAAATCTGCCACAAAATCTGTAGCTTTGCTCTTCTGCTCTGACCTGAATTATTTGGCTAATTGCATTTTGCTTTAGCAGTTTTGGTAGATTTATTCTCCTTTGCTTTATATTCAGACATGATAAAGCATCCAAAACAAGTTACAATTGGCAAAAGATTAAAAAAAGGCAATAGAAGTGTGTGTGACTATGTTAGAGGGGGTAAAAATTAATGTGTTTATAAATGCAAAGGAACATCACAGGGACAGGATTTCTCTGTGGTACCTACCTTGCATATGTCTGACAGCCAGTCTTCTTCTCCATGGTCTATAAATCCATGAATGATAAATCTGGTTATCTTACTTGCATTAAAATTTGATGAATCAATTGTTGAGGCATCAACTGCAGAGATGTCCTGTTGTAGATATTAAATTCACACACTTTAAAATCTGCTTTCTGTAAATAGCTTATCAAAATTACAAAGACCTGAAGCATTCTCATCTGTCTAAAAGTTATGCATTGTTCAATGCATCTGCAAGGGTCCACAAGACTATTCAAACCAAGTTTTGGCACATATCTAAGAGAAGACAATACTTTACTTTTAATGTGTTTTCATCTTATCTGTTAAAAAAAAGAAATCCAATGATTAAAAAAATTCAGTTTCCCTGTGCTGCTCAGTGGCCAAACAGAAAATGTGAGGGGGTAGTAGGGCTTTTTGTGAGGGATGGAGGAGGATGAGGGTTCTGCCCTAGAGACCTCACTAAGGAGCTGGAAGAGGATGTCTCTTGAATAAAGCTGAGGTTTGCCTGTTTCTAACACTTTCCAGGCATACAGCTGGAGTGCCTATTTATTTACTCCTTTTTTTTATATTTGATTTACTAATATTTAAACTGCAATAGTTCTTACTTGAGACAGAGTAGGATTTTCTTTTGTGTACAAGTGGAATCGAGTATCTATTTTTTCAGGGCTCCAAGGTAACTTAGAGATTGGTCTTTCAACAGTCTCAGACCATGGGTGATCATCTGTGAAACATCCAAGCCTTTCATAGCAAACTTCTTTGCCTGTAGCACACAGATAAAATCAATAATAGATTAATGAGCAGAGAAGTGGAGCAGGTTAGTCATAACTCCTAGCATCTCTTCTCTGGAGGTCTCCTGGCTTCTTGGAAATCTTGCAGTTCACAGAAAACAAAGACCAGCAGTTACTCTCTCTAAGATATCCAAGGACTACAGTTTACCCCTGGGAAAGAAGCCACTCTGTTAGTCATTGACAAAGTATTCAGTGGAATTCCTCCGTGGGTATGTTGTACTGTACCTTGAATATCTTTCCTCAGCTGTGTTTTGCCAAAGGAAAAGACAGCTGGTAAGTTTCTCCTAATACCAAGCCATGATACTACAAATAATCAGCAATAACCTGATACTGTGCTGAGCTTGTACATGACTACACTGTACATGAGAAGTCTTACACAAGCCAGTGGCTTCTGCTGAGTATAAAGCAGTACCCTCACTAGTCTGCCTCTGCCTACCACCCCCAACTTTTTCTCCATTTCCATCACTAAGAAGAGCACAACAAATTTGCTATGTTTGATAGCGCAGTAGCTTTGCTCTGAGACAGAAAACAACAACGTTTCTTGCACATTTCCAGGGTGGGACTTCCAGAGTGGAGAAGAGGAAACACAAGACATGCACACAGGTACTGTACAGGAAAGTGGACAATATAACCTCCATCAATAAGTTTTAAGGCACCATACTGTAGAATAGTACCTCAGAAAATATAAAAGCGTAGAGACTATATAAAAGTGTAGAGATTATATAAATACAAACTCTGTATGCTTACCTTCTGCTGCGCTGAGCAGAAGTGCAAGTATCCAAATTTGCAGCATCTGGAACAGTAGAAAAAGAAGCAACTAGAACTGGCTAACTCACTTGATTACCAAGGATGAGGAGAGGCTGAGGGAGCTGGGGGTGTTTAGCCTGGAGAAGAGGAGGCTCAGGGGAGACCTATTGCTGTCTACAACTGCCTGAAGGGAGGTTGTAGCCAGGTGGGGGTTGGTCTCTTCTCCCAGGCAACCAGCACCAGAACAAGAGGACACAGTCTCAAGCTGTGCCAGGGAGGTTTAGGCTGTATGTTAGGAAGAAATTCTTCACAGAAAGAGAGATTGGCCATTGGAAAGGGCTGCCTAGGGAGGTGGTGGTTTCACCGTCCCTGGAAGCGTCTAAAATAAGACTGGATGTGGCACTCAGTGCCATTGTTTAGTTGATTAGATGGTGTGATAGGTTGGACTTGATGATCTCAAAGGTCTTGTCCAACCTGGTTGATTCTGTGATTCTGCTGTTACAGTGGAGAGCTGGAATCTCCCTCCCACACTGACAATAACCAGGCTAGCTCAGTCTGGAAGCAAATGAAAGCTGTACTTATAGGCAAAACTACAATCTATGATGAAATGCAATGAATATGTACAAATACACACTATTCACAACATTTACAAATACATACAAACAACAGAAAAAACACAACAAAGTCCCCTGGCCCCAGAGGAGCTGTGTTTCTTCCCCTGCTTCCCCCCCGCCCCCCCCCCCCCCTTCCCAGAGCAGGCAAAAGGAAAGAAAGCCAAGAAGCTGAGAGGTTTGTTAAACTTAGCTTGTCAAGGTCAGTATGTGACTGTGTGTTATATCCAGCCAGAAGAAGAACAGAGCAGACAGACTGAGAGAGATGTACTGCCTGTACCTTGTTTTGAGTACTGACTCTTAAACATTTCTCTCTCTCCAGTGGAAGTGTTTAGAATAATCATTATTTTGCTTCCTTACACCCAATAGTGATTTATTTACAGTCTTTCGCTTTTCTGCTCGAACTTTGTGAGGAAAAAGTAAAGACAGTGTCTTAAACCCATCCCATCTGCACTTTGGTTTCTGGTGCTAAGTTTTCTCAAGGTCAAACTTCTATGTCTGTCTTCTTTGCAACACATATCTATGACCACCATCCCTGTGAGACAGCTTAATGTTTTCTTGCTCCACTAGAGATTGTGGGAGCTCCTAAATCTACTAAAGCAATTCCAGAGTGGTTTTGTGTTCTGTTGAGGCTATGCTTCTAACTGGATGGATAGCAGCTACTTTAGAACTAGCATAAAGACACCAAATGTGAGCTGCCACTCCCCTTTACATTGCTGTGACTTGGGAAACCCAGCAAGGTAGAAAAATAACCCCTAAAAATGAACTACTTACGGTGCAGCCTTGCAGATCCGTGCACTAATGTGCAAGCTTTCTCACAGACCTTTTATAGTCTGCTTTATCCTTGGAAACCTTCCCAGAAAGATAGCAATATTTAGTTCAGATTACAGTTTGTAGCTAATCTGGAAGATTAACTAATTCCTAAAGAACACATCAGGAATGGGACATTGAAGAGGATTATGTGGATCTATGTGACAGTACATTTAGGACCTTGTTTCGGCCAGGAAAGCTTTTGGTTTTAGTGTTGTGTAGTCGGGATGTAGGGGGTCTGCTGGGGGAGTTAACAGGCATTCATATCAGCTTTAAGTCCCCTCCCTCAGTCTGCACTAAGTGACTTTGGATGTGGAATGCTCCTGTGCTTCTAGGACTTCCACACCCATTTCCTGACATCACCTCAATTTGGTGAAGCCTTATCCCTTTAGGAAAACTTCTTAGTGAGCCTGGTATGTCTTTTCATAGTGAAATACTCTGCCCTTTTGCTGGTGTCCCATTCATTTTGTTGTTGAAATGCAGGACAAATGTCTATTCTTTTTGAGTCCTTTCTATGCTATGTAACCCAAGTTTTGAGAAAGCCCTTCTCTGGGTGATGAGCTGAGAGCAAGCATGCTGTGAATAATACAAATAACATACAAAATGAACCTAGATGTTGTGCTGTGAGGAGGAATGAGATGTCAGCTGACTCTTCACCTAGAAGGTTCGGTGGGCTTGGCTGTGCTTTTTGGCTGTGGCTTCCCCTTTGCAGAGCTGATGTTCCCTAATCTCTGTTTCTGGGAACGATCAGATGTGTGCCAGCTGTGTGTAGGTATCATACAGCTGTGTATAGGTGTTATATTCCTATCATCCATGCCAGTGAGTTTTATTTATTGAAGCAGTAGTACAGTTTTTATTTATTTATTTTCTAATATCACATTTGATATGAATTTAAAACTCAGAGCTCTGTCCTTCATTAAAGTAGCATTTTAGTCTTTAAGTATGTTCATACCAGTGGTACAGGAGAATCATGCCTGTTGAGACCCCACCTCTGAGGAAGGGTCCGCAGGAGGTTCTTTAGAGATGCCAAAAGAGTGAGGAGAGACAAAGTGACACCAAAATGGCTAGAATAATTACAGATTTATTAATTACACATTAATGAATGTTCCTTTGATCAGACAGTGGCTCTTAAAGCAGGTGAGGCAATTACCGAGTATGTATCAGAGAGAGGAGTGAAGAGCGAACTGAGAAAAGACTAGAGGCAAGAGGAGAAAAGTATCACCACTCTGAGTTAGAGCAACACCCTGCATGGTTGATGCCTTCTTGGTGGTGGGCACACACCGACAGTTTGTGGTGCTGCCTTTTGTTTCTAAACTCCCCTTCGTTCTCTGCCTAGGGGTGATTGGTAGAAGTGGTCCCATAGCAGGGTGGCTCACATGGCTCTTATGTGGTGGGACTCCAGTTTAGCTGAGTTCTTGTTAGGGTGCCTGCACATAGCATTATAGAGGTTGCAGAATGGTGAGGCCCCCCCAGTATTCTGGGTGGCTGCTGCTTCACCTTTGTTTGTGCAGGCTCGCTTGTGAACGTGGCAGCAACTGCCTTGAGTTGGCACAGGTGCAGGCACCCAAGCAATGTCTGCACCACAATGTCCTGCTCCAGGAGCATACTGTCACAGGTGATTGAATACAAAGAAAAGGGAGCAGAGAAGAAGCTTGTTTGAGACAAGATTCTGTGGCAAAATAGCTTCCACAATGCCCTAGTGCACTGAAAAGCTCTAACACTTCGAATTGAGGGGGCAATCACGCTGTTCCATTTAATGTAAGAGGTGATGGAAAAGATTTGAGTCAGGATTTTATCACAGGTAGTCTGTTGCTCTTACTCAACACAGTAATAACATAGGGCAAACTCAACAGCTAGGCAGTTTCTTATGCCTTGGTCAGCTGTATTTCATCTGCTTGGCTCTTTGGGAAGAAGGGGAAGGCCTGGTGTGCTTGTCCTTCCATATCATGCAGGCTGCTCTTTCTAACCAGAGCAGCTAGCTGTTCTGGTCCTTGCAGCCTCACCATCAGAGGCAGCTGGAAGAAAGATGACTTCTGAGAAAGAAAGTGATAAATAAAGAGCCAGTTTTGTTTCTGAAGTCCTGAAGAAGTAGTAGTATGAAACAGGTGGAGGAAAAGAATTGATTCCTAATGATGCAGGATGCCATGGCTCTGTCCTGGGACACTGTATGGTGCTTCCTGGCATTGTTCATGCTTCCCTTGCCACCTGTCAAACTGCCAGGGGACATGCAGTATTTGGAACTGCAGATCTTTCTTGGCTGAACCTCAGACTGGTGTTTAAATGTGCTTCTAATTTCATATAGGTTTAGTTAGCGTTTGGACAAGGATACAACACCGACTGTTGTTGTCTTGTTTCCCTGTTGTAATATTGTCATGGTGAGGGTGATTAGGGATGATTATGGTTATTAATTATGAATTATGAAAATTATTACTCATTATAATTATGAATAGCTATTAATCACCTTATATATATTTATTTGGATGCAGTGTTGTAACAATATAGACCATAACTGGTTCAATATATACAATTTTACCCAATTATAATATTTACAGTCAATTTCTAATTTAGGGAACGAAAGGTGCGGTTCCACTGCTTGTCCACTAGATGGAGACTCGACAAGATGCTTGCGGCTTGCAACTATATACAGAGATATTTATAATGTTATCACGAGGCAAGTTAAGCTGGAAATATCACGTGGCTACACGTGGGCACTTTGAATAGAATGTTACTGAATGTTGCACACATGGAAAGATACGTTCTGTCTTTATGTGTAGCGAGGCAAGTTGCTGGGTTACGCTGGCTCACTGCTTATCTGCCCTGGGCTGCTCCCATCCAGGCAGCAACTTTCTTTCTCCCCCCTGCCACTGTGGGTGGGGGCAAGGCCTGCTTTCTCCTTCCGTGGTCTGCGGGGAGGGGTGGCTTGCTTTCCGCCTATCGGCAGTTTCCCTTAGCAGGGCTTGGAGCGGCTCCCTGACTGGAGGATCAGCCCGGTTCTCCGCGACGGGGCCGGGTCAGGTGATGGTTCCCAGTAGGCGGGTTTTGGTCGTCTCCAATCTCGGAGATAGGTTTCAGTGGGGGGTGCAGTGAAGCGATGCTTTCCCCTCTGCTCGGCTCGAAGGGAGCTGACTCTGCTGAACATTGGCGACTGCTTTCCATTAAGGTTATAAGGCAGTTCTTGATGTGATCTCAACGGAGAGGCTATCTTTCGCTCTTTCTTTCCCTTGGGGAAATCTCGGGTGCTTTGCCTGCTTAGGGCTTTGGAGCAGTTGCGGCTCCTTTTCTCTCCTGCAAACGGTGGAGGGTACGCAAGATGAGTTTCTGCTTATTTAGCTGCTTATGGCTGCAGCAGATCTGGACTGCCTGGCTCGGGCTTAGTTCTTCTCCTTTTGGACTAAAGCTTACCCTCTCTCGGGGCTTCCTCAGTCCTTTTGACTGGGCTTATGACACTGATATGTGCATCAGCGAAGGGATTATCCTTTGTGGGTTCCTCAAGTGTCTCAGTGGGCTAGCTTCTGTATTGCAGAGGCTTCCAGTATGCTTGTGTGTGAGAAGGCTTACAGCTTACACAGCGTGAGCTTATGTAGCAACTGAAGGCAAAAGGAGAGAGCAAGGTAGTAAACAAATGGAGTAGTACTTATAGATTTCTTGAGGCTAGATCTGGCCAATGGGCACATTTGTCAACAATCTACTTCCACCTATGGAAAAGGTGAAGCTAGAATTATGCCCTTAGATGGCAAGAGCATGAGCATGCCATGAGGTGGATGCATGCCAGTTGTTTACCCCTTAGGAAACAGGTTGGCGCCTAAGCCTTTGTCCTCCTCTCCTGAAAGGGAGGGTGGAAAGGTGAGACTTACCAAGGCATGTTGAGACAAGTTACCTGATATCTAGGGGCATAATTCTGGGCATTTGGTGCCTTCACTACAATATTTCGCTCAGGTATCTGTGTTCATCACAAATACATTCTATTTCTAATATATTCTATTTCTACTACTATGTGTTAGAAAAATCATCTGCCCAAGTGTTTGCACATAATTTATTAAGTGTGAGGGAATGGAATTGAGTAAATTATTGAGTCTTTCTTCTTATTCATTAATTTAGAGTTTGGTTTTCACATTTAGAAACATATCCACAGCCTTTGTCTCTTAAAACTCCACGTGGCTCTCTCATGGCATGCTTTGAAGAGCAATAGCATTCATTTTAGTGTGAAATGGGTTTTGTGGGTATTTTGTAAAGCCTAGAGTTGTTCAGAGTCAAAGTTTCTCTCCAAGATTGTCAGTGGTCACAGGAAAGAAATTCAGCAGTAGCCAGGTCATATGATTCAGCTGTTCAATTTCTTCCAAAGTAGGGAACCCTTGAGGTTTGCCTCCATCTGTGGGTTGCATGAAGGTGCAGTGTACAAAAGGCTGTTCTGACCTGCTGAAGAAATGCACTAGTCTTGTTCTGATCCTGCCTCACCCCAAAGTGTCTTCTGAGGGCAGTGCTCATGTGTCTGGAAAGTTTTGAGGGATACTATAGGCTGCAGAAAAGAAGGTGCTTGGGACCACTCCCAATCTCAGGGATGTGCTGCTTTTGAGAGTGTTTGATAGATGCAAAATCCAGCAACGTTATCAGTGTGGTGGGAAATGGTTCTTACCTTGAGGCACTGATAGATTAAGACTGTGCAGTTACAAATGGATTTTAGCAAATAGGATTTCCAGTTTCTTCCATAGAAAACATTGACAGTGTGTTTTCAGAGAACTTGAAAAAATTGAGGCAGCAACAGGCAGTTTGATTTTTTTTTTTTTTTTTTGCTTTAATAGCCTTGTGTACCAACATTCCCATGCACAGGACTGATGGATTGCTCAGCTGTTGTATACAGAACAGCTTGTCCTAGGCAACCTCTAGCACGGTGAAAGTAACTGAGGAACTCCATATGTCACGGTTCCATGGCCACATAATGTTGACCTAGGAAGAAAAATAGAAACAAACCTCAACGCCTTAAACCACGATTCATTTATCTATTTTCCCACAAAGAACGATGAAAGACTGTCAGCTGTCACCTTGAGGCTTGTTACTTTGATCCATAACCCATGTAAGCCTTTCTGTCACCTTGAGACTTGTTAGTCTGATCGACAAATCCACGTAAGCCTTTCTAAGAAACTGCTCTGCAGGATATTTACATTAACAGTAACAAGGTGAGTTTCCTTCTTTGGGGGATCAGCTGTAAAAGCTGAATTTTAATAAATGAATAAAATTAAACTCAAGATTCAGAAATAGAGTTCTAGATGAAAACATCAGGCAGGTGTCTTGGTGAGATCTCTTTCTTTTGGCTAGGTGCTTAATCCCAATCAAAGCTTTGTGGCTTTTTTTTTAGTTGAAAGAGATTTTACCAGCTCCTCTAAATAATCTGTGGCAATGGCAAACTACAAACCAATAATTTTTCTGTTGTAAAATGCCTCAAGGAAACCTTGATTTAAATCCAGTGAATACAGTTGACTGTGACACTTCTCCAGGCTTTTCTTTACTGAGAAACACATTTTCTTCAGCTGCTCTACACACATCAAGTTTTCTAAATCTTGTTTGCTGCTTTTCCAGACTTCAGTCTCTGTGCATTGTTCCTGAAGTATATTCTCCAAACTGGAAAATGACCCTGCTTCTGATCACAGTCTTCTCCCAGTTATGCACATTACAGATTCACATATTGCATCAGGTTGGAATTGACCCTCAAAGGTCCTCTTGTCCAGCCCCTTGCAGTGAGCAGGGACACCTCCAACTACCTCAGGCTGCCTAGGGCTACATCAACTCACTACCCTGCTCCAGTTTAAGACCATTGTCCCTCATCCCATCACTCCTAGCCTTTCCCTAGCTTTCCTCTAAGTCCCCTCAGATACTGAAATAAGGTCTCCCCAGAGCCTTCCCTTCTCCATAATGAACAGCCCCAATTCTTTCAGCTTGTCCTTGTAGGAGAGGTGCTCCTGCCCCCTCATCATCTTGGTGGCACTGCTCTGGACCCACTCCAGCAGGCTCATGTCTCTCTTGTGTTGGGGGTCCTATGGCTGGACACAGCACTCCGAGTGATGTGTCACCAGAGCAGAGTGGCAGGATCACCTCTCTCAATCTGCTGGCCATGCTTCTTTTGATTAGAATAATTACTCCCTGGATCTTCTGTCCAATAGGCTTGATAATACATAAAGAATTGCTTTATCTTGTTTGTAATTGTTTTACTGTAGCAAACCAGCACATATTCCAAATCATTCAGTGCTGTATTCCTTTCCAGACAATTATTCCCTGGCTTCTACTCAAACATTTGATTTTTCTGGCCAAAGTGTAATATCTTGGCCTTGACATTACTGAAATTCACATTGTTGATTGTAAGCCACGTGTCCAGTTTACTAAGACCATTTTTCAACCCTGTCTCCCAGAGTTTTTGCACTCTTTTTCCATTCCTTTGACCTGTACAAGGGATATACTTACCTATGTCCATCTTCTCCATAAATAATATTGACTGTTTCTGCTCCCAGTCTTGCCCAGAGCAGGGTAAATACTGCTTTGTTCCAAAGGAATTCAATTTTTTTAGTATTTTTGGGATTAATTTCAACATCAATGTATTTGCTATAAACTTCATCTTGAGAGAGGACTCCACTGCAAATAGAATGAAGACAACAATTCCAAGTTCAATGGTTTAGAGATTATTGAACTAAATTGCACTCTCCACAAGATCTGAGTTTTCCCCTTTCTTACAACAGAAAATTGCTGCTCTTTGTAACAGAGTAAGATAGTGGACCAAGAATATGGGTGGTTGTGCTCTGAACGAGGAGAGGATGAAAAACAATAAGTCTCCACATGTTGGGAGACCAGTGGGAGATGATAAAGGTGAGACTGGAGCTGCCTCCAGTGCCCAAGGGTGCTGAGTTTTACAGGTATTACTCCAGGGAGAGCTCCAGGTGACGTTTCCAGGGAGGATATGAGAGATGAGCTGGGAATTTCTGTGGGGCTTTGGTCTGCATGTGCAAAGAGGATGGTGGGAGGGATCTGGACATGCTGGAACGTGTGCAGAGAAGGGCCACAAGGATGATCAGAGGGGTGGAGCACCTCTCCTATGAGGAGAGACTGAAAGAGTTGGGGCTGTTCAGTCTGGAGAAGAGAAGCCTCTGAGGTGACCTTTTTGTGGCCTTCCAGTATCTGAGGGGGGCTACAAGAAAGCTGGGGAGGGATTTTTTAGGCTATCAGGTAGTGATAGGAGCAGGGGGAACGGAATAAAGCTGGAAGTGGGGAGATTCAGGCTGGAAGTGGGGAGATTCAGGCTGGAAGTGGGGAGATTCAGGCTGGATGTGAGGAAGTTCTTCACTATGAGAGTGGTGAGAGCCTGGAATGGGTTGTCCAGGGAGGTGGTTGAGGCTCCATCCCTGGAGGAGTTTAAGGTCAGGCTGGATGAGGCTCTGGCCAGCATGATCTGGTGTGAGATGTCCCTGGCCATGGCAGGGGGGTTGGAACTGGCTGATCCTTGTGGTCCCTTCCAACCCTGATGGATTCTATGATTCTAATTCAGCCTGGAGAAGAGGAGGCTCAGGGGAGACCTTATTGCTCTCTAGAACTACCTGAAAGGAGGTTGTAGACAGGTGAGGGTTGGTCTCTTCTCCCAGGCAACCAGTGACAGAACAAGAGGACACAGACTCAACCTGCACCAGGGGAAGTTTAGGCTTGAGGTGAGGAGAAAGTTCTTCACAGAAAGAGTAATTGGCCAGTGGAATGTGCTGCCCAGGGAGGTGGTGGAGTCACCATCCCTGGAGGTATTAAAAAAAAGCTTGGATGTGGCACTTGGAGCCATGGTTTAGTTGTCAGGAGGTGTTAGGTAGTAGGTTGGACCTAATGATCTCTGAGTTTTTTTCCCACCTGGTTGATTCTGTGATTCTGTAATTCATGGAAGCTCTTGTTTCAGAACAGGTACAGAAGACAGTGAGAACTGCTACTTTGGTAGTCAGCAGGAGATAATACGAGCTGTGAATGAAACTTACTGCCCAGACCATATAAATATGCCATTTATATAGTAATGATGGCTTTGAAGGTATCCTAGGGAGGAAGGAGGGATCCACCTTGCAAATTTGGTAAGCTCAGACACAAGATTGCCTTGTGTAAGATCATACAGCAAGTCACTGGCAAAGCAAAGTCCTGTCAGCACGTGGAGTGAGTATCCTGACAGGTATGATGCCATGCTAGTGTGAAAGCAGTGTGCATTCCAGAGGTGTAAAGTGTGGGGCTTGGGTTTTGATTTGACTGGGGGGGTTGGTCTGCTTTTTTGGTCTGGTCTGCTTTTTTGGTCTGCTTTTTGTTTTGTGAGCAACTCGGTCAAGCTGTATTCCAAATTTATTGTAAAGCCATATAATTCATGGAAAGAAGTGCCTTCCACTTTTTGCAACCATCTACCTGCTTTTGGTTTTTTTTTTTTTTCATATCTGATATTGAGTAGAAGATCTACAATACAGATGTAAGCAGTGCAAATACTTATTATGTGGACAGTGTGTAGATTAAGGTTAGCAGCATTAAATGCTATAGGAAAATATCAACTTGTCTTACCTGGCAACTTCATATTCTTTTGTGTTCCCTTCCGTGTCATGGAAAACTAGGTTTATGTCCCCCCTCATGTTCTCTACACCAGACAGTCTGATAAATACTTGTTGTCTCCAGGCTGCATAAAGAAAAGGAAAATAAAACTGCCATTTGTGATGGTTTGAAACTATCTTTTTAATTTTTCCTTGCAAAGTTCAGAACACTGACACACATTGATATGAGAGATCTGGGAGTCCTAGTATACTGGAAAGTTCTCTCTCTCTCTTTTTTATTTTTCTTTTCCTAAGAGGAATTCCTCTGTGCTAGCAAATGAAATCTTTAGCCTGCCTGAATTGTGATTACTAATGTGGCGTTATTGTCAGAGATGTGAGCATCTCTTTATGAAAGCAACAGAGCTGCATGTCTGCAAGTTACCTCAAGGCAATTACTTTCAAACATATGATCAACCACAAAAACAAAACAAAACAAAAAAGCCAAACCAACCCTCCACTTACTAGCAAAAGGTGGGTCTGCTGCTGTATTTAAAAAATACTTTTGGTTTACCCTCTTCAATTTATCTGGGAATCTGTCAGCGTAGTGGCCCATCATTGGACAGCCCTCCTGGGGACAAGGGAAGCAGTCTCCCTAGGGAAAATAAGAGCATCAGTTAATGAGGATTCTTTGTTTTCATTCCAGCTCTGATAAAATCAAGCCTTAAGATGCTGTTCTGATCTTGCAAAGCTGTGGCAGTGCTGCCTGTTCTCACATCCTGCCACCAAAACCCAATCAGCTTGTTTCAGGTAACTTCTGTACCAGTGCATACCAAGTGGGTATGGAATGAGCAGGTTTCATACCTGTGTGGATAATGGTCTAAAACTCCCTAGTTCAAATATTTTTCAGCTACCATCTAAGGCAAAAGTATAAGCTAATTTTACTCTCCCAGTGGAAGGGAACTTGCCTGCATCCGCTTTGCAACACAATATGAGGGGGAAAATAAAGGAACATAATTCATCAGTGCATTTATTTAGGTGCTGTCATCAATGCTTAGTGTAAATTAGGGAAGAGTCAGTGATTTTGGAGGCTCCAAATGTCTCTTCTAGCCAGGAATTAGTAAGGTGGATAGAGCTAACCTAAGTGCTATTTGCATAAAGGTTTAGGGTGAGAATTGTTGGGAGGGTTATTATTTTTCCTTCCTATTTGATGACATGAAGAGAAACTGATAAACCTATGCAGAGAGACTGAGAGCCCTGGGGCTGTTTTAGTCTTGAGAAGACTGAGAGGGAATCTGATCAATGTCTATCAATATCTGAGGGGTGGGTGTCAAGTGGAGAGGGCCAATTTCTTTTTGGTGTGCACTAATAAGACAAGAAACAACAGGTTCAAACTTGAATATAGAAGATTTCAGCTCACATGAGGAGAAATTTCTTTCCAGTGAGGCTGATGGAGCACTGGAGCAGGCTGCCCAGGGATTTGTGGAGTCTCCTTCTCTGGAGACTTTCAAAACCCACCTGGATGCATTCCTGTGCAGACTATCCTAGGTGATCCTGCTTTGGCAGGGGGATTGTACCCAATGATTTCTGGAGGTCCCTTCCATTCTCCAATGTACTGTGATACTGGGATATCATCCGTGCTTCAGGATTCGTTTTCCAGAACAGAGTAGTTGATGGAACCTCTGTGCTTCCTGATACCAAACCACACCACCAGAGCACAACCACTGGCATCCAAGTGCTCTGTGCCCATAATGGGCCCTACCACGGGCACAGAGATTTGCTTGACTCTTTAGAGCTCACCCATTCCTGGGCTGATATACTTACTGACTGAAAGGAGTCGTATGATTCACAGGGATATGCAAGGTATCCGGTGGGATAGAGGATACTTTCAAAATAGAACTCGTGGCTGCGGGAGTGATGACACCCCCCAAACACTGTGACATCTGTTGGGACAAAATTTGTGAGCATCCATGAAGTCACCTCCCTTTCTTCTGAACAAGAGCTGCACTTGCCTCACCATGGAAACAAAGGCACAGAACAGCAGCGTGGTCTTGGTAGTGCTTTTCCTCTGAATTTACGCATTCCTAGTTGCAGTAGAAGTTACTACTGGTTTATCTGTTTTGTTTGGGCTTTTTTAGGTGCCAGTTTCCCCAAGATTTTAAGTGAGATGCATTGGTCTGTTAGGGTGCAATAGTCCCTTTTAAGAAGACAGCTCTCTGCATATATACATGTATACAAGATGTCACAACAAGATTACATTAATTCAAATGTAAAAGAGTTAATAGAACAAGAAGAATCCACCAGCCTTCTGTCAAACTTTCTAAAGCCTGTGAAGAGAGAGAAGTCTCAGGTGGAGAGGAGAGGCATGTACAGTTTCTGCAAACACTGAATGTTTTCACCTAATTCATGCCTTAAAGGTGTGAGATGCTCTTTGCAGCATCTGCAAGAAAGTCCAGGTGATGGTGTCATGCTGCAGGTTTGGCCATGGCCCTGCCCTGTCTGAGCCTGGAAAACTTCCTGGGGGGCGGTTATTGAGCTGTTGGACTTGCAGACTCCCTGATCATTTTGTATTCTGCCTTTTTGTGTTCTGCAGGTCCAATTTCAAATGACAAAAGCAAAGCTTAGGCCTGTATTGTGCCTTCTTTCCATACAGTCCTCCTTGGGGAGCACTGTTCTGATCCAGTCTTTATTCCTTTCCTCATTTATGAGTAAAGAGGCAAAACTCCATCTTGTCACTCTGCCATTTCCTGCCCCAAGGACAGTTGCTTTCACTGTTCGCATTTCAGAACCAAACAAAAATAAAGCACTGTTGCATGGTGGCAATGTATGTTTACCTGCAATTAGAGCTCCAAAATCACTTTGTTCCACCTCTGGAACTAAATCAGTGCATCCAGGCATCACAGTTCCTCCATTGGGGTAAAAGTCCAGGTGCCCAGCAGTGCTATACATTCCAAGCCCTGAGATACAAGTGATGTCAGTGTCTGAGTGCCAGGCCCATCCCTCCAGATACTTACCTGCAGATGAACACTTACCTGTGGCAGGAAAGTGAGCAGCATTAGTGTGGATAACATCAACAAAATTTGCATCTGAAGGATCCAGCCTCACCACAGGAGAAAAGCCTTCAAAATAGGGCCCAGCAGGGTCTAAGCCTTAAAAAAAACCCACCACATTTATTGGTTGGGAGAAGGTGTTGCATATATCAACTTAAAACATCAGCTATTCAGTATAGCATGAGGCTTGTGGGATAATAACAATATGAATTTTAAGCTAAACTGTAGGGGGAAAAAATTGCAATAATATGGTTTTCTGAACCTTTTCTGCAAACTTTTGACAGAAGGAAGTTATTACCCAATAGAGTATATCATGGCATTTTTTTATTATGAAGGAGGCGTTTTATTAGCTGAAATCTTATTAGTGGCCTGTAAATCTATAAGACTAGGGAAAACCTAAGGATTATTGGTCTGTTGCTTTGCCTTTAAGGGCTTGATGTAATCCAGGGAATGATAGCAATGCTAATATGTTTGTCCTTCACTAAACAGTTTGTAACCTAACTAGACAAATTGGAATCAGGATAAAGTTTGTCTGTTCCCCAGCATTGCAAATAATGGAACTCCAGTCCACAGATGAATGTGTGGCAAGTTAGAAATGCACTCTGTTAGCTCTGCACCTTGCTGAACAGCCTACCTGTGATCCGTCTGATGTTTCTGATCCTTCTTCCTACTTCTCCTGCAGTATGTGCTCCCAGGCTGTGGCCAATTAAATGGACTTCAGAAGGGGAGTACTCGAAGATTTTCTAATTGTTAAGGTGGTGGTGGTGGGAGACAAGAACGCAGGCTTTAAATAGCAAGCAAAGAAGGTGTCTGAATCTCCCCACTTCCAGCTTTATTCCATTCCCCCTACTCCTATCACTACCTGATATTCTAAACAGCTAAACTGACTTCCAGCATAGCAAATATGGTGTGAATTCCTTTATTTTATTATTGTTTAGTTACACTAAGACTTGCTAGAAAATGATCCAGTCTAGAGTTTTTTAAATGTCTAGTGATGATGGATTCACTGTAGAATCACAGAATCAGTCAGGGTTGGAGGGGACCACAAGGATCAGCCAGTTCCAACCCCCTGCCATTGGCAGGGACACCTCACACTACATCAGGCTAGCCAGAGCCTCATCCAGCCTGGCTGCAAACACCTCCAGGGATGGAGCCTCAACCACCTCCCTGGACAACCCATTCCAGGCTATCACCACTCTCATGGGGAAGAACTTCTTCCTCACGTCCAGCCTGAATCTCCCCACTTCCAGCTTTATTCCATTCCCCCTACTCCTATCACTACCTGATATCCTAAACAGCTGGACTGACTTCCTGCATAGCAAATAGGGTGTGAGTTCCTTGATTTTATTATTGTTTAGTTACACTAAGAGTTGCTAGAAAATGATCCAGTCTAGAGTTTTAAATGCCTAGTGATGATGGTTCACTGTAGTAGTGTTGGCATCCAGTTACCATTGAAATAGAAAACTTCTTTGTTATTTGGATCAATTCCTAATTTCATCTTCCATCAATGAGATCTCAATTTTTCTTTGTTTGTTCTGCTGAGGTGCCCTTTTTGATCACATCTATTTTCCCTGCCCCTGCCTAGAACATGTGGTCACAGCACTCAGTGTTTTCACTGAAAAGCTTAGGTGGGGTGACATTCATTCTCCTCTTTGCCAAGTTCTGTGCTACACATGTAGATGCAAGCACTTGCCTTCAGGAGAATGAAATTCACAACTAGAAGGCAACTGGGCAGTTTATCATGCCTGTGGACAGCAAACAGCATTACCAAGTGAGCCAGCTCCTGCTCGTGTCAGTGATGCTGAGCTAGCTTACTTCTAGCACACGTATGCAGTGTTGGCAAGACTCTGGCAAGCACTGAACTGGTGAGCCGTGCTGCCTCTCCCTTGCACACCTCCTCGCCTGGATCATCGTATGGAAATGTTGCCACCTACTGGTTTCTAGCTAGTTGGCAGCTCTTTTAACCCACCTTCCCTTCTTTTGCATCTCCCGTGGCTGTGAGAAATCCTCACAGAGTTGATAATTAGTACAACTACCGGGATCTCAACCTCATCCTACAGCTCTGCCTGAAGCACTGGCTGACCACACTGGGCAAGCTTCATAAATCAAAGCAGCAGCAGCAGCATAACCCCACTAGATGTACTGAAGAGTCATAGGTGGTAAAGCTGTGTCCTTTACCTGTAAAGTGTTTAGGAAATAAGCAACCTCAGCCCCAATGACACGGATGTTGTTCACGGCGCTGACGTAGGTGCCTTTTGCACCTTCTTTCCAGTCAACAGCAATGCAGTTGATGTTTTCCACTTCCAGTAACAGCTGATGTGGGAACACATAAAGCAAAGTACTTAAGGAAAGAGCAGAGATTGGTCTTAAATTAGAAGAAACATTCAAAGGTAACATTAAAATTAATTTTCTCATTCCTAACCAAACAGGACCCTTCAGTGTAGCCTGTGCTGCAATTAAACACATATCTTCATAGAGATGCTTCACAGAGCATTAGGGGTTGGAAGGGACCATGAAATATCATCCAGTCTAACCTCCTGCCAGAGCAGGATCACCTAGACTAGGTCACAGAGGAACATGTCCAGGTGGGTTTTGAATGTCTCCAGAGAAGGAGACTCCACAACCTCTTTGGGCAGCCTGCTCCAGGTCTCACCACCCTCACTGTAAAGAATTTCTTCTTAATCTCCAGTCTAAATCTGCCATCCTCAAGCTTAAAGCCATTGCCCCTCCTGGCACTTGCTTTCAGCAATCATCACCTCACATTCCTCAGTCTGGGGCTTGCCACACAATTGCACTGTAGTTTCTATCTGACTTTCCTTGAGGGATGTTGGTAACTTCACTAAATAGCTTAGGAAATAGACTTCTTGACCAAATGCCTTTAAAACTGAGGGAGTCACATCAGGCTGAAAAAGTTTAGAGTAGAGTAGAAATTTCTATTTCAGTAAAGAAAGCTAATACATTGGTCACAGGCTTGCAGAGATCAGTGGTTTTTTATTTTTTTTTTCCCCTGGAAGAATTAAGTATTAAAGTCTGCAGTTGTAGCTTTCTGTAACTAAGGTTCACTTAAGACTTGAGAGAGAAAAAGGAGTGTTCTTCAAAAGAACTAACAAAAGTTGATCCATGATGAACAGCTGCAGGTGAATGACAAGGGAAACAGAAACTTGAAATGATAGTGCATTGAATCCTGGACTCTGTAGGCACCATAAGTGCATAGAGTGGAGAAGCAGATAGACTTGCCCTTCTTTTCAACAGAAAAATAATATGGAATTTTAATATTCATAGATTTATGAACAAAAATAATGCTGCAAATCTGTTAGTATCCAATGGTGGTCTTTTCCTAGCTTGTCCTTTTCCCTGCTAGCACGGAAGAGGCAAAAATTAGTGCAGATTTCCTTAACTATCAGAGCCAAGGCTGTCACTGACACAGTACTCTCTGCTGGTTTTGTGGCAGCTTCCACATTTTAGATTTGAAATCTGAGGAGCAGTGAACCAGAACAGTATTTGTAGACTGAAACTTGAGCTTTTTAACTCAGGAAAGTCTTTTGACTGAAAGCCAGTTCAGCTGGTGAATCTAACACAGTATTCTGGGGACATCTGTGTTGATTTTATTGCTTTTGTCTGATGTGTTGGGTTTGGAGATGGAAAGTGTCTAGGGAAGCATAATGTCAGAGATGACCAACAATCCTTGGCTCTGCTGCATCTTCCAGAGTGATAACAGTTTGCCTCTTGGTATCTGCTATTGCCTAGTGACTTGCAAAGTGGAAGGTGACTAGCGCCTAAAGGATACTGACAGGTTGTAGTTACATCTGCTGATGAAAATCAGAGGATACTCTCTCATACCAGGCACATTTCTACCACCCAGCCTTTTTTTCCAGTGCTGCCAAATCCATGAATGATGAAGGAGGTATTTCTACGTGAGGAAAAATGTGATTTTTGGATGGTTGAGGAATTTATCGCTGAGATCACCTGTGTGTGAAGAGAAATAAAAAGTTTTAGTTATTAATACTTTTAAACGTTTTTATAAGCCACCTAGTCAATCCCTCTGTAGGACTCAAGGGACTACTTTGAATAGACAAAAGTCTGAGATTTTTGGAACTTCAAAAGACCCCTGTATCTCATCTTTTAAAGTTCCACTCTGGGTTTCAAAGAAGCTGTCCCCATGGGGTTTCTTCTGTGCCTGTCTGCTTTGCTTAATGCAGGAAGAACACCATCATACGGAGGCAATCAAAAAAGGGACACAGTGTTGCATGACTCCTGTTGACCTGAGTTGGATGAGTTCCTCCAGGGAGCAGCCCACCAGCTCCACATGTCCTGGTTCAGCTTGCCCTTTGCTTTCAATGTGCTGCTCTGTGCCAAAGCAACAGATGGGTTTTGTTTATTTGTTTGGGGGTTTTGGTTTGGGTAGGTTTTTGTTTGTTGTTGTGTTTTGTTTTGTTTCCAGGTAGGTGATGTTTCTATCCCTGTTTTTGTCATTGAGGTGTTTCAGAAAGGCAGAATTCCATGCAGGAATCATGTGTAAGAGGGGTGATGGTTATTCTTCACCCATGGCTGCGAGCTGTGTAGTTCTATGTGTCAAGTGGAGGGGACCAGGCTCTTTTTTGTTGTTCACAGTGATAAGATAGGGCACAATGGGTTCAAACTTGAACAGAGAAGATTTCAGCTCAACATGAGGAGAAACTTCTTTCCAGTGAGGGTGACAGAGCCCTGGAACAGGCTGCCCAGGGGGTTGTGGAGTGTCCTTCTCTGGGGACTTTCAAACCCCACCTGTTTGCATTCCTGTGCAGACTACCCTAAGCGATCCTGCTTTGATAGGGGGGTTGGACCTCTTGAGGTCTCTTCCAGACTGATATATATTCCTTTTCTCTGATGGGGTTGTTTAGCCTGGAGAAGAGGAGGCTAAGGGGAAACCTTATTGCCATGTATAACTACCTGAAGGGAGGCTGTAGCCAGGTGAGGGTTGGTCTCTTCTCCCAGGCAACCAGTGACAGGAGGAGAGGACACAATCTCAAACCGTGCCAGAGGAGGTTTAGGCTGGATGTTAGGAAGAAATTCTTCACAAAAAGAGAGATTGGCTATTGGCATGGGCTGCCCAGGGAGGTGGTGGACTCACCATCCCTGGAAGTGTTTAAAATAAGAGTGGATGAGGCACTTAGTGCCATGGTTTAGTTGAATAGATGATGTTGGGTGATAGGTTGGACTAGATGATCTCAAAGTCTTTTCCAACCTGGTTAATTCTGTGGTAACAATATCTGACTGTCTGTGTTGTTTTCAAACACAGGGTCTGTGGTGTGAGCTCAGGAAGTTTGGGTGTGGATGAGGTGTGCCCTAGGTCATAGATACCTTAACATTTACTGGCTGGCAATTAGTACAAGATGTACTTTGACTTATTTTGTCATGAACAGAAGTGCTGAGTAACCTGCTGCTGAACGTTTCTTGTGTCCTCACATGTCCCTGCTCTGCAGATCATAAAAGCTTGTTACAGGTATAAGGTATCCTTAGAGAGCCTGGGCTGGATCCTCAGCATCAACTAGGATTGCTGTAAGCAATGATGTAAGTAATGGCAGTAATGGCATCATAGCTCATGCTAGAGGAATCCTGTGGAGCACAGAGGAAACTAGATTTGAGAGCCTGACAAGGATTTAGTGGTTTCATAGGCTGAAGTGTCGTGGTCCCAGTTCCTGAACTCACAGGTTGCTCCACGTTGATTTGCTTAGTATTTCAGGGTGTAAGCAGCCTGAGTAGTTCTATCTTTATTTTCAGAGTACAGACAGGTAAGAATGTGAAATCACTCCGATGTCAGGATGGAACGTGGCTTTGGAAACTGCATAAAATCAGTCTCTTCAGACTTCTGTTTTGAAATGTCACAATATCTTCCTAGCCGAGCTTCCCTGTAAGACAACAGTAATTGCTGTCCAATCTGAGTACTCAGGAGGCTGTTTATTTGCACTAGTCTTCAACTTTCCTCAGAGACCTAAATGCATGCAACAGGTAGCCTGCCATAACCCACATCCTGCCAGAAAAGCTGTTGTGTCTTACAGTTAGTTCTCAACACACTTTTTTATGCTTTACCCCAAAGTACATCCATTACTGTACCTTCAAACTGTCTTCTTTATCTGACTTGTTTTGCTTATGATTACTGACAGAGGCTTTTTAACTAGGTAACAAACATTTGTAGGTTTAGTCAGTTCTTGATGCTAAAAATCAATGTCACCTGTGAATGATTTCCTGTTTCTCTGGTGTAGAGAGAGAAGCTGATGTTCATATCTTCTGGAGAGTCAGGCAAACCTGTCAGAAGTCTCCCTGGTATCCCAGACCATGGTGGGTCATCTGTGAAACAGCCAAGCCTGTCATAGCAAACTTCTTTACCTGGAGAAGAGGAGAAAAAAATTGTTTGTATGTCAGACTGTCTGATGGTTGATGATGCATTTGAGACTACAGCAGATTGAAGAGCAGGAAAATGAGGGTTCCATTTTACAATTAATTTTGAAATTGAGATTCATTCTTGTTTCCTTTATGGTTATTGCCTGAAGCAGGTAGCCCAAGAGGAGGTAAATAATTTGAGGATAACCCAAATCAAGGCCCTGACATGGTTTTTACACTGGTTTTTTAGGCTTCTAAAGGATTTAGTTCAATTTCTTAAAAAAAAAAAGAAAAAAAGAGAGAGGGAGAAGTCTTTTAAGAAGTGCTTGTTAGAATTGCCCCTGCATGCTTCCTACTCCAGAGCATTGTGTCTCTGCTTGTAAGACTGTAGTCTATCTATGCACTATGAATGAAATGATAATTTCTTCCAGTACAGTACCATTTTCTAGATCAAACATGGCTCTTGATCACTTAGGTTCAACTTTTATGTTTCAGCACTGTGTGTTGGGCTGAGGACCCTGTTAGTGAGCAGTCCTTTGTCTGCATCTGTCATGGAATGACAGCACATGATAGAAGTAGCCCACATGACTCTGAATCTCTCTGTGAATTTTCAGTCCCAGGTCATGTCTCTTATATTTATAACAATAAAATTTAAACAGAGCAGAGCCTTTTAGCATTAGTTCTATGCACAGGAATAAACAAGTTGCCAAAACCTGCAAATCAGACTACAGCTTCAGTTCAAAGGAAAATATTAGTCATCCTCTCCTATATATTATTTCATCTGAATTCACCTTCTAGTGGTAGTTTATATTGATATAGTCTCACCTGCTGCTGTGCCCAGGAGATAAAATGCGATAATCCACATTCCAACCACCTAAAGTAAATTGAATATGCAGGTTAAGCATTTCATTTAGAGTGACTTATCCTTTTAAAAAGAGTGTAATGCAGAAAGAAATGCAGAGACCTGCCATTTGGAGAAGAATAAACTCCTACTCCAGTCAGAATACATTGGAGACACATCAGCTGGAAGGAAGTGTTGCACAAAGAGACCCAAGGCTCCTGGTAAATATCAATTAACCATAAGCCAGCACCATGCCCTTGCAGCAAAGGCAGCCAGGAGCATCCTGGGCTGCATTAGGAAGAATGTTGCCAGCAGGATGACATAGGTGACCCTTCCTGTCCACTTTTGCTGATCATTGCATTTCTTGCACAGCCAATGCTGCAAGCAGGTTGCTGAGGGAATAAGTCAGATCACCAGGTTTTGAGTTTTGCCAGCTGTGGAGATAACAGGTGAGAGGTGTAACAGAACGAATACAGTGATAACCTGTAACAAAATCTGGCTTGGGCTTGTCACTAGCAGAGACACTGAGGTGCTGCAGTGTGTCCAAGACAGGGCAGTTAAGCTGATGAAGGGTCTAGAGCACAAGTCTTCTGAGAAGTGGCTGAGGGGCCTGGAGAAAAGGAGGCTGAGGGGAGACCTTATTGCTCTCTACAACTCCCTGAAAGGAGATTGTAGTGAGATGGGTGTCAGTCACATCTCCCAAGTAACAAACAGCAGGATGAGAGGAAATGGCCTCATGTTGCACCAAGGAAGGTTTAGGGTGGATGTCAGGAAAAAATTCTTCTCTGAAAAGGTTGTCAAGCACCATAACAGACTCAACAGTAGCTGAGTCAGCATCCCTGGAGGTAGTTGTATTGTCTTGGGTTAATGCAGCTTGGTCTCACAAGCCCCTCTTTCCCCACACAAGTGGGAGGGAAAATAACACAAAAAAAAACCCTCTGGGTTGAGATAAAGAATTTAATGGGCTGAAACAAGGCACAATTACTTTGCAGAAAAACACAGCAAAAAGCAGAAGCAGCTGCAGAAGCCAGTGACAAAACAGTTCCTCCCCACCTAAGCCAGTAGCAGCCAGCACAGCTGAAAAGGTCAACCCCCCAAACCCTGAAACCAGAAGCAGCAACTGGAATAGGAAGCTTCTCCTTTACAATCTGGACTTCAAGGCCCATGATACTTTGCTGCAGCCAGCAGTTTAATTTTGAAGCTGGCATGATGGCAACATGGTATTGAATATACACGAGCAGATTCGACTCAACTTAGGACATGTATAAATATGGCATTTGGGGACATGGTTTGGCAGTGCTAAGTTAATGGCTGGACTTGATGATCTTCCAAACTAAATGATTCCATGATTCTTCTTTCAGATTCCATGATTCTCCCTTCCTTCATGTGCTGCTTTTACCCAGGGCTTTTTATATCCCTAACTTTATTTGGCTTCCTTTCCTCTCCACTTAGAATCATAGAATCAGTCAGAGTTGTAAGGGACCACAGGGATCATCTAATTCCAACCCCCCTGCCATGGGCAGGGACACCTCACACTAGATCAGGTTGCTCAGAGCCACATCCAGCCTGGCCTTAAAAATATCCAGGGATGGAGCCTCCACCACCTCCCTGGGCAACCTGTTCCAGTATTTCACAACACTCATGGTGAAGAATTTCTTCCTAGTCACCTGCCCCATGGCAAGGGTTCCATATGTTTCCCCATTCTTCCTCCCTTCTTGTTTGCCTCCATCCATTGTTCTCAATTTCCTCTTCTAGGTGTTTTCTGTGGTACTCACCACAGTTTTCTGTGGTACTCACCTGCCATTTTCAACATACTCTCTTTCTTGTAAAGGAAAAAATTTGAGCTGTCACCCTTGGTGACTGAGATAGTCCATTAGAAGTAATTAAGAATGGTCAATTTAGTATGTATATTCTTGCAATGTGGGGAACTGTCTCCAAAGGGGTAGCATTTGTCAGAGATTCAGCAGTGTAAGAAAGCTGGAAAACCAATGTTCCAGAGGCCATTGTCACTGCCAAATGCTCTCAGAAGCAACCAAGAAAACTGGGAATGTCAGAGAATTTGTCCTTCATGCTTGTATGCCAAATGTCAGGTAGGAGTCACCTATGTCCTTTTTTTTGGTGGAAGTTGGATTGCTTGGCTGTAATGATGTAGTTTCCTAACCAAGCAAAATGGGATAGGTCAGAATGCAGAATGTGTCTTTGAGCACTCTCTAATCAGCCCTGCAGTCCCTGTGTGGTAACAGCTCACTGTTTATGGGATAGGGCAGAGGAGCAAGGCTGAACACCTGAGCAGTGAGCTGGAGTTGCAAAGTGCAAAGCTAAGAGGAATCATGAAATTTCCTTAGAAATACAAATCTGTTCCTAAGTCTAATGCATCCTTTGATGCAGTTAACAGAGAATAAAATTAGCTGCTTGAGGAGAGTGGAAAGCAGAGGGGAAGTCTGACAGTGAGTGAGAGCGAGAGGAAAAAGGATCAGGAGTTATTCTATGCAGCTGGTGACAGACAAAACCAGAGAAGTCCTAACTGCCAGCCAAAAGGAACACCTCTGTCTAGCTGGAATATCTGTCATCATCATGATGAGAACCTCATGGCAGTGCAGGAAAATCATAGAAAATGTGGCTCACTAAATGAATTAGAGAGGTCAGTAGCATTTGTTTGTTTATTGGATAGCTCTCATGCTCAGGAGATGCATTGTCCATGGTGGGAGTGCTGTAGTAGGAAGGTTAATATAATTTCTTTTTAGACCCAAAATCTAAAAGGCAGCTAATGAGTAATGATTTTAGGAAATGTGGGAGGTTGTGGCCAAGTAAAAGGGATCAGTAGTTTCCTTTGAAGGCAGCAAATAAAAATGAATATACAGCTGGGAAAGTAATGGAAGGGGTAGAATTTTTCTTTCTTTCTTTTTTTTTTTGATGGTATTTTGATTCATTCTGTTATTGAGAGAGTTGTAGTGTGGGTAGGAGACAACGTTTTAGTGGGCAGGTTTTCTGCATTGGTCTATGTTAACTTAGTGACAAAAAGATGTCAAAGAGGTTAAGAAATGATATCTTGTAGCATACAATTTTATGGGGCAAAATTATTTTGCTGGTTTTTTAAGAGGCTTAGTGCTAAACAAGAGGAACTGGAACGACTTGTTCGTGAATGTGATCTTGGCAAGAAGGCTGCTGAGCTCACCCAGTGGACAGAGGACTGGCACTTCTAAGGCAAAACTAGAAAATTCTAAATTCCTGTTCAATTAGAAAGAAAAAAAAAAAAAACCAAAGCAAACAGTGAAACTGGAAATAGTCACAGACTGACATCCTAATGTGTAAAATCTACTGGAGAAGTGGTTGTCCTTCACAACAGGCCATGAAGTCACCTTCTAGACACTGTTGTTCAGACTGTGATTCATGGGCCACAAGTGGATGGTTTGTGAGATAGGAGAAACTCTGCATAATGACTGCCAAGTGTGTGCTTTGTATAATCACACACATGCACCACTCACCCTCCTCAAGACATGCACACAAGCACAAAGTCCATTCAGGAGGAACAAGCCCAAATCTCAGGGTCTTTAATTATCAGCATTTTAAACCTAATAATCTCACAGTAGTAAATAGATTTTTAAAAAGAATTAAACTAAGATACATTTCTTATCTACTTGCTAAGAATTTTACTCACAATTCTCTTATCACCTTTCTTACCTCTTCCACTGCTGAGCTGTAACAGATTACAAAATAGTTTTGTTTTGGGTTTTTTTGATGAAGATTGAGTATTCCACCTGGAATACTGTGTCCAGTTTGGGGCTCCCCAGTTCAAGAGAGACAGAGACCTGCTGGAGAGAATCCAACAGAGAGCCATGAGGATGATTAGGGGACTTGAGCATCTCCCCTGTGAAGAGAGACTGAGAGCCCTGGGGCTGCTCAGTTTGGAGAAGAGAAGACTGAGAGGGGATCTGATCAATGTCTATCAATATCTGAGGGGTGGGTGTCAAGTGGAGGGGGCCAGGCTCTTTTGGGTGGTTCACAGTGATAAGGAACAATGGGTTCAAATTTGAACACAGAAGATTTCAGCTCAACATGAGGAGAAACTTTGCAGTGAGGGTGACAGAGCACTGGAACAGGCTGCCCAAGGGGGGTTGTGGAGTCTCCTTCTCTGGAGACTTTCAAACCCCACCTGGATGCATTCCTGTGCAGACTACCCTAAGTGATGCTGCTCTGGCAGGGAGGTTGGACCTGATGATCTCTTGAGGTCCCTTCCAACCTCTGATATACTGTGGTACTGTGAAGAGGAAGAACAAGGAGGGGGCTAATAGAAATTGGGAATCAATAGCTAGGATTCACACAGGTTTCATAAGGAAAATGGCAATGCCAACATGTAAAAGTGTAGGCAGTAGAATTAAGACATGAGTTAAGGAATGTTTCATGCATAGAATTAAAAAGCTGCAATCTCATTGGTCCACTGCAGCATGAAATGGAGCAAAAGGCAAGGATGCAGCTGAATTAAAAGTTTTATGCTTTTTTTATTTCTTTCTCTACCAAAATCCAGTTAATGTTCACACCAGAAAAAAAATTATTCATGGTGATACTCTGTTCAGTCAATAATTCTAGCTGTAGAACAACTGCTGGAGCCACATATTTAAAATCACTGAAATTTGGTAATTCTTAGATGAGATTCTTAAAAAATAAAAATCCATCTAGAAAAAAACATTGATGATTTTTTATTAAGTTTTTGATTAAAAAGAAAAATCCAGAGACCCTGTGATAGGACAAGGGGCAATGGATATGAACTACAGCACAGGAGGTTCCATCTCAACATGAGGAGGAACTTCTTCACTGTGAGATTCACAGAGCACTGGAACAGGCTCCCCAGAGAGGTTGTGGAGTTTCTTTCTCTGGTGACTTTCAAGACCCATCTGGATGTGTTCCTGTGTGACCTGTGCTTGATTCTGTGGTCCTGCTCTGGCAGGTTGGACTCAAAAGTTCTCCAGAGGTCCCTTCCAATCCCTAACATCCTGTGAGCCTGTGAAAACTGACATGCTAACAGGTGGAAAAAATAGGATGAATGACCTCAGGAATTTCAGACCTGTGGGGTCTTAGTTCAACATCATCCTAAGGCAGAATAATGAAGCTCTCCACAGGATACACAGTCATGAAAGCAAAACTGTGAAAAACTGTTGAAAGCTTCAGTTGAGTAATAGAATTCAGTTATCTGACGTGACAAACTAACATGACATTCTTATAGGATCAACCTTAATTCTCATGATACTTGGATTTTAATCAGATCTGCTCTGCTACTTGATATTTTGGTTAAGAAAGCCAAATGGCACCCGGGCGTTGTTAAACAGTTAAGCAGATTAAAAATTAAACACATGGATTAAGTAGATTAAAGTAATTATTTCAGCTCTGACTACAGTGGCAGAGAACTCTAAGGTAATTCCTGGATTTACAAATACAGTTCTTGCTACTCTGCACCATTGTATCACATCATGACCAAGCAGTGATTGTGTTTGTGTAGCTGTTTTTTGGCCCTGTAGGTACTCCCTGCTCATGGCAGATATCCTCAGCAGGGTTTTAGAGGCATCAGTTCCTGGGCACTGGTGTTGCTGGACAGGAGCTCCCACTGAAAAACTACTGACATCTAGACTAAGGGATTAGTAAATAAAAAGTACAGGCCATGGAGGCTGGATTATGTTTTATGGGTTGGGAAATAAATGCTGTCAGACTGCAGATGATACTCGCAGAATGCAGGTGAACATTTGGGGAGGCAGAAACTGAAAAGGCCTTTGAAGTCTTGCTAATGTGTTATTGGTGGCTTCTGAAGTGTCAAGGAACTTGTTATTGTTTTCCACATATACAGGAGGGAGAATGGTATTTCCAGTATCTATTTTGTATTCCATATATAGATTAGGGTATATTTAAAGAGTACAGAGGTTCTGTTGGTGCTGCAGGCACAGGTTGGGGGACGGTTATTGAGCAAATGGAGAAAGCTGAGGAAATCTTTTCCATGAAGGTGGAAAAGAGGAAATGTGGAGAAAGCAGTAAGGCCAGGATTTTTTTGAGTAGGAGTGTGAAGGCTCAGAGTGTAGATGATTGTTCCCCAAAGATATAACCTGAGATTGGGAGAGGAGCAGTGATAACCAAACAAAGATGTAGTGGTCGAACAAGAACTCACCGTGAAAAATGAGTCTGAAATAGCCCAGCCAGGGCAAAAACCAGCCTAGTTTTAAGACAGTTTTATCACACAGTGAGAAGTGGTATGGGCAGGGATCAGTAATCTAGAAGGTGCCTTCCACTTTATTCTGTGTTTCAAAGAGGCCACATGGGAGGTTAAATGGTCACCTTAGCAGCCTAGCTGAGAGGTGGAATGGCCTTCATTGATATCATTGTGTTGAAAGCAAACACTGTTAGAGCTGGAACAGCCCTTCTGCAGTACCATTCTGCAGTGTTGGCTCATTTTCATCTGGCAGAAAAGCTAAGACTGACATTTTGTGCCTTTTTAGTCTTATGCAGGTTTTCCAATTTTCAGGACTACTTTTCCCCCATCAGTAGTGAGGTTTAAGTTCTTTACCTTCATGGCTTTTTGATTGTCACCATTTACAGGGCTTTTCCCATCTTTTCTTGCCTTACTACTCCAATCATACTTCCTGTATTTTTTGCACCGCCACTGCCCTTAAACAGAGAATATTTTTGTCAGTTCTGTCTTTCCAGTGCTTTATTTTTGTCCTTCATATTTTTCAGTAGTTTGGCACAGCACTCTGTTAGCAGTGTAAAAGCAACAAAGGAGAAACCATCCAGAAATTAGTGCATAAGCATTGGATATAGATTCATTGAAACCTTTTGGTTGGAAAAAAACTCGAGACCAACATGTACCTCTCTACAAACTCTTTTCAGGTAGTTATGGAGAGCCTCCTCAGACTAAACAATCCCAGTTCCCTCAGCCGCTCTTCCAAGACTCGTGCTCCAGACCCTTCACCAGCTTTGCTGCCCTTCTCTGGGCATGCTCAGAAACTCAAATTCCTTCTGGTAGTGAGGGGCCCACAACTGAACACAATATTCAAGGTGTGGCCTCACCAATGCTGAGCACAAGGATAGGATCACTTCCCTGTGCCTGCTGGCCACACTGTTCCTGATACAGACCAGGATGCTGCTGGCTGTCTTGGCCACTCGAGCACACTGCTGGCCCATGTTCAACCAGCACCCTCAGGTCCTTCTGTGCCAGAGAGCTTTCCAGGCACTCTGCTCCAAGCCTGTAGCATTGCATGGGGTTGTTGTGACCCAGCTGCAGGACCTGGTGCTTGGCCTTGTAAAACCTCACACTACTGACCTCAGCCCATTGATCCAGCCTGGCCAGAGCTCTTTGCAGATCATTCCTACATTCAAACAGATCAACACTCCCATCCTGTTTGATGTCATCTGCAAACTTACTGAGAGGACACTTGGTCCCCTCACCAGATAGCTGATAAAGTTGTTAAACAAGACTGACCCCAGAGTTACAGGTTAAATTTCCTGTTCTCTCAGCAATTACTGCATGGCTTTGTGCTTGAGGCATTTAGAGAACACTTGTTCATTGCACACCCAAGCACTAGAAAATTACCCAAAACTGTAAAAAGAAATAAGGAAAAGAAGATGACACAGTATTACAGTATATCAGAGGTTGGAAGGGACTTCAAGAGATCATCAGGTCTAACCCCCCTGCCAGAGCAGGATCACTCAGGGTAGTCTGCACAGGAATGCATCCAGGTGGGGTATGAAAGTCACCAGAGAAGGAGACTCCACAACCCCCCTGGGCAGCCTGTTCCAGTGCTCTGTCACTCTCACTGTAAAGAAGTTTCTCCTCATGTTGACACTAGTATCTTTAGGCCTCATAAAGAGATCCTGTAGGTATTTATCCATATGCAATTACCTGAAAGTACCCTATAGTTTTGGGGGGTTATTTACATGTAATTTTGTTGTTTGATCCCATTCTTTCCAAATGTACAACGAATATCATCATCTTTTCTAGGCACCAGGCTCACATAAGCTCTCTGCTCTGGGTAAGAGAATTCTCTGAGTATCTTCTGACCTTTTAAACTGAAGCTAAGATGGTGAGCTAGGGCATTAAATTGGAACAGCGACTAAGAAAAGCAATGAACATTCTTTTCTGGAGATGTTTAATGTGGGAAGCACTATAATAAAAGGTTAGCAAGTATGCAAAGTTGTACATGCATTTATTCATCCTTGGAGGATGTAGTAAGATCCAGGCTTTTAAGGTTTTTAGGTCAGTTGCTTAGAAATGGTGAACAACGTAAAGAAATTGCAAGACAATGCGAAGAAAACCCATTAAATATCAAATCCCTGGCCTCCTACTTCAGGACCTTGTACACAGTTCTGCTCTGATTTCCTAAATAATAGAATTCTCACCTTGACCCAGCACTGGAATTTCATAAGTTTAAATTTACAGAGAAAATTATGACCATTTAAGCACTACAAGCATTATATAAAACCCCAGACAACAAACATGATTCAGTTCTGGGAGGTGGCTGTGCCAATTCTGTGCTAACTAGGGAGCCTTCCTCTGACTTGCAGCCACCATCTGCCCACTTGTCTGTCTTTCCAGGAGGATGTTTCACTATTCCTTTGTATTATTAGACTACTACTAAATTCAATCAACTCAAAGACCAACAATATTTTCCTTTTATCATTTCTGAAGTGCAGAATAACCCTTGCTGATGACTAGTTCAAGTTTCTCTGTATGTGATAGTCTAACAAAATACCTCGTTTGCCACGTTCCTCTATAGAACAGCTCTGTGATTTTTCCTCCTTTCCAGTCTCTCCTTAAGCTTGCAGCTCTCCTGGTAACACTTGATTTGGTAGCCAAATTTATCCTCCTTTCTCATTTCAGCTATTGTTTGTGTTCTCAGGCATTGTCCCTTTTTAAAAACAAAAAGTCCAGATTCCACCTGCAAATTCTGTCATTTTGTTATTAAAAAAAACCAACCAAACAAACAAGAAACAAACAAAACTAGGGATGCCTTCAGTCTTAAATTAACTTAATCCCACTGAATCCACACAGTTTTCCTGGCTGCATTACATTATCACAGCCCAGAAATTCTCTTCCCCTACTGGGATTTCCTGGAATTGAAAAGTTTTATGCCTTGTAGATGTTGCCAGGGACTCCTCAGGATCACTGAGTGGTGTTGTTTACTTTACTCCTGTTGACTCAGACCACACCATTTAACCCTGTCCTTTTTTAAAGCAGGAGTTCTCACACTCCTCCAGCCTCAACCAGCAGTTAGTAAGGATGCTTGCCCGAACAGCTTACCAAGTTTTCATCCATTTACCTCTCCAAATGCAGGAAGGGTTGTTGCTTTGCAAGCTCCGTTCAGCCAGCTCCCTGTCAAATCCTGGTTGCTAGCAGCTCTTTTCACTTGGAATCCATCCCAGGATGGTGGGTGTGGACCTGCCCACATGGCCTCTAATTATAGGCTTCATGTGGGTGAGTGAGAACCTTAGTAAGAGCAATGCCCTTATTGCTGGATTATAACAGATGTTGCCTTTTCTTGTCTCTTGTCATATCTAATTAATCAACATTTTCACCTCTTAAGGTTTTGTTAACGGGCCTGATGAAAAGCCAGGCAAAGCCACTTTGGCCCTCAGAGGAGTTATTCCATGTAGCATTCCTGCCAGTCAACACAAAATGTTTACCTGAGTTACCTGCTTGTTGTAAACTACTGCTACAGGCAATGGGCTGAGCCTCCTCTGTGGGGAAGTTCAGAACAGGAGCATAATTTCGTTGCTCTGTGGCACCTTCTGGAAGTTACCAGCTCTCTGCTTGGTCTCTGATGTACATGCCCTGTGAAGCAAACCTTTGGAGATGTTCATGCAATCAAGTCTGGATATTTTTTTACAGAGTGTGGGCTAGCTTCTTTAAAAAAACAAAAAAAAATGAGGTGGGGGGAGTAAGAAAAAATGGTGTTACAATTTAGAGACAATATAGATCCCTGAGCATTTATGAGCTTTTGCAAATGGAGTCAGTCAAGCTCTGTGTACACACTACCATTTTGACTAATCTGTGTTGTCTTTGGCCATGTGAGATTCACAGATTAGATGTCTCTGTATCAAGCTCTCTCACTGGTTGGCATGCTCTAAATATCATAGAGTCATACAATTGTTAGAGTTGGAAGGGGCCTCAAGGATCATCTAGTTCCAGCCCCCCTGCCATGGGCAGGGACACCTCACACTACCTGTTCCAGTGTCTCACCACCCTCATGGTGAAGAACTTCTTCCTAGCATCCAATCTGAGTGTACCCATTTCTATTTTTTTTCCATTCTCCCTAGTCCTATCACTACCTGAAACCATAAAAAGTCCCTCCCCAGCTTTCTTGTAGGTCCCTTTCACATACTGGAAGGCCACAGTAAGGTCTCCTCTGAGTCTTCTCTTCTCCAGACTGAATAATCCCAACTCTTTCAGTCTGTCTCCATAGGAGAGGTGCTCCAGCTGGCATCCAGCTGACAGTATTGTGATCCACTGAGAGCAGAGAAAGCACAGCCACTTTCATTCAAAAGTGTAGCAGGAGGAGAAGGATAGGATGATAATAATCACAATACAGATTTGTGTGTTTGTTTCCTCTAAAACCTGTTTGTGACTTGCCCATCATGTAAGTTCCAGGTTCTCTTTTTGTGGTGTGGAGGTTGTGGGTCACAACTATGTCACAACCTAGGTCTTTCAGCTCCTGGGTGAGATCTCAAGTCACTATCTACAGGATGAGGGCTGTCATAATCATCTGTTCAGGCAACTGTGTAAGAGCAGCTGTCATTCTTGTGCAAGGAGTGATTCAAGTGCCTAAGGGCAGGAAGTAACTTGACTTAAATTTTCAGTTCATTCAAGATGCTGATTTGTGGTCTTGAGAGATGTGTATTACCTGAGAAGGTATAATTTCAGAAAAAAAACCACCAAAAATATGTTTTGGTTTTTTTTCCATGTGTTGAGTTGTGGATATAGCACTCAGCCTGCAGCTATTGTAAAAACACCAAGCCCAAGAGTGGCTGTCACTCCTTGTAGCACATGGCACCTACATGAATGTTTGGATCTGAGACTGGCTCCTGCTTGTAAATTGGTGCAAGCCAGTGCCACATATGATGACAAACATTTGAAAGAAGTCTCAGAGGAATCTGAAAAAAGCAGTGGCTAGTCAGTGTCTGGATCTCCTATTGAATTGCTGCTTACACTGAAGATGTATGCAATTCCAGATAAGACAGAAGAGATCTAGCTAATAAATTATCTACAGCCTTAGTCTATATTCATTGATTGGAAGATGGAAATTTGGCAGGAGTTTTGAGACCTGTATCTCCTCAGAACAATATAGCTCCTAAGTCCAGGGAGGAATGATGAGGCTGGGAAGCCACAGGAAAGAGACAAGGAATGTCATGTGCCCCATTTGTCAAAATATTGGCATGTAAGCTAAATGGAAAGCAGCCAGTGAAACTGGCATCACTATTCATCATGAAATATTTGAAATTGCTGAAAATCAGGACCCTTTGAAATGCTTTTAGGGGATCAGGATTGCTGGATATGCTCAAATATTTGGCTATAGTTTCCATGGGGTAGGTTCTTTGTGTGTGAGTGCTGAAGCAGTGCCACCAAGTCCCACCCAGCAGTACAGTTACAAACCAAACCAGAAGTGCACACTTGTAAATGTGACAAATGTCCACATCAGCTGAAAGTTGTATTTGGCAAGAACAGAAGTTTACCAACTTCCTTAGTTCGTTTACTGATCTGCTATATACATTTCTAAGTGGCAAACTGGTTGATGCAGGGGGGCTGTATACATTTTCAACGCAGACTTTCACTGTCTGTGTGTTTCAGAGGGACTACACAGTAGAGCAAATAAAATTAATGTAGGTTGGTATGACAAGTAGGAATTTACAGTGAAAAGAATTTCTAGTACATGTTGAGGTCTGATTTCTTTTAGGAATGGTCAGTTCTTCCAGGTCTGGCTGTGTGTCTTGGAGGAGCGCAGTAGATTTTTATGGTGAGTAAGAAAAGGCTGGGGTTTTGCAGTTGCTTCTGACAATAAGCAAGTGAGCACAAGCCAGATGGTTTTATTAATGCCAGCCTAAGAATTATTAAGGACACCAATGCATGCAGAATGATAGTAGTGGCCTTCACATAGGTAGGAAACACAGGATCAAAACACTCACTGAGAATCATGTTCTCCAAAGGAATCTCAGCAGCCATATTTCAAGTGCAGCACTGCAGGAATTACCAAGGCTTTCACAGAAAGACAAGTGAATAAAATTATAAAAGCAGCATTTTTCTCTCTCACTGCAATTTTAGATTGAAGACGATTTATGAATTCCTTAGCTTGGATGGAGGTCATCTAGAAGAAGCTTTGTGTATTCCCTAGAGAATTTCTAGTAGGTGTAGACAAAGACCACTCACCACCTTGGAGAATCTTGCCTTTAGTCTCTGAGTGGCAGGGCCATGAATAAAAGACACTTGTGATATTTCTACAGTTTAACTCTAATGTGTTCATTCTGGCCAAGTGAACAAATCTTACATCAGAGACAAACCCAATTTGTGTTAGTGTATCTTTCCAGCATCATACAAGAGCAGTAAAAGGAATATTTTGGAGATGATAAGTATGACCTCCTGTAATACAGGCTGCCTGCTATTTAAGTCATTAAATCAAGCAAAAATAATGTTAACTTCTGATTTTGTGAGGTGGAGACGTAGGGAGCATGGTATCATTTAAAGGAAACAGCAGTAGGAGAGAAGTCTAGAGCAGGTGGTGAAAGTAAGTGAAGAAAGAGAGAGAGCCAGTAGGGACAGCCAGGCTTTCTTTACAAGTAATGGGCAGAAAGAAAGGGAAGTGGATGAACTCCATTATTCTCAGTGCTTGATCTCCTGTTAATGCTAGACTGGTACACCTACTTGGAAGGTGCCAGTGAAATAAAGGAATAACTGTAGATTTTCCTTGGAGGTTGAAAGGCAAATATAAGTCTTTCATGTTTAGACTGATGTAAGAATGGCTCTGACAAGCTTGGATACAGATGAGTATCCCCTTGTCCTCAGCTCTGGTGAGGTCACATCTTGAGTATTGGGTCCAGTTTTGGGCACCTCAATACAAGAGAGATGTGGAGGTGCTGGAGCCAGTGCAGAGGAGGGCAAGGAAACTGGGGAAGGGCCTGGAGAATAAATCTTATGAAGAGGGACTGAAGGAGCTGGTTAGTTTGGAAAAGAGGAGGCTGAGGGGAGACCTCAGCTGCTCTCTACAGCTACCTGAAAGGACACTGTGGAGAGGCTGGTGCTGGTCTCTTCTCACAGGTAATAAGTGATAGAAGAAGAGGGAATGGCCTCAAGCTAGGACTGGGTAGGTTTGGACTGGACATTAGGAAAAAAAAATTTCATGTAAAGAGTGGTCAGGCATTGGAATGAGCTGCCCAGGGAGGTGGCTGAGTCACCATCCCTGGCTGTGTTTAAAGGTGGTTTGGATGTGATACCTAAGGATATGGTTTAGGGGGTGAACTTTGTAGAGTAGGGCTCTGGGTTGGACTTGGTGATCCTGAGGGTCTTTCCCAACCTGAATATTTCTGTGATTCCATGATTCTTGGAACCAAGCTTGCCAGCTTGGACTCTGGGCTTCTCCAAGCTTTTCTAGGGGGGAGGAGGGAAAGGACAAATAATGGGATGAAAAGGTGGCTGACACCAGTGCCAGCCTGTATTTTCACATATTGCTTATGTTTCTGGTGTTGCAAGACAGTTGCCCCATCTGAGCTTGTGGTGGCTGGGAGGAGAGGTGTGTTTTTGTACAGCACAGCAACGTAGGTGTGCTCTGTTTGCGTGAGGGCTGCTGGTGATGCATGTCCTTTCCGGAAGTTTTTAGCTCTTTGGTAACTGAAGGGAAAGAACAGATTCTTGACTCTGTTTTATCTTGGAAATATGCCATAAAAAATGGATTTATGCATGCTGTCAACTTCTGCTTACTATTTATTGGAAGCAGAATTACTTCAAGCAGCTTAGAGACTATTTGAAACTACGAAGTCCCTGGAGATGCAAAAGAATACAAAAGCCACAAGTTTTGCAGAGGGCTTATGTGGATAGATTTGCTGATAGGTCAGTGAGCAATTTTTTATCCTCCCAGTAGTCACCCTAACCCCAAGCAGCTCTGGTTTTGGAAGAATAACTCAAATAAATGTTGGGAATGAACAAAGATTTAAATTTTTTACTTCTGTCCTAGAAGCCTGCCAAACATAACTGTTAGAGCTGGGGGTTACACAGAATACCCTCCTCACATCCCAAAGATTTCATCTTACCTTCCATATAACAGATTGGAGTCTCATGTAGGAAAAAAAAATAGTAATGTGCACTGAAGGAAGAGAGTGGGGGAACTGCAGGTAAATAATTTTGCTATAAAAATATCCAGGAGGAAATGCAAGAGAAGGGAGTGAGGCAATACCCCTGCAAGAGTGTTAGCTGGGAAAATAGACTTGTTCCTGAGCAATGTGACCTTACAGGTGGGTTGGTAACTGACATGACATAACTCTGGGCTGAAAAATATTAAAACCAGATTTTGGCTCTACAAAAAGTACCTTCAGCATGTGTGTTTTGCAGGCATTGATTCACTGTAATCGTTCACTCACTTCTGGTGATAAGATAAAACCTCCAACCTAAATTAGATGTACAGGGAAAAGTCAGAAAAAATTACAGAAATACAACTATCCAGAAAAGAATTCATTTTTCTTAGGGAAACAGAAGCCCAAAGAGAGAAGCAAATCCTGATTAAACCAAAAACAAAAACATGTGGGAACTTGTGAAACACAGATTATCTAGAGAAGAGAAAAAAAACCCCCAACCTGATGTATTTTTACCTGGAGAAAATGATGGAGTTTCTGTAAGCAAAGATGCTTACAAATGATACAGTCAGGGCTATAAAATGGCACAACCAGAAAGGAGATCATCCTGAAGGTAGAATGAAGGCACTGGGGAGGCCTTCTGTACAAAAGCCTTGTCAAGCTTCACCTCTAACACAGGTGAAAGACCAAAAGGACTTGAAAGACTGGACATTAGGAAAAACTTTTTCCCAGCAAGAGTGGTCAGGCATTGGAATGAGCTGCCCAGGGAGGTGGTTGAGTTGCCAACCCTGGATGGTGTTTAAAGGTCGTTTGGATGTGGTTCTTGGGGATATGGTTTAGGGGTGAACTGTGTAGAGTAGAGTAGGGTTATCGGCTGGACTTGGTGATCCTGAGGGTCTTTTCCAACCTCAATATTTCTGTGATTCCTGCAAATTGATGATTCAATTACAAGGATTTTATTGATATATTCTAGGGTAGCAAGAAAAAAAAAATCTGAAAAGTCACAGAAGTAAAATGGATCAAAAGTGGGATGAGAAATAACTGCATAAGCTGAACATGGAGGTCTTGGTCTGTCAGTTCTATTGAATGAATTTTAATTATTCTCCTGCTTTTGGTTTTGGGCTGGCAAATATTTACAAGGGCCGTTTTGATACGTGATGCTTTTGGGGAAGAAGACGTTGTGTTGTGCTATGCAAAAGAGAATTTTAGTCCTGTTTATGGGAAACTTTGACCAAAATGGTCCTTGTTTCCTGATTAGCATATCTGCATACTTTATGACAAGCATGCTTTTTTCCTGTGTGACCTACTCTAGGTGATCCTGCTGTGGCAGGGGGGTTGGACGCAATAAACTTTTGAGGTCCCTTCCAACCCCTAACATTCTGTGATTCTGTGATTTTTTTTTTTTTCTCTGAAAATGGTATCTCTAATATTTCATACAAAGTAAATATAGATGATATGAGTGGAGCATAGAGTTATTACCTACTGTCACTCTTCACTTCTTCTCTAAGAGACTTAAGAGGTTTGTTTTTGTGTGTGTATATTTTACCACACCCCACTGCCAAAAGAGTGTCATGAGAGAGAAATGTGACTGAGGCTGAATTGCTTTCTAATGGCTTCATTAGTAATTTACCTTCAGCAGAATTTTCATAGTGAACAAATGCTTAAGGAGTATGAAATGAAATTTGTATTGTATTTCTGAAACACTTATGGTCTTACAGAATATTTCAATAATGCAGAAGACTGAATGCAAATTGTAATATGTCCTTACAAGCCCCAGACAAATGAAGCACATCTGATTTAAAAAGTGCTACCTTTCAACATGACAAACACATCAAATGTGCATCTCACTTGACATTTTAAAGCTGCAATTTCAGTGGTTCAAAAAAGGTGACTTATCTTGCTGTGAAAATATGAAAGAATTACCTATTCCAGTCTTTGTCAAGGGCAGATTGTCTTGTGAAATATCAAGCCCTTGCGTTTTTTGGACTGGTGCCATAACACAAAGTGATTGTATCCAAACATGTCATACAAGCAACAACTTCAAATGCAGGCAAAACAGGAGGAAGACTAATTGCTACCAGCAACAAACAACTGCTGTCAGTGTTTAGGGCTTTTTTCACCTGTACCTCATAAAAGTAAATTTCTTTAGCTCTGCCTATAGATGTTTTAACAAAGAAGTGCAGTGTTGGTGTTCGCTATACCAAACAATGAAAAATCACTCAGGAAACAGAATATGACCAAAAAAAAAAAGGCAAAGCAGGGCAATACAAGGGAAAGAAATTAATACAGTATTTTATTTTTAGCTGAAATGATTGGGTGAGAAAAACGTATATTTTTAAGTGGGCCAATCAGCTGGACCACCTTTACAGCACAGTTTATCAGCCCATATAAGCTGTCGTGTTTTGTCAAAATGCTGTTGAAATCGAGAGGGCTTGAAAGTAAGAGCTTCATTTATTGTTCATAAAAACATCAAATTAATTTTTAGAATGGCAAAAGTGGAGAAGCCAAGTATGGAGTCAGGAGAGGATGGGTTTTATAGGAGCCCTGAGTTCAATGGGACATTGGTTCCTTCTTGCAAGAAGCCATGGCCCACATTGCATTGTCCATACTGCTGCATCAAGTCATTAGATCCTGTGACCCAGTCCAGTGCCTGCCTCTGCTGCACACTTTTCTGTGACTCCAATGTTTACATTTCTTCTGCTTTAGTTTCTGACTGTAAGAAAGGGAAAACAAATCTTTTTTTCTCTCCCTTAGCATCCTTTATTTATGCCAGCCTGGGGCAGAGAGCTATGCCTGATTTGTGAAGGATATTAAAGATGGGGTAATCACTAGCTGTAGGTGTTTCCCAGCTGTGTGGAGGGATTGTTTTGTACTTCTCCAGGGGAGTGCAGAAGAGAGGAGTCCCTACTTACACAAGAAGCGTATCTTGCCTAAGGAATTTCCCTAAAGGATTAGAGGAGGATGAGTTCCCAGTTCGGGATGGTGTCTGATCCTAACCGGAATGAGTAGTGGTGGTAAGCATGCTGAAGCAGGAGGTCTGAGGAGGTAGACAGCTGATCTGTCAACTTTGCTGCAAACCTCCTAAGTAAGCTCCTCTGGCAAACTTCATAGGAGGTGACTGGATTCTGACATCTCAAAATGACTGCTGCATAATTTGAAACACACCTGTTCATCCCTCACGTTCAGCCTTGTGTAACTCATCTCATTACCACCGGCTGGCAAACCTCATGGGAGGTATTCTGGAAGAGCTGGTTGTGAGGTTGGGACAGAACAGTCACCCAATGTGATTCACACACAGGATTTCTGTTCCCAAATGATAAACCTCCCATTGGACTGAAAAATTTGCTGTCTGTCTTAGACCACAGTGGGCAAGTAAAAACCTAAAGGCCTGGGAAAATTGTTGTGATTTATTGAAGGAGCTTTGCTAACGTTTTGCTGTTGACTGAGTCAGAATCACAGAATGGTGAGGGTTGGAAGGGACCTCTGCAGATCATCTAGTCCAATCCCACTGCTGAATCAGGTAAATGAAGACATATCCTCTTCCAGACAATGTCCTTTTGTGTGGTTAGAGTTGTCATAGCAGGTAACCACGTCATTCCTCGCTGAGCCTCAGCAGAGTGCCAGGGCTTGCCACGTGCTTGGCTGCACGGTTCCACAGCCACAGAACACAGACCTGGGGAGGGAGGAAGAAAATATTTTTCAGCACAATGGGTCGCTTTTTGAGCAGCAGCCCAAGATAATCAATATAAATCACATTCTTATTTCACAAAGCCTGAATTTTTAATAGACTGAGAAACAGGAGTCCTAGCAGACTGAGAACGTAAAGTGCACGTTAGCAAATTATTTTTTTTTTTTAAAGAATTACTGCTTAATGACTAATTATTGAATTTTAAGACATGCTTGCCTTTATGCTCAGACTCTGTTAGCATTTTAACTTCAAGCAGGAGTGTGCTTTCAAAGGAAAACACTGCATTTTCCCCACTTACCACACAGGAGTGGTGTCAGAACATATCAGATGGATTCATTTTAGTTAAAACTAAAGCAAGAGGTGTGCTCCAGCAGTGTACCTAATGTACTGCAGATGCCAGTGAGTGCCTGGTCCATGGGATCAGGTTGGATTCAGCCTAAAGTTCCCTGTAACCTAAGTGTGCTGTTGCTCTGTGCAGATTTGTTTCTTCTGTGTTGTACTACATGTTAATGAAGATGCAGACACATTTTAGGATAAAAACTTGCATCTTTCTTACAAGTGCAGGACTTAGCCCCCCCCCCCCCCCCCCAAAATTTCAGACTCAACATCTCTCTGTTCTTTGGGGAAGCTTGGCTGCAGTGCTGACCTGGTTGGAGAATCTGTTAGCCAGCCAAACTCTCAGGTACTGCTACGAAATTCAGATTAGGCTTTTAGTTTCAGTACTTAAACCCCCTTGCTGTAAGGGTAGTGATACCATATTGAGGTGTTTCCCCTTTTTCTGTTTGTAATGTTTGTTTGGGGTTTTTCCCCACCCCAGACCCATGGAACTTGAACACCATTAGATGTGTACTCACACATTTCCATTCTCCCCTGATATTATTGTGACTTCTTCAGCTCCCATGCAGCCTCTGTCTGTGTGACCTCGATGCTTTTTCCAGAGAAACTCAACTTTTGAAATGTTCCCAGGAATTTCTGTGTCAATGTAGTTTAAGTATGTGTTGCCTGGTTTGAAAGTTCCTCTGCCAAAAAGAAAAGCACAGATGTGGTGTTCTGTGTTGTTTACAAATGGGGGGGGGTGGGGGGGTCGGGGGGTGGAATTTTGCTGCAGTTTAGGCAGAAAAGGAGATGAGTTGTGGGGTGCTAAGAGAGTTGAAATTTTGGGTACTGTTGTTAGCATTTTCTTGCCTTTTTTTTTTCCCCCCAAGAATTACCAATCAGTTATGTTAGACAAAATTTTACCTTAGAAAGTGCTCTTGGAGAATATGTTCCTTAGGGAATGCAGAAGGGCTTACACAGATCAAAAGCTTTCAGCTTAGCAGTAGCAGAGGATCACATCACAAGGTCCAGAAACATCAAATTCTGTCTTCTCTGCTGACTAACCGTTCAAGCCAATCAACAAACTCCTTCATGAAGTCTTTGGACTTTGTTTTTCATAGATAAAATGGATCAAAGATTTTTTTGACAAATGTTGTGACAGGGTTAACTTAAGAAAATGTTAAAAAGCCCTCCAAAAGTATTGTAGTTATAGTTATTTATCTCTCACACTTCTCAGGTAACCATTTTTTGGTAAGAATTAGAAGGGATTGTTTCATTGAAGTTTGTACTGATTTATTCCTCCAAATCAGTAGTGCTGTTTTTTTGTCTTTCCTGAAACTGTTGGGGTGGTGCTGGGTGCTCCCCAGAATGGCTGATGCTGAATAAGCTTTTTGGAGGTAGCTCTGAGGACTAAATGTCACTTTTTTTTTCCCCACCCCTTTTGGATGAAGCCTATGGTGTAGATGCCAGAGGGTTTGGAGCACGTCTGCTATGGGGACAGGCTGAGGGAGCTGGGGTTGTTCAGCCTGAAGAAGAGCAGGCTTGGGGAGACCTAACAGCAGCCTGGCAGTACCTGAAGAGGGCTACAAGAAGGATGGAGAGAGAGACTGTTTACAAAGGCCTGCAGTAATAGAATCAAGCAATGGCTTCAAAGTGGAGAAGAGTAGATTTAGATTGGATGTTAGGAACAGGTTCTTTACTATTAGGGTAGTGGAACAGTGGAACAGGTTGGCTGGGAAGGTGGTTTGGGCCCCATGCCTGGAGATATTCAAGGTGAGGCTCAACAGGGCTCTGGGCAACCTGATCTAGTTGAGGATGTCCCTGCTGACTGCAGAGGGGGTTGGACTGGATGACTTTTGGAAGTCCCTTCCAACACAGACCATTCTATGACGATTCTATGAGTCTATATACAATTGAAAGTCCTGGTGGTACCTACTCAGAGAGATATACAGAAGTATACAAATGACTTAGGTGTTTAAATTTTTGTGCCTTTCAGGATGAAAATACTAGATTAGTTCCCCCAGCCTTTGTTTTGCCATGGAGTTTATTCTAGATGTCTGGAAAAAGATCTCTCTTCAAGCAAGTCCAAGTCAAAAAAGTTTTATGAGTGTTTCTGCTTGCTCTGAACCATGAAGAAAATTATAGTTTACATTCATGCCTTCTGTGGTATCAGTGTTAATTATAATGGGATGCACATTACATAGAAATTACCTGCAGGTGTAACATTGCAGTTGTGTATTTGTAACCAAAAGTCCTCCTGGTCCAGCCCAATAACAGGGACAGTGGAGCCTGGCCTTTAATATTTAAACTGTGCTCTGGACAAACCTATGAATTTTAAATTCAGATTTACTGGAAAAAGCCAGGCTGACTGGCCAGGAGTCCCAGGCTCCAGAACAGTTCATAAGCAAGCTTCAACTTTCTTACTCGTGTATTTCCTGGAAGAGGGAATGATTAAATAACCATACAGCATGAAGCTCTTTGTATTCTCAGAGAAGATCACAGAATTATTGAGGCTGGAATAGACCTCTGAGATCATCAAGTCCAGCTTATGACCTAACACCACCACATTGACCAGACCATGTCTCTAAGTGCCACATCCAATCTTTCCTTAAACACCTCCAGGGATGGTGACTCCACCACCTCCCCGGGCAGCCCATTCCAATGTCTGATTCCCCTTTCTGTGAGGAAGTGCTTCCTGTCCCCAAATGGTGGTTGAGTCTTTGCCCTTGCCCACTTTGCTATGCTAACCATTATTCCCATAAAATAAAATAAAATAAAATACAGAACAGGAGAGAGACCAGCAAGCAGATTTTGAGCACAATCTGTATCATGAGGATCTTCAACCACCTAGCAGCCACTTTGATTGCCAGTGTAAATCACAGATCACAGAATGAGATGAGACAGGTAAAAGCAGCTGTCTGTTAATTCAGTACGGTAGATATGATAGAGGCATTTTTTTCAACAGTCATGTTAAGCTTACTTGTCAATGGTATATTTTTTCCTGATCCCATTAGTTCCAGTCAAGGCTATGTCTATGTTTCCCTTCATGGTTTCCTCTGCAGACACTCTGACATGTATTTCCTTTCGCCAGCCTTTGAAAGCAAAATGAAACAGATTATGGTTGTAGAGAGATTTCTTTCTTAATGGTAGAGCTTCTCACATCTTTCAATGCCTTTCAGGGAGAGGAAAGGATTGCAGAAGTGTGCTAGCAAGCAAATCAAATCTCACTCTTTATTAAGGCAAATGTTAATTCTGCATCGTTCTGGTCATATTACCTTTGTTGTCAGTGGTCTAAATTACAGATCTAGTATTTGCTGACCTACTGACTATGGTGCTGAGTATCTCATTTATTGTGTCCAGTGCTGTACTTTGCTTTTCCACTTGGCATCAATTCTAATTTTGTAATTCCTTACACTTGCTAGTAGTTTGGGACATCTCATGGGTAGCATGTTAACTCTCAGCTATGAAGTGGGGTTCACTGAAGTGCTGTGCTGTTGTTAAACAAAACTCATTGCTTTCCCAGGGTGAGCCCAATGTACCATCTGGTTAGGGTTTCTCTTATAGTTGTGCACAGCTCAACAGCTGTCATGAGATCCTGTCACCCCACAAGTCTTTCTAAGGCAGAAGCAGGGGCTTGGATACAACAGCACTGTCTTTGTTTAAAAAGTGGAGTTTAAAGAGTGGAGTAAAATGTTGCTCCCCCAGGAGAGTAAACAGATATAATTTTACTCCCCCATAAGGGTAAAATAAAACACTCTCCTGGAATTGGAGAGAAATACAGATTTATATTCAAAAATATATAGAAAATACAGAATCCATGAATCCTTACCAACTAATGCATATACAGAGTACGTGAAAACCTTCCAAAAACCTGCCCCCAACCAGACTAAACCACAAGCCCCAGTGCTTCTTTTCTCCTCCCCATTGCTTCCCTTTTATGAGGCCTAAACAGGCCAAAATTGTGCAGGAATTAGTCAGGTCTCTGCAGGCTATAAACAGATTTACTCCCCCTTGTTACCAGATAAGGACTCCCTCCGGAGAACCAAAAGGAGGGGGAAAAGAGAAGGAAACTAACTCCGCATCCAGTTTCATGGGGATGCAGGGATTCTGGGAATGAAATACAAAAGATTACGTTTTTCTGGGGTGTGTTTTCCAGACTGTGTAGACTTCTCTGTGGACTTCTCTCTGGAAGACTTCTCTGTGATTTAAGACCTTGCAGTGCCTTAAAACCAGGATGAGCACATATTGATTTTAAGCAACCAGGTTTGGGAATGTTTTGTTTGTTTGTTTTTTGCACTGGTTTTAATTTGGGCTTTCTACTCAAATTAATTATTTTGGTTTTTTTTTTTTTTTTTTTGCTCTTAGGGCGATAAGATATAAGCTTATTTTAATCTTTTTTTTTGGGTACTTTTTGCTCTTAGGGAGACAACATATAAGATTATTTTAATTGTTTAATTATTTTTTGGTACTTTTTGCTCTTAGGGAGACAAGATATAAGATTATTTAGGGGTTTCTTTTTGCTGCTTTATTTTAGTGCTGAATGAATAAGGACCTCAGAGGCTCTCTCTCATTTACTGCCCTTGCAGTTCATTGCCTGTAACGAATTACAGGTTATGACTTTTCTTACTTCTTGGTTCTGTGGCTGCTGCTACATTAATCACAATTAAAGCTGTATTTCTTATCACCCCCACCCATTTTGACTTGATGAGCTTTGCAAAAACATCCCAAAACGATCCAGTTTTATATATCATGTCCACAAGAACAAAGGTAACTTTCTTCATTCGAAATTTTCCACTTTCAGCATAGCATTCCCTCCACTTCCAGCTTTATAGAATTTTTGAAGCCATCATCTAATTAACAACATTTTAGCAGGATTTCTAACTCAGAGGTTACCATGAGTTGATCTGTTTCTGTAATTATCTCATCTTTCCCCAAGTAGTTCTGGTACTGCATGTTCTTAACACACCTGAAACTAGTTCTTGCTGTGAGTGCCACCCACTGACTCCAGCAGCTCTCTGTAGAAGGGCAAGGTGTTTGTCCACACATAAGTTCATTGCCACTTTAGCATTCACCACACAAAACAAGCACTTACGAGCATATGGAGGGGAGGCCCCTGTGTTTAAATAAACCTTTTGCTGTTCTTTCTCAGTTTTATGTGAAAACTGATCAGCATAATGACCCATCAGCGGGCATCCTTCCTTTGGACATGGGAAGCAGTCTCCCTGGAGGAAAATAGCAATGTGCGTTATGAGAAGTTATCTGTTTCTGGCCCACTTCTTCAAGGAGTACTTCACATTTTTCCTAGCTTTTTTATGAAAAAGTCATTCCTTGTGTTCATATCATGTCTTCAAGTGTGTATTAGTGTAGTGAGGAAGGGAGCTGAGATGGTCAATCAGTTTTTTTTCAGGTTGAAAATCTGGTCAAATTCCTTGCAGAGACCACCTTAACACATTGTGCCTTGCTACCTGGTCGGTAAAATACAGGTAATGTAACAATCTTTCATAGGGTCCATTGAAAGGTTGTCTGCTAATAGGGTGGGTAATTTGCTGGAGGTCTGGCTGGATATATCACTCATATAGTAAAAATATAGGAGTTTAGGAATACAGAATCTTGGGGTCTCACTTTGAGATGTATTCTGCCTGCTTTTGAAACTTTATTTTCATGCAGAACCTTAGTGAAATTTATCTACCTATTTAGATCAAAGATTCAGATGAAGACCTTGACACCTACTAAAACCAAACCAACAAAATACTACCACCACCACTCTAGATCATGGGACACAGGTCTGCATGGTGCCACCTGGGTCCCATGATCCAGACTACAGAAGTTGCCCAAGGAATCACCTTCCCAGGAGTAGGGAGACGATTTTCCTCCTGTACTTGGCACTGGTGAGGCCACACCTTCAGTATTGCATCCAGTTTTGGGGTATCTCAATACAAGAAAGATGTGGAGATGCTGGAGCCAGTGCAGAGGAGGGTAATGAAGCTGGGGAAGGGCCTGGAGAATAGATCTTATGAAGAACAACTGAAGGAGCTGGGGATGGTTAGTTTGAAGGAGGCTAAGGGGCGACCTCATTGCTCTCTACAACTACCTGAAAGGATGTTGCAGAGAGGTTGCTGCTTGTCTTTTCTCACAGGTAATTAGCCACAGAATAAGAGAGAATGGCCACAGACTGCAACAGGGTAGGTTTAGTCTGGACACTAGGAAAAAATTTTTCACAGAAAGAGTGGTCAGACATTGGAACAGGCTGCCCAGGGAGGTGGTTGAGTCACCATCCCTGGATGTGTTCAAAGGTTGTTTAGTTGTGGTGCTTGGGGATATGGTTTAGAGGAGAACTTCGCAGAGGAGGATCAATGGTTGGGCTTGATGATCCCAGGGTTTTTCTCCAACCTGAATGATTCTAAGATTCTCTGATTCAATGAATTAAGGGAAGAAGAGCAGGGCTACAAAGCTGTCAGTAAAATGTGTCCCTGGTACTTACCAATACAAAAGCTTGGTATGTTTCACACTGATACCCAGCAAATCCATTTGGATTGAGAATACTCTCAGCATAATACCGGAGACTTCTTTTGTGTCCACATCCAATAGATCTATACTCTGGAAAAAACCCCAGGTGAAAAAGATTAAAGCTATACATTAAGGCCATGACAAAGTAACCCTTATGGGTTTGTTTTGTTTTGTTTTGTTTTGTTTTCCTTAAAAGCCTTTGTTATGCCTCAGATTAAAAAAATATTAATACTTAAGCAATATTTAACATGTAAATTACTTGGTTTAATGGTAAGAAGTGTATTGATGTCTACATCTATTTTTACTGTTGGGAGGAGCTAGGTTCTAATCTGTGTGTCCCTGTGCTCATGATGAAGTTAACAAAGGTGGAGATGCACCAAGGTGGACCTTGTGCAGCCTTCCATGCTGTTATGTGTATTTAACTGCTTTTACTGTAGCATGAGAGCATTGTTTTTACACAAAGAGGGAAAAAAAAAACCACACTAAACCCACTCTGGAAAGTATTTTTGTCTGTTTTTCTTGTAAATAATCTGCATCATGAAGCCTTTCTGTGTATGTTTCCTTTATAATTCCTTCTTTAAATCTGATTAAAGTTGGTCTGTGCTTATAGCTTTAAAAATCTTAGCTCTTACTATTGGCTTGCTTAGTACTAGTGCCAAATTCACTTAACACCTATGTAAAGGGAACATAATGCTCTTCTTCCTACTTCATCCAAACCTGTAGAAAAAGGTAACTAAATAGCATTTTTAAAGCACTTCATGCATAAAAGCATTACATAAATGTAAATATCAAACAGAAGAGGAATGCACAAAGTAAGGTTTGACCAAGAGGCAGGAGTTAAAGATGTCTCTATGAACAGGAGATTCATGAAAATCCAACTCCATATATTTGTGTTCAACAGACCTGAGGTTTTCCACCTCAAAATATTGCAAACAGCCTTGTGCAATGTCTCTGGAGACTATTTAAACTTTTTTTTCTTTTTTTCCTGAAAATGCAAGCATTCTTATGCAGTTCAGTTGGAAAGTGTTTTGGTTCCAACTGACTTTGTGCACAGTCAGCTTTAGGTCCTCTTTGTTACTAAGTTCTCCAACCAATTTGAAGACAGAGCATTTCTGAAAGCAATTTACTCAACTGATGGTAAGGATTTCCAAAAGTTTAGCTGTGAGTAGCAGAGCTTCTCATTTCTGTAGATTAGGATCAGAAGTCAGGATTTTGGGGATATATTGTACTGGATCCCAGGGTAATTCTGATTAACTGCCCAGCTTTCTTTGAAGAACATGAACACAGAGTAGTCCTTTTATTGTCTGCTGTATTTTAACCTTGTGCTATTCCCTTTGAAGACACTAAAGCTGCTGATGACATGAATGAGTATGTCTAACCCTGGTAACTCTGGGACTGGTGTCTTTTTAGGGAGAAGGGAAGCTCAGATTTTAAAATACTCATTTTTATATTATCCTTAAATGAATTTTTTTCCAGTCTTTTATGTGTGGAATTCCCACTGAGGTTAGTTTGTCAGCACAGTTGCAGGCTTTTACTAAGGTTGTGATGAACAATTCTGCAGGCTTTTACTGAGGTTGTGATGAACAATTCTGCAGGCTTTTACTGAGGTTGTGATGAACAATTCTGCAGGCTTTTACTGAGGTTGTGATGAACAATTCTGCAGGCTTTAACTCAAGTTTCCACCTGGATTTTGCCTTGGTTAGTATAAAAGAAAATTGGAGGGTATTTCACAAGCAGCTTTAAATCTTCCGATTTCAAACATTCTCTCCCTATTCCAAACTAAGCTATATAAATAATGCATACATTTAAAAGGTTTTTTCCTTGGCCTAGTCTTTATTTCTAACTGTGGCTTGTAAGGTGGTATCATTTCTTTAAAATACATTTACCTCTCATAAGGTCATTGATACTCCGATTTGCAGGAGGCACACGAAGCTGCCTGCATCCTGGCATTTTCTTCCCACCATTTGGGTAAAAATCCAGATGGCCACAGGTCTGAAGAATCCCTGGTGCTGAAATGCACAACGAATTGAGCTTGCTCACTCTCAGTTGTACCGTGGTCAGCCCTCTGTGTTGGTGTCAGCCTTTGTGTGAAAACTTACCAAAATCAAAGAAAAGATGACCAGCATGAGTATGAATTATATCAACAAATTTTGCATCTGAAGGATCCAGCCTCACTGTTGTGGGAGCATACTGGAATAGGGGCCCAGCTGGATCCAAACCTAAGGGGATGGAGAGACATCTCATTGAGCAAATAATGCTATGTGTGTGTCATCATCAACAGTGTGTGTGCACTATATGCCATTACATTTAATTTTGTGGTCCACAGCCAGTAAAACAAAAGAAAGGTGGATGGAGGCATTGCAACACAGTAACATGCTGCTAGGTGCTTCCCTTATTTTTGGGGAGCAATGTTATAAGAATAGGCTTTTGGTGTTGTGGGGTTTTTTGGTGGTGGTTGGTTTGGTTTGGTTGGGGTTTTGTTTTTCTGCATGTTAATGAGAAATACCACAGTATCACAGTATATTAGAGGTTGGAAGAGACCTCAAGAGATCATCAGGTCCAACCCCCCTGCCAAGGAAGGATCACTTGATATGCTACTCTGAGCATGTAAATTTGAGAACTTTTATTTGGTCAAGAAATCTAGTTTTGTTTCCAAAAGATTTTGCTTGAAACTGTTTACCCCTTCACTTCAGTGCCAGTAAGCTCTCTTTGGGATGAAAGCAACATAGTTCCATTCTTCACTTCCCTGAACTGCTTATGTGACTGCTTGCTGTGTACAGAGCTGAGTCAAAGCAGTGTCTGCACAGAGAGAAGACCTGAAGGAGAAAGGAAAGCAGAAGACAGTGAGCCTTAGAAAATAGTGACGTGTGTGTGTCATGATGCTGTGCCTCTCTGTAGCTGTGCAGCTAAAAGCTTTCTTCCTTTCCAGGGTGTCTGTGGCTATTTATTGTCTCATCCTGACATACTAGGGTATATGACATCCTGACATAGGTATAGGGGATTTAATTTTTCATTTCAGATTTTCAATTTTTTTGGATGGCTGAAAAGTCACATTAGAGTGGGCTTTAAAACCCCAGTATGACAATGAGTTGCAGCAGTGATTCCACAGTTCTTTTAAGTTACATGAAAATGTAAAACTTTATCAGCTGAAATACCTGTAATCCTTCCAATGCCAGGTTTCCTCCTCCCTGCCTCTCCTGCAGCATGTGCTCCAAGACTGTGGCCAATGAAATGAATGTTGTCAGGAGAGTAGCCATAGTCTTTCTGTGGAGTTGTATGGAGAGGGAAAAACAAGTGTGTGAAGCAGGGAATACAAGCCCGTGGCACTACATCTTGGCCTCAGGGTGTGTCCTGACGTGTCCAGAGCAGTGGGTGATGGAGGGCAGGAGTGTCTTGGTAAGACAGTAAGAAGCCCATCATAAGCAAAGCTTCCAGAACCTATTGTCTGTAAGCATTTAGGGACATCTTATCTGTGGCCCAGCACTGAAGCAGATATTTCCATTTGTAGGTGATTGGAAACTTTTAGTGGCATTTTCAGCAGCATTATTGAGTACCTCTGTACTTCCTGACTCTCTTGCATCAAACCTAAAGGTGCCACCCTGAACACAGCCTTTACCATACAGCCTGTGCACCATCTTTCCTGCTCCACAGACACTCTTACCTCAAGAAGGTTCACCAGATACACCAACTCAGCCCCTACAATGCGAACGTTGTTAACCGCATCGGTGTACAAACCACTGGAGCCCCCTCTCCAGTCAGTCAAAATGCAGTTCACATCTTCAGTGTGCAACATGAACTGGTGGAAAACATGAAAACAGAAGCAAACAGGCATCAATTACAATGGTAGCAGGGTATATGCAAACAGTATTTTGGTTTGCTGTAGCTGGGGGACTCACTTTCAGACTGGTACAGACACATCTTTAGTCTATTACTTCCTACTAATACTGAAAAATCAACACAAGGAGGCAGAGTGGAGGCAGTGATTTGGATACTGTGCAAAGCAAGGAAGCTTTGCTTCAGTTCTGTTTCCCATTCCAGGTGCCTTGGTTGGCTGAAGTCATCACAGAATCACCGAATTAACCAGGTTGGAAAAGACTTTTGAGATCATCAAGTCCAACCTATTACCCAACACCATCCAATCAGCTAAACCATGACACTAAATGCCACATCCAGTCTTTTTTTTTTTTTTTTAAACACTTCCAGGGAATGTATCAGCTTCTCCTGATGGTTAAAAAAAGCAGATGGTGTGACTTCTTTTTTATTGTCCAAGATTTATTCTTGAAAATTTATATTCCTGAGTTGTCTAAAAGGCTTCACAAATTTGTGTTTGTGTGCTTGAATTTTTCAGCCTCAGAGTTTAACCAAGGTATCTATTTCATACACTTCTTGCAGTGGAAAATTCAGATGTTTCATTCTGAGACAATTCCATTTTTGAAATGTACCTAAATGAAATGAAACCAATCTGCTGAGCAAAGCATTTCGTTTTTTTCAGATCAAATGCCTTGCTGAGACTGAAAGGTTTATTTTTGACCTTTTGCTGAGGTGAGAAAAGTGACTCTTTTTTCTCTCTTTATTATGGGCAAGGAATTGAAAAATCAGTTAGTTATAGTTTCCCTTGTGGAGGTGAATGCAGGAAAAAGGCACTTAGCAGAAGGCTGAAGTGCACTAAACTCAGAGCTGTGTGGAACTCAGCTTCATTCTGAGGGTTCCCCCCCCCAAGCCCCAGATATTCCCTGAATTAACAAGAGGATAAAGGTGTACATTTTATGAGGGAATTTTCAGCCAGTTAATTGAGTGATGGGGATATTTGCACTTTGAAACACAAGTAAAGTGACTGCCAGGCAGCAGTGATACCATACCTTGCACATATTTGTTATCCAGGGGAGGTCTGCTCCCGCCAGGTGGCCGTGTATAAGGAAGTGAGTTCTCCTGTGTGGTCGGAAATGGGAAGCTTTGATAGTTGCAGGATTGGTAGCAGAAATTTTCTGTGTCAAGAAAAACCAACCAACAAACAACACAAGGATGTGACTGCTCCACTCCAGTATACATTTTGATATAGGCCAGAAGGTATAGTTCTGGGCTCAGAAGAGATGGGTCTTGCTCCTCGTTTGTAAACTGCCTTGCTGGGAGATATCAATTAATTGCCTCTAAAATTATTCATTTGCCTCTAGTTGATTGATCTAAGGATACTGGCATCCTCTGCACAATGCTTTGAGATACAACATGCCATGTAAATGCAAGATTTTTATCAAACCTGCTCTAGGAATACAAAGACAGCATCTTTGTGTGTTAGTGTGAGGTGTCCCTGCCCATGGCAGGGGGGTTGGAACTAGATGATCCCTGTGGTCCCTTCCAACCCTGACTGATTCTATGATTCTGTGACCTTCTGCAAGGTATAATACATCTGAGTTGGAATCTCTACCTGTCTTTCTTTCATTATAGTTTGAAGACAAGGTGCTTCATCTCTAAGCTTATTTATATTTTATGAGGAAGCTCATCAGAAGTAGCAGGGATTTGGGGATTTATTGACAAGAAAGGTTTTCTTTCCATTTAAAGACATTCTGAATGCTAAGTTGTTTTAAAACTTGTCTCTCATGTTTTGTTCTGGTTTCAGAAGTTTGAAAGAGGATCTTATGCACTAATTAGCAGACAGCTCAGATTCACTGAAAGGCCGATTAATGTTAAAATCTCAAATCACAGAAGTTTGGTTGTGAGGTCAGAAAAAGCTTGTTTAATGAGAAATCATTAAACATCTCCACTGTTTGTGACAGTCATTTATATATATAAAAAAAAGTTGAAATCACCTATCATGATTTTTTTAATGTAAGCCAGCAAGAGCAATAAATTTCACCACCCCTCAGTCCCTCATTTTCATTTGCTTCCTTTTTCTTGCTCTTTGTGCAGGTAAAATTAATGCTGTCTGATGATCTTCACCTTCTTTTCTTTCACCAGACTAATCTATAGTTCCACAAAACTGCTTGGTGCTGTGGGTGAATCACTTCCAACCCCTTGAACATCCTGCTGTGAGTTTCCCCAGTACTTGCTGATCTTTGGAGGAAAAGGCTGAGAGACTGCTGGCATCTTTCAGTACCTTCTCATTTGATCTGTCCTAAACAATCCTGCAGGGTTCTTTTAACTACTCCCATTTATTGCTCTGTCATAGTCCAGTTCCTCTCACTGTCACTGGTTTGCAGATGTTGTAGATTACCTCACATTTTTACTTCTTTTTTCTTCCATACAACTTCAAACTACTGTCTCTACACTTCTGTACCTGATGTGTCTTCTTGAGGATAACCTGGTTCAGCTCCCTGTAAGACAAACCTCCAAGCTCTCTCCATGGTATATTTTACCAAGTCTCCTTTTTTCCCTCCATCCCAGACTTCCAAAAATTTTTTAATATTTGAGGGCTTTTACCCCCATTTAATTATCCTTTTTCTTTTCTTATTTTTCCACATATGATTTAATTCTCTCCATTTTTTTTTCTTTAGTCTCCTGTTTTCAAAGTTTTCCTTTAATTTCTTTGTTCCATTTTCCTTTCTCTCCTTGGTGAACTTGGACATTTCTCTTCTGATCTTCACCCTTAACCATCTATCTTCTCTTGGGGCTTACTGTTGGCCACCACATAAGCAGAGCCTCTGAGACCAGCCATATGTAGTTCAGAGGACCTGGCAATCATGGGTGTGAATGATGTCCTTGAGTTGTTTGTATGGGCCTGAAATATGTTTTTAATCTGGAGACACACAGGAACCAAAATTGAACTTTCCTTTTGTACTGCCTTCCTTACTTCTGGCTTTATAATGCTAAACCTGAAACTAAATTTGGGGCATTAGCTGTCTGTAGAGAAGTGTATAAAATGTATCCAAAACATCTCAGACTACTTGTCTTAGGAGGCTGCAAATTATAAGTTTTAAACATACCTGGCTTGTCAGAAAGCTGAAATGAGGAAAAAGAGAAAAGGTGAAAGAAAATTATGATGTTCATGTGTAATGCAGAATTGTGACTTCTACTGGAGACTTAGGAGAAAAAAAATATGGTAGAAAAGAAAATGTCCATGTAATTTGTTGAATGTGTGTTAAATACTATCAGTATTCAAAACCAAAGCAGTTTCTTACTTGATATTTCATGATGTTGTCTCTAGTATAAAGAAAGAAATTGGTGTTCACATCCTCTGGAGAGTGGGGCAAGCCTGCCAGTTGTCTCTGTGGGATCCCAGACCAAGGGGGTTTGTCTGTAAAGCATCCAAGCCTTTTGTAGCAAACTTCCCTTCCTGAGGTGCACAAAGAAAAATGTCAGTGTTCTGGAAATGTAGCAGGTTAGGCTGCCAGAAGCTGGCAGGAGAGTGTTTATGCCAGGGAAGCAGAAGGTAGCCTGACTCAGATTAGGCTGGCACTGGGCTCATTTTTCCTTAAGGGGCTCAGCTGAGCCTTGTGCATATAGAAGTGGCTTGAGCTTCAAGACTGATTCTTGCTGCAAATGTAGCATAGAGCTCAGCCTGGTGAACTCAGGAGGATGCAGGATCTTTGGTTAAACATGATGTTAGCACAGCTGGCAGAAAAAGGCCACAGTATCTTGGTCCTTTGTGGATCTAGAGAACAAGCCAGCTTTTGCTGCCAGCACAGAGCAGACCCTCAGATTAATCCTAACGCTCCAGGAATTATCTAAATTGTGAATTTTGTTGTGCAACAATTCAGGAAGGAGTAAAACCAAATGAAAACATTAAACTGGATACCTCTGGTTGCTCCACATTAAACACCTTTATATTTTTTTTCATCACAATAAGATTTTAGTGGAAGCAATGAAGTGGAAGCTGAGTGGAAGCTTTGAGCAAAGCACAGCTTTGGGAAGTGTGGTCTGTGCCCAAAGGAGTAGAGTTTCCCAATTTCTATGGTGGCTTTAATGCAGTAATGATGCAAATATGACATATGGGTGTTGCCACTAAATGTCATCCTTAACCACTATTATAGCACAACAGTTGTGAAATCTCAAATACTTTTTATTGCTGCTAAAAGGATACTGAAAACCATGAGAAACTCTTATTAGCTAGTAAGAGGTGACAGATTCATACCACATCAGACTGTGACTTCATTACTCTGTATGAAATGCAGGGGTAGAGTGATAAACTCTAGTAATATCTCTATAGAAAGAGAAGATTTGAAGGTTTCAAATCTGCAGCTAGAGATTCCACAACCAACCCAGTCATTTTCACAGTCTCTGATGCCAGTGAACTTTTGGACTACGTCTTTTGTTCCTCTTGGCTCTTTCTGTGTGCCCATTCCTTGAACTATTCTTTCCTATCAGTAAAGAGATGTTCAGGAACAGGAATATTTTCTTGTTCTCTGCAGAGCTCTGTGAAGAGTAAGCACCAAGGCTGGCATTACAAGTGTTATAGCTACCATAAATGTTGGAGAGGGGGGAAACTGTTCTGACAGATGGGGCCCCATCCCTGGAGATATTCAAGGTGAGGCTTGACAGGGCTCTGGGCAACCTGATCTAGTTGAGGATGCCCCTTCTGACTGCAGAGGGGGTTGGACTGAATGAGCTTTGGAGGTTCCTTCCAGCCCAGACCATTCTATGATTCTAATTTTAACACCAATACCTTTCTAATTACCATTCTCTTTGCTAGCTGCAATACCTTTACACAATTAGAAAGTAACAGGTTATACATGGGAAAGACATGACATGACTCAGTGTTCCTAATGGGAGTAGTACATTAAATCTGTTCCAAAGCACATCCTTTTTACTAAATATAGATATTCTGGTGTAAGCTGCACCCAACAACTCTTTTTAGGCTTTATTGGCTATGTGTCTTACCCCTGGCTGCATCCAGAAGAAAAAGAGCAGTGATCCATATTGCAACCATCTAAAGCAAAGAAGAACACAGTTCAAATATAATTAAAAATGGAATCTGGAATTCCTTGACCCACAATAACAAACAGACAAAAAAGTCATAGTGACCAAAGGAATAGTCCAGGCATTTAATGAGTTGAATCCAAAAGAATCAACAGTTTCTTAAAAATAAGATATTAAAAAAAACCCCACCTTTGGTATTCAGTTTGCCATGGATATTTTGCATATGCAGGATATCCTCTAAGTATCTCTTAAAGATTATCTTCCCCACCTTGACAAACAAGACTTTTTTTTTCTTTAGAGCTGCAATTTATGGGCAAGCAAAGGAAATTCCTAAAGGATTTGCAGCAACTTCTTTTTACAGAGTGAAGTTTCTTTAGTTTTAATAGGAAAGTTACTCATAGAACTGCTATTCAGTGATTGTATTCAAAAGATTCCAGGAGCAAACTTCATCTGCTCATCTTCAAACTTTTCTAAGTCATGTAGATAGTATTGAAAACTCATTTTGATCATTATTGTCTCCTGTGTACCCTTATAAGCCCTGATCTGCTTGATCACTTAGTCACCAGCTGATACGTAAGCATTGGAGTAAATGGAATAAGTCATTTACTTCCAGGTGAAGTGGGGAAAGCCTTCTAAGTAGTAACTTATCTTTAAAGAAAAGAAGATCATGCTTAGGAAACTCTAATATCAAACCCTGATCCTCCAATGAGTCCTGCACAGACAGAGACCTGCAACTCTTTCCTGACCTACCCTTTCTCAGTCCCCTGAAATCTATCACAGAATCACAGTATTGAAGTATATCAGAGGTTGGAAGGGACCTCAAGAGATCATCAGGTCCAACCCCCCTGCTACCAGAGCAGGATCACTTAGGGTAGTCCACACAAGAATGCATCCAGGTGGGGTTTGAAAGTCTCCAGAAAAGGAGATTCAACAACCCCCCCTGGGAAGCCTGTTCCAGGGCTCTGTCACCCTCACTGTAAAGTTTCTCCTCATGTTGAGCTGAAATCTTCTATGTTCAAGTCTGAACTCATTGTTCCTTGTCTTATCACTGTGCACTAGCCAAAAGAGCCTGGCCCCCTCCACTTGACACCCACCCCTCAGATATTGATAGACATTGATCAGATCCCCTCTCAGTCTTCTCTTCTCCAAACTGAGCAGCCCCAGGGCTCTCAGCCTCTCTTCATAGGGGAGATGCTCAAGTCCCCTAATCATCCTCATGGCTCTATAGTATGCTGTTAGAAGCAAAGAGTTCATCCCTGTGAAACCCACTGCAGGTTCAAGCATGTCTTGCTTCCACCTGCTCTCATCCAGCCACTCACCAAATACCCCCCCCACATCTTATCACAGATGCATCTTATTTCAAGTCCAACTCCAATGTATATCCCATTTTACCTTGGCAAAGCTCAGAGCAAGCTCTTTGGGTTCACTTCTCAGTTGGTTGTGGCAAGCCTCGTATAGAAGCCCTTCAAGGTGCCTGGGACAAAGCAGGACAGCACTTCTCCTGCCCTCCAAGGGCACAGAGCAGAGGGACACTCACCCCACTGCAGCTCCACAACACTTGGCTTCCCAGCCACATCTGGGACTTTGCTGGCTAGTGCCAAAAGTGATCTCTTTGTTTCAGCATACCTAGGCTGAGATAACAGGAACCAGGTCAGACCAGTTGCTGCGTGACTCCACCTGCCTAATTCAAAGTTTTAAACAGGCTGTTATTGCTGTCCATCACTAATTATTTTTAAAGCTGAAAATAAGTGCCAGTAAGTGTGATGTGAACACTGAACACACATACTTTCAGGATCAGGAGGAAGGCTCCTGCCCCTCATCCTGTTCCTCATCTCTCTGTGACGCTGAGCTGGGGTTCAAGTGATCTATCACAGCAGAAGGCTGTAGGAGAAGCCCAGTTTTGGAGCCCTAGGTCAGAATTCTCATAGCAAAGCCATCCCTCCTGCAGCTGATCCCTGCCTTGCCTAATTTTCAATCTCAAGCAACATTTTCAGATTTGTGTTTGATACTTAAGTCTACCATTACAGCATTGAGGCACACACAAGGCTGGTGGAGATGAGTTAGCCCATGTGTTTGCAAGGTTTAAGCTTGGAAAAAAACCTTGGAAAAAAAGGAACAAAGAAGATTAAAAGTGATAAAAAACCCGAAATTGCTCAGTCTGTCATCTGTTATTTGTTCCTCTTGTAGCTCTCTCATCTATAATTTTGCTAGGGGATGAATTACCTGAATTTGAAAAGATGACAGAAATGCTTTTAAACAGTGGAGAATAGCTCCTTGGGCAGCTTGTCACCACATCCATTTGCCATGACTCTTCATAATTAAATTGTATTAATTGCAGTAATTTTAGGTTTTTTTTAGTGTGTTGATAACAACGTCTTTTCACACACTACTATATTGTTGTCATACTATTATGGTAACCTTTTTGATCAGGCTTTCCTGGAAATCTTTGTTCCTATGTATGTTGTTTTTATTTTTTTTCCCAACCAGGTGTCCCTGCCCATGGCAGGGGGGTTGGAACTAGATGATCCTTGTGGTCCCTTCCAACCCTGACTGATTCTATGATCCTGTGTAGACACAAACATGAAACTCACATCACAAGATTTTAATGCTAAACCCTTTAAGTGTATTGGGTGGCTGTTGGCACCTCCTAAGCCAAAGATGTACAGAAAAGGGAGACTCCCTTTTGGTATAAGTCATCAGTTGGTGGAAAGGATTATCTCACATCTAGCACACACAGATATGAACTGGATTAAAGTGATTCTTAAGAGTGCTAGGTACAAAAACATTTCCAGGCTTCAAGTTTTGCTTAGCCAGCCTTGAAAGGTTAATTACTTCAGATGCAGATTGTTGAAGCAAGTAGATTCTTCATTTCTGTGCTCTGTAGCCCTTGCAAGAAATTAAGGGAGATTAATATGTAGCTCAGAGAGTTATTTTTGGTTTGGTTTGTTGGTGGGGGTTTTTGGTTTGTTTTGGTTTGGTTGTTTTGTTTCCTTTTGTTTTTTATATACATTTCTTCAGGACTAAGTTAGCCCAGAAAAGTATTGGCTTATTCACTCTAAACTTCATTTGAGTTATCATCTGCTCACATAATTAAAGATAGTTGTTATGGTGCAAATTGGTCAGTTAACCAGGCACCAAGAGAATTCAGCAAACAAAAATTCTGAGCACGTGTTTGGAAGATACCTTCAAAAGAAGGAGACACACACACAACATCTGCCTCCAAGTCATCCCAGGTCATCCTGGTTAAAACTGGGTTCAGTGATAGCTCAGAACGGGGATGCCTCAGTGTGTGGTATACTCAAATCTGTGATACAGTAACAAATTCAAAGGGAGTGGATGCCTGTTGTTCTTTATGTCTGTAAGAATTTCTAGACAAACTCAGGCTGATTCAGCAGAATTTAATGACCCCACATAAACTTAATCTACATCACCTTCTTCTGATTTCATTCTATTATGTCTAATATTAGACCAAAACCTCACTTCATTCTATCCTCACAATTTTTCCCCACTTCAGAAGGAGAGTTTACCACAGAAATACATCATTTAAACTTCTAAATTAATCCAGTTGATTCAATAATTAATTTTCATTAATTTTTAATTGAATGTGTTTTGCCTGTTTGGAGTGTTTTGGTGTATGTGCTCTCTGGGCAGCTGAAGAAATCAGAATTACCTGTTACATTAAGAAGTCCTTCTGGAACCTGGTGTTATAGTCCCAAATTACACCTCCAGCTCTGCTGCAGCATGGACTTCAACAGCAGTTCAGTGGGGGGAAGGTTTTTAGCTCACTGATGAGATTCAGTGATGTTGCCAAGTTAGAATTAGAATGACAACATATTTGAAGGGTTTAGGAGTTTACTGATGAGAGAATCCTTGTCTCTCATTCTGGATGCAAATGTGTACTATGCACTTTAATAAGCCATCATTTCAGCTAATAGTTCTGTTTCTCAGGACAGATGAAGTGATCAGTGAGTGACTGCTGCCTTTCAGCAGCTGGTGCAACACTGTGACTCTTCTCCAGTGTTTAAGGCAAGCTTACAGGGAGAACAAGGCATGTTCCTAGTTCTGACAAATTAGACAGAGGATTTACTTCTGCAGACAGGCATGAAATGGATTTTCTATGCTAATTTACCAATACCAGGAAAGCTTATGCCTCAGCAAGGTTGTTAGATGTCAGCACTTGTGTCAGTTCTAGAAAACTCATTTCAATAGAGTTAATTATTTCACTGTTTGGGACGTCTCGAGGAAGCAGCAAGACACCAAGTGCTGACTCTCTCTCCCTTGAAAGTTTGTGAGAATTTCTTTCCCATTAACTTGTCCAAGCTGTCCCTGATCTTGCACATTTCCAGCATATTCAGCATCCTGTAGCAAACACGTTGGGATTATGCAGCTGTGAGAAGAACCATCTCCTTTTGTTTGTCTCGAGGTGTGCAACTGCCACCTTCGTTTCATTGCCCCTGTTACTAGTGTGGAGGAAAATTGAGAAGTCATTTTTTATTTGCCTTCTCCATAGAATCATAGAATCAGTCAGGGTTGGAAGGGACCACAAGGATCAGCCAGTTCCAATCCCCCTGCCATGGGCAGGGACACCTCACACTAGATCAGGCTGGCCAGAGCCTCATCCAGCCTGGCTGCAAACACCTCCAGGGATGGGGCCTCAACCACCTCCCTGGACAACCCATTCCAGGCTCTCACCACTCTCATGATGAAGAACTTCTTCCTCACTTCCAGTCTGAATCTCCCCACTTCCAGCTTTATTCCATCCCCCCCAGTCCTGTCACTACCTGATAGCCTAAAAAGTCCCTCCCCAGCTTTCTTGGAGCCCCCTTCAGATACTGGAAGGCCACAAGAAGGTCACCTCAGAGCCTTCTCTTCTCCAGACTGAACAGCCCCAACTCTTTCAGTCTGTCCCCATAGAAGAGGGGCTCCAGCCCTCTGATCATCCTTGTGGCCCTTCTCTGGACACCTTCCAGCATGTCCATATCCCTCTTGTAACAGAGGCTCCAGAACTGGATGAAGTACTCCAGGTGGGGTCTCAGCAGAGCTGAGTAGAGGGGGAGAATCACCTCCCTTGACCTGCTGGCCACACTTCTGTGCTGCAGCCTATGATCCTCTTCCTTTCATAGACTGCATTCATACCTTCATCTCTTTTCTGGGCTGACTTCTGTTTTAACTTTGTGTGCCAGAGGAGGTGGGGAAATGAGTGCTGCTTCCCTCCAGCTGGAGGAGATGCACAGTAGTCTTTTGCACTCCATTATCCAAAACAGTGAGGGGAAATTCCTTCTGTCCTGAAGCTTTGCCAACAAATTTGTGCTTTCTGGAGGAAAGAAGTGGCCAAAGATGGAACAAGGTTCTTTCTGCCACAGAAGCACAGCTCTGTGCAGTCTCTTATCAAAGCTTCCTTCTAGAGCATCATCTGTAAGAGAGGAACTTACAGGATGAGTTTCAGTGCATCTAATATGTAATGATAAAACCCAGGACTAATAGAGATCATTCACTTCAGTTATTGTGCAGGCCTATTTATGCTATTTATTTATTTTGTCTTTTAACTGCAATTATACTCACTGATCCTGCTCTGTCAAGGGGGTTGGATTCGATGATTTTTCGAGGTCCCTTCAAACCCCTAACATTCTGTGATTCTCTGATTCTGTGATCATGTCTTAACCTGGAAAGGAAATTTGCTAGGCTAGAACATAGCTAGCTATCCACCTACTTGTGCTCATTGTGGGGCATGTAATTCAGTTTTGGGTAGTGTAAGAGTAATTTTTATTATAAATAATAACAGTAAAAGTCACCTCTTCCAGCACATCAGTTCTAAGGCCCTCCCTAAGGAAGTAACACTTTTGAATACAAAAAATGAAATACCAGCAAGTATTTTTCTATTCTTTCCAGTCTGCTTGGCTGCTGAAATAGATATGAAGGGATTATACTATTTTCATCTGCTCTTCCCTCATTATGATCCAGCTTTTAATACTTTTATTGATGCTAATCCCAATGGGATCACTCATAGAATAAAATACTTTTTAGCTAAAGAAAGAGCACCAAGTGTAAGTTTCACTTGCTTTGTGTTTTAATGCTATTTAAACTAACAGCTATTGTGTGACTTATTCATACCTCCCATGGAAGCTTATGTTGTTTTCTTGTACTTCTTGAGGTGAGCCTGGAGACACCATGAGATTTGATCAGTAATACTCCTCACTACGTTTTTGTCCCCCAAATTAACTTAGTGTGAAGAAGCTCTTTATAAGAGCATTGGCTCCTATCTGCTCTTCTCCTAGCAGTATGTATTTCCAAGGACGTGAGTGTGTAATTAGTCATCCTTTACTCACTGCTTACCTCTCTGTGATTAGCTGTAACACTGACACCCCTGAGAAGAGGCTGGGGAATGACTAAACTTCACAAGCAATGCTGCAAGAAATATCCCCCTTGAGCTTCATCTGGCCTTCTGATGTTCAAATCAAGAAGTGCTGTGCAGCCTGCTCTGTTCTGGATGCATCTCACACAGCTGGTCTGAAACATCCCACTATCACAATACAAAGTTATTTAATTCATTGTCAGTTCAGAGCTCCTAGAGAAATGGAGATCCATATCCTGTTGATGTAAAAGAGCAGAGATAAGCATCCTCTTTCAGCCCCAGTACTGTTTAACTCCCATCTGGCAAAATTCAGGAATATCAAATTTAGACTGGAAAAAAAATGGGAATGCATAGTGCATCAGTTTGATAAAGCATCCCTCTTCCTTGAACAGTTGAGAGAAGAAAAGCATTCAAGCAGTATTAGTGAGTTCAAGATTTCAAGCCTGAAGATATTTATTTTATTATTTTCAAGGAACAATGGTGCAATTCCTCATAACCATCCTGTTAGGAATAGTTTATGCTTGTCTCTACAGCAGCTGCTTGCAGGTTTTAAGAGCCTAAGCTACACCTTTGACACAGATACAGACACTGATGAAATTCAGCAGTTAGAGTGGTTTAAGCCAGGTGAGATCTGAAATTCCTGTCTTAACAAAATTAAATTATTATTACATTTATTTCTTGGTTTATGTTGAGCAGCATTCCAAGCCGCATCATCATTTCTTTTCATCATTCCTGTGATAAAATACTCTTGTGCTCAATGTCTATTCTGAGGAAAACAGTGGCTTAAAAGTGCAAAATAGGGAACTGAGGAATGTGATATAATGAGAAAATTTTAAATCTCCTCCAGGAAGATGTTTTAAAGCCTATGGACACTATGTATAAAGATCTAAATTTCAAGATTTAAGTTAGTGAACTTCCGTGCAAGAAGAAAAAAGGAAATAAACCTTTGGATATTTTTCTAGCCAATTGCCCTTTTTTCCTTTCTTCCTTGCCTGCCTTTCTTTCTTCCTTGCCTGCCTTTCTTTCTTCCTTGCCTGCCTTTCTTTCTTCCTTGCCTGCCTTTCTTTCTTCCTTGCCTGCCTTTCTTTCTTCCTTGCCTGCCTTTCTTTCTTCCTTGCCTGCCTGCCTTTCTTCCTTGCCTGCCTGCCTTTCTTCCTTGCCTGCCTGCCTTTCTTCCTTGCCTGCCTGCCTTTCTTCCTTGCCTGCCTGCCTTTCTTCCTTGCCTGCCTGCCTTTCTTCCTTGCCTGCCTGCCTTTCTTCCTTGCCTGCCTTTCGTTATTTCTCTCATCAGCCATCTAGCATGACATTATGTGTTTTGTACATTGCAAAGTTAGAAATTGTTTTAAAAAAGGAGACAAACACCATACAAAATGGATTTCACAGATTAATGAGAAAGCATGGAGTGAAGATTCTAATCACAGCTGTTCTCCACAGCCCTGCAGAAAGCTGTGGTGAATGAATTTTAAGTGATCATCATGAGTTCTGTTATACAGTTTAAAGATTAGATGAAGTGAGGGGATGGAATTTCTATCTGAAGGCCTTTTGGTTTTAGATGTGTGAATTAAAGCTAGTAGTTATTAGTAAAATAGGAAGCCATCCTTTATGAGATAACTGGAACAAGTCCCTGATTGGTAGCATCATAACTGAAATGCTATGCCTTCAGAAGCACCATTCTTTGGTTTTGGTTTGTTTCTTTTTTTTTTTCCCAGTTGCTCCTTCTGTCTAAAATTAAAGAAGGCATTTTATTGAAACAAGGAACATCAGCTTGTGGGAGGGCTGGATTATTTTCTATGTGTTAGTAAAAATCATTTAATGTATTTATTTTGGAAAGATAAGACTAAATACAGAAACAGACATTCTACATATTCTGAATTCTTTCCTCTGTATTTCAACAATGCTCAGGTTTGCATTATCCTTATGTCTAATTTTTCTCAAATGACTGTAACTGTTGGAGCAGAATGCTCAATAGGATGCTATTAATTGGTTCTTTTAACTCTTGGTTCTCTTAAATATAGACACCAAATACAATAATTAAGTGATTTCACATGGGGCCTTCAGTGTACTATGTGGCCCGGGTGTTTTTTGGGTCTTGGTGGTATTTTTGCAAATGCTGGTTCCATCCCATTGCATTTCCATTGGCTTCAGTTGAGTACAGAAAGTTTATGTCAAAGTGCAGCTAAGTTTGTGTCACTGTCTTTAGGTCCTTAAAACCACTTATGGTGCGGCAACAGCTTAATGAAACTGAGTTTTGGGTTTGTAGTGTCCTCTGCACTTGCAGCCTGAGCATAGATTTGTGTTTATTCCTGATTTGTGTCTTGCCTGGAGAGGAGCTTTGACTTTGGAGCTGTGCATCTAAGGCACACAGATTCCTTCCTCAGAAGGACCTCTGTAAGGGGCTGGCAGAAGGAGAAGCAGTATGTGGAGTGTTCCTGACGTTTTCTTGGTGCCTTGTATTGACTTTGTCCCTCCCTGTACAAAGGGCTGACCTACACAGGGAACATTTTATCATCTTTGCTTCAGATACCAGAGTGCCTGTAAGCAGGAAGTCTTCCTTATTTTGCTTTGGTACACTGCTGTTTCTTTAGTCAGTTTGGTTCTTTTTTACTGCATTTTGCTGTCAGAACTTTAATAATTTGTGTGCCACTATGGGACTTGATTCAGGTTTTAATGAAGCACTACTTCTGCCCTCAGCTAGTTTTGGAAGGTCTCTCAACACTCATCTGAGAGATGCCAACCAATACAGGGTGGACTATGAAGAAAAATAATCAATTTGTTCCATCTTTCTGTAAATGAAATAAGGAAAAATGCTACAGGATGGCATCCATTTATTTTGCAGGACAAAATCAGTCTCAGGTTTAATAAGAAAACTGAGCATGGCCATTTTAATTGTAAATTGAAATTACAGAAACATAGATTTTCCTTTCCTTTGCTTTGTTTTATTTTTTGTTTTGTTTTAACAAAACAAACCTGGACAGGCTGAGAGCTAGGTGCAGGCAAACCTCATGAAGTTTAATAAGGAAAAGTGCAAGGTCCTACATCTGGGGAGAAATAACAACAGGCACCAGGACAGGTTAGAGGCTGCCCTGCTGGAAAGCAGCTCCACAGAGAAAGACCTTGGAGTGCTGGTGGACAGCAAGTTCTGCATGGAACAACAATGTGCTCTTGTGGCCAAGAGAGCCAATGGGATCCTGGGATGGATCAGGAACGGTGTGTCCAGCAGGGCTAGGGAAGTTCTTCTACCTCTCTACTCTGCCCTGCTGAGACCACACCTGGAATACTGTGTCCAGTTTTGGGCTCCCCAGTTCGAGACAGAGACCTGCTGGAGAGAATCCAATAGAGAGCCATGAGGATGATTAGGGGACTTGAGCATCTCCCCTGTGAAGAGAGACTGAGAGCCCTGGGGCTGTTTAGTGTGGAGAAGAGAAGACTGAGAGGGGATCTCATCAATATCTTTCAACAGCTGAGGGGTGGGTGTCAAGTGGAGGGGGCCAGGCTCTTTTGGGTGGTGCACAGTGATAAGACAAGGAACAATGGGTTCAAACTTGAACATAGAAGATTTCAGCTCAACGTGAGGAGAAACATCTTTACAGTGAGGGTGACAGCACCCAGGCTGCCCATGGGGGTTGTGGAGTCTCCTTCTCTGGAGACTTTCCAAACCCACCTGGATGCATTCCTGAGCAGACTACCCTAGGTGATCCTGCTCTGACAGGGGGGTTGGACCTCATGATCTCTTGAGGTCCCTTCCAGTCTCTGATATACTGTGAGACTGTGATACTGTAATTGTGAAGAAGAAAAAAAGTCATGAGGAATAGAGAAAACTCTTTAAAGGGCTACCCTAAGTGAGAATTATGAGGCAGGGCTGCAAAGCATGAAGTCATTTCAAGCCCAAAGAATGTGGGAGTGGGATGTTGCAATCAGCACAGCGTGCAACATATAAAGGCATTACCACACAGATTAAACCTTGAGTATTTCATAATATGGGCCCTACCCAGCCTCCTTTTAAGTCAGCTGTTTTAAGACAGCTTTTAAGACAGCTATTGCCACTGTTTGCTATATGCATGGGTGGAAGCCAGAAGTGCTGTATTGATTTCAGGGTGTATGGAGCAGTGGTGTGTATTTCAGGTGCATACATTTCAGCAATATTTCAGTGGTCTGTTATTGGATGGGCACTACCTGCTAAATGTGAAGAACGGGAGAGTGAAAAGCTTTAGGACTGGTTTCTGTGTGGGCTTTGTGCTTCTGAGAACCAGCAGGGTGGTTTCTGAACATACGACTTGTAGATGATTGCAGCAGGCAGGCCTTGGATTTTCGTGGAGCTGTGCCTGCTCTGGGGTTATTTAAACAAGAAATGGTCAGTCATCCTTCTAAACTGACCTGTGACAACTATGTGACAGAAGGATAAAATTCTTTCAATGGCAAATACAGCCTCCTACTCTAATTAGTCCTCCTCAGTCTGGTGACTGAGCACAGTTCAGTGTACAATCAGTTTGTGCAGAGCAAGTCCTTGCTTCCCAGATGTGTTGGAGTGCATTGTAGGTGCTCTGCACTGTTCATGGGTATGTCCTTGTGTCCTCTCCAGAAGAGAGGATGCTGAGACTCTGCTATGGACATGCTACCCATGGACTGAGTTGAGCAGTGCTGGTCCATGCAAAGGAGACAGCACTGCTTATTCTTGTCATTTGGAACATGTTTAACAACTATTATCTGCTTTCTGCTGCTGCCAGGCAGACTACAGATTAATTTAGTTGAGATTGATGTAAAACAACTAATGATCAAAGCTAGAACTATCAACAAGAGGCAAGAGCCAAACGATGCCTGGGCTGTAGGCAGGATCAGTCCTGGTCACTTAGGGGTGTACTGCAGCCTTTGCCTGACTCACCAGGACCACTGCCACCACTGGGGCAAACTACTCCTTTCAGGTGCACTGTTTCACTGCTGAGGTTTGTGTGCCAGGCACAGGCTCCCATGAAGTCTATCATTCACAGGCAATGCAGACATGCTAGACTGCCTCTGTGTCCAGGCAAAGTGTTTCAAGCACTCACTTAGGAGGTGAATATGCCATCAGCCAGGCAAGACAAGTTAAGGACACAGCAGTTTTTAAAGTCCTCAGTACTACTGATGATATGAACAGTAGTTAGAGCTTGCATCAGATGGAATAAAAGGTAAGTTTCTAGACAGACTCCTCCAGGTGGCTGACAGAGACCTGAGCCCATTGATCTTACTGACATCAGAGCCTCGCCAGAGAATATGGAGCACCTGGTCCAGATATCAAAGGCTATCCTCAGTGCTGGCAGTTTCATAGGTTCTGAGACAAGCAGCTCTTTTGTTTCTCTGGAAGTCTTCCTGCTAGCCTCAAACACATGCTTCAAAGGGATTGGTTTTGATGGCCCTCATCTAGCTGGTGTCACTTCTTAAAGTAGTAATTCTCTTGTTGCTATGAAATACAACATTTACCAGGTAGGGTAAGTTAATACTTTTTTGTATTTTATTTATTTATTTTGCAATGCAGAACACATAATAAAGGCAATAAGGAAGTTGAGGGACATTTTACCTTTTTTGTACAACACTTCTTATAGTAATTGGAATGAAATCTTAGACATAGTGGAAATGCCACCTCAGGAGTTCTTTGTTTTGCCTTTAGAGATTTTTCTCTGCTGCACCCTTAAAGTAGGATTTCATCACTGAAATGTTTCTCATATCCTTTAGTCATAGTTTTTAAACTCTGAAATTTGGCAGCCTAAATTATTATTTCTTGTACACTGTATACCTGTGTGCCTTTTAACATGGTTACTGAGCCCTGTGTGTGTAAGTTTGTGTGGTGCCTGAATGGTGAAGTATTCACTGTGTGTCATTTTAAATGGCACTGAAATGAAGTAATTCAAGTGATAAAAAGAGAGATCTGTCCTCAGGCAACTACAGAATCATAGAATTGTTAGGGTTGGAAGAGACCTCAAGGATCATCTAGTTCCAACCCCCCTGCCATGGGCAGGGACACCTCACACTAGATCAGGTTGCTCACAGCCACATCCAGCCTGGCTGCAAAAACCTCCAGGGATGAGGCTTCCACCACCTCCCTGGGCAACCTGTGCCAGTGTCTCACCACCCTCATGGGGAATAGATTTTTCCTAACATCCAATCTGAATCTACCCATTTCTAGTTTTGCTCCATTCCCCCCAGTCCTATCACTCTCTGACACCCTAAAAAGTCCCTCCCCAGCTTTCTTGTAGCCCCCTTCAGATACTGGAAGGCCACAATAAGATCTCCTCAGAGCCTTCTCTTCTCCAGACTGAATAGCCCCAACTCTTCCAGTCTGTCCTCATAGGAGGGGTGCTCCAGAATCTGTAGACAGAGAGTGAGTTAGATATTGTGTTTTGAAGCTTCACACAATGCTTATCTCCACTGTGTAACTGCTGATTTCAGGGAGCTCTGGGACACAACTCGAAGCAATTCCAGCCCTCCCAGTCTGTGAGGAGCACATGCAAGACTGCCATTCACAATGGCCAAAAGAGTCATGGCATGTTTGGTGTTCTATTCTAAGATAAACTGATTTCATTCATTAATAACACATTCCCCATGCCCTGCTCATAAAGAAAAACTACTAACAATGAACAGCTGCAGGACAGTGAACTGCAGAGGAGCAATAGCCTAGGTTACTGAAATGGCAGAGAGAGAACAAGCCCTGAGCTCTGCCTGCCTGTGCTGTAAGTGTTTGTATGCCTCAAGCTGCAAAATGCAGTTATATACATTTAGAGAATTGATGAGGAAAGACAATGTCTTCACCACTCAATTATTTTGTGAACAGAGAGCTCCCTGAACAGCTGAGCTATGCTTCCAGAATTAGATGTTTGAATACCAGCATCTTCACCCATAGCTTCAGCTGATTTCCAAAGACACTCTGAGCCCTAATTATCTGTGATGATTCACTAGATTGTCAGCCCCAGGAAGAATGCTTTCTGGTTATCAGGCTGGGGTCTGTGCTCTGGTAGTATTGTCATTATATATTCTTTACCATGAGGATGGTGGAGCAGTGGAACATGTTGCCCAGGGAGGTGGTGAGGCCCCATCCCTGGAGATACATGGGGGTGAGACCCAATATGCACCACCCCTCTTCACACAGCAGTCAGCTGGGAAGAGAACTGAAAATTGCACCCCAGAGTGCCCCAGTCTTTAAACTTGACTTTAAAAAAAACACCCTTCATTTCCTCACTGAGCATTACTACTAATTTATTATTACCTTAAAAATAGCATAGCCTCTAAACAATTCATTAATTATTAGCTCGCCTCATTAGTTAATCCCATTAAACTGATCTATGCAGGCATTTTTATCAGTAAAATTGAAAGTAAATTACCAGGAATATTGCTTTTCCAGTTGCATTTTAGATAGCAGATTAGATTAATAGATGACTTGAACACACACTTGCTTAATGTTGTACACATCTGGCTTCCTCCTCTCTGTGTTCAAGATAAGAGGGCATTTGATGGTGGAAAACGATGCTTTTGCCAAATGGTGTTTTGGGGAAGGATGAATTAAGTATATAAGATGGTGGCACTGGGACTGAACTCTACTCTTTTTACTAATTTGCATTACAGATCTTCCTAGGAAGCCTTGCTTGGAGCACAAGTGCCAAATGCCAAGCCTTGCATTGAGTACCATGTCAAGATGCTTCCAGCTAATCTTCCTAAATGAAAGCTTGAGTGATTAAGTAAGTGATTCTCAGCTCTGGAGTTTGCATTGACTCCAAGCTCCAAACCTGAGACAGGATGGCACCTCACATGGCTTGGAGACACTGAGACTGCCACAGGGGTAGCATTTTCTTCATGCTTCCATTTTCAGATCGATTTGCTAACTGCCTAAAGGGAAAATATTTTTTTTAAATGCCTACTTAAAAAGCAATTTGCAAGATTTTCATTATCAGATATTCATTTCAAAATAGTATCTAAGGGCCTGTAGTACTGAAACCCTTAATGAGGATTTAGAAATGATAATAAAACACAGTCAGAGCAAGACACTCTTGTGAAATGAACTTGATGGCTTGGCTCTTGAAGCGTGCTTGGAGTTTTCCTATGAAACTTGTAGATATGAGCACAGTTGTAGAAACACCTCCACAGAACAAGCATTTTACTGCTCAGGACAGGATCAACAACCACCTGTACCTATTTTATGCAGAAGACAAGAAGTCAGTACACAGAAACTGTGGGAAATTTTGTATACACCTTTTAACTCCATCATAATGTGTCACTGCCATCATCCATACTGCCAGTTACTTGCTTCACAGCAACACCTAGAGGCTAATGCTACACAGACATGAAAGGGAAAGATCTAGGTCTTGAGGCAGCTAACAGCTGGAATAAGCAGGAGGGATGGAGAGAGCAGCAGTGATGAATGAAGTAGTGCAGATAACTGACAGCAGTTGTTGTTGCCTACCCCAATAGCTGTCAGAAGTTAATGGATTCTCGAGGTAAAACTGTGCTGCAGCCTCCCTTTAGAGGATTTGAAGGAATCAGAGATAACAAGTGGTCTGGTGGTGGTTCTGTCCCTTCATATTTACTGTTTCATGGCATGTCTTTTGTGACATGTACATATAAGCTTATTCTAGCTTATAGCTGTGTTCTCACATATGAAAAGTTAGAGCTGGTTGCATTTTTTTTTTTTGAGAATTAGAATTAAGCCTTATGTTAGAGGAGCTATACTCTCCTGCCTCCCATGACTGGGTAACAAAACTGTGATGCCTCATTTCCCTGTAGAAATTGACAGTGAGAAAGTGTGTGCTAAACTGGTGCTGTTCAATGGGGTTCACATTCTACTGAGTTACTGTATCTGACATAAAATAAAAGCTATGTGTGTTGGCAAGGGGATAGCAATGTTTGCAGGCAACCATGGGTGTTGTGTGCAGTCATTAGTTTAGGATATAAGTATCTCTAGGTACATCTGATGTCTCTGCAGGGGCACATACAGCTGTATCCATGCAGCTGGCATAGAATCATGGAATCAGTCAGGGTTGGAAGGGACCACAAGGATCATCTATTTCCAACCCCCCTGCCATGGGCAGGGACACCTCACACTACATCAGGCTGGCCAGAGCCTCATCCAGCCTGGCCTTAAACACCTCCAGGGATGGGGCCTCAACCACCTCCCTGCACAACCCATTCCAGGCTCTCACCACTCTCATGGGGAAGAACTTCTTCCTTACATCCAGCCTGGAGCTACTATTGTTTTCTGTCAGGTAGAGAATTACAATTTATCTTGTTTGAATTGTTAAACCTCTCTCTTTTTTTATGCATTCAGTTCCACAGGAACCAACCACACCCAGACTAATCTGATCTTCAAATATGTTTGATTTCTTCTATCAGATTTGCTTAGTGTCATGGCTTAGTTGATTAGATGGTGTTGGGTGGTAGGTTGGACTTGATGATCTCAAAGGTCTTTTCCAACCTGGTTAATTCTCTGATTCTGCTTGAGTAATTTCTGAGAAGCACTAGCATGAACCATTTAAATGGTTTTAATGGTTTAAATAGTTTTAATATTTTAAATAATTGTATTGAAGATAAAGTTGGAGACAACTGTGTTTAAAAAAAAAAAAAAAGAAAAAGACAAATCTTTAATCTGTTGGTTGAGGTGGTTTCCTTGAATTCTTGAGAAGGATCCTTCTCATTCCAGTTTTGGGTTTTTGTGTTTGGTTTGTGTTGTGTTTTTTTTTTTTAATTGCTGTTATTTATCTGTGCTATTTTGTTTGATGAAATCAGTAAGAGCACATACTGATTGGATAAGTGTTTATTTTCACTGGATCTGGTTACAGCCAGGGTTCAGGTTTGCCTTTCTGACTGGTTAACAGCTGATAGTGATAAATATCCTCCAGTGAGAGTCTGCAGGTTTCAGAGGGGGATTTATTGATGATTTTTCTTTACAACTGGTTACCCAAGGAAAGTGAATTAACATAGCTTTCTCTACTCAGTTTCACAACTTTGTTGTGTTTTTTTGAGCTGTCCCAGTCTCCCTTGAGCCAACAATACTCAATTTGTTTGTTTACCTCTCCTGTGGTGCACATCCTCCTACTAAGGCACTCCTAGTCCTAGAGTGGCTTTGTAGGAGCATGGGAAACACACATCACCTGCAAAACATCACTCAGCTTGAGTTCGTGTGTAAGTACCACAGTGATGCACTCAGCTCTCCTCAGGGTAGCTCTGTGCTCCCTCTACAGAAGCTCTGTTTGCTCTCCCTTCATCATGCAGTTGTGCTTTTTGCTGGTGACTTGAGTGGCAGGTTTAGCTTTTCTGTGGTGCCATGAGATCTGTCTGTGCTGTGAGGCACCAGTTCACTTTCAGGTGCCATAAACAAGGATGTTCTAAATTCATAGATGGTATTTTGTGTGTGAAGATTATCCCTGTGCCTACCTTGCATTTAGTCCTAGTGGAGCACTCCAGCCTGCCCTTGTGCATGTGGGGTGGCATCTAGGGACCTGGTTTAAAGTCTCTGAATCTCAATGGGTAGTGATACAATGGAGCGTTGGAGGTAAATTTGAACCATTTTGGTAACCATGTGGATGTTCAAAATTTAGTGTGATGTGCTGGTTTTGACTGGGATAAAATTATTTTTCCTTATAGTAGCTAGCATGGGGCCATGTTTTGGATTTGTGCTGAAAAGAGCGTTCATGACTGAGGGATGTGGGGGTGCTCAAGAAATTGGGAGGGGACACAGCCAGGACAGTTGACCCCAACTGGCCAAAGGAGTACTCCATCACAGTCTCACAGTATATCAGAGGTTGGAAAGGACCTCCAGAGATCATCAGGTCCAACCCCCCTGCCAGAGGAGGATCACTTAGGGTAGTCCACAGAGGAATGCATCCAGGTGGGGTTGGAAAGTCTCCAGAGAAGGAGACTCCACAGCCCCCCTGGACAGCCTGTTCCAGTGCTCTGTCACCCTCACTGTAAAGAAGTTTCTCCTCATGTTGAGCTGAAATCTTCTATGTTCAAGTTTGAACCCAGGGAGGGACCCAGCCTGGCCCTCTCCACTTGACACCCACCCCTCAGATATTTATAGACATTGATGAAATCCCCTCTCAGTCTTCTCTTCTCCAGACTAAACAGCCCCAGGGTTCTCAATCTCTCTTCATAGGGGAGATGCTCAAGTCCCCTAATCATCCTCGTGGCTCTCCATTGGATTCTCTCCAGCAGGTCTCTGTCTCTCTTGAACTGGGGAACCCAAAACTGGACACAGTATTGCAGGTGTGGTCTCAGCAGAGCAGAGTAGAGAGGTAGAACTTCCCTAGCCCTGCTGGACACCTTTCCTGATCCATCCCAGGATCCCATTGGCTCTCTTGGCCACAAGAGCACATTGTTGTTCCATGCAGAACTTGCTGTCCATACTGTACAACATTGTGCTCAGCATATAAAGCTGGAGGAAAAAGGCAGGGGGGACATTCAGAGTGACAGTGCTTGTCTTCCCAAGCAGCTGTTACATGTGTTGTAGCCCTGCTTTCCTGGAGATGGCTGAACATCTGCCTGCTGATGGGAAGTGGCAATTCCTTGGTTTGCTTTGCTTGCTTGCATGACTTTTGCTTTATCTATCAAGCTGTCTTTGTCTCAACCAAAGAGTTTTCTCAATGCATTCTTTCTTTCTGCCTCCCAGTTCTCTTCCCCATTCTGTTTGGGGCAGGGATGAAGGAAGAGAGCTAGAGCTAGAGGCTGCATGGAGCTCAGTTTCTACCTGGGGTGTTAAACCACTATGTATGTTCTTTGAACCTGATGGTGATGCTCTCTGGTGGACAAGTTCGAAAAATTTGTTGGTGTGAACATCTGAAAGGTACCCAGAAAGACAGACTCTGGTGCTCAGGATGCAGGTAGGTAAGGGAACCAAATAGAAAATGTAAAGATCCCTGAAATAAGTGAGGAACTCAGATGGAAAAAAATCTTTTTGAAGTGTCCAGGAAAGAAAAAAGGAAAGAAGGGAGGGAAGGAAGGGAAGGAAGAAGGAGGGAAGGGAGGGAAGGAAGAAGGAGGGAAGGAAGGGAAGGAAGAAGGAGGGAAGGGAGGGAAGGAAGAAGGAGGGAAGGGAGGGAAGGAAGAAGGAGGGAAGGGAGGGAAGGAAGAAGGAGGGAAGGGAGGGAAGGAAGAAGGAGGGAAGGGAGGGAAGGGAGGGAAGGAAGAAGGAGGGAAGGGAGGGAAGGAAGAAGGAGGGAAGGGAGGGAAGGGAGGGAAGGAAGAAGGAGGGAAGGGAGGGAAGGAAGAAGGAGGGAAGGGAGGGAAGGGAGGGAAGGAAGAAGGAGGGAAGGGAGGGAAGGAAGAAGGAGGGAAGGGAGGGAAGGGAGGGAAGGAAGAAGGAGGGAAGGGAGGGAAGGGAGGGAGGGAAGAAGGAGGGAAGGGAGGGAGGGAAGAAGGAGGGAAGGGAGGGAGGGAAGAAGGAGGGAAGGGAGGGAGGGGAGGGAAGGAAGAAGGAGGGAAGGAAGAAGGAGGGAAGGGAGGGAAGGGAGGAAGGAGAAGGAGGGAAGGGAGGGAAGGAAGAAGGAGGGAAGGGAGGGAAGGGAGGGAAGGAAGAAGGAGGGAAGGGAGGGAAGGGAGGGAAGGAAGAAGGAGGGAAGGGAGGGAAGGAGGGAGGAAGGAGGGAAGGGAGGGAAGGAAGAAGGAGGGAAGGAAGAAGGAGGGAAGGAAGAAGGAGGGAAGGGAGGGAAGGAAGAAGGAGGGAAGGGAGGGAAGGAAGAAGGAGGGAAGGGAGGGAAGGAAGAAGGAGGGAAGGGAGGGAAGGAAGAAGGAGGGAAGGGAGGGAAGGAAGAAGGAGGGAAGGGAGGGAAGGAGAAGGAGGGAAGGGAGGGAAGGAAGAAGGAGGGAAGGGAGGGAAGGAAGAAGGAGGGAAGGGAGGGAAGGAAGAAGGAGGGAAGGGAGGGAAGGAAGAAGGAGGGAAGGGAGGGAAGGAAGGAAAAAAGGAAGGAGATTAAGGGACTGGGGGAAAAATGGTCTAGAAGTCATATATGTTTTAGTCTTCTTGTGTATTTAGCTTGTACATATTGAGGAAGAATTAAGGTACATCATATGTGGTTGGTTATAGATGTACAGGCAAGACTATGAGGCAAAATTGAGGTGGTTTTGTTTTGCTTTTTTCTGGAAGTGAATTTGTGAAAGATCTCTCGAGTGTTCAGTATTTACTACTGCTCTCATCTTGGTAGCTTCCCCTAGGTAAAGTACCTCTGGTTAAGGCAAAAAGGCACTGCAGAGTGTTCAGTATCACAACTGTATTGCTGCACACGATTTGCTGTTATTCCTGGACTATTTTCTCCTGAGGTGCAAGTTCATGCTACCACCTAGTGCAATTTGTGTTTCAGTGCAATGGCATTATGCAGCACGATGGCTTTGTTATTAATGAATGCCTCTGAGTCATTTCTAGCTGGTGTACTTATTGACTATAGTAACAGTTCTCTATTAGTGGAAGAAACAAAACATGATTGTTGTTCTACCTCTAAGCCCTCTGTAAACAGTATGCTGACTTCCACGCTCTATCTGCCTGTTTTCTCATATGTCTATAGTAACTGCAAGATAAGTAATAATTCTCCTAGCACAATAAACACACCCACACCCCTGCAGAATTATGCAGCTGTGGGATTTATAGAATCATAGAATCAGTCAGGGTTGGAAGGGACACAAGGATCATCCAGTTCCAACCCCCCTGCCATGGGCAGGGACACCTCACACTACATCAGGCTGGCCAGAGCCTCATCCAGCCTGGCTGCAAACACCTCCAGGGATGGAGCCTCAACCACCTCCCTGGACAACCCATTCCAGGCTCTCACCACTCTCATGGGGAAGAACTTCTTCCTCACATCCAGCCTGAATCTACCCACTTCCAGCTTTATTCCATTCCTCCAGTCCTGTCACTACCTGATAGCCTAAAAAGTCCCTCCCCAGCTTTCTTGGAGCCCCCTACAGATACTAGAAAGCCACAATAAGGTCACCTCAGAGCCTTCTCTTCTCCAGACTGAACAGCCCCAACTCTCTCAGTCTGTCCTCATAGGAGAGGCGCTCCAGCCCTCTGCTCATCCTGGTGGCCCTTCTCTGGACACCTTCCAGCATGTCCATATCCCTCTTGTAATAGGAGCTCCAGAACTGGATGCAGTACTCCAGGTGGGGTCTCAGCAGAGCTGAGCAGAGGGGGAGAATCACCTCCCTTGACCTGCTGGCTACTCTTCTCCTGATGCAGCCCAGGCTCTGGTTGGTTTTCTAGGCTGCAAGTGCACACTGACAGCTCCTGTTGAGCTTCTCACCCACCAGCACCCCCAAGTCCCTCTCCTCAGGGTTGCTCTCCAGCCAGTCCCTGCCCAGCCTGGATTTGTGCTTGGGATTGCCTCGACCCAGATGCAAGACCCTGCACTTGGTCTTGTTGAACCTCATGAGGTTGACTTGTGCCCACCTCTCCAGCCTGTCAAGGTTATATGCATGAACAGTTGTTGGTTTGCATGAGCACTTTATGAACCTTTGAGATATGATTTGGAAATGACTAGATTGTCTTCATCTCATGTGCTGTGGTATGTAAAACCACAGGGAGTGTCTAAATTCATAGGAATTAGAATTCTGATCTTAACAAAGAATGGTAGGGATTGAGCAGCTGGTGCTGCTAATTCCTAGTATGTAGCTCTTACTTTGGTGCCACTCTACATGGCTCTTGAAACACTCATCTTCTCACAGTGTCACAGTGTATCACAGGCTGGAAGGGACCTCCAGGGATCATCGGGGACAACCCCCCTGCCAGAGCAGGATCACAGGGTATTCTGCACAGGAATGCATCCAGGAGAGGTTTGAAATCCTCCAGAGAAGGAGACTCCACAACCCCCATGGGCAGCCTGTTCCAGTGGTCTGTCACCCTCACTGTACAGAAGTTCCTCCTCATGTTGAGGTGAAATCTTCTATGTTCTAGTTTGAACCCATTGTTCCTTGTCTTATCACTGTGAACCACCAAAAAGAGCCTGGCCCCCTCCACTTGACACCCACCCCTCAGCTATTGATAGACATTGATCAGATCCCCTCTCAGTCTTCTCTTCTCCAGACTAAACAGCCCCAGGGCTCTCAGTCTCTCTTCCCAGGGGAGATGCTCAAGTCCCCTAAGCATCCTCGTGGCTCTCCGTTGGATTCTCTCCAGCAGGTCTCTGTCTCTCTTGAACTGGGGAACCCAAAACTGGACACAGGATTCCAGGTGTGGTCTCAGCAGGGCAGAGTAGAGAGGTAGAAGAACTTCCCTAGCTCTGCTGGACACACCTTTCTTGATGCATCCCAGGATCCCATTGGTTCTCCTTTATTTATTTATTTTAAAGGATCAAATTCCCTATGAACACAGGAATCATAGAACCATTTCAACTGGAAAAGACCCTTAAGGTTGAGTACAACCATTATCTAGCTACCAGCTCTGGTGCTAAACTTATGTTCCTTAGAACCACATTTCTGTGTCTATTAAACACCTTCCAGAACGGGGATTCAACCACTTCCCTGGGGAGCACATTCCAGTGCTATTGGACCCTTTCAATGAAGAATATGCAGTCTAAATCTTCCCTGGTGCAATAACTGAGAAGTTTCAGTAATATAGAATTCCAGTATGATTTGGGCATCTTACATGAAAAGCCAAGTGTTAAAAACTTAGAGTACAGACCTAAAGGGTCAGTTTTGTGGTTGAGGGATAATTAATCCATTGGAGTTCAGGGAGACTGGGAGGTGTTTAAATATGAGCAGAATGCAAATCAGTGTAATAAGTGTAATCTGTAGTGCTGTAACTACATGACTGTAAGCTGTATGTAGCTGTTCTAACAGAGTAAACTTTTCTAAAGAAGAGAAATACGATGCTGCCTTAGTAGATTTGGAGGAGAGAAGGACTATGATTGGTTGTGTTACAACTCTGAGTGAACTCTCTGTGAGATTTTGGGCAGTGGTCCCAAATACATATTTCAAATGGGCCCTTCAGATTGATATTACAGCTATGTAGAATGATGCAGAGAGGACAGAGAGCATCAGTATCTTGTTTCTGTTCAGTGTTTGGAAGGAAGCATGCTAATGCACTCATTCCACTGAAGTCAGGAGGAAGTTAGGTGTCTGCTAGGGATAAGGATTTTTTAAATGGTTGAATCTGGATCATTCACACCTGAGAGTTCCTCAAGAAAGTACCCTTGGGTGAGGCACTTCACATACACAAACCAGCTTTGGAAACGAATTTTGGAGTGTGGAGGAAATTGCAGAAGCAGGGAAGCTGTGAATAGCTGCTGAACTTTGGAAAGGGCTTGTAGCTAAACGGCATGTTAACCTGATGTGAGGGAAAGGGCAAAGGATTTCAGGGATAAGGAATTAAGTGATAGGAATACAATTAATGATAGTCAGCATGACTTTATAGAAAATAGGCTTGATTTAACTCTTTGAGTGATCACATGTAATCATACTGCATAGAGATCATATCCTGGGCTGCATCAAGAGAAGCATAGCCAGCAGGTCAAGGAAGATGATTCTCCCCCTCTGCTCTGCTCTGGTGAGACCCCACCTGGAGTACTGCATCCAGTTCTGGAGCCTCTATTATAGGAAGGATCTGGAGGTGCTTGGAACATGTCCAGAGAAGGGCCATGGGAATGATCACAGGGCTGGAGCTCCTCTCCTATGAGGACAGGCTGAAAGAGTTAGGACTATTCAATCTGGAGAAGAGAAGGATCCAAGGAGACTTCCAGTATCTGAAGGGGGCTACAAGAAAGCTGGGGAGGGACTTTTTAGGGTGTCAGGTAGTGACAGGACTAGGGGGAATGGAAAAAAAACTAGAAATGGGTAGATTCAGATTGGATGTGAGGAAGAAGTTCTTCACCATGAGGGTGGTGAGATGCTGGAACAGGTTGCCCAAGGATGTGGTGGAAGCCTCATCTCTGGACGTTTTTGCAGCCAGTCTGGATGTGGCTGTGAGCAACCTGCTGTAGTGTGAGGTGTCCCTGCCCATGGCAGGGGGGTTGGAACTGGATGATCCTTGAGGTCCCTTCCAACCCTAACAATTCTATGATTCTATGCTTTAACTGCTGGATTACATTCAGCTGGCACAATATGCTACTGTGTATTTAAAACAACTGACACTGTAGTACATAAGCAACAACTCAAACCCTGAAACTGATGGTTTTGCCAGTGAGAAATAATCATCCAGTGAGGCTGTTTACAATTGTGTCTTCCAAAGAAGAGCACTCAACTCAAAGTGATGCTACAGTTTTAGGTACAATCTGGACTTCAATATAAAATCACTGTTGACAAAACATGCAGATGATACAGAGGTTGACAGCATGACAGATAGTGATGCTGAAGTCACAGAGAGTAACATGGGTAGTTAGAATGAAGCTGTACAATTAGCTACTGGTTTGATATATTTAATACCTGTATTTACATTTAGGATTTAATAGAACATGCAGAGTTGTATAGCTGAAAAACTTAGTTTGTAATTATAGAGGGGAGTGCAGTATACTTGAAAGCAGCAACTCTGAAAAGATCTTATAAATCATCTGGAACAACTGAGTCAACACAGACTTCTAATGTGATGTGTGAGCAACAAGAAAAAAAAAAGATTAACAAGTATTTGGCAATCTATTCAGGAAGACAGTGTGTAGGAGTAGGAAGGCAATTTTATGTTTGTATAAGCACTGATGGAGGCAGTATCAGAACATTGCTTACAAGTCAGGTGTCAGTGTTTCTAACAGCACAAGAAATGGAGAGGGTGTAGGAAAGCCAGAGAGATTATCTGAGCACTGGAAAAATGCCTTACTGTGAAGGACAGAAAGAACACAATTTGTTAAACTTATCAAAGAAGAGTCTGAAAGGTAACTTGACTGTAGGAGAGAAGTACTAATACAAGGAGAATACACCATGGATTAAAAAAGCATTTTAATCTCAGAGAAGAAAGCAAAGAAAACCTAAAGACTAGAAGCCACAGCCTCACTATCCAAACTCTCAATTAGACAAAGTTCAACATGCCAACTAACCAGCAGATGAGGTCAGATGAATTCCTCCCCTTGAAATCTTCAAACTGAACCTGACTTCCTTACAAATAGATGGGATTTAATCCAGCTAGATTATTGGCCTCAGCCTCAGAGTATGATGCCTTTCTTGTATGGGTTATAGTTTAAGGTATACCTACGCTGCATGAGATTCTTTGATTTTTATTTTTTTTTTTGCACAAAAATAGGATATCCTTAGGCAGAGCCAGTAGGATTATTTTAAAAGCAACGTGTCCAACATCATTATCTCTAAAAGCGAGCAAGCGTTTAGCAGTAGGGGGAAAAAAGTGTTTTCTGATTACTATTTAAAAATGAGAATTGCTATAGGGGAGGGAACGTTTTCTACCAGGGAACCCCACTAGATGGCACTGAAACATGCCTTTACAAATCCTCTCACTCGACTCGGAGCCGGATTATCCGTTCTTTTTAATCAAGATTAAAAGGAATTTATGAGCCATAGCATGAAGAATCCAAGGGACATAAAATTCTGATATTGGATAGGATGAATTTTCTTTCTTTCTGCTTATTGTACACAATAGACTGTTCACTGCTTAGTTTATTGATTGTCTTGAATTATCTTTATGCACTTAAAGGTTTAGAGGCTTTGTTTAAGGGAATTTAATCAGTATCAAATTATATCAAATCCTTCTTAGAATATGGAACTGAACACCATTCCAACCCATAGTTGGATTGCTAGCCAGGTCTTGTTCTTTTCCTGCTACAGTAAATTTAGTTAAAGAAATTACAGCAATTCTCTATCCTAAAGTGAAACAGAAGCTATGGGCTCCTCTCTCACTAGGACATGGCATCAAGACTGCTTGGAAATTTGTTGGTACACAAGAACAGGAATGACTGTTTCAGTAAAACATAAGAAACGTGATGTGAGCTTATAAAGACCCTTTTCTGGCATTTCACCTATTCAAGAAATTATTTATATCTAAAATTGATCACAGCAATACCATTCCTCCCCAACAAATAGATGTTGTCTTTAAACACTCAAGACATGAAGTGGGAAGAAAGGAATCAGCTCCTGCTTCACGTTTCCAATGATGTTTTTAATCTACTCAGCTATTCAGGCTGATAGATGTGTGCTGATAGGAGTGGTCACAGCAGTGGTGAGTCTGATAGTATCTGGGAATCACTGCACAGGTCTGCTTGAAGACATGCAGAAGGGATATACTTTAGCTTTGCACATCTAGTGGCTTAAGTTTAAAAGTGTGTGGTATTATGTTTTCTGATGTGATTCTAGTGAAAAAATAAACAAGACACAAGCTTTCTGCTGATGACAATCCCATGCTGAAAACACATTCAAACCCTACATGTGTCAGCAGGGTGACTGGAGGTGACTGAATCTATGGATATGCCTTGAGCTTGGCCCTTCAGAGAGTCAGAGTTAGCACATCCTCTGCTTGGAACTTGAAGCCTGTTATGCTTTTGACAGTTTGGGCTTTAGGAGATTTACCAGTGAGCCAGGTGAGAATCAACTGTCCTTCTGCAAATGATGGTATTACTAAATAGAATTGGTTTTCAGCCCAGTATACATTGCTTTGGTACACTCAAGGTATATATTGCTTTGGTCCACCCAGGGCTGTGAACAGCCCTGTTGAGATTCTTGGATCTTCTGCCCCTCAGCATGGCCTCTGAACATGTCTTTGACTACTATATCACCTAGTTTCTTTTGCTCCTAACCTTGGGTTGTCCTTGCTCTACCTCCAGACTCAGTAAGTTTATAAACCCATTCTAACCCTGTAATTCTGCAGTTTCAGGATTTAACAGACTTTCTTTTTTGAGCCTTTGTGGTCAGACCTTACTCATCCTGGCTGGTGAACTCTTTTTGAAAGTTCAGTGTTTTTTTGCCAAGCATTCTCAGGTCCATGGCCTGGCTTAAGTATGTACCTGGTAGATGTGTTTTCAAATGGATCTTGGATTCTCCTTTGCAATAATATATTTCATTAGGCTGCTAGTGGGAAGTGACTTCTACAAATTGTGACTGGGAGCTGTGATTTGGTGATTAAAAAAAAAAAAATGGCTGTCTTAGACAAGTGGTCACAGTTGAGGAGAAGCACTGCAGTGTCTGTGTATAAGCCTGAAATAAAACTGTAATCCATTAAGTCTTTCATGAAGGACATAGGACTTGACACTTGTCAAATCTCAGGCCTTACCAGGTAGATTTAAAGTATTTCTCTGTCTCTTTCAACAAGTGAGGTGTGATTTTTTTTTTTTTTTTTTTTCAACCTGTCCATAATAAAAAAGCAGAAGGTCCAGCACACAAGCATGGCTGATTTTCCCTATGCTTTTTTCATCCCTAGAACAATAACTTTTTGTCTTGGGCTGTCTTTGTCTCTCCCACTGACTGCCTCAAGTATTTCTGTGACTCCAATTCACCTTTTTTAGTCATAAAACCAATAGAGCTAATTTCTCTGGCCTCAGAAGTCTTGTTTGATTCTCCTATATAAGATACATCATCTATCCTTTGAAAAAAAACCAACATCTTATTATGTCATCTGTAAAATAATTTATTCATGATTACTTTGTGGCAATTTGGCAGCATTCTGATCTGTAACATAGTTATAAAACATTACCAGAAAGCCCAAATCATTCTTTTGTACTCACCATTTAAAAGATTACTCATCCCTGTTTTGAGAATATTACAGAAAATCCACAAACTTTCACTTAATTTTTAGGTTGAGTCTTCCAAGCAGAAATATTATATTTGTCCCAACTTGCATTATTCATAAGACCAGGGTGACAAATGTAATTTTACACTTGAAGAAATTAGTATGTTTTATATTCACCCTGCAAAAGCTGGTTTAGCCTGGCATTATATTTTTTTTTTTTCAGAGCTGTTGAGGGATTTGGGTTGCCCAATAGGATTTGTATTGATTTCTTTTTCACTTTTTTTTTTTGTGAGCTTTATTTTTGTTTCGTTGTTCTATTGATTCTGAGAGCTTTAGCCATTTGAGTTATTACAGATTGCTATATTTATGCTGTAATTCTACTCCAATAATCAAGAACTTAGATCTTCACAGCTCTTAAAACACCCTAACAAACAACAACTACCCCCCAAAATGCCACAAAGTTGCAACTGGCTTCCTGGGATCTGAAGTATCTCTGAAAAGATTTTACCATATTCCTTTTCTGCAGATATTTTTTTTTTTTTTCAGAGGAGTTAGAGACATTGGTTTATATCATTAATTGATAATTTTTTGGATGCTATTGCTCATTCCACTTACCTGAAATGTGTATGTAGAGTGCTGGTATATGCTAATGAGTTCTGTTTCATGTCATATGTCATACATAATGTCGTATGTCATATGTCATACATAATCTGTATGGAATGAACAACTATATAAATCATAGAATGGTGTGGGTTGGGAGGCACCTTCAAAGGTCATCTAGCCCAACCCTCTCTGCAGTTAGCAGAGGCATCCTCCACTAGTTCACATCCTTGTCCAGCCTCACCTTGAGTATCTCCAGGGATGGGGCCTCACCTGCCTCCCTGGGCAACCTGTTCCAGTGTTCCACCACCCTCATGGTGCAGAACTGGTTCCTAACATCCAATCTAAACCTACTCTTCTCTAATTTAAAACCATTGCTCCTCATGCTATCACTCCTTTGTCAACAGTCTCTCTCCATCCTTCCTAAAGGCCCCTTCAGGTACTGGAAGGTCGCTATTAGGTCTCCCTGGAACTTTCTCTTCTCCAGGCTGAAAAACCCCATCTCCCTCAACATGTCCTCACAGGAGGTATGAGATCATTGCAAAAGAGATGCAAGGACCTTGTAAATTCATGCTACTGTAAGTGGATAAACCTGAAGTTTAAAAATAAGCTTCTCCTGGTTGATTAATCAATACACTTAACATAAGCAAGCTCCCTTAAATGTATAAAATGATCAGCATAAACTCAGTCACCCTAGCAAGTCCTAAATTTATCTGTTTCCAGTAATTAACACCCAGAAATAGCACGGCTTTAGCTGTCTGTAGACACTTTGATATGCAACTGTATCATTTTGCTATATGCCCTGCATTTGATCAAAACCCCCAAACAGTAGCTGCCTAACTTTGAAAGAGTCCCACAGAGGTCAGAGGGACTAAGTTAAAATTAAGCACACCCTATGAGGATCTCTTTTGAGGAACAGACAAAAGAAGTACCTTACAAGTTAGTCTGCTCCAACAGTACTAGTTACTGAGAATGATAATTCCAACACCTTGGAATTATCCCAGTTAACACAATGGAGCAGAATATTCTTTAATACCAGTGCTGCAGATCAAAACTTGCCAGGCTTCAAACTGTAGCTGTGTCCCAAGAGGAAAAAACCTTTCTCAATCACAGGCAGAATTTGGTCAGCTTCCAGAAGAGATTTATTCCTCCCTACTTAATAAAATGTATTGCAGTTTTATGACAACCTGTGTAGCTTGGAGAGCTTTGGGTGTAGAAAAACTAGTGAAGAACAATTATCCACCCCACTCCCCAGGTGGGAAGCAGATTGCAAGCTATTTACAGAGAGAGTTGGATGTGGTGAGACAATGACCACAGAGCGGGCTTCAGCTGTGCAGACTGAATGTTTTCACATGGTTCCTATTGTAAGCACCCGAATTATAAAGTCAGTTCCTACTGTGGGGTTGGGAACTGCTGTAGCAGAAGTTGTGTGTCCTACTTGCTTGAATGGATGGAGTTCCTCATGCCATGGAAATTCTTCATCAGTTCTCAGGAAATGTGGACTTTTCATCTAGAAGGCAGTTTTTTCTTTGCTTTCAAGTGCTGTAGCTAGCACTCAGTATTTTGTGGTTTGTGGGAGGGCAGAAAAGAAGACTTCTCATGTAATCAGAAGGCAAGAGCTAATGAACTGGTTTGCCATCACTTGGAGGCATTTACTGCTCAGTAGATCTGTGAACTGCTTTGGGCTATCCTGCAGTATTGCTAGGGTTAAGCTGTTTTGGAGAGTTCATTACAAAATGGCACTGTCAAGGTATGAACTAAATAGCCACAGTTCCTGCTAAGTGTTTCTTGATGGTAATACAGTCACAACCTTAAAAACAAGAGTATTCATTCTCAAAAATAGTGCATAGAGAATAGAGCTCTGTATGTGTAGTGGACTATCATGGGCAGCAAGAGGAAACTCAGGATAGATAGCTGTTGAATTTGAAGATAAAACACAGAAAACTCCACCACTTTTAAATGAATAAAGTTGTATTTTAGTGAGAGGTAAATGCAGATATAGCTGTGGTTTAATGAAAGAAAAAAAAAAAACAAACCCACAAAAACCACCACCACCAAACAACAAAACAAAGCATAAAAATAAACAAACAAAAAAAACACAGGAGCAAACTTGAAAGAACCTGAGTAAAACAGTTTTAAAATCCTCAAAGAGTATCTTCTGTGGCACTCCATGTCATATGCCACACATTATTCACTTGCCTGAAGACGTTTTTTGTGACAGGTTCTGGAAAAGAGAAAGGATTGGACTACAGAAAATGAAATTTAATGAGTGCAGGTTGTGCTTTACAGAGAAAGTTTTAAACATTGAGGTTTTGTTTGTTTCTGATGTTTGAGAAGCATGATAAACTTAACAGATAAAGTACAGGGAACTCCAACAGAAACTTGGAACTGATCATAAAATTGAGTAACATGAATTTCCCATGACTCTTATTCTGCTGTGGATGCTAGTGGCAGCTGCAAACTCATACAACTCAATCAGAGGCTCTGAAATGAACCTTTAAAACCCTTTCACTTCCAAAAACTGGACTTGAAGGTATTTTTTTTTCTCTTTGTATTGCTACACAGACGAACAGTCAAGAAATTTGAAGGTAAGATTGCCATTTAGAGAAAAAAAAAAAAAAAAAACAACACAAGAAAACACTCTTTAATAAGTTTTTTCTAAAGGAATTTGTGAGTGGACAAAATAAAATATGACACAAAAGTATGCTGTTATCATCCTATTTTTCAGTATTTCCATCTTCCATTTAATTGACAGCTGGAGATAACGATTAATTTTAGCTCCTAAATGCATAATCTTTTGCAGCTTTCAGGAAACTAATGATTAGCACTAGTCCCTCAAATAGGTCTGTCTTGTACTAAAAATGTATCTTTACATTCTTTTTTGTGCCTTTTTTTCTTTTTTTTTTTTTTGTGAGAAAATGTATTCTTGGACATTTAGAAATAATAGACTGAAGGAAATGAGAACTGGAGTGCCCCTGCAATGCATGGATGTTTGGTTGTGTAAATAGTATAGAAATGCTCCTTATTTAAACCCACTGCTAATAATCATCTGAAATGAAACCTTGCAACCTGAAATTATCAAACACTTAAAATATATAATGGCAATGGCTTACCGTTTGCAGAATTTCAATTTCAGTCCGAAGAGTCTCACAGATACTTTCCCAATCATCAGCTTTGCAATTCTCCAGTTCTTTCTTAAGCCTGTGCCCAAAAGCAAATGCATTTTTAGGTCAGGGAACTGTAGCTTGGGTAAATATTCTTTTCAGCTTTGGTACCAGCTGTTGATTTGACTTACGTGAGAAGACCCTCATTGATTTATCTGCAAGATCAGGGTTATAAGTTTGCTAGTTTGGTAATTGGCAGCTCTCCAGCAATATAGTTAGATTTCATTCAGCATTGCCAGTTAAGATGACACTGTGGGGAGCTTCACAAAGTGACATTTTGGCTTTTTACACAGTGTATCTTGACTTTGTTGGGCAAAATTCTGGACCGTGTTGTTTTCATAAACCATGGAAGATTTATGGCCTCATTAGTCATAATTTTCCATATTTAAATGTGTGAATTTGAATGTTGATACTTAGGAAGTACCATATGCTAGTGTTCTTACTTTTCCTGGGCATCTATTTGTAGCTGCTGATGGAGACAGAATATTAGATTGAATGGATCCTCACCTGACCCTGTGCAGCCATTCCTGGGCAATCATTGCTCCACACCCCTCCACAGACTCCTTTGCTGTTACTGATGCTTCCCAATAGTTTCAGCCAGGAATTCTCCAACTTTTCCACAATAAGGACTAATTTTAATGTAGAGGTGTTTGCCTTCAAATTAGCATTTAGTCCTGCTAACAGGAAACACCTAAACTGTGCATGTCAGTGACTGCCGTGGTTTAAATCAATACTCAGTAGGCCAAGAGAAATCTATGCCAAAGCTTTTAGTAGTCTGATGAATGCAAGGTGATGAGATTATACTGAGCCTTTCCATGGCTGTCATAAGAAAAGTGTAATGAGAAAGCTGGAGTTGTTTACCCTTAGTAAGGCAAAAAACTGTGGATATGCTGGGACATAGATGTTGGGACAAAAGGAGGAAAAGTAGATACATTAAACGCTTCAAAATAAGATCTTGTTTCTCCTGAAGTTGAAAGAGGAGGTAGCAACTGTTTTTTTTTTTTTTCTTTTATACACTCTCACAGGCAATAAACAATTTAACCACATTAGATAAATGATGCACTTCTTTAGTTGTCTTACTGCAGACAGAGTTTTTCTGCACAATAGAATGGCTTTATTAAAAGTAAAAGGCATAGCTTCATATCAGAGGAATAGCTTAGTCACCATTTGGCGTTAGAATAGTAACATAACACTGGACCTTAAATTAATTTTGCTGTTCCTGTGGAAAGTGTAAATTTCTTACCATCAATATGGAAACAGTAAGAGCTCTACGTGTATATATTGCAGAGGATTAAATGCCTCCTTCAGGAATATTTCTCCTGCATTCGTGACAGATTGGGGTGTTTGAACAAAAGGAAATTTTGAACTACACTTTAAGAAATTAAATATTCACTGTACTGTAGCACACAGCTAGTTTGCAGACCATTTTCATTGAGGGAAGTTCATTTCAAGGTCTAAGATCAGCTTCTGATCTTGATTAAATCAACTTAACTTCATTGCTTTACCTCCTCAATATCTTCTCTCTGTGTTCTCTGTTAGTTTTATATTGAAACCCTAATTTGTTTAAGATAAACAAAACCCCTGCTTTACTGTAGGAAAAGACATAGTCTGCTACTCTCAGGGAAAATGCCCTCTCATTGACTTTCACATTGTAAAACTAATGCTTGGTCTGGTTGCAAGTTGTCAGCAAAGATTGACACCACTCTATGTTAGGTGTACATTAAGAATGGAACAACCAGAAGATAAGCAGTAGGAGTTGCTCATCTGTGTCTTGGGGTTGTGAATTAATTACTATTGATGATGTGCTTTGGAATGGTGACATTTTAGACATGGAGTCTAAAATGTATTTAAAATATCTTCCAAGACTGCAAAATGTGGTGATAGCACAACTCCTTACATAGCATGAGGTAGTGCTGATGAAAGGCATTCATTCAAATGTGGTGGTTATTTTTTACATTAATCAATTGATTCTGCTTTCAGGTCTTCCTTCTTTCTTGTTTAGAAGCTAGATAATTACAGTATGTGCCAGGAATATTATACTCACAAAAAAAAGGGCTGTCTGTTAGGTTACAGTCTACCCAATTAATGCATTGGAGACGCCTGAGTTGCTGAATAAATGATGAAGTTTTACCAGAAGGAATGTGAGACAATGGAACTATTAAAAAAAAAAAAAAGAAAGAAAAAGAAAAAGCTTAACCTGGAAGCAGATTTAGTTTTTTCATTTTACATTTAAGATAAGCAGGCTATTCATATTCATCTTTCCACTATCAGATTGAATGTGCAAACCAATTATTCATGAAACTGTACTGCCTAGATGGAGGACAGGTTTTCTGTCACCTTTGGAAATGGAAAGAGATGTACCTTCAGCAAGAACAAGGATTAATATGACAATTATATCCTCCTTATGACCCGTGATAAAAAGCAGATCTCTTAAAAAAGAACCCTGACAAATCACATTAACATTTGGCCCTCAGTTGCCTGTGGTTTTGTTTTATTTCCAACATTTCGGTCTCCTGGAGGAGAATAAAATATATCTTTTAAAAAAAGTCCATTGCATGGAATTATGAGCGTATTGGGAAGCTACAGCACCACAGGTAATGGGCTCTAATGAACAGCTGGAGTTGAAATGCCACATTGGTGAACGGAGGTTGGACTGCCCCTTTGAAAGCGTCCAAGATAAATAGTGATAGCAAAACCTAGCTTTAAATCAAGTAGGTGGAAAAACTGCATCAGCAATTTTTTGGATGCTAGCCTGCCCTAGACTGAGCTCTGCTCTCAGTGGTCCATTTCCCATTACTCTTGAATGCCAGAAGTGACAAAGAGATGAAAAAGGAGGAGATCACTGAAGACAATCGATTTTGCAGCTTCGAAATGAGCACAGCTATTAAGTGTCATTGGCATTTGTGGTTGATATGCACTCTTCTTGAAATTCAGCTGTATATGCAGAAGGAGAAGAGGAAAAATAATCGTGAAATAAATACATGTTGGTATTTTGAATTGAATCGTGATGAAAATAATGTTATTGTCAAAGAGGTTTCCTGAAAATCATCCACAGATTCAAATTACTGGATCAAAAGTTCCATAGTCCAAACTTGCATTCCAAGAATAAGTCTGTGTAAGAGGTCTTAAAGAAGAAATAGTTTGTGTAGAAGGCAGGGGGACGATGTGGGGTTAGGACTTTTTTTTTTCCTAAGTGGGGATTGTTGGAGTTGCAGAAGGAGCAAACTGGTTCTTGGTTACCTTTTGCTTAGTTTTTTCTTGTCTTTTCTTCCTGTATTCTGTTTTTTTTTCTTGTATTTTCTTCTTGTCTTTGCCTTGTCTCTGACCACCATTTTATTTCTTTAACCATAAATATGAGGGAACACATTAGAGTGTATTATAAAATGGAATTGCTTGATGCTGGTATACAGGGCATTGAATTTATGGGACAAATGAAGTTCCGTAAGAAGATATATATAAACTTGAGGGTATGTATGCTAGTTTTCCTGAATTTTATCATGAAAGTCAGGAGAAATGTTTATCCAAGGTTTTAAGACTTGATATTGAGTCTAAGGAAAAGTATAGAAGACTTTGGTTTATTGTCTTGAGCCAAAGTAGAGCTAACATGTGAGGTGATTCAGTCTGTGTTCAGTACTGGGACAAAATTAATGTATATGTTTCTATAGTGAGAGCAACGTTTTGCTAGGTATTTACAATTTGCTGACAGCACTAAACAGAAAATGCTATTGATACAGCTGAAGAAGTCAATAAATTTCAGACTATTATCATTGACTGAGGGAGAAAATGAGTCCTAAATGGAATTCAGCATCTCAAAACATAAATCCAAGCACTTAAGTTGAACAAATAAGGTATGTGCTTGATAAAGCAGAAATAAAATAAAACTCAAGAAAGTGATTAAGAAAGTGATAATAAATTCTAGCAAGACGATGGAATGTGAAAGCTAACAGGGTACTAAGCTACTTAACAATGAGAAATTAATGTATATTTAAATAAATAGGAATACCTTGCATAAAATAAGAATATTTGAGGTTTTACTTTTCCGGATCAAAAGGTGACTGTAAAATACATAACTATCATTGATTAAAGTTTGCATTTTCTGAATGCCATCAAGCAACTATTCATAAAAGTAGTTCTAAGTCTTGAAAGGTGTGGAGTTTGATTTTTTTTTTTTTTTTTTAATTTATATTCCACACACACATAAAACATCACAAAAAGTCTTTAAGAAATATGTTATTATAGAGGAATAAGCACGAAAAGTTAAGACACATTGAATTAAACTACACATTTAGGATGAGCTTCTGTGCAGCCAGTTTGTATGGACTGCTATCCATTGGAACTGTAAATACAAGTTAAATGGGACAGAAAAAATGTACAAGCATCAGAGACATCAAAACTGAACTGTGTTTCTAGGGGTCAATAAAACTCCTGTTGAAAGGCAGAGAAAATAAATATGGCTCAATGATCCTTCTAGTTCAAATGTCTTGATTTTTCTTTTGTACAGGGATGTATTAATATGGCTAGGGTACTGCTGAAATTAGTATTTCTGACTGTACAGCTTTGCTTCATGTCAGCTGTGAAATTTTCTTAGAGATAGAAAGGGATTAGACAGGTCCTTGTTTTCTTCTGCTTTATAGGCTCTCCATTCTCTGGTCACCTTTTGGGCTGAATACATCTCTTGAAAAGCAGGTGAGAGAGATACACAGAGTATTCTTACACCCTCCTGCTTTTTCCTGGAAATATCTCTTGCTTCTATATTTTCCATAACTTTTAATTTACACTTATATTTACTTTTCAAGTTGATAGTTGTCTTTTGACTACGTGGCATGCTCAGGCCTCTCCTTTACTGATATTGAAGTCCTTAATTATGTACAATATGTAAGCTTGCACTGTAAATCATTATATTCTTCCTCTTTTTTAGTGATTCCTGTTTACAAGGTCTAGAGATTTTCAGTTTTATACTATTGTCTTAAAACCCTTTCTATTGCATTGTCACTGTTTAAAACATTAAACAAGACCAGACGTGGCCATAATTACTTTCCTCCAGCCCCAAAATTTATTTTTTTCACACGTATTGCTATTGTTACTATTAGTCACTTCCTTACCCAAAATATTTAATAAGTCTTCCCCAGGTTAATGAATAGTTTTCCATGTAGGATAACATCAAATACTTGACTAATATCTAGATGGATGGCATTTGCATTTTCTTTGTGTAACCGATCAGTTCTCTTATCAAAGAAAGATATCATTAGTTGAATATGATCTACTTTTTGTAAAGCCACACTGCAGTTTATAATGGAAACCTAATTTAACATAATTCAAGCTATAATAGTTCCACTGGGCACTGCTATTAAAAAGAAAAGCTTAAAAAAATCAGTGAGGAGATTGTAATTAAAAAGCTCATTTTGAACCACATATAATACTCCAGAGATTGCTCTTTCCTGATTATAAAATTTAACAGAAAATTAAATTCCAAATTTTTTTTCTTCTAAATTATCAGAACCATGCATGGCCTTAGGCAGTCTGCTGTTGGCATGAAACATTTGTTCAGTTCTAATGAGTGTATTTCCTGTATGATTTGTAAAAAGAAAGCATCGTTTTTTTATTTCCCAATGTTGCTGTTGAAGTTTCTTTCTCTGTATCACAAAGTATAAGAAGCAACACTCTATTTTTAGGAATTAGGCAAGTATGCAAAGCCTTGAACTACTTACAAAATACACTGACTTGATGCACTTCCTTTCTATATTCTGATTTTCTGAAGTAGAATGGAAAGTCAGGTTTCAAAGAAACAATTTTGCCCTTAGTCTACCTTTAGAATGGTATGAAAAATACCAGTTTGAGGTAAAAACTCCCTGCTCTTAGTCTAAATAAACTTCCATTAAAATTATTTCTAGGTTGCTGTACTTAAGGCTATATATAAATTTGAAATTAAAATTTGAAAGAAGATAAATAATTAATATAGTAAGTAGTTAGAATTTAGTGGCATCAGCTAGTCTCTGCTTGACTTCTGTATCGTTCCGCTTAAGTGATGTTACTTGCTACCTGCCAGGGGAAATGGGACTCAAGAGAACTGATGCCAAAGTTCTTCCCTGCTGTTTTGTATTTGGGATTGGCACTGGAAGAACAGTTGATTAAAATAAGGCTTTTGATTTTAATTGTAGATCTTTTTGAAACAAAGCAAAACAAAAGAGCCCTTTTTGCTTAGTTTTTTTAAATTAGTTTTGCTCTTGCGTCATCTGACTTAAAATTTACAGGATGCCTCCTTTGAGGAAGGGGCTATAGTGCCTTATCCATAATTAATGCTGTCCTTAAAAATTCATATTTTGGTTAGTTTTTTTCCTGTATCTGATGTGTCTTAGAACAAGCCTACAACTGCAGCAATAACAGCTGTTGGAATTACCAGTGTGTGCTTCTCATGACCTTTTGTAATTCTTGGATGGATTTGGGAGACATTTTATGAACCTGTAGACATGGTATAGAGCATTTTTCTCAGCTCAGAGATGAATTGTTGCAATTTGAATTAGCTGGCTACGCTCCTCAGTTGAAACACAATTTACTTTAAGGTATATACTTAATTGTAATGAAGATTCTTGCCTTGCCAGCTACTTCTGATATTGATTTTTAAGCTGGGACTAGGTATGTGATACAATAACAGACTCACAGGGTGATCTGGGAGGTACATATTTCAGGTTATTGATGCTGACTGTCTCTCATATTAGTTCTAAGGAAGCATTAAAAACATTGGTGTTTTTACCATTTAAAGAGTGATGTTGTTTCCTGCTCTGTAAAAAACCAACCAACCAATAATCAAATCCAATGATGTGCTTATTTCATAGGGGGAAAAAAAAAATCGCATTTTGGATCCACATTACTTGTAACAAAATATTTTTCTCTTTATGCATACTAAATATGATTGTCATTAAAAAAAAAAAAAAAGTGTATTCTTGCCACAGACTCTTTATGGGCAAAAATGCATACCTTGTTAGGCCAAAAAGGGGTGTCTCAGAGAAGGCTCAATCACATTGATTTTAACATGACCAAAACTAACCCCTGTAAGATATTCACTAGCATATGCAAGAGAGCATTAATTGGTACTTTGGCTGAAAGAAAGCCTTTGCAAGTGCCAGGAAAGGCTTCCTGAGTTGCCCCCAGTGCCTGGTACTTTAGTTATTCTCACTGATACTACATGAATTCTTCTTTATTCTCAGATTTCCTTCAGAGGGCATCCAGAGGAGTGGTCAGGACAGTTCACTCACAGATCCTCTCTAGAGAGATTATTGGCATGGACTGCATCAGAATGCACCCTGCTGCAGCAGCTATGGTCCCTCAAGAATTTCTGTGGTCTCTTCTCCCAGGCAACCAGCAACAGAAGAAGACACAGTCTCAAGCTGTGCAGGGGAAAGTTTAGGCTTGATCTTGGAAGTTCTTCACAGAAAGAGAGATTGCTCATTGGAGTGGGCTGCCCAGGGAGGTGGTGGGGTCAACATCCCTAGAGGTGTTTAAGAAAAGCCTGGATGAGGCACTTAGGTCTAGCTGATTAGATAGAGTTGGGTGATTTTGGAGGTCTCTTCCAGCGTGGTTGATTCTGTGATATCACAGGGCATGCCGCACAAGTGCTAGGTATTGTCATTTTGAGCCAGCACTCTGCTGTGCCAAATATAACTCCTTAAAGTATTTCATGGACGAGATGTGTATATACATGATGTTATATGTTAATGTCACAGAGACACTGTGAAGGGGCCAGAGCAGCTATGATGTCACCAAATGCTGGGCAGTGTGGAGATGACTGGTTTGCTGCAGATGCTGCTGCCTCTTAGCAATCTAGGCACAAGACAGTGCATATATATTGATCTATAGCTGATGCAATCTATAATGATGATTGGTTTATGGGATAATTCAGACTGGAAAAGACATCAAGATGTCATCTAGCCCAATGTCCTTCTCAAAGCAGGGTCATCTACAAGGTCAGATCAGGTTACTCAGGGCTTTTATCCAGTCAAATCTGAAAAACTTAAAACCATGGGCAACTTTTTTTTTTTGCTTGATAAAGATTTTTTTTGTTGAATTCATCCTGAACCTCTCTTGTTTCAACTTCTGATTTTTTTTCTCTTTTGTTCTTCTACTGTACAGCATTGTGCAGAATCTGGCTCCATCTTCTTGAAGACCTCCTTGTAGGTACTACAGGATGATCAGGTACCTTCTAGGGGGACTATTTATATACTGCACCTCTTATAGCACAGAATATAATACTTCCATTTCCCTTCCATTCTCTTAAATTTGTAGTCTGATCTAAGAGGTGATGAAGGGGAAGGAGAAGGGGAAAGGAAAGAAAAGAGAGTTGATGGAGTTCTATGAGTCTGTTTAGAATTATCCCAAACTCTATTAGCACAGCACTGTGACGTGGAGAAGTGGACAAATGAACAAATGAATTTTGCCTGCTTGACTCTCCTGAAAATGACATGGAAGTAGCTATGTTGCTTCTGGCATGTGAGTTAATTTATTCAGGACTGTATAAAACATTGAGCATTTCTGATGTGATTAAGGCAAATCTGTCCTAAATTTTATCCAATGTCTGAAATTAAATAATATTTCAATAGAAAGAAAATGTCTTCAATACACTATTACACCTCAAGGAGCACTTTCTTTTTGTGATAGTAGCAGTAGCAGCACTTTATATTTTGCTCTACATGCAAATAATGCAAACTTATGGTGACTATAAAAGGAGGCATTTGAAAAAATAAAAATATCTCATTGTCCTTCTTGCATTGGTCATAGATGACACATTGTAGTTAATAGAATTTAATGTGTTTTATCCAGTGTTGTGTTTTCCACCCAGATGAAGCTGAAGTATTGTTTCACAGTGTTAATTTCACCATGTGGACAGGCAGTCAGACATGGATTTGAATGATTTGCCTAGGATCTCATAGCAATCAGTGGCAGAAATGGGGATTAGCAACATAATGTTTGCTACTGCTGTACCTTATACACAGGAAACCTGTTACAGAAAACTAATTACACCAATTTGAATATCAAGTGGCACCATGGCAGTAAACCACTCCAAGGGAAGTATGTTATTTAGAAGGAAGCTGACAACCTCATGTATCACAGAACCTAATATATCATGATGGAATGAATAATGTAAAAGAGTGAATTAACACATGCTGTCTTACAGAACTGCTGCTGTTATTATTATTTACACTCTGCCTTCTATGTACATGTTTGAATGCAAAGGTTTTGCTACTGTATGCAGAATCGTGAGCTAATTAATTTTTGTGCTGAGGGAATTTTGGCCATGTCTCAACTGCATGTAAGAGTTTGAAAAGAGTTAGTAATAGGGCTGATATATCATTTTCTTTCAAAGAACAACATTCAGCAGAAAAAATAGGCCATTACCAAATCATCTTTCACAAAAATGCTTGGGGTTCTCTGCAAAATTTTACTTTTCTGTTGAATGTTTTCAGAAATAAAAAAAAACTCAACAAACAACTTCCCCCCCCACCCCCACCCCGTAAAACTCAAAAATATATAGGGAAAGAAAAAGTGATGATAACAAAAGAACAAAAGTTGTGTTTTCCCTAACGGTACCTGTCAGAGATTTTTTTTGGTCTAGCTTTTCTAGAAGTTCTTTTTTATTGTTTCTTAAACATTTGTTATATATCTAGAGGGTCTATCATCTGCAACACCATAAAATAGGAAAAAAGGTGGTTAATTCTGTGATGTAGGGCTTCCTGCATTGGAAGATTTTTTTATTGTTGTTGAAAACATTACCTTATTTCCTCTATAGTGAAAATATAAATGTGACAGTTAAGCAAGCTGACAAGAAATGAGTCATTACCACTCAGTTCCTGTGAAACAATATTCACTGTTAAGGGATACTGTGCAAGGTCTTCTGTCATGGCTATATCTTTAGAATTGTGTTCTAAACTAGTTTAATTAGAAGGCAAACTGGAACTAATAGTAGAGATCACAGAGAAAAGAGGTCTTCACTTAGCAGAACCAATACAAGGTCCATCTGACTCAGTGACATTAATGTGGCTGATTCATCTCCTGGCAATCCCTCTGAGGAAGGTTGTACAGCCAGTCAGCAGAAGTAGGTATAGCACTGGGTAGTCCATCAGTACTCTGTGTGCCACTATTATTTTTACAAAAATTTAAGAACCGGTCTACCTCCCAAAGAGCGTTCACCTGCTCTGCCTCCAGGTTTGACTGACTTCCTTGCAAGGGCTTTCAGTTTTCAGTTCATTGGAGCATGCATGTAAGGATGAAAGGTTGGGAATTCATATTCTGTGGTAAAAATGAATGACTGCTCTGATTTCAGAGAGGAAAGGTAAAATAGTCATTGCCACAGCTACTAGGCCTAAAACTAAATATAGGGACTTACCAACATGAGATCTTACCTCAAACATTCAGGATCAGTCTGAGGTTTTTTGGCAACCTGGACTTTTTCCTTTTCTAAATCTTTTGTCATTTTTTCAGCCTCCCTGATTGCTTTCTCAAGGTCTAAACACAAAATTACAATTACATTATAAACATATATTAGTCATCCATATTCAAGGACTTCCCAGATTTTCTAAATATATCTTTTCTAATACTTCATGAAACTGTTTGTAGGGTAGAGGCATCTGAATAAAGAACATGAATTCTCTTATTATTGTAATTGCTATGCACATTGCAACCTTCTAGAAAATGTCACTCCTATTTTCAAAAAATTTATGACCAGATTCACAGCCTTTCTTAGCTCTCTTACTGTGGCATGGTGTTTACACATTTGTAAATGGTTTGGAGAAGAGAGGGCTCTGAGGAGACCTTATTGTGACCTTCCACTATCTGAAGGAGGCCTACAGGAAAGCTGGTGAGGGACTTTTTAGGGTGTCAGGTGGTGATGGGACTAGGAGGAATGGATGCAAGCTAGAGGAGGGGAGATTTAGATTAGGTGGTAGGAAGGTGTTCTTTCCCCATGAGGGTGGTGAGACACTGGAACAGGTTGCCCAGGGAGGTGGTAGAAGCCTCATCCCTGGAAGTTTTTTAAGGTCAGGCTGGATGTGGCTCTGGGCAACTTGACATAGTGGAAAGTTTCCATGTTCATGGAAGAGGGGTTGGAACTAGGTGATCCTTGAAGTCCTTTCCAAACCTGACAATTCTGTGATTCTGTAAAAAGTTACTAAACCAATTCTAATTTTTTTTTTTTTTAAAATCCAAATTTCAAAATCATCCCTATTGCTTGTGATCACACAGAACCTTTCTTGGTTCCCTCTGGGTTTTTTGTTTGTTTGTTTGTTTCTTTTCTTTTATAGGGGTTTCCTGTGTATTCAACATGTTCCTCCCAACTTTGTGTGTAGACTTTTTTTTTTTTTGGCACTGATATTTGATGAGCATCAAATATAAGTAAAGAGAGGATAGCTGAATTTACAGCTCAGATGTCTAGTGCCAAGGCCAAGTCTGTCTTTTTATCAGTCCAAGACATTTTGCCTGTTAAACATTTGAATTTTAGTGATATTCTTTGATTACAGGTTAATTGGTTTCAAACAAAATTTGTTGATTTATGTGTCCTTTGAAACACTACATTCTCTGTTTAAATATGTGACTTAGCAGCAAAAGCATAAATTTCCTTCTTTTTCAGCTTTATAGTTTGTGATTCAGAAAATCTGTAGGCTCAGTATCACTGACACTTAAATCTCATTGAAATGCATAATGTTTGTTATAAACATGCTTTAATTATATATTATGTAATGTAAAATACATTAAAATCTTTTTTCTATGATTTCTTTTTCTTGAGAAAAATGACAGAAGAGATTTTTCAGAAGCATTTTTCAAGTCACAAATAATTATCATAACAGGTGATTATCAAGCATACCTTTGAGTTCACTTTGGAGAGTACACAAATCTTGCTTTAATTCATTCTTCTGCAGCTGGAGTGCATTTAACTGAATGTTTTTATGTTCCATCGATTCCATTTCTGAGAAAAAAAAATGTTTTTAATTAAAGTGCATTACAGATTTAGTCTTCATGAGATAATCTTAATTAACTCTTCTTAACTATTTCTACCAGCCTTCAGCTGCCCAAAAAGAACCTTAAATAGAAAACTAAAATCAACTAAAATTACAGAATCGATAAGGTTGGAAAAGACCTCTCAAGGGAAATTATACATTAGGCTATGTGTTCATAATTGTGAAAGAAAATGTTATTTTTAATATTACTTATTTTTAATATTAGTAAGATCTTTGTCATGCTTTCTTGACTGAGCATAAAAAGAATGCTTTGCTTTAGAGTTACTTCAGCTGTAAAGGAAGATGACTTACTGAATAGGCAGTAAACAGTCACCTTTCGGCAGGACTTAAAAAAAAATTCTGTATTTTGTTTGGTGTTATGGACATTTGAAGCTGATCTTTGACAACACCTGGAATTAATTGTCAGTGTTTCCCTGACAGCTGGAGGTCCTCACATAATTTTCTTGTTATGAGTTACTTAACATTTCTATTTAGCATTGTCACGGTGGTCAGGACTGTAGCAGACAGAAAGACAGAGAAGGTCCAATTTGAAAGGATAGAATCAAGACAGCAACTGGACCTAGAGAGGAATGTTGGTCATGTTTCATATCCTCATGATCATTTGACTGATCAGATCTGCATGGATATGTAAAAATTAATCATGAAACTTAACAAGTGCTCCAACAGAGACGTTTTGGGTTTTTGTTTGGGTTTTGTTTGGGTTATTTTGTTTTGCTTGGTTGGTTGGTTTGTTTTAAAATCAGAATCAGAGCCAGAGAAAATACAGAAGAAGGTCTACTACCAAGTACAAAGCCAAATGAATAGTTGTATTGCAGTAACTTCACGATGGATGTCATGAATTCAAAGTGCTGGTGCTTGATGAATCATAGAATCAAGAGACTGGAAAGGATTTTGAGGGGTTTTTTACTGCATTCCTCCTCCTGAAGGCAGTATCAGCTGTACCTCTGTGATTTCTGACAGATGCTTGTATAACCTGTTTTTAATGACTTTTGACAGAGAAGGCTGCTAACTCCTTTAGTAATGGAATCTCCTAAGGCAGAGTATTTCAGCTGCTCACTGTTCTTACAAAGACTACCAAACACTCAGCCAGACTTTTCCTTACTATGCTTTACACTTGTTACTTCTATGCTTTACACTTGTTACTTCTTATTCAGTTCACTATAGGTATGGAAAATATATTAAGTTCCTTTTTTACAAAATCCCTTTTTGATTTAAAGACTGATATCCATTCTTGCTCAGTCTTTTCCTTTATAGGTTAAATAACCCAAATTCTTTAATATTTCACCACCTTATGTTCTCCAGATCTCTGATCACTCTCACTAGTTCCATGTGGCTTCTCTCCAGCTGGTCCACATTTTTTCTTGGATTGTAACATCCAAATGTGGATGCATGGTACTCCAGCTAAGAGCTTAACTGCCCTAGAGTGAAGAAGGATTATTTTGCATGTCTTAGAGGTCAGAATTAGGTTTATATCTCGGTATGGTGTTGGCATTCTGATGTCACTGACTCATGTTCAGCTTATGATCCATGATGATTCCTATTTCCTTGCTGAGTGACTGCTTTTCAGTCTGACTCTCTCTCTCTGTTCTAGAAAAGTCACATATTCTGTACCTTAACTCAAAGACAAAGTTGTGCTCTGGCAGTAAAGCATGAGTCCTGCAAGTCATCTCTGTATATAATTTTTTTGAAGCAAAGGAAATTTACATAGCTCCACTGTAGGTGACTATAATGAGTCCAAAGCTAATAGAGTACACTGCATATGAGAATGCACCTCTGTACTGGTTGACATTAGACACTGGGAGTCACTTCTGCAGGTCTGCTTCTTCTCATAGTGCTCATAATCAGAAAAGACTGAAGAAGATAGGAGAGCCTTTAATTATTCTTGTGTAGTGTGCTATGTCAGACCACACTCTTTCAGTTTAGTGATAAGAGGAAGTTCCAGATAGCAAGGGAATGAAATTAAAATTATTGTTTTGCAGAGCTATATTTCACTGGTTTGTTTTCCTTCCCTGCTAATACAAGATAAAATAGTTTAATGTGAGGCTTACCATTTTTCAACAGAGCTGCCTCGTTCTCTAAATCATTTAATTCAGTCTTGACTTTTTTTTTAACCAGAAGATCTCTATTACTCGTTAGTCCATACTCATTGTTAAACTCTGTTACTTCTCTAGTAAAATTATCTTCCTCTTCAGTCATTTTTCTCTTTGTATCTGCCTAGGGGAAAAAAAAAAAAAGAAAAATTGAATGTGAAAAAAAAAAGTCTTTATTAAACTAGGCAGAATGAAACCTGTTGTTGTTTATCCTTAAACTTGTAGTCTAAAGGTAGTATATTTACTTATCCTGACTTATGAGAACATGAAGATGGTCTGCAGTTCTATCGTTTTGTCTGCTGGTTTAACCTATTTTTTTCCCCCTAAAATAAAACTGAAGGATATACTCTTAATAATAAAACACTTTAAAAATCATCACATTACATTACTTGTACCAGCAGTTTTTTCAGGCCAACTCTTTACTGAAATCAGAAGAAAGTTTTGTTTAAAGCCAGTAGCAAAGTATGGCAACTATTATTTTTCAGACTGTTATTAAATGAAATAAAGTTGGTGTTTATTCCTCTGCAGAATACAGACTTACTTCAACACCCACAGTAGCTACCAGGAAAGCTATAGTTGATAGGAAGTCATGGTTTAAATTTTATGAAAAAAAAATGCTAAAGACAACATTAAATTGATTTTTAAAAAAATCTTAACTGATTGCTAAATTAAATAAAATTAAATAACTCCTATATATAGGAAGAAAGAAATTGTAACCTATACATCAAAGGTGACTGGTTACAATTAGAAGCAACTTTGCACTTCTTCATTTATAGATAAGTAACTTCTCTATGATATTTATTTTTCTTTCTTCCTTTCTACACTTAGGAAGGGGAATAGTTTGGGTGCCAAAGAAGTATTTAGAATCATAGAATCAGTCAGGGTTGGAAGGGACCACAAGGATCATCCAGTTCCAACCCCCCTGCCATGGGCAGGGACACCTCACACTACATCAGGCTGGCCAGAGCCTCATCCAGCCTGGCTGCAAACACCTCCAGGGATGGGGCCTCAACCACCTCCCTGGACAACCCATTCCAGGGTAAAAATTTAATGAAAAGGATATCTGCCTAAAGATTTAGGGTTAATACTAGTGATTCATACTGAATATTTGAAATGTAGCTCTGATGATATCCAAATACTCATGCAGAGAAGACCAATCCTTTGTGGCATTTATTAACATCTACAGATTCAAGGATCCACAATAATGGAAGAAGGAGGCAATTTTCAGTTCAGCACAAGAGAAAACTGAAAAGTTTGTTGTCTGTGTAGCTACCTTTCAAAAGGTGGCTAAGTGTGTCTAGCATCAAAGAGACTGTGTATGTCAAGATTCCTAAAATGTGGTGCTGGCTTTCCTGATTTTTTTTCTTTGATCCCTCCCAACGTGTTTTATTGTGGATGAGGCGGTTCAGTTTAAGGTGAGACTTTCCTAGTTTTCTTTTACAAAGGGAATTGTCAGCATTGGAGTTCAGTCATGCAACAAGTTGATAATGAAGTCAAGCATGTTAAATCAACTTTGCAGATAAACTGCAGCATGCATTACCTTAAATCAAAAGTGAGAATTTAGCTACATTTACATTAAGTATGCTAGATTTAAAAGAAAAGAAAAAAAGAAAAATTAAAAACCCCTCCATATTTAAAACATTCCTTCTTCCACATTTTCAGATTTTAAAAGTTGACTACCCTCATAGAGTGTAAAAGAGTTGTCTGAATAACATAACAGGAAACATACAAAAATTTTAAGAAGACTACTTTTTTGATTAATAAGTTCAGCTTTCTGTTTTTCTAAGCTGTCTTCACGTTTCTTCAGAGTTTCTAGGTAGAGCTGTTTTTCAGACAGATGTTGAACCTTCCAAGAAAAGAAAAGAGGTTATAAAGTTAAGATTATTGTTTCATTATTTCATCTACTTTGATATTGCACATAAAGATCTTGGTCCAGTTAAAACAGAGATGAACTAGCAAAAGCATAACAGCCTTTTTTGCCTCAATAATCTTCCAATATCACATCCAGTTGGAAGAGACCTCAAAGATTATCCAGACCAATCCTTGACCCAGCACTGAGGAGTCAACACTAAACCATGTCCATAAGTGTTATGTCCAGCTTCTGAAAAGCCTTTCTTAAAAGACACACTTAGTGCTGGTCCATCTATCTAAATTGGTGTTTTAAAGTCTGCTTTTCTTTTTTAGGTTAAACCCAAGAAAGATATTGATCACATGGGATCTTTTACATAGCATAGTAGTGTCCTTCATCTAATGGCATACAGCTCATCATGTACCAAATCAGACAACAATATCAGAGGGACAGGGGTCCAACATCATTGTTTTGACTGAATGGCTGTACACATCACCAACTCTGATATCCTGCTGTTGCTTGTGTGAAGGAAGCAGGAATATGCTTATATGTTTCTGGAATTCTTAGCCAAGGAAGTGTAATGCAAATTAGCTCATTGGCTAAAGACCATTTAACCACAATCCCCCCCCCCCTGCCAAGCACCAAGTTTCTATTCAAGTTTTAGTTTTACTAATTTTCAAAAACAGTTCTCTGATAGGACAGCATGCTGTTCAACTACTGCATTTTTAACATTTATTCTCAACTTTCCAGGTTGTCTAACCTGAGTTAAGATACATGGTAGGATAAACTATAACAGCAGAAAAACAGGGAACAGCTGAGTGTTGAAGAGTCTTGAAGGATAAAAGCCATTCATCTGATGAAGTGGAGAAAAAGAGGTCAAGAAAATAACTCAGACTGTAATACTCAGAACAATTAGGGAAAGCAAAGTTATCAGAATTTGCCACAGACTGTAAAGGCATAGAGTAAGTATCAGGGAATAAATTGCATTGTCAGGCTGACACATGACAGTTTGAGTGTGCAGAAGCAGGAAAACCCAAATGATAGCGATATCACAAAGGTAGAAACTGTAAAATTAAATAATGTAGATGATTTGGGAGAGGGTGTAGATGAAGTGCTTCTGATAAAAGAAAAAAAAAAAAAAGAGGAGGATAGTGGAATCAAATGCCCTATGACTAGAGTGTGAGAGGTGGAAAGAACCATATTTTTTTCCCTTATCTCTGATACATCCAGCATACTAAGTGTCCAGGAAGTGCTTGCCTCAGGAATATTTATGTTACACATTAATTCAAAGAGAGTAGATGGTCTTATATCACAGTATTTATATAGGTGAATATAACTAGCTGCAGTGTAGTGTCTCCATCTGTAAAATGCTTTTACAACAGATTTTTTTTTTTTTTTAAGGAATCATTGAACCATGAAAAGCAAACTGCTATCATTTGGGTTCTAATTACATGCTACCTGATTTTACAGGACAGAGTCAAAAAAAAAAAAAAAAAAAAGGCATTTCCTAGGAATCTTTGATTGACCACAGGCAGTCTCTGTGAAATAAATGTCAAAACACTTTTGAACTCAGCTTTATCTGCTTGGTCAGGCATAAGCAGGCATAAGCTGTTGTGCATGTATGCACTTGGGTATTTATGCTTATAAAGAATTGCAGTTACTTGGTGCTGGACAAATTGAACAGCATTAGTTGAACAGCATTATTTAACATTACTTAAACTATATTAACTGTTGTACACATATATAAATTTAATTCCTGTACTGAAAAAGAAATTATTTTAAGTAATTTTGATGACTGTATTACCTTTAAACCCAAATACAGTCTGATTGAAATGCACCTTCCCATTTTGTTTGTTTTCTGTATAATTTCCTATCTATAAATGGCTGCAAGTCAGACTAAACAAGCAAATAAAATATATTTTTGTGGACATCAGTGAGAATATTAATAATCCTGGTGAGAATACCAATAATCCTGGTGGGTGAAGCACATAAAACTTCATTAAAAATAGTTCTTCAGCTCTTCCTGTTAGTTGTCTACACTAATGGCTCTACAGTTGGGACTTTCTGTACCTAGCATGTAAACCTTGATTATAAATCATAGTGCATCAATAACAAATTATCAGTCTAAACATGAAATTATGATGTTCATAAACAAATTTATGAGCAAGATGACAAAGGACTGTACCTAACAAGCAATACTCAGGTATAATCTGTGTTGGATAAATAAGTTACTATTTGCAAGTGCTTTTGGGCTCTAAGACTGAGGGATGCATAAACGCAAGCATGTGAATAACTAACTGCTTGCATGATCACAGTCTCAATTTACAACCAGTAAATATTTGTAAATGAGTTCTCTTTTATTTTGAGCCCTTCACAGAAATGTTGGTATTTATTATTTATATTACATACTCTCTTAGAAAAGGCAGAAGAGCTTTTATTTAGGAAGGATCAAAACCATCCCCCAGATATTTATTCTTACAATCCCCCAAACGTTCTTGAAGATATTTATTTAAGTGATAGGATACCACAGTTCTGACTTCAAAGGAGGATCCATGCACTTTCCTTTTGTGCATATGTATCCTGCAAACATAGGTACTTAAAAGAACAAGAGCTGATGTTTAGGCTTCATTTTCAAGCATACACAAAAAATGGATTTGTGAATAATTTGTAACCACAGGTATTAATGATGAAGCTTAATCTGAAAATACATCTGCAGTCCGGTTAAATAGAAAGCATAGTAAAATGTTAAAAACACTAAACAGATTCATAAATTTTCTTCTGTCTTTGGCACCCCTTGGAAAACTCTTAAACCTTGTTAGCCCTAACTATGAGCCCAGGGTCTCAGGAAGATCTTAACACATGACTCAAGATCCTGTAAAGCAAACACAGGGAATATATCAATGTAATTTCTGTTAATGGCCTTTAATGAATAGCAGTGAGCAACGAAGGACTAGAATGAGAGAATAGTTTGGCTTGGAAGGGACCTTTAAAGATTGTCTAGTTCCAAGTTCCCTGGACTGAGCAGGGACTTCTTCAACTACTGCAGGTTGCTCAGAGCCCTGTCCAGCCTGACATGGAACCTGACAATCCAGGGATGGGTCATCTCTCACCTCTCTGGTGAGATGTGCCAGAGTCTCATCACCTTCAGTGTAAAAAATTTCTTTCTTATATCTACTTTGAATCTCTTCCCCTCTTGTAGTCCTGGGCCTCTGAAGGAAAGCTCTATAAGAAGTTCCAGGACTGTGAGGACAGGGCAGCTCACACCATACCTGAACAGTCACTCTGCCCCAGCTGATGTCTGGTGGCCATGTCTTGAGACCAGGCTGACCTGCATGGTGGCTGGCTCCCTGGCATGCTCTGTCTGCAGAGCAGAAATGCCTTTTACATGCACAAGTTCTGTCTCCAGTGCTTCCAGATTCTGCAAGTGTTACCTGGAAATGTTCTTACACCTGAGGTGAGTGAGTCCCTGAATACAGCCAGGAGCAAGCCTGAAAGGTGAGATTTGTGACAGGGGAAAGACAGCAGATCTTTTGGTTTCTTTTCACTGCAGAAATGCAGGCTCTGGCCAGCCTGATCTAGTGTGAGGTGTCCCTGCCCATGGCAGGGGGGTTGGAGCTAGATGATCCTTGTGGTCCCTTCCAACCCTGACTGATTCTAGGATTCTATGGTGTAAGGTTTCTCAGTGCTGAATTATTCAGTAGGTGGAGCATACGCCTTGAAAGTGTTTATGAATATATTCCTGAAAGAATAGGTTATATATCTGTAAATACAACGTATTTCATGATTGTGTGTGCTATAAACATGCCTGCTTACCTTACTTTCTAATTTCATTTTTGCAGCGCTCAGCTCCTCTTTTATTTGGTTGATTTTTTCGTAACTTCTATTTATGTCTAATTTAGCTGCAACAGAAGAGAAACCTGTAAGAACGTTGGCTTGGTTTGTACAAGTTACATTCTCAGGAAAACATCTCATTGGCAAAAAGCAGCCAGCCCCAGCTGCCTGCCAAGCTTTCGCTGACAAAGATGCCCTCATGAAAGCACAACTGGGGCCACTCTGCTTTTCCCTGGTGCAATGGAGAGGCCACGAATTGTGGTTCTGCTGTGGCACCCACAAGAAGAAGCCCATGGGGCAGACCTTGCTGGATAAGGGACCTTTTCTCCCTGGCCTGCTTCTCTGTGAACTGTATTTGCTTGAACAAAGCATCCAGGTTCATTTCTGTCTTCCCTTGGAGTCTGTGGGCTCTCTGGGTCTTGCTGTCTTTGTGGAAGGCTGGTTGATGGAGGTTGGGATTCCCTGGAGCAAGGTGAGGGTGGGCCCAGCCACGGCCACAGCTCTGAGCCTGCCAGGCCTCGGCTCTGGCTTCTTCCTCTCCGGGATTGGGAAGGAAACCCCAGGCCACAGAAGGAAGGACACAGCTGAGGAGGGAGTGCTGACAGTATAGGGACATGGGAGCTGCAGAAAATGGAGGGGTGAAAGTGAACCTCGGGCAGAAGGAAACACGGATGGCTGGTAGGGGGAGATGGAAATGATCTGACAGAGAAGCAGCAGAGTAGAAGCAGGAGAACGAAGATATATGGCTTGTAAAAGGCAACTGACACTGAATCTTGTCAGCTGTGCACATTTGTGACACATTGGTTCTGATTCGGGGTCTGGAGAGTTTTGATGCAACAGCTCTGAGTTTCTGTGTTTCTCTGGCGCCGCATGCTTTATACTGGTTTTGTGTCGTTCAGAAGCTGGGTTCTTTACTCCTTGCTCTTTGTGGAAGCATCACCATCCTTTTAACATGTTCTATCTGCTTAGATTTCTTTTTCTTTTGATGACTGATGCCTAAACTTAGCAGTTAAGGAAGCAGGTTACAATCTGCTATCATACAGAAAGAGGTAGTAAAGCTGGCTGCGTAAAACTTAAGTAATGGTGATCAGACTCAGCTGAGCTGCACTTCACTGTTAACATAAAATGAAAGTGTTTCTGTTCCAGAATGTAAAATGACAGTGTCTGTATTACAGTTGGTCTCAGTAAAAGATGATAACATAGCCTGTTGTAGTGTCTTCTAGAGCATATTTGTGCATGAGCTTACTGTGCTCTCAGTTTAAGCAGCTTCCTGGTTTGTACGTTACTGGATGGTACCATATACCCAGTTAAAAATATAATTCATATTGCAGGGTTTGTTCCTGCATCCTGAAAAGGATTAACTGCATTGCCAATAGGGAATACCTATGTGAAGTTGGCCCGTTTGTGCTGAGGCAGAAAAAGCCTGAAGGAGTGGAACTTTATACCCTTCCAGGCTTTTTAACATTGGAAAAGATTAGGATTATTGACAGCCCTGTCTGGTTAAAGAGTTTTCCTCAGAGGAGATGCTATTTTAGAATAGACTGCAGCAGCAAAGTCCAGAAATTAGAAAGAGAAAATCTTTACAAAAATCCCCAATGATATATATGAGAGTACAAATGTCTTACTAGTGAAAAAAAGCTGCTCTAAGTTAGCAGAATTAAACTGAAAAGCCTGGAAAAATGTTATGTTACAGTACTTGCTGCTTAACAAGCACCACGTTATAGCTGATAGCATGCTATAAAATGGTGCTTTAAAAAGACAAGACATTGTTCTATCTAAGAAATAAAATGTGGGTTTTGAGAAAATTTGAAAACCTGAAACTAGTGCACTATGTTGCAGGAAATGCAATTATTTTTTAAAATGGAACAAAGAGCAACTGAGGGAAAAGAGTTCACAAAAGTGAATTTAGAAAATGTTTCAAAGTGAAGCTTCCTACCCCAAAGGCCAAAGGTAAAGCAGATGAGTCAAATAAGAACATTTGATGATTGAGACAGTGATTTGTTACACAGGTCTGATGAGTGAAAAAGTAATTTTACAGAATTCAAGAAAATGAACTGCTCTATCAGTGGATCAAGGAGAAAAGGAAATGAAAAGCTTCCTTTGAAGTTTTTGAGACTTGACTGCTTTTGTGTTTCAAACTAAGAAATCTGCTGTAGGCTGGAATGGCGTTCAGTGTCACTCATTAAAGAAACAACTGTGTTTTGTGGAGGGTGCTTTAGTGTCACTAATTATGGCAAAGGAATTGCTCTTCCTAGAAAGAAGAGTCTGGCTCCAACTGTACTTCTCACTGTCTGAGAATGACCATTCAGTGTGATTAACAGTTCTGTAAAAGAGTTGTTCAGAGACAGAAAAAATTCAAAGTGGGACACGTATTTGACATTAAGCTTCATTAGCTTTTGGTTTTTGCAGCTATTTGCCTCGTGCTTGATTTTCACATGGTTAATAACTCACAACAATAACTCAGGATTGTATAAAGTGAGTCACACATGTCAAGCATATACAGGAGCTTTCAGAATCAGGATCAAGGCCATTACTTTACAGGTGTGTAGTTGCCTGGCTCCCATGGAAATGGGTGAGATGGTAGGAACCTAAACGTTTCAGAATGAAAGTAAAATGTGAATTACCTTTGCTCAACTCCATCTTTTGCAAAGCATAAGATCTTTTGTAAATCACTAGCTGTTAGAAAAGTGACTTTAATTTTATTCTGTCGGTCATATCAGTACGTCCTAATCTTAATCTATATCTGTATCTTAATCACTGTGCTGTAATCAGGTCATGTCTTTCCAGTGTACTTCAAAATTAGTAACTGCCCTTTGTAATCAGGCTGCTGTGATAATAGTGAAGTTTCTTCTACAAGCTTCAGTTTGTGTAGAAAGAAGAACAGAAAGATTTCATTTGCAATTTCAAGTCACTATAAAAATATTTATTAGTGTCATTTATTCCTAAATTCCTAAATGCTCAGACTGTTTCAAGAATGTGCTGGGTTTTTAAAGCTAAAAATGAAAGAGGCAAAGGTAAAGAAGCAGGAGGGTAAAAATTAGATGATGCGATATAGTCATCACCATAAAAAAATGTGTAGTAGAAGCTAGATATTATAGAATTATAATCACAATATAATCACAAATTTCCTCCTTTGCTTTTAAGCACTGCTAGTATATTTTTTCCCATACACCAACTATACTGCTTACTTTCAAAATGTGTTTACAGCAAACCCTCTTCTCAAAGCACATCACTTTGGTCTTCATTTGCTCTTGGTGGTCTTTGGATTCACCATCTATTTTTGCACTAACTGTTTTCTTACATGAAAGAATAAAGCTAAATTATTCTGTGGCATGAATTCAGAGCTATCATTTCATGTTCAATGCTGAAGTCTGAGCTATTCTTGACTGGGAATAATATATGTATGTGTGTATGTGTGTGTCTGTATATGTATATATACATAGAAAAGAATGAAAAAGCACTAACCACTTGGAATGCAGTGGTGAGCAGCAATGATGATGGAGGAAGACCACAAATGGTAAGAGAGCCAGTAATAATTTGGCATAAGTAAGCAAAAGAAACAGCAGAGTTATTCAAAAGTAATTTTTTTAATGTAGCTTTTAAAGTCAAAGCTTTAGCTCTACTGTTTTCAACTTCATTGTTAAAACACGGTAAGCACTAACACGGTGGTTTTAATTCAAAGCAAGAACATTTTGTGTGGTTGTCCTCCCACTGGCCATCCATTGCACTGCAGGGGAGGATGGAGATACTCTGTCTCTTCCATTTCTTGTCTCCTGCCCAGGCTAAGTGGGATGGGGGGTAGCACAGAAACAGCAGAACAAGCACTTGGTTGTCTCTGCTTGAATATGTTCATATTTCTAGAGATGAAAAGGAAAAAGGAGAGGGAGAGGAGAGGACTTGGCTATTTCTGTAAACCTAGGAAGGACAGCAGAGGAATATTGAAATGCATTAATAACCTGCCTCTCTCTATTTATGAGGAACCTAGGTTAAACACAGTCTAGTTATTCTCTCTGGAATCACTGCTGACTCTGTGGCTGGAAGCTCTCCCTTCCTAGTACACTTCTCATCAAGGGACTCAGTTTCCTCCTTGCTAAAGAGAGGAAATTAAAAAAAAAAAGATCATATCATAAAATATAAATCATGGGAAATGTAGAAATCCCTGGTAAATTATATGCAAAGGAATGCAGAAGGTTTCTCAGTACCCCAAATCCCTTTTTTGCTTGTTTGTTTGATATTTTTTCTTCAGGTGACAAAATTGTGAGTTGCTGAAAAGCCTTGTGAATTATAATGCATTAAATCCATGAGGAAGTCACTTTCTACTCTCCCTAACATGGCTGGCTGCAATGGAGAATTAGCTCCACTCTCCATCAGTTTGGTGGGAATGTAAACAACTTCACAACAGATGTTCTTTATAAGGCCAGAGCCTCGTGTTTGCATCTTGATATCTCTGCTTAAGTCTTAGATCCAAGATTTTGTTTAATTCCATCTGGAAAGGCTTCACTGGATCCCTTTGGATTATGAAAGCAAAGATTATTCTTTTAGGCTTTTAAATCTACATTTTCTCTTGTCTTTGGTTATAATCACTTAGCACCTGCTGTGCTGATTATAACTGATTGGTGGCTGTGCTGTTATATGAGCATCCACATTGTTCCTCTGTAGTGTTTTCTAGTCTTAAATATATTTCAGTTGTTTCTTTTACTGGATTTAAAAGTTTATCCCCCCAATTTTTGTACTCCCCCATTCTTTAGTATTTGGATAAGCAACAAATGAGGCTCTCATTTTGAAATATTTATCAGAGCTCTTATTTATCTTGGCATAATGGTAGTAACTTTTCTAACGGAGAAAGAATTTTTCAAATCTGCAGTACATATCACACTACAAAATACTGTCTTGGCTTTGCATTGTCACAGTAAATTTTCTTAATTATTTGGCTGTAAACCTGCAGTTTGCTTTATATCAATACAATCACTAACTTGGCACCCAATGGAAGCCATAACAGAAGCAGTGAAAAAAGTATTTTTTCTAGATTTTAATAATTGTTTGTACCTTCCATTTATGAAAGAGATCAGCTTTTTTATTTTGTGTTAGCAGAAATGAAAACCAATTATCAGTTATGTTGTAATGCTCTGTGAGAAAATGGCTACCATTAAATCTTCTGAACAAAAGCTAGTAAAAGGCTGGGATTTCATGCAAGAGATGTAATCTTGGATTGCAATGCATTAAATAATCTGTTGAAAATTCTTCATTTTAACCAGTTCAGTACAGTATGCTCCCTATAATCATATAACACCAGTATGCAACTTATCATAGAATCATAGAATGCTCTGGATTGGGAGGGACCTCCAAAGGCCATCTAGTCCAACCCGCTCAGCAGTCAGCAGGGGCATCCTCATCTGGATCAGGCTGCCCAGAGCCCTGTCGAGCCTCACCTTGAATATCTCCAGGGATGGGGCCTCAGCCACCTCCCTGGGCAACCTGCTCCAGTGTTCCACTACCCTCATGGTAAAGAACCTCTTCCTAACATCCAATCTAAACCTACTCTTCTCTAGTTTGAAGCCATTGCCTCTCCTCCTATCCCCACAGTCCTTTGAAAGCAGTCTCTCTGTCCTGTGCATGCTTTTCACAAGACCGAGTGGCTGGTAATCACTGAAATTTTAAAAGACAAAAGGAAGATTTCAAGTTAAACAAATGGTGATCTTGGCTGAACGACAGCAGTAGCTGATGCCCTTGGAATGCTTAAAAGTTGATGCTGCTGGCATGTCCCTTAGAAGCTAAAGTTTAAACAGTGCTGTTCTGGTATCTGAACTGCATTGCTTTAGATTTTCTAGGCACGTGAAATACCAGTACTTAATCTATGAGATTGGAAGGGACCTCTGAAGTTCATCCAGTCCAACCCCCTCTGCAGTCAGCAGGGACATCCTCAACTAGATCAGGTTGCACAGAGCCCTGTTGAGCCTCACCTTGAATTTCTCCAGGGATGGGGCCCCAACCACTTCCCTGGGCAACCTGTTTCAGTGTTGCACTATCCTCCTGGTAAAGAACTTGTTCCTAAAATCCAGTCTAAATCTGTTCTTCTCTAGTTTGAAGTCATTGCCCCTCGTCCTATCATGACAGGCTTTTGTAAACAGCCTCCTAGAATCATAGAGTGGTCTGGGTTGGAAGGGACCTCCAAAGGTCATCTAGTCCAACTTAACCTGGTTTTCTCACATAAACATTATCTTAGACATAGAAAAAGCTTAATGAACACTGAAACATAAAAAGTAAGAATTCTACAGTCGTTGTAAAAAAGACTTTTTTTTTAGATTCAATTGAATCTCAGACGTTCATATACAATGCTTCTAAGTTATCAGATGAGCAGCTGTCATTGTTTCTTTTAAAATATTCTAGGAGATTTAAAATTGCTTGTGTTTGCTCTTTAAGCTTTATTTCTACTTGATGCTGCAAGTTATAGGAAAAAGAATATGTGCAGATGACTGAAATAAAACTGCTTTATGGTCTTTACTCATAATAGGAGCATTATTTAGTGCCAGGTTAGACAACTGCTATACTTCTGCTCTGTGCATTGAAACCAAATGAGTTTCTCTGCAAGCTGGAATTAACTCTTATATGAAACCAAGAGCTGTCCATTATACTTTTAGGCTTCTCTGGTAATAGTTTTCATAAGATTAATTTTATGGTTCCATCCATGGTCCTGCTTAAAAATATGACAGTTTCCTCAGATATTTGGAAGACTTGGCTCATGGCCTGAATTAGGCAGCCATAGGGATTATTCCACATTCCCTGCAAGTGCACATACCAAGAAAGCACTATTAGAGGAATGGCTATTTCAGATTGACTAAAACAACCCTGAATCTGAAAACCTGATCTTAACACAACTATTGAAACTGCTTGATGTTACAAAACCTCTCACCAAAACTGGGCCAGATGGTATTTTTTTTTTAAGTGACAAACTGTTTTGTAAGAAAGTTCCCAATTCTAATTATTTATTTGGAAAAAAAAAGGTGTTGTTCCTGTGCCTTCAAAATATCCTGATCAGTTTTTAGAATACTTTTTTTTTTTCCCCTCTAGAATACTGTGGGGAAAGTATGTTCTACCTGCAGGTTTTAAAAACTGCTTTGTAAAACTCAATCGAATAAATAGATCTCTATAAAACTGTGCCCTCTATTTTCTGTACAGCCTTTTGTGGGCAGAGGAACATATTTAATGAAGACTTAACAATGATAAATAACACTTTATAAACTTAACTGCCTATTGATTCAGATGTTATGCTGTGATTTCATCTTTTCTAAAGATGACATAAAAACCAAAAAAGAGAACCTATAGCTGCATATCTATCCCTTCCATATTCCTTCTCACAGATGATTCTGAGAGATTAGCTGTCTTTAATCCTGAAGTTTTCAAAGGCTTCATAGCACACATCTGCATACATATGCCAGCACTCAGCACACAAGCAGTATAATGAAAGCATTGAATCCAAGTAAGAGTAGAAAATCACAGCTGCAGTAAGAACATATTATCAATTGGGCCACATTCATGAGTTCATAATTTGCATTGTATTGCAGTCACCTCTTTGCAGAAGCATTAAACATGTCTGTTCACAGATTGTGTGAAAAGTATGTAAATAGCTCCTGTGGGCTTGTCTTTTTGCAGCTTGTTTTTTTAGAAGGAAAGTAACAGAAGGAAAATTAATTAGACTAACTAGAAAAAAGTTGCTTCCTTTACAATAGTTCCATTTCTCCTATTTTGAGAATTAAATCAGAATATTTGAAATACTTTTAGTAAGTCAGTTCTTTGAATTCAAAATTAATATCTATAGCTAAGGCTTCAGAGCTCATAAACACAGCATTCTCATATATGTTTTTACATATGTTTTGACCTCTTCCTCTCCTCACCTCTTTTCTTTTTCTTTTTTTTTTTTTTTAAATCATAAGTATGCTTCTGTTAATGTGTTTTTAACAGTCTTATTCCACTGCTAAAACAAATAAACATAGCTTAAATACTAGTTCACAAGCAACTGTTGATTGTTAATGCTGTTAGATCTTCTACTGCTGGAAAAAGGAAAAAAAAGTCTTTATTCAAAGGACTTAATGATGAAAAGCTTGATGCACAGACACCTTTGTATTTCCAATCTTTATTTATAGCAATAATCCAGTAGGACATACTGAGTTAGACGGTGTAAGAATCTTAGGCATGGAGAATCACAGAATGGTGTGGGTTGGAAGGGACCTCTGAGGAGCATCTAGTCCAGCCCCTGTGCTAAAGCTTGCACTCAAAGGTGTCCAGGTGGGTTTTGAAAGTCGTCACAGGAGACTCCACAATCTCTCTGGGCAGTCTGTTCCAGTGACGTGACAACCTCAAGGTAAGATTGTTTTTCCCTATGTTTAGGTGGAACTTCCTGTGTTCCAGATTGTGCCCATTGCCTCTTGTCCTGTTACTGGGCACCTCTGAAAAGAGTTTGGCCCCATCCTCTTAAACCCCCACCCTTTATACATTGCTACAATCCCCTCTAACAGCCAAGAATTTAACTGCACAATTAAATCAAATGTGAAGATTTTCTTCAGACACATTATTAAAAGGGAGAGCAGAAGTAAGGAAACCCAGAATATCAGGAATGAAAGGGAGATGAACTACAATCTAGGCATGATTAAAATGCTAAACAAATACTCTGTCTCATTTTTCAGAGGGCATAATATAGAATCATAGAATAGTAACAAAGTGCTTAAGGGAATGAAGACAGAACAATGCAAGTTTCCATAAGTGAGCTCTCAGCTATGCATAGACTACTTACTGTGATGAAATGGAGAGGGTTAAACAATACTCATTTCAGGGCACTGAAAGAATCCTCAGATGTAAATGCTGATTTGCACAGAAGGCATTTGCAGGATTTTATGCATATCTCTTCATTCAGAGCTGGCTCAATACAATGAAAAAGTTATCCCCTGTACTCATAAAAGGGAAAAGAGGTGGTCAAATAGAATGCAGGCATGGTAATTTGACCTCAACGCTAAGCAAGGTCTTAGAGCAGATTTTGAAGGGAAAAAACTTATCAAGGACCTAGAGGTAAATGGGGAAAAAACTACAACATGGTTTTATCAAGGGTTGATCATATCAAACTAACTTAATATCTTTCTTTGATAAGATAATTGTCCTAGAGAGGAGTAATGCAGTAGACCTAATCTACCTTGACCAAAATAGGGCATTATACTGTTCCTTGTGGGAGCTTATTTAAGGTGGAGAACATAGGCTTTTAATGTAAGAATTGTAAAGTGGAAGAGGTACATGGTAAAGGGCTATATTAAAAGAGTTCCTGTAAAAATGGACACATCAACGTGAAAGGAGTTCACTAGTAGAATTCCTCTAGGACTAATCTTGGCACTGATTTAAATAGTACTTTTGAAATTGATAAGAGAATGGATGTGGCATAAAGAGATGGCACGAAACTGGAATGTGACTAGCATAGCAGAAAGAAAAAGAAGAAATTACCTTATGGACTCAGAAGATGGAAACCTGATAGTAGGAAGGAAAGTAGAGCTGTGTACTTGGGGATTAATATCCTGTTCTTTTAGTATAAGTTGCTGTCTTGATAATTGCTGGCGATAGTAAAGGCAAGAAGTTTCATCAAGTAGTCAACTCTGTGGTGACTGTGAGCCACCATTATGTCCTGGCCACAAAGCAGTTTCAGGGTGTATTAGATGAAGGACTTCTGTGTAGACAATAAAGTGTTAATATTGCTCCCCAAAGCATTGGTAAGACAAGTCTGAGAACATTGTTTACAGTTCTGATGACCCAGATTGAGCCACAGCAGGTGCAGAGTGGGATGGGTAGGGGAAAGGAGTACCTATTTTCTCAGCTGAGATGAAAATAGCTTATCTGGCAAAACAAAGCTTGAAAGGGCATATGGTTATATCTTTAATAGCACATGTGGGGGTAGACGTGAGGGAAGGAGACTTTTATGTTAAAGGATGACACTATTTCAAGATCAGATCCTTACAAACAATTATGAATATATGAGGAGTTTAAAAGAAGGCTCCTGGCAATCTGTGCACAACTCTGGAACTGCTTTCCAGAGAAGGTCATGGAGGCAGGGACCTGAACTACTTCCAGATGGAAATTTATAAATTAATGAAAGGATATGTGTGACATGGTGAAGTGATCATGAGTCAGAATATAAACTTTGTGCTCGAAAGCTCTGGGTACTTACTGACATTGACAGAGCAGTTTATCGGGAAACTTGTCTGTGTACTTTTCTTGCACAGCCCTTAAAGGGAAATGTTTTTAGCTGGTCCATGTGCCTGTTCTTCTATTGTTCTGCATTTCCCAGGACTTTTAAATTCCTTCTTTGTGCATAGTATAGGAGAAGGACACTGCCCTTTCTTAAATAAGATTGGTAGCAGGTAAAAACGGGGTAGTTTATTAGGATGTCAGGTGTTAGCTGGATGCAACTTGCTTACATAATCAGGGTTAATTTTATCACCTGAATGGGATCAGGAAGTAATTTTTCTCTAAGTCATACTGACTGGGGTTATGGAGAGTATTGTTTTCCTCTCTAACATAAACTGTCTGAAATGGGATGTGAGTTTTTATCTTCTGAAGTGTCTGCTCTTGCAGACTACTAAGGTGTGGCTGGTCAGGAAATTTCCTTACTTTAATACCTTCTATAGTCCTCTGACACATTGGTGGTTTTCCACCTTTTATTTTCCTGAGGATTGTGACTGTGATGCAGGACATCAGTATGCCACAAGACGTGATTCAATGTTTACTTTTCAGATCTTTCAAGAGGTTCCTCTGAATAAGAAAATCTTTATTGAGGTAGCATGGAGCAGAATAACAGGCAGTCAAAGACACTTCATGTGCCTTGATAAGTTTTGAAACAGAAAAGTTGAATAATTTTTGTGGACCAGATATTCCTGAGGCCTTATAGACCTGTAAGTGATGGTTCTAGCTTAAAAGATCTTAAACTACTGAGAGGATATCATATTCTGTTAACTGGGATTCTCAGGCCTTTCTAGCTTGGGTTTCCACTAACACACTTATAGATGCTTCACCTTACTACTAAATGAATGAGGTTCTTTTGACTTTATAAAATGCATTTTGTAGTAACTACAGACACACTGTTTTTCCTACTACTACTTGAAAAGTGATAGCGCTCTCTCTCATTAAATGTAAAAAGAGTCTCTGGCAATTAGGCTCCTAACTCATCTGTCATAGTTACGTGGGTACAATTAGATGGGGTGTAAATGCACTGTATTTTTTATGTTTAGTACTAAAGATTGCTCTTTGCACATATATAGAACCTCAGACTAGAGGCCACAAAGGACATAATGGTGTTAAAAATCGACTGCAGTGCAAACTATTGATAAACCTATGCTCATAGTGACTATGCTGATATTTTTCTTACCACTAATAAAACCAAGATACTCAGCTTGTTTCTTGAATTCTGGATAAGCATACTCTGAAATTGGACAGTTTATTCCTCATGAACTGCACAGTGGCATCAGTGTGTTGGTTCTGTGATGTGGTTTATCTCTTGCGATCGAGGAAATTGGAGTTTGAAAGTTTTTCTTAAATCACAGGATACTAAATGGCAGCATATCTACAGCTATGCATTTTGTACCTCTCCTTGCGTTTCTTGTCAGAAAAAAAAGAAAGCAGATTCATAAGTCAGGTCAAATGTAGTCTGCATCTGTTTTCTTGAGCCATATCTTGGCATACTCGGATAAATCATCTCTCAGTGAAGAGATGGCCTGAAACCTGTATAGCAAAGGCATGTCTCTAAACCTGCCAATCCTCTAAAAGCCTCATGTGGCATCTGCTTTGAATTAAACAGTTATCTGCTGGTGAGGCAAACAGCAAAATCACCAAATCAGTTTTCATTCGTTCTTCACATCATTGTCTCTGTGGAGTCCAGTCTTACAAGCCATGGAGCCTTTCAAGCAATAGTTGGCAGTTGCATGGCATATGTAACTTTCTAAATCTAACCCCCTCAGATGGAGAATGGCTACTCCCACACTTCTCAGTCCCTCTTGGCTACCATCTGGAACAGCAATAAAATAAAGCTAACTATTTTTATTATCATCCTAGGTACATCCTAGATTATTTTTTTTCTTTAATAAATTTTCTGATTTAAATTTAAGCTGAAAAGTTTCTGCTGAGTCATTTAAAGTTAACTATTTAAAAGTTTTGGTTAGAAGTAGAGGATTTTTTTTTTTGAGTGGATTCTGTCAGACTGTTTTTGTTTTAGAAAGCATAACACTCCTCTCCTACCCCTCATTATTGTTGTCTAAATTATTGTCATCAGGTGCTTATTTTCCTTTTATGTCACAGGGAAACTTTGATACATAAATCAGGGAAAGCTTTAGGTTCCTGATAGCAAAAAATTTCTCCTGCCTAACAGACACCTGCATCTGTTGTCAGAAACTTAGCTACCTTGTCCTCTTACTTGTGCACCATAGATATGTCACAGAGCACCTCAGACAAGTGTTTAGCCATCTCCTTTTAGGGTCTCTGTTGCAAACCAGAGCAGGGCTGAATTTGTTTTTACAAGTCCACCCAAAAGACAAAAAGTAAACTCTACTACGCATAATTGAAAAGGAAACAGTACAATATTTCAGTGCTCATTTTAATTGCCAAGGAATTGTGTTTCCCTGCAGAAGTGTTGGATTGAGATCTGTAAGTGTGCTAAGAATGGAGTGATTTGGGTTGAGGCAAAGGAGAAAGGCCTGCATTGTTAGGAACTGTCAGAGCATGTGGAATCAGAAGTACTGCAAAGGCTAGAGTACTTGCCCAGGACAGGAAAATTTTGATTCTGTATTCTCAACAGCACTAGGGAAATCAAAATCTTACTTTCCTACACTATTACCAGGCACCACATTCAGATGGGGGCAGTCAACAGCAAATTGTGTGAGTTCTGGAGTAAGCAAGGTGTGGTGTTAGTGACCATGATACCATGCTTCCAGAATTGTTTTTGTCTGGCAACTATGCAAAACATTCCTAGAGTCCTCAGAATACTTCCACTTCACACATTAAGCCTGAAGTATATTCTTAGTTCATTATAGCCCTGGCTTGTCTTTTGTGTAGTATCAGAATTGAAATGAAATGGGCCTTACCCATATGATAAATGGCTTTAAGAAATGAGTTATCTTGCGGAGAGATTTAAGAGCATGGGTTCAGTATTCAATGGATGGCATAAATTTGTAGTATTTTCCTTAAATATTGATCCAGTAACAGCATTAGTCTGAATATATAACCCTAATTAAAATAGAATACAAAATTGTTTGCAAACAATTGTCGTGGGGAGAGGAATATATATTTTATAATACATTTTCTTGCCCAAGGAGGCTTTATGTCCTGCTTGTCATCATGTTTTATAGTATTGGATTCCATTTGGACCAAATATACATACATATATATATATATATATATATATATATATATATATAGTAGTCTGAAACAGAAGTCAGCAGTAACTGTTGTATGCCATTTCCCCTGATTCTCTGTCAGCTGATGCTTGGAAGGAAGATAAGGAACAGGATCTTTGAGATGGTGTCTACAAAGCACTAAGATTATGAATGTTAAGAAGAGAGCATTGGAAGAAAAATCAACTGGGAGAGCTCATTTGAGATAAAATACAGCTTGGGTTTTGATCCAGGATCAGGGTACACAACCCAAACAAAGCAGAACAACTCATGGCTGTATTAAAACCAAAATGTATTGTAGTAGCTCAGGCAAATGTTGTGGTATCTGATGCACTCACACTTCTAATACTTGTAGGCTTTGCATAAACACAGGGCTGTTTTATTTTCTCAGACTAACCTCTGGAGTCTATGCAAACAGATTTTTGAGGATATTGGGCATTTTCCCATATTTTCCAGATACTTGGTGGGCTTGTCAGCACCTCATATAAGCTTCCAGGTATCTGGACAGATACCATAAATGGTCCCTGCACAGGAATATATTGTATGGTGAGTCCAATGTTGGATTTAGTCATAAGAGCTGCATTTGCACAGATTAGTCCTAAATACTTCTGGTTTGTGAATCTTGCACAGAAACATGGTGACCTTGCCTTGGCTAAGACAAGTTCTTTCTTGTCTTGTCTTTAAAACTTCAGAATTCCACGGAAAGCCTGACTTGAATCATTACAGAAATAAAAACATCCTTGAGTGACTTTAAAGTACAGTAAACTTAATTCAGCAACCAAGTGCTTTAATATAGAAATGGTTTTACTTCAGAAGGAAAGCTGTAACACTTGAAAAAAGTCTTGCGCAGATAGCTTTGACAGGCCAGTCACATAATTATGCAAACCATAAGCAACACAAAGCTCAGAGTAGGACCTCGTGGGCCCCCAAACACTGGAAGATTTTTGTTTGGATGTATTGCAGATGTATTGGCCAAGTTTGGGCTGGCATTGCAAAACATGCTCAGGAAAGTAGCCAGGGAGCCTGGATCAGTTTGCCCTCTCTTTGACCAGTACTTGTCAGCTTGGCCAGTAAAGAGACAGCTGGATATACTTAGACTTCCCATCAAGTGTTCATGTGCTAGCAAGCATCTTCCTGTCTCTGTATGTCAAGAGAGATTCTCAACAAAGAATCTTAAGTTTTTGTATGCCAACATCTTAGCAGGATTCAGAACTGTGACTAAGTCCAAATCTTTTTAACAGCCATTATGTTTCACCTTCAGTTTTGGATTTATCTACTCATGACTTCTGATAGTTAAAAGTATCACTAAAAGATGTTCAAGAGAGTTAAAACAGACCGAGGGAAACTTCTGCATGTGTGACAGTTCTCTTAAACATCTTTAGTCAATATTAATCAACTGGTACATTCCACTTAAGGAGGAAATCTTACAGAAAAAGCACTTGTGGTCATTTGTGGAAATCTTTCAGGAAGAACACTCATAGTTGTTGCTCTGGAGGGGCAGAAAATTACGTTATCTTCTGGCAGGGATTCTTTCCCCTCCTCCCCTGCATCGGATAAAAGATGATTGTAAATTTATCTTTCTCCCCCCCACTTTTTAAAGAGTTCTAAGCAGCATTTTTAAATTAATACTGACTGGGTAGTGAAGGCAGTTTCACCTTGCCTTCAATACAATGCCTCAGTGCTGAAGTGAGTTATTTCAGATGCCTGGAAAAGGACACTTGTCAGAAATCAATAACTTTGAGATTAATGCCATTTGTACTTTAAGTTTGGCATATCACTTTAATTCAGTCTGTTTACAGTGGAATGAAAGTCTGTGTGGACAATTGTCACAAAGCATGTAAGTGTTGAATAATGCTCCTTTAAATTGCAGAAAGAACATCCATTTTGATATTTTTCAATATTAACCATATGTTTATTGAATCTCTGGGAAAAAAAAAAAGTGCAAATTCAAAATATTATCAGAACTTGCGTTGCTTTGGTGGTTACATACAACCTGGAGATAGTGACCACAATCACACTAAACCAGTTTTTTAATACTGAAGATATTGTTTCATATTCTAAGCTTATAATTAATGAAGAACCCCCCCCCAATTTTTCAAGATATTTGAGATGAATAAATGATTAGCAAAGCACTGCTGTTTATAACTTGAGCTTTTAATATTAAGAAAAGCAACACACACACACACAAAAATTCCAAATTATGTTTGACAAGGGGAAGAAAGGATGCTGAATTTGAATGTTGTATTTTCCAGCCCTGTTGAGGCTGAGTTTTCTATGTTGCACAGATGTCTGTACCTTGAAAATGAAATTTATTCACTTGTGTTACATAAGAGTATGATCAGCTCTAGCACTTGGGTCATCTATCTTTGGAGTCTGTTTAGTCTTAATGGGAGGATTATAGGCATTTTCAACAAGTAAAACTTGTTTAAGCACCCAAGTGTGAGAATTAAAGTATAACAGTGTTATATCTGAATTAAAAGAAATTGAACCAATTAGAGTGGGCATTTAGACATTGTAATACATTCCACCAAAAAGTGCAAAGTGTTCATTTTAAACTAAGACTGTGGTAATGCATTTGAATAGATACCATGAAGAGTTTTATCCTTTCTGCTTCTCCTTATGTTCTCCAGATCTCCACAAACTACTGTGGCCCAGCTAGCTATCCTGAAAGGAAATCAATGAGCCATTTTGTGTGACATTTAGACTCAAGATTCTCTCTCTCAATGTGTCTTCACCAAAACTGACTCTACTGTTACAGTAATCCCCACAATTCTAGCCAAGACTGTAGCCTCCTTGCTGACTCTCTGGCCTGCTTCAAAGCATTTGCAACACGTGTAGTGAAGACCCAAAAGGAGGATTACTCAGTTTCCAAAGACCAGATCTGATACTCAATGTTCTAACTACAAGGATGTAGTCTAGGGGATGCACAAGTTTCTCTTTGTGAGGATGTCATGGTTTAGATCAGGACTGACTAAATACAGGCATGAATTACTACATAATAAATGAAACTCTGAGATGTTATTCTGTGTGTTAGCAGTCACTGCATCACAGAGGACACAAGTATCTGAAGTTATAGATACAGGATTAATAGAACTAGGGGAAATGGAGCAAAATTAGGAATGGGTAGATTCAGATTGGATGTTAGGAAGAAGTTCTTCACCATGAGAGTGGTGAGACACTGGAAAAGGTTGCCCAGGGAGGTAGCAGAAGCCTCTAGAAGTTTTTAAGGCCAGACTGGATGTGGCTCTCAGCAACCTGATCTAGTGTGAGGTGTCCCTGCCCTTGGCAGGGCAGTTGGAACTAGATGATCCTTGAGGTCCCTTCCAGCCCTGACAATTCAGTGATTCTCTGATTCCCCTTTTCTTGCTGATAGGAACAGTGTGGCGTGCAGTGGTTGTGAACTTGGTTCTATGCATCCCTGGAGCTTCTCCAATGTCAGGTATTCCTGAAAGTTCAGTTGTGCTGCCTCCTAAATTGAAACTCCTTCGTGTCTGGTGGTTTATTTTGTTGTTTCTTTTGTTATTATTGTTGTTTTGTTTGTTTTCTTGCTTCCTTGTTTCTTATTTTGATGTATAAAATTAAAAAAAAAAAAGGAAAAGGAAAAAAAACCTCAGATGTGCTGTGCTGATATTTCACAATATCCTGATTACATCTGTCAGGATGTTCTGACCAGCTCCAGTCATACAGATTAGAATGTAATCAAATTCAGAAATCATGATATTAATCACAATTGCTCTGTAGTTTCAAAATGCTGGGAACATCGTGCTTACATTTCATTCTGGCAAGATGCCATTATAGTACATGTTTAAATAAGTTTGCATTATTTTATTATAAATAGTGATCTACAGGATAATTAACCAAGTCAAACTTGGAGAGGTCACACTGTGGGTGTATAAGTAATTTGTTACAGCTTTAAATTTACCATAAAATATTTACATTTCATCTTAACATTTTGTCTGCAAACATGGGGTTTGTTTTTTTTTTTTCTTCTTCCATAAATTAATGACTCAGAAATTCCTATGAAAATGAGTTCATCAGAAACATCCTTCTCTTCCTTACTTGGAGCTGCAGATTCCTAGCCTTTTTGACATTTGTAAAATAAATTATATGGTTCCAGTTGCAGATATGAGTTGCTGATATCTGTAGCCATTGCTGCATTCAGAAGTGTGGCCTTTAGGAATGTTTTGTATGAAGCATGGTTTGTAAGAAGCAAACAGATAGACATTGGACAATCTTGTACGCTGGATGCTCTTTCAGTTTGTTACAGGATTGGCTGTTAACCTTTTTTAGGGTCAGGACGTTGCCCTTTCAAGTGCTTTACAGACATACAGATGAATCTCCATAGTCTGGAGCACAGTATTCCCTGCAGCTGACCCATAGTTATTCACCACTGTCCAGAAAAACCTGATCTAGAATGATTCAAATGAAGTAAAATTGAAGCAAGATGTAAATTACAAGAGTGCTTGCTTCAAAGAAACTGCTGACTGGTGGTTTCAAATGTTGTGCCAAGCGTTAGAGAGGTGCCCCAGGACAACAGAAAAGATGCCTATGTGTTCTCTTTGGCTTGGCTCCTGCATCCAGGCCATCTAGAGAGAGGAGTGAGGAGCTTCTGCTATGGATGGCAAGGCAGGTATTACAAAGTCAGCAAGGCCTGGAGAGACAGGTGGTGAGGGCTTCTAAGGCACACCCAGTGTGGTTCCTCTCTCTGATTGCCTGAATATATCCAAAGGCAATCCTCAGAACTGATGGTAAAAAATCCAAGAGTTTAGTAACTCCGAGAGAATTTGAACTTTGTTCATGTCAGGAAACTACTTGGAGAAAAACACTCATGTTCCATCCCTACAGGAGCGGAGGAAAGATTTGTTTTCAAACCTTGTATTTAGTCAAGCCCACCCAACTAAAGTGAGTTTTCTCTACTTAAACCAAACCAAAACCCTCAAGGTAATACATTATTTTCTGTTCTAACAAAAATATGTTTTAAGATTAGAAGGCTCTGATGTGTCTGCTCAAAGAAAACAGCAAATCCACCTTCGTATCACTCACAGATGGACAAACATGTGGAGTCCTTTACATTTGGTTGTTTTGTCCAAGTGAAGATACAGTGTATTTAGGAATATTCAGGATGCAGTTAGAGGTAAATTACTTGAGTCAGGATGAAATTTAGACAACACTCAGGAAGCCTTCATAATTTTAAAGCATGCATTGTTGCTTTTCAACTGAATTATGTCTGGTATTAAAACTGCAGGATGGATAGAGGATTTTTTTACAGGTGTTACCAGGAGGTAAGGAAGGTGCTGTAGGTTTACCTGGGCATCACATCATTAAACCAGAAAAAATTCTTTAAGATACAGCTGTAGTAAAGTGCTTGCAGAAAAGTGTGGAAGGAAGAAGTTGCAAATAACATCAGTTGTGACTCTCACTTTCAGAGCTTGCCTTTCACTGCACCCAGCTGTGTTTACTTCTTGTACCTTGTATTTGCATATTGCTTCACTTCTTTGATGCCCAGTGAGCACTCTGCTGTCATCAGAATTTTACAGAAGTAGTAACAGGGAGGCCAAGTAATGGGATTATCTGGTATTTTAGTAGAACAAACAGGTCTTCATTTTTCAGCATTGTTTTCAACAGATAATCATTTGGGTTACAGGAGAATTATCTCATTGTAAGGTTATTGCTATACTATAAAAACCCCCATAATGCTTGTGTTAATTAAGGTGCCATTGTTGATGTCTCAGGAGATATTTAGTTCCATGTTGAATACTTTAGTCCCATTGGCTGAATACTTTTTATGACTGAGCATCTAATTTCAACCTGTGTTCTCTGCATTTTTTTTTTCCTGAAGTGTGTGTAAACAAACCAACACCCTTCCCAACCCACTTCGAATAATAATAATAATAAAAAACAATCAAACACCACAAAAAAAAACCCACCAAACAACACCCAAACAAACAACCTCAAAAAACTCCAACCTCCCCCCAAAATTTCCCCCAAAATACACAATCATTCCCAACCTCCAACAACATGCAAACAAAAAGCCACACCTTCCCTCCGCCCCTCAAGCAAACAATAAAAAGTCAGATATCACTATACCTCTAGTAGAGAGACTACTACATGCAGCTGATGGCACATAGCTGAGAACAGTCCCTTTTGCTTTTTCTGTAGGACAGATTCTCAAGGCATTTGCCACACTAGTTTCTTCCACTTTCATTTTTTCTTTATCTCCTTTCACCTTCAATCTAAATACGTTGAGACTTTTTTTGTATCCTAAATTTCTCACCTCAGAGGAAGATGAATCAAACAGGGATCGTAGAAATTGACGTTGACAGTGTCACTAACCTTTTGGGAAACTTCCAATAAAATTGCAATTTTAGAGATACCATCAGGAGAAAAATTTATTATACTCGTCAGGGCTAGTCTAGCAAATGTACATAAAATACAGTTTTGAAAATTCGAGATGATAATTTTGCCTTTGGTCACTAAATTCTAAAATGACTTTAACCTCCATATATCTTTTTTGACTTCACTACACAGGGCATGAGTCAGGGCAGATTTGGTCCTACAGTTTAGAATAAGATATGTACAGTAAGTGAAAGCAAAATCTCCCCTGTGCCTTTACAGTCTTTTCTCTGTAAATGTGTGTGTAGCACGAACAGTGAACGCTGAATACCCATCAGTGGCTAGAGCTATGCACGTCTGAAAAGCAAATCTCACCACATTTTACACACCATTCTCTACACACACACTCAATTCAATGTGAGAGGGAATGAACCCCTTCACATGGAAGTGAAGCAGTATGCAAATATAAGGTACCAGCATTCTCCTTCTTTAGATGGGTTTTCTCAGATGCTGTTCAACAATCTGATTTCAATGTTCTGAGATGTTAATGCTTTCCACAATTATGTTCTTAAAGCTGCCTGGATGTTATATACTTACAGCAACAGACAATTAGAAGAAGTTGTTTTCTAGAGCTTTAGTTTTCCTGTAAAGACTATAAGGCTTAGTGATGTAAATATATTTTACATAGAGTAAAGCAGGGCTTCCTGTCACAGAATCATAGAATGCTCTGGGTTGGAAGGGACCTCCAAAGGCCATCTAGTCCAACCCCCCCTGCAGTCAGCAGGGGCATCCTCAACTGGATCAGGCTGCCCAGAGCCCTGTCGAGCCTCATCTTGAATTTCTCCAGGGATGGGGCCCCAACCACCTTCCTGGGCCACCTGTTCCAATGTTCCACTACCCTCATGGTAAAGAACCTCTTCCTAACATGCAATCTAAACCTACTCTTCTCTAGTTTGAAGCCATTGCCTCTCCTCCTATCCCCACAGTCCTTTGAAAGCAGTCTCTCTGTCCTGTGCATGCTTTTCACAAGACCGAGTGGCTGGTAATCACTGAAATTTTAAAAGACAAAAGGAAGATTTCAAGTTAAACAAATGGTGATCTTGGCTGAACGACAGCAGTAGCTGATGCCCTTGGAATGCTTAAAAGTTGATGCTGCTGGCATGTCCCTTAGAAGCTAAAGTTTAAACAGTGCTGTTCTGGTATCTGAACTGCATTGCTTTAGATTTTCTAGGCACGTGAAATACCAGTACTTAATCTATGAGATTTCCTTTTTTTTTTTCTTTACCTTTTATAATTTTACCTAACTGCATCACATCAAGTTTCTTTGCTGGTTGCATCCTCTGGTGCTGTGGGATTTAGCACGTTGTTTTTGCCGTGGAGGCATCAATCGCCTCCCTCGGACGCACGCACTGCCCGTAGGAGCAGCTAGAGGGCTGTATTATCCCATTTTTAAAGCAACAAGCCATCAATCGAGGGATGCAACCACTACCAGTCTGTCTCAACAATTTTTTCCCTACCGGTTTGGGCAAACAACCTTATCCGAGTTTGTATACCAGTACTTAACGGTGTCATTTGTATAAGATACAGAACTTCATGAGTGGCTGTGGGTTTGGCCATATTTTCAAATCTTTAAGGCTTATCAGTATGTCCTGCTTCTTAACTACAGGCTCTCTAATTGTACTGGTTTAGTATTTAACTACCTGTTCTCCTGAAATCGTAATCAGGTCACATATTAGATATGAATTCACAGAGGAATTTTGCAGCTTTTTCTTCTTCTTCTGGTGAGGACTGGGAAGCAATAAAGACTTAGGAAAAACTTCTTGGCCAAGAACAGCTGTGGGAAATCATTACCAGGTCTGATTAAAGTGAGGGGTGGAGGGGAAAGGGCATGGGAGGTCTTTCTTTTCTTATACTTTTGAATCAGTTAAGTCACTCAGTGATCTGAATTGCACTTGCACATGTTTTTTATTTGATTACTGTGTGACTGTTCATTGCTTAACTTTGCTTTTGTTTTATGTTTTTCCTGATACTTACTGAAAGCTCTAAACCCAAATAAATGACAGGTTCAGTAAAAACTCAATCTTGCTTTTGTGCTGCAAAAGCCCATTCAAAGCTTCATAAGCCCCTCAAAATTGATTTTTGGAGCACTGTTATTTTTAATCTGTCCTTTACGAAACTTTAATGCCTTGAGCAAATCCTTCTTGACTTATTCCCACCACTAGGCACTGACTTCATGGTAAGCAGATAAATGTAAGACAAAAAAAATGCAGTTCAGATTGTTCCCCCAGTCCCTAGTAATTCTCTAACTTGCCTATTCTCCCTTTCTCATTATTGCAGAAAGCCTCCTGTGTAAACACTACTTTTTGTGCTCCTATGCACGCAGACTTTTTCCCATCAGTTGCTTGCTCTCCCCCACCTGCTGTATCTGACTCATTAGTTCAGCTTCAACTTTGCTTCACCTATTCATTCTCCAGAGAATTATATTTAAAGCTCATGGCACTGTTCTTATTTTCAAGCATACTTTCTCTTCATACCTGCCAGGCTTGTAGATAATACTGTGCAATGTTCCCTAGGCTCAGTGTCTCCAACTTCAATATTTTCTTGGAGGGTTCAGTCTTTACAAGGAGGTCTATGGCAAAGGGAATCTGCAGACTATCTGTGGCCCAGACAATGTATTAATTCAACCTTCTTGTCAGCTTACTGAACTACTGCCAGCCATGGCAACCCAATGCAGTGCTCCAGAGCTACTGCATGTGGGACTGGCTGTAAAACAACAGTGACTACATTTGAGTCAGGCTTTTTTGCATGTGACTCTCTTCTGAGAGTTTGCTGTCAACCAATAATTTACATGCAAAGGAGGAGGCAGAAGGAAATCTAGTAAAACTGAATGCAGTAAAAATAGTATTATGACTTTGCACATCTTGTGTGGCTGAACCTCAAGTACCATATGGCCCTGACTACAGGTGTAGTTTGATGCTCTCGCTGTAATCAAGAGCATCTGGGTTCAGCCTGCAAGGTGGCAGGAAGCTTAAAACTGCCCAGAGTTAGAGGTTCACTTATCTCTACCTACTTTGAAACAAGTGTTGGAAGCACAGTTTTGATGGAAATTTTAGTATCAGGTAACTCCTCTATCCTCGTTATATTGTCTTTTCTTTATTAAAAGTTTTCAGTGACAGAATCCTAGCTAAGGTAGGCAACTAGACAGAAGTAAGGACCTGAAATTATGTAAAGACTGAAGTATGAGCAGTTAAGGCTGGCAACAAGGAACTTGAAGTAGTTACTACTGCCTTCCACATTATTTATATTGTGATGGTCTTTAAACAATAATTCAGCAGTGATTATGTTGTCATCTGTCTTCTAATGAAATATTCCTCCCTAGCAGCTGCATCTTATATATGTTACATTGTAAAACAGTTCTAGAACAATTAATATAAAACTCAAACAATAGAATAGAAAACCAGCTTCGATACCTTAAAAATGTTCACATGAAATAATCTGGATGGCTTTTATTTATTTTTTATTTTTAAATCATTATTATTCTACTGAAGAGCCTTATGGTCTGAGCAATTGCCAGATACAAATTGTAAGGTAGACTTTGGTTTCACTGAAATCAACAGCAAAACATCCCCACTGACTTAAAGTTACTCCCAAGGAGTCAAAAGGCAATTGGAAAAGAATGTTCAAAGGGAAAGAGTACAATTTCAGCTACCAGGTGGCTTATGGGGCTTTGTCTGGCATGTTTTTAATGCTTAAAAAACATTAAGATGACTCACAGCTATGATTTGCAGCAGGGCAAACATAAGCAATCCTAATACAACATGCCACATCAGTTCAGGAAAACTGCATGCCTTGTGTCTTGATGTCACACCAGTCCAACAAGCAAGTGACTTCAGCAGTCCTCTATGAAGAAAGCAAAATGCTTGTTTCAGTGCTGGCAGGATGTGGAAGTTCACAGAATCACGGAATTAACTAAGTTGGAAAAGACCTTTGGGATCATCAAGTCCAACCCATTACCTAACGCCATCTAATCAACTAAACAATGGCACTAAGTGCCTCATCCCATCTTTTTTTAAAACACTTCTAGGGACAGTGACTCCACCACCTCCCTGGGCAGTTCATTCCAATGGCCAATCACTCTTTCTGTGAAGAATTTCTTCCTAACATCCAGCCCAAACCTCCCCTTGTGCAGCTTGAGACTGTGTCCTCTTGTTCTGTCATTGGTTGCCTGGGAGAAGAGACCAACCTCCACCTGGCTACAACCTCCTTTCAGGTAGTTGTAGAAGGCAATAAGGTCTCCCCTGAGGCTCCTCTTCTCCGGGTTAAACAACCCCATCTCCCTCAGCCGCTTCCTCACAGGGCTTGTGCCCCAGACCCCTCACCAGCCTTGTTGTTCAGTAACAAACAGAAAGGATGGCACCCAGAGACTAATGAAAAACTATTACAAATAGGCTGACAAAAGTTATAAACAATTCCATCTCTGAAACAAACAAAAAACTTAAATACAATTGGTAAGTTCTGCTGTGGAAAAAATGTCCTGATTTGCAAAAGGCACCTACATTCCTGTTTAAGAGTGTGTGGTGGAGGGACATTGTAAGCAATTATACAAAGAATGGACTCAGTCCTTGGATTTATGGGTTGTTTTCTCAGAAAATGGTTGCATTTAAAACCTTCTTTTTTTCATTAAGACTTTTAAATATTTTTTTTTTTTCACTGTGGGTGATAGTCTTCCGGAGATGAGTCAAAATACTGGCAAGAGGAGTGTTTAGTGACAATATTTGGAACTTTGGATGAATGCTTTTCCAGCTGTCTTGTTATTTCTGAACTGTCAGGGCTGGTTTGGGGTTTTTGGTTTTGTTTTTTTTTTTTTTTGTATTAGTTTTAACACTTAAAACATGACTTCAGTTTCACTGTAATAGTAAACACCCCACGAAAGCTGTGTTGTATAACAGCAAATTTAGCTATTAATGCAGAGATTTCCAATGTGTTGCTTTTATATGCCGAATAATACTGGGTGTATATGTACACATGTATTCAGGACATTAATGCATGAATGGTTTTGTTAATGGTGGCCTGGATTTCAGTCTTATTTTTGCTTGCCTTGCTCTGCTGTGAATGTTGTAGCTATTCCTGGCTGAAAGTTGTATGTGACAGGAGAACAATGCTACCTGTGCATTAGACATGCAGGTAACTTCTACACAAAGCTTATAATGTGCCACATGGTGTCAAAATTACCAGTGAAGGAAGAATCATCTCTCTATAGCACCCTCTTCACTTTGCACTGAAGTGTTTGGAAGGCTAACTGGTTTCATTAAACACCATTTATTCCAAGAGCTGAAAAGTGTCTTGAATCATCAATGCTATCACTAACTTGGCACCTTCTAATTATCTTGATATACTCTAGAAATCTGATCTTTGCCTTTGATTCTCCAATGATACTCTTGCACACATAGCAGATTATAGATTTTGGGACCAAGTAAGAGTACATGACTTTTCATTATTAAATAATCAAAACACAAACAGTTGTGACTTAATCAGCTGCAATTTGACATCATTCCATCTTCATGGAGAGATCCAGTACTGGGGATAGTTTCACTTATTTGTTGTGGTTTTTTTGTTTGTTTGTTTGTTTGTGGGTTTTTTGGTGCTTTTTTGGTAGAAATACAAATCTGTCTGTTAAAATAAAAATGGCAGGAAAGGAAAATAAACCAAGAAATAACAGAATAAAACTTCCACTCAGGTTCTGTGAATGTCACATTCTCTCCACATCCTGGCATATGCTCAGCTTTTAAGTAAGTGTTTCTGAAGTACCTTACAACAGTTTAGCTCCATCTGCCATCCAGTTTTAGCTATAAAAGTGGCCAGCCTCATCATCTTCCATCTCCTGAGGCAAGGCAAACTCCTTTAGGCAAAATTTATTGTGAGAAGCAAATTCCTTAAGTCAAATGGGCCAAAGAGCTTGTTGACAAAATTAGAAGTAAATTATATACTGATTTGTTAAAAAAAAGAAAACCAACCAAACACAAAACAAAACCCACAACCAAACACATGAGGTTGCAGCTAAAGCTTAAAAACACCTGAATCAAATTTTCTGCTTATGAAACCAAGGAAATCTGGAAAGTGACGCTATTTTAGGCTAATTGCATTTTGTTGGGTTTCGGGGGAGCGCTACATAGTAGCAACTGTGGGAAAACCACTAAATAGTTCTCTGTTGGAACCATCTGTCACGAATATAGGACATATGTTCGCTTTGTTTATTCAGAAGCCAAGTGGAAGCCGATACACTCAACTCGGCCCCGGCCGAGGGATGGCCCGGGACGCGCAACGCGGGCCCTGGTTCCCCCAGCCGGCCGAGTGCAGTCTGCGCCGGGCTGCGCGTCCTCTGCGGAGCTCTGCAGGCATGGGACCAGCCCTAAAGAAGATCGCGGGACAAACACGGGCGGTCCATCCTCGTTGGTCCATCCATCCAACCTCGGGGTCGCAGCGGGATGCGCCGGGCTTCCCTCGCAGGCGGCGGAGGCGGCGAGACCGGCAGGGGGAGGCCGCGGCCGCCGCTGAGTCCCAGTGGAGGGCGGGGGCGGGCGAGGCGCGGGGTCATCCCCGCTGGGCGCAGGCAGCGGCATGCACCCCGCCGCGTGCGGCCGCAGCGCGGTCAGTTCGCGGCGGCTTCCGCTCCACAGCGCTCTGGCCGCGCCGAGCTAACCCGTAGCGCCGTGTGCTGAGTCTTCGCGGAGCCGCTCTGCTCTGCTGTGCTCGGTGGAACCTAGGCAGCAGCTCTCACTGGGGTTCGCCCGCCTCCCGCTCAGCTTCCTTCGCCCCCGCCCGTCCCAATTTCCCCTGCCAAACTTTCCCAGCCGCTGCCGGCAGCGCCGCACCTGCCCCCGCCGCGCCCCGACCCGGAGGCGGAGGAGGCAAGAGCACCGCGCAAGCTGCGCAGCCCCCTGAGCATCGCCTCCCCGCCCCGGAGCTAAAGAATAAATAAAGTTGCGGGCTGAAGGTTGGAAGAGACATACTGCCCCCGGAGGGGCTTGGACAGCTTTGGGGAGCGGCAGAGAGGGACTGCAAGTGGTTGCAGGGTTGTCAGAGGCTTCGTCCCGGCTGCGGGGTCGGGGGCGGGCGGGAGCCGCGGATCTCGTGTGTTGTCCCCCCACCCCCTTGCCGTGTGTGCTCTCGGTCCCTCCCTGGGAAGAGGCGCTGCCCACCCAAGGAGGCGACCGGCGCTCCTGCCCCGCTGCCGCTTGCTCACTCGCACACTGATATACCGGTGCGTACGTCTCTCGTTCCCTATCTGAAGCCGGTGCTTGTGTTTTTAGGTTGCTCAGACCTGAAATCCAAAGGAAAAACCTCAGCGTTTGCGTCGCTGCTTCTGCTGCCGCTGGTGGTAGTAGCGGTGGAGAGAGGGTTTTGAGTTTTGGTTTTTTTTTTTTTTTTCCTTTGGTTGGTTTGGTTTTTTTTTTTTTTTTTCTTTTTCTCGAATTCAATGGATGTGAACTTGGAGTCTTTGGACCTCGGCAGTTTTGGAATATCTACGTGCTGATGCTCTTTGTTGTGGCACATCAGCTTGTTTGGGGAAACCATCCGAAGACAGCAAGATGTTTCTCGTTATCTTGTACTTCGCTTTGCCCTTAGTGGGTAAGTTGCTGGCGTCTGATTTCTGTCTGTACAGCGGTTCATAAAGCAAAGCATAGGGTTTGTGGGATCGGATGCCTGACGGTTGTCAGTCTATTGTTTAGGCAGAACAGTGAAGTTTCCAGTAGTTCTTACGGCTCTGCCTCACATCAGTTATCCCAGTCTACATTTATAGCTCTGGGAGATAACAGACTTCAATACTCGCCTGTGTAGCCTCTTATTAAATTGAGCTCTCACAAGTTAGAGGGAAACTTTTCATTTTAATAAAATAAGGCTGCTTGGGAAGGGTTGAGGAGGGCTGACAAGAAGCAGCTGAAGGATTACATCTTCACCTGAACCTGGCAGCCTGCCCGACTGCAAGTGGTTTGCAGTCCAAACTGATTTCCTTTCCACAAGAGATGTTTGCGTTTCCATCTGCATGTGTCTGAGGAAGCGTGACAAGGGGGCAACAATGGAGAGGAGAGGGTTAATCTCATTTGCTTTGTTCTCCGGCAAAAGCATCATACGTGGAGAGAAATGGTTGGGGGAGAGTAATAAATTTTACCTTTATACATGTAGAATACTGACTCAAAAAGAGGCTGGTATCCATCAGTGAGGGTACCTACCTCTGAGCGGGTTGTTTGTGGGTGTAATTGAAATTACACCAAAGCTCTTGTGGAAAGTGAAGCCGAATATTTAACCCCTCAGTTAAACACTAGAACGGAAAGGTTATTTGTTCACCAAAGTGGACCTGAGGAGTAGTGAATGCTTGTTTTGTCACGCACGTTAACCCCTGTGGGTTTTCCTTCTTTTTTGTGTTTTCTCATAAATCAAGCAACAGGGTTAACGTTTTCCGTTTCCTTGGACTCTCTCTAAAGTGGAGCTAAGATCGTGAAAACCCAGTGTGCTTTCTCTTAAGGTGTAGTCATGAAGCCTAGAGGTTTCCAAGGTGCTGCTCGTGGGGCAGGCTGCCTGTGCTACTTAGGGATGTGCCTTGTGCTTGCCCAGATGCCTGCTTCGGAGCTCTGGTTAAACCAGCCTCATCTCAACGAGAGTTTGTTGGTTTGTGTCTTCTCTCTCTAGATGTACTTTTGTCTGCAGAAGTGAGCGGGCTGCCTGGAGGGGACCGCCTCGACTGCGTGAAAGCCAGCGATCAGTGTCTCAAGGAGCAGAGCTGTAGTACTAAATACAGGACACTGAGGCAGTGTGTAGCCGGCAAAGAGAGCAACTTCAGCCGGGCAACAGGCCTGGAGGCAAAGGACGAATGCAAAAGCGCCATGGAAGCTCTCAAGCAGAAATCTCTGTACAACTGCCGCTGTAAGAGGGGCATGAAGAAGGAGAAAAACTGCCTGCGCATTTACTGGAGCATGTACCAGAGCTTACAGGGTACGTTGCAAAACACAGAAATGTTACACTCCCCTAATGCAGTGTGTGATTTTGCAGCCCCTTACATCTGCAGCTAGCTGCTGTCACTGAGGCTAAACCGAGGGTCTGACCCCATAATTCACATTGTGCTCTTCAGCTGCAAACTGAGGACCTTTCATCCGACTCAAGAACAGCTGCTGCTCCGTCTCCTGTTGTTGGGAAATCCACAATAAGGGTTTCCTCCAGGGGACCCAGCTGACCTTTCTAAACCAGAGTCAAAAGATAAGGGCAGTAGCAAGTGCAAGAGCTACAAAAACAGTCATTCGGAGACCTTTTGCTAATAATATTTAAACTCCTTAATTAGGACTCACCTAACAAGATCACAGGACACTGGGACTAATTGCTGAAAATTAAACGTATTATGAAGAGGAGCATTACTGTAAAGGAAAAGTTTATTCTTGTTTTTCCTGTATTTACTAGCAGTATTCCCTGGTCATGCTGAGGCAGAAAAAAAAAAAAAAAAAAAAAGTTGTGCTTCCTAGAGCTTGTGGAAGTGCCAGTTAGAAGGGATATGATGGTGATTGACTTGAGACTTCTGTTCTTGATGTCACTGGCAAATTGCCCTTAGTCTATTGAGAATAGGTAGATCCTTGTATATCATTTTTAGCTCTGTTTTGCTCTGGCCCTGGGGTTGAAGATACAGTCTTTCAGATCAGTGTTTGTCTCCATTTAACTCTTTCATGTTGCTGCTTCTGCAAAAAGGGAAGTCAACTTCTGTTCACTTATCTAGGCATCAAATAGAACATTTTAATTTTTTTATTCTAAATTTTTTTATAATAAGTTACACTACTTGAATATTTTCTGCATTGTGAAAAGTTTCTGTTTGTGTTAGGAGTGTTGTGTTCTAAAGGTGCTAGTTTTCAGCTGTTACCTGGGCTGCTGCTCTGAAAAAGAGCTCTGCCTAAGTTAGAGTGAATGAAGAGGAACGTCCTTGCTCCAGCTTCTCTCCTGCTGGCATGAGATGGGACAGTCCCTGTGATGTCACAGACTGTCTGCAAATTATGACCTTATCCATGGAGGAAGGAGAGAAAAGATCTGGTGATGGCGATAAACAGCTAGCTTCTTTCAGGCGTTGTTGTAGATAACGCTTTGAGGAGAAATAGCCACCTGAACAGATTAAAGAGAAGTACATTTTACTAATATAGAATAACTTAAATTCTGAATTAAAGTAAGCCAAATCTTTCCTGAATTCTCATACAAGAAAAAAAACTTTTTTTTGTCTTTAGGGAATGACTTGCTTGAAGATTCCCCTTATGAGCCAGTTAACAGCAGGCTATCAGACATATTCAGACTAGCACCAATTGTATCAGGTAAGCAGACTTAAAATTCTTTAACTGAAACGTGACTGCAATCTGCTGCTTTGTACTTGAATTATGGACTTTCAAGCAATACTCCAAAATGTTAATATCATTCTGGATATAGGAAGTTCCTGATAGAGTTGCACAAAAGGAAATACAAATTGGCTTTTGAAATAATAGGTGAAATGGAAAGAGTGCTTGGCAGGATGGCAATTTGTATTCTTTTTGAGTCATTCTTGACAATAAATGCTAAATTTTCCTGTAGGTGGCAATCTGATTCCCTCTGTTCCTAATTTACAAATCGTTTCCTTTTTGGGAATATGGTCAGTGCAAGTTACCTTCCGTTGACATTAAAGAAGATCAGAAGATAAGTCTTTCAAATGTTTGCATCAGAGAACACTTTATAGTTTCATACATTTTTGTTGAAAAAGCAAATTTCAGAATTAAGGGCTTGTCTTCTTTTCTGGAACTGCTGTGTTTATGAAGTGCCTATTCACAACTTCCTTCTTTTTCTAGTTTTTCATTTTTGCTGCTATGTGACTGTATTTCAGAACTCATTTGTAGTAATTCGAATATGTTGCTCAGTAATTACTCTGTTTGCTTTTTATCCTAAATTACACCAATTTCGGATCGGATTTATTGACACAGTGATTTTTGGGGCATTCCCAGGGGTTACAGGTTGGAATTAATTTCTTTTTTTTTTTTGCAGTTTCAGAAATTCTTCTGAGGATGCAATCTGTACTCAGGACCTGTATTTGTTTTGTTACACAAACTAACCTGAATGTGCACAGTATGACTTCTGGGGCTGACTGTGTTGAAGCTGTAGTTAACTGACATGCTATGGATAAGTGTTAGTAGATAGCCCTTTAAAAGAAGGAAGAAAAGACCAGAGAGAGTGACTAGACCAATTTTCAGAAGTACTTACACTTTTTAGGACCCTAAGCCTCATTAAAAGCCAGGGGACTTGGGTTGTTAAGTATTTAATGGTACAGATTTTCAAAGGCATATAGACACATAAAATGTAGATAACTGCCCATTGGGGTTTTCTGAGAGGACTAAGTGATTCAAATAGGCGTTAGATGCCCAGGCAGTTAAAAAAATTCTAAGTGCTTAATGCACCTTTAGGTATCTTAATGCCTTCGAAAATTTGCCCTTTAGTCACTTTTCAAAATGCGGCTTCAGATCCAAATCGCATCCTGTCTTTCAAAATCATTATCCTAGTTTGGTGAGCAAGTCTGTTAGAAAAAAATACTAGACAGCAAAGAGTAATTTCTGAGGAACCTTTATTTATTTATTTATTAATTGCTTAAACCCCTCAACTTAGTACAAACCCAAGTCAAAAATCTATTCAGAGGCATTTCAGTCTGTTTTCTTAGTTTATGGTCAGCCTGCTGAGGGCTTTATTCTAACCTGCTTCAGCAGTTTTATGGTATCTGTAGAAGTACCCAGTGTACACTCTACCTTTTGGTTATTTTTTTTTTTTTTAACATTCCCCATTTGCTTTCAAAATAATTACCTTTAAAATGTATTATTTTTCCCCCTGCCTATTCTGTGCAACAATGAAGTAACACATAGTTGCCAACAAGTGGTGTCCATCCTACCACAGTCACTTAAGATGCTCACGGACTGGTTAGGACTCGTTCTGTGTTGTTAGTGCACCTGAAATTGCTGTTGGCTTTATCAGGAGATTCAGGTTTGCAAGGACTGGATTCACAGGAAGCAGCAAACAAAAGTTGTAGTCTGGTGGAAAACCAGCAATATTTGGAAGTATTGTCATCTGAAAGGAAAAGATTAGCAAAAGCATCTTCCTTATTGTCATGGTTACTACTGTGTGTTACATTCTCTAAAGTGGACGAGCCTTAGAGATTTTTTTGCAGGGCTCTGCAAATACCTCAACCAGCAGAACTTGGTCAGATTTTTTTTTTTTTTTATATACCTTGATTAAAATGAAACAACTCCCCCCACACACTGTACAAGCAGTGTTGGCAAGGGTTTCATAATTGGTGTTCTGCTAGTATGGCCATTGTGTTTTATAGATGTTGTTGCAGTGTTCACTCCCGTTAAAGTTACTTAGGGGTACTTAAAAGCATCTATTAACCCTTTCATCTCTCAAAGTCCATCTTGTGATACTGCATGACTTGGCAAAAACATTATACTTGATGTGCACCATCTTTTAAAATTATTTTAGGGAAAGTATAGAAAATCCCAACACTTGTCTTTGATGGTACAGAGAAGAGTAAAACCTTGGCTAAGATGACTGTTCCATGTGTTACATGTCTTCTGTAGGGTATACAAGTGTAAGAAATAGAGGATGGTTTTTAAGTGCAGTTAAAGTTGATGTAATTCTGTGCTGAAATGCGTTTCAAAATTGTATCTTCAGTGGCACCCTGTTTCCATGTTCTCATTAATCATTTAAACATCAATATGTTGATTTAAAGCAGCAGTATATTACTAAACCTGTTGCTAAGTTTGTAGTTTCTGTCTAGTTCCTGTTATGTTAATAGGACAAGTGATGCAGTTGTGTTATTGAAGTGACTCTGTTTATAGTTGTGGTTTATGTTGTGCTGGGACTAGTGGTGTAGTCAGCCTAGAACTAGAAGGGCAAGCTAAGAGCTCTACGTAAAATTTACAACTATGTTCAGCAACATAGGAAAGAAAAATCTAACCCCACAAAATTATCTATCATAGTACTAGCTGTTAAGCCCAAAGTATTGAAAATTTAGGTACTAAAATGCATGAATTCTGCATTTGAATCATTACTAAACTTGCAAGGAAAGTGTAATTGATAAAAAATAATCGATGGCTAGTACAGGGGTAAAAGTTCAGTGTTTGATTTACTTGTGATGACGTATTCTGAGTATTCAAGGTGTGATCTTTCCTTTCAATCTATGCTTTAAGATTGTAGTTAAGCTCCTTCTATAAAGGTAGTCCTTCTATAAAGGTAGTCCTTCTATAAAGGTAGTCCTTCTATAAAGGTAGTCCTTCTATAAAGGTAGTCCTTCTATAAAGGTAGTCCTTCTATAAAGGTAGTCCTTCTATAAAGGTAGTCCTTCTATAAAGGTAGTCCTTCTATAAAGGTAGTCCTTCTATAAAGGTAGTCCTTCTATAAAGGTAGTCCTTCTATAAAGGTAGTCCTTCTATAAAGGTAGTCCTTCTATAAAGGTAGTCCTTCTATAAAGGTAGTCCTTCTATAAAGGTAGTCCTTCTAACTCCTCACATGGCCAAGTGCAGGACCATGAATCTCTGCAGATGAACGGCACAGCTCGCTATCTTATTTTTTTGTTTTGAGCCTTCCTAGGTCTGAATTTTCTTGAACCACTGTGTCTGATGTGGTGCTTCTGCCTCAAGGGTGTGAATTTCTTGCTGGTAGGCAGCTTTTTGAATTACTGAAGACTTGTGTGTTTTAGAGGATAACAGATTTGGGTTACTTATGACGTGAAGATTTTGCTTAAACAGATATTTTTGCATGAACCTTAACAACTTCTGAGAGGTGAAAACATTTCAAGGCCATTGACTTCTGTCACAAGTACAGTAAATGGAAAATCTCTTGATTGGATTTCAGAGGTGAGCTTCACATGAAATTAAGGATAGGTGCTTGAACTTGCCACTTGTTAAAGTGATCTATAGCTTTTTGCTACCTGGGGAGCAGTTTGCCTCTTGAATTTCTATTGTGTTTGGCACTGAGCCTCACAACTGGAAGGTATCTTACTATTTTGGTATCAACTGATACAGGATAGTTGCTGTCTCTGTGGCATGTTGTAAGAAAATATCCTACGTAAAAACTGTAGCCTCATGTACCTGTGGGAACACAAAAGCCATGTTTCTGAAATACCTCATTCATTTCAACACAAAATGGAGAGCCACTAAAGCTGAAAGAAATGCCTGAAGCCAGATCTGTGAAGTGATGTAAACGGAATACTTAAAAAGAATTGACTATTTAGATCAATGTGTTTAGGATGACTTTTAAGTTGCCTAGTTAATATTGGGCTTATTATCTCACTGTTCAGCATTGTGTGTCTTCTTTCTTTCATGACTACTATGTTCAGAAATAATCTTAGAGGGCAGGCTACGTAAATCAGAATATTTCTTACAAGGGTTAGGTCTTGCTGGTAGTCTGTGGAGAACTGCTTGGTTGCATGTTGTTATGTCTGGTTTCTAAAATGTAGGACAGATAGTGATTAGTTATTTTTGCAATATTTTTTTAGTGTAGTAAACTGTTTTTACAGAGAGCCTTTTGTGTCATTAAGCAGTGAGAGAAAGAAACTGACTCATATGATTGCAGGTTGAAAGGAGTGTTTCCTGGTACTGCTGCTCTCATGAGAGGCTGCTTACTCTTTGAAAACTTTGGGAATCTCCTTTTGCAGAAGGTATCTGAAAACTTGTATTCAGGTAAAAAAAAGGGGGAAAAAGTAGTATATTTTATATTTGGTATGGTAAATTTGTTAATTAAAACCAGGAATTCAGTAGACAGCATAGGACATACAGCTTCCTCCTGGAGTGTGTCATACCCACATTAGAACATGGGTAGCACAGCACATGAAGTTTAGCATGTTTGATTTGCATACTGAGAAAGCTGTAAGTGCAAATGCAAACAGTCATGGTCAGTAAGGTGGCTTTTATTTGTGTTTGACAAGTTAGCCAGGCAGGAATTCTCAGGAGGTTGTGTGTGCTGGTGGTTGGTTGGTCTTATGTCCCCTTTCTGTAGGACTTAATGAATCCCTACGTTGTTCATAAGGAGAGCAGGTTCATTAGTAGCTTGCCCTTCTTCCCCTAGGTTTTTCAGAGGCAGGCATTGTGTATCATTGGTGCTCACAGATCTGAAAGTTCATGCTGGGAAAGAATGAACTCCTTCCTTCAAGATTTGGCTGACGTTTGTAAGGGGATACTTCTCCCTAGTGTGAAACTTGCTCTGAGGATTGATGACAGCAACCTGGCCCATCCCTGTTACTTTATTCTTCCCAGGGATGGGGTAGAGACACCACAGTGAACAGACTGCAAATGTTTCCTCTGGAAAAGCTGCTGTTGGCAAAGGGGGTGGGGAGAAGTTCAGTGTTTTGCAATACAAATTCTCAGGATTCAGGGAAACAGAGCTTCCTTGTCTGAGTGTTTAAGGTCCTTTAGAATTCCTTTTACCTTCTTTCTGCTACTTCTGGTGAATTACTTTTCTTCTGTAGAACCCATATATGTAATTCTTTAATTGTGAGAAAGATGAGTTATATCTCTGTCCTAGTCAACAGATTCACTGCTTTTTCCTTGTGGGGTTTGTGGCATGTGAATTAGTGGCTTCTCTCATTAATTAATACTGTATGACATCCCTGATTCCTACTGCCTGAGGCCTCTCATCCTAATTCTATTCCTAATTCTGTGTTTTCTTGTTCAGATGTTACATATTTTTCTAATTTAACACTATGTCTTTTTCTGACATGTCTGTAGGAATATTTGGGATGCCACACTTCTACAGAGGCTGTTTAATTTACAAGGTGCTGATTGTTGATTTCTCTTGACTGTTTACCATACTCTCACTAGCTCTTACCTCCCATATTGAAAACAAATGAGGTCCTTCATGTTCCTTAACTTGCACATTCACCCAATTTCATAAACAATAAAGCAGAACTTATTAAGTTAATAGGAGTCTTCCAATCTGATTCTGTTCCCTCTGAAGTAAGCATAACACATCAAAATCATTTCATTTGATTACAATGTATTCTGTTTCCTGTTGTAATTTGTTTGGATTTAGTTCTGGTGTTCTGATGTGAGTTTGAGCCTTTTGGTAACAGAAGAGTAAAGACCTGTTAATTTAGCCTTCACTAGATTGTCACACAACTATCTTGTAAGTAATACATGAAAAGAATAGCCTTTGGATCAATATATATTACTGATTTTACAGTGGCAAAGCCAGGTTAACTTCTTCCCCCAGTGAGAATTTGTGGCCCTCTGCCTGTTCCAAGAAAAATACAACCCAAACAGTCATCTATTTTAGGTGCCTTTAACGAAGTGAAAATAGTTTGACAAAAACAAACCTAATATGGGCGAGTACAATGTTTGTGTTCTTTGACATTTCTGTCTGCAGATTTTCTTTGCAGAGACAACTAGGCTGGCTTCCAGTCAGATAACAAGTTATCAAGGGTGCAGAGATACCAATTGCTGATTTCCACTCCTGCATTTTCATAATCAGATTGGACTTCACACAAAAGAAAATCACTTTGGTGACCGTTGGCTTGCAGGAGCTCTTTGAATTTCCTGTTTTCTGCATTTCTTGAAGCTTGATCTGATTATGAGAGGGGACTTAAGTACCTTGCTGAAGTAACTGATTGACCAGCTTGTAAAGGCAATGCCTGTGCACTTTAACTTCAGCAGGAACACAAACAGGCCTTGAACCCCCAGTAAGAATAGGTAAATATCCTCAATTTAGTACATGTTTATTTCCATGGTGAGATTATTGAAACTTGTTTGGTAATTTCTTCCAAGATCTGTAAAACAAAAGAAAAGGTCTTTGTTTCTCAAGTGTTTAAAATGCAAAGCTTTGAGCAAATGCAGAGTTTCTGTTTGTCCCAGTAGCCTAAGTAGGCTTTGTCAACCTATTTCAACAGGGGAAAGGAGATGAAATCCATTCTGTGGAAGGAGGAAGCCTCTAATGATACAACAGAGAAGACTTCTGCATGAATATTCAGGGTCTCCTCTAATGCTAGGAGTAGTAAAAGAAAATATTTAGGAGTGCTGAGGGAAACTCAGAGGAGAGCAGTGTTCTCCTGAAGCCTCAGAGGAAAGTGTTGGGAAATGGCTAGTTGAATAAGCCTGGTCAAGCATTTTGCTTGCACTGTATAATGTACACAGTGAACCAAGCCTTCTCTTTGTCTAGAGTAGCACCTTTGGAGAGTGGAATTGCCTTCCCTTTAATCTGTGTGTTTGCAGGAGAGCCTCAATTATAGTGTGATGGGCCAGGTAGCAAGAGGGCAAATCTGTATGTGCTTTTGAGCAGCAAATTGGATATTCTTCTTTCCTGTTACAGGCTGGCTTCATGGTTTGCTTAAGTGCCACAACCACTTCCTCTGAAGGAGGAGCAAAACCAGTACTGGTTGGATTGTGAGGAGGCATTGGGTACTTACTAGCTACTGAAGAGGAGTGCAGAATCTGGTTACTTATGGGGAGAAATACCAGCATTGTAAGGATGTGGTGAGTAGGGACAGGTGTGAACTGCCAGGGGAGCTTAGAAACACAGAATTTTCTAGGATGTCCCCAGTTTTGTCAGGCGTCTACAGACTGCTGTGTTTCAGGGATAAGCAGTTGGTTACAGCCAGTCTGCATACGGGGCGGCTGAAGTCAGTGAGAAAAAGCCCAGAGTTCATGTGACATAGCTTTGGTGCAGTCCTGTTGCAAATACCATAGTGATAAATGTGATGGTGTGGGCTGGTGCACAAGAGAAGCCTGTGCTGAAAACATTTCTATGGCAATCTTCCTCAGAGGGCTCCTGAAGATCTTTGGTAAGCTGTGTCCCCTGGTGAAATGCAGGGACCAGTGCCCAGAAGAGCAGTATCCTGCAGCTTGCTGTCTCTTTATGGCACAGCAAGGTGCGGTTTATGGCACACGGTTTGCACTCTGGCTCTTTACATTCAAAAATATTTTAAAGCTTTATTTTTTTATAGCCCTATTTGTACTTGATTCTCAAGGATGACTTTGACAGTCTTGGAAGAGCCAGTGGTATCTGTCAGGAGCTGACAGTATGTTAAAAATGCTGAGAGTTAAAATGCCTGTGTGATGAAAAGAAACCAAGAAATTCTGGATTGTAAGGGAGAACTTATTGGTGATAAGTATCCAGCATTTCATATCTTAACTCTATTGTTTTCATCTTAGAAAGGAATGTGTTTTTCTTTTAGAAGAGAGACCCTTTCTGCTCATGAAAACTAATTCTCTATGTTATTTTTTTGGGTGTTATATTCTTGCGTTTTCTGTGGTTGAAACTAACACAGCAACAATGCTGTCAGTGCAGTCAGGGCATTATCACAATTAAGTTATTTTTGGAATACTTCTTTAGTTTCTGTGATGCTTTGACAATTTTTGGAAGTGTCAGGATATTGTCCTGTGCAATCTGCACTCAGTCTGAAATTTAACATGAGAGATGCATGACACAAAGCGTAATGGCATGGAGATAGCAGTTCCTGCATAGAAATTTGCAGAAATGATGGGTTGTAAAGAGACTTGAAGATATCAAACAATTTGAGTAGGAACCCATAAATAAAGATGAATTTCTGCATTCACTGGTTATATGATTTTATCACTGTCTAGTGTCCATAAAATGCATCTTCCCATTAAAGTTTTGTCATGCAGCTGATGGGGTTGAGAAGTGTTAAAAGCTTCCACTCTCTTTCTTTTAAATTCTGCACCCTGTGTTCAGTACTAAAGCTCAGTTAAGCAAAACCAGAAGTTGCCATTTTCCCTCTTCCCCCTCTGCAGGAGACAGTTCTGTGATTCTCCCTGCTCCCCAGTCCTGCAGCTTCCAGCCCACTGCTGGGTTTTTTGCTTAGCCCTGACAGTCAGGCAAGTGCTGTGGCTTCCTTGAGCTTGTAACCATAACTGGTTCCTGCCTGACATACCTTTTGCATATTCTGCCATTCCTTCTGTGGTTGTTGTCTTTTATCTCTCTGAACTGTAACTTCTCCACCAAACACCCACCAGCTGTAGGACTTCAGTGGTTTCTTCTGCTGTTGCTAGAGCTTGGAGCAGCTTTGCTTTCCACCTCAGCTGCTCCTCAGAAATCTGACTTCAATTTTCCCCTTCTCTTTTTATGGTAGCTTGTCTTTTCTCTCTTATTTGATGTACTTGTGTTGTGGTCTGGCTCTGCCCCCAACCCTGCTTTTCCCTTTCTCCACTCCACCAACACCTCCCTGTTCTCCCTTTTCCGGTACTTCTACTGAGGCAACTCCTTCACTGTTAACAGAATTGTCAGGGTTGGAAGGGACCTCAAGGATCATCCAGTTCCAACCCCCCTGCCATGAGCAGGGATGCTTTCCACTAGATGGCCAGAGCCTCATCCAGCCTGGCCTTAAAAACATCCAGGGATGGGGCTTCTACCACCTCCCTGGGCAACCTGCTTCAGTGTCTCACTGCCCTTAGTGAAGAACTTCTTGAAAGCTTCCCATAAACTCTGCTTTTTCCAGCAGTCTCTAAATTGTTCTCTCGCCCTCCCTGTAGAGAGTTTGAGATGTGTTGTTAAAAAAAAAAAAAAAGGAATTATTCTTGAGTAATGGAACTAATAAAACCTGGTTTCCTACTAGAGTCCTCCATCTCCATCGGGGGCTGGACCTGATGATCTCTTGAGGTCCCTTCCAACCTCTGATATGCTGTGATAGTGTGATCTTCTGAATGCCCCCACTTTCTGTACAGACAAAGCTCCTATTTTTTTCTCCCTGTGCTGTGCCCTCCCCATATGCACTCCATTGTCTCTTCATCAGTCCTTAATTCTGTTCCGTGTCTCTCCTGTCTGCGGGGACGTGCTGCGCCTGGCTCGGTGTTCCACATATGCTGAAGGACTGATGATCAGGTGGCTGATACCTGCTCTCTCTTGGAATAGCTGGAAGCCAGAGACAAGCCTGCTTGGTCTTTGGCAGGGAAGTTTATTTGGATCTAAAACTTGCAGTTTTTCACAAGATTTGTGAGAACTTTGCATCCATTCCTTTTGTCAAACTTGCTCAATTATGTCCTATGGGTTAAAAAATCCCTAGGAGTTGCAGGGGTGTGGAGAAGATAGAGGAAATGAATATTAACTTTACTTACTTTTTCTTGAAAAATTAGGAGTAAAGAAAATCACATATGGTGCCTGTCATGTTGCTAAGCATTAGTCTGGGACATATCTCATCCTAGTCTCATAAAACATCTAGTGTTGTGCAAATGATAAAAATAAACATGCAGTGGACTTGAAACCTACAGACAAGTACAGTTGATGGCTGGCAGTTGTATTGGATAATTGAGCATCTCAGGATTCTCAAGATAGGAAATAATTCCTGCATTTGGGCTAGCTGGCATGAAGATTATTTATTCATTTGGATTTAGCAACGAAACAAGAAATAAAGGACCCATCCAAAAGCTGTTATGTATGAACACTTATGTTGCATTTGACTGTTTGGATGATACCACATTGTATTTACAAATGACACTGCTCTTTCTGGAGCTGTCTTTTTCAGATGGAATATTTTTAGGGTTAAGGATTAAGATTTGTTGATTTTTTTTTTTTTTTTTTTTTTGGTGTGGTAAGGTCATAAACAAAATTAAGAAAGGCAATACTAACATTTTGTAGTGATTTCAAAGAATTCATTTCAAAGTACCCAGACTTCTCCAGGCTTGCCACTTGCAGATAGAACGGAAAGTACTCTGCACAGCAGTGGCTTTGCATTAATGAACACTTAAGCAGCAGATTAAAATGTCTGTTGAAAAAATACCTTAGGATTATGTAATAACACTAGTCTGAGATACCAATAACAGCAAAGATAATTTTATTGAGCAGATCAAGTGCAATTAGATCTCAACTACAGAATATTTAAATACAAGACTAGATCAAACCCCAGTCCATTTAGCTTTACTTGCTTTCCTTCTCACCTACAGGAGCAGCACGTGACAGCAGTGTAAATTATCATTTTTATTGCTGTTCATTTTATGTTGTCATGGGAATGTACATCATGAACATCATTAGGAGCCAAACAAGTCTTCTCTCCACATACATGGCCATGAAGGGAGATGTGCTCGAGGAAGGCGACGTGTCTGCACTATTTGAAATTCTAATCGCAATTGCTAAATTTGCTTGGTGGATCTCTGTAAAGGCTTGCATAGATAAGAACTGCCTGTAGTGTTGTCATATGAAAAGTGATAAGCATTACAGCTTTATAAGCAATGAGGTTGATTAGGGGACTTGAGCATCTCCCCTATGAAGAGAGACTAAGAGCCCTGGGGCTGTTTAGTCTTGAAGAGAAGACTGAGAGGGGATCTGATCAATGTCTATCAATAGCTGAGGGGTGGGTGTCAAGTGGAGGGGGCCAGGCTCTTTTTGGTGGTTCACAGTGATAAGACAAGGAATAATGGGTTCAAACTAGAACATAGAAGATTTCACCTCAACATAAGGAGAAACTTCTTTCCAGTGAGGGTGACAGAGCCCTGGAACAGGCTGCCCAGGGGGGCTGTGGAGTCTCCTTCTCTGCAGACTTTTCAAACCCACCTAGATGCATTCCTGTGCAGACTACCCTGAGCGATCCTACTCTGGCAGGGGTGTTGGACCTGATGATCTCTTGAGGTCCCTTTCAACCTCTGATATACTGTGGTACTCTGATAATGTACCCATATAGACTGAGAAACTGTCGCTCTTTCTGTCACAATCTATGCACATCTAAATAGTGGAATGGAGGGGCAGACTTGCAGTGGTTGATGACACTTCCGACCTGATGAAGTAAACTGGTTTGATCCTTTGAGAGGTCAAACTGTGTGTGTGTGTTTCTAAGTAAACCTTCGTTCCCCAAGGCTGATGATGTGCGAGATGTCTCTTCCCCTTGCCAAATGTCCCACCTTTGCAATAGAAAATCAAAGGAGATTTGCAAAGAAATGTAGTATGTTTAATCTCATCTATAAAGTGGTGTGAGAGTTGTTGAACACAGAGTTTGGGGTGGTGGATTTTTTTGCACAGCTTAAAAATAGCTCTTTTCTGGGCTGGGTAGAAAGTGAATGTATTAACTCTACTGTGTAGGGAGAAAGGCATACAATGCTTTTTAATTTAGTAAACAGAGATACTTAAATCCAACTTGGAGCTTCATTAATTTTTGCTACAGAGTAGGAATGTATTAAAAAGATAATCTTCATGCCCTTGACCTTTCTCTAGGAGCTGTGGGAAGATAAAGCATAAATGAGAATAAATTTAGAATTAGCCTATTTGGAGGAAAAAATCCAGAAGTTATCGAATACCTTGGCTATCCACAAAATGGTGTGAAGTTGTTAGTCCTACATGTTCATCCTGGTAGAGGTGAGGAAAAGCAGCCTGCTGCTACAGCAGGGCTCTTAGTAGTCCTAGAAATGGGCAAGTAGTTCTTTTTGCATTCCCTGCTCAGTTCTAGCCCCTCTTGTGGAAGCTGCCAGAAGAGGTGCCAGTTAGAATGATGATTTCTGTAGCTCAGATACCTATCCCTTAACATTCCCTTTCCCCCTACTTGTTCTGTGTAGTTCACCATGCATCTGTCAAAATACTTTTGGTCATTACCCTCATGGAGTGTATTTGAACTATTGACTGAAAGGTGAGGATGTCAGTAAATTACAGATATCATTAATGGCATAACCACAGCCATAAAAGGTGAATGATTGTGGCGGTTCAGCTTTATTTATATGTTCATTAAAAATGTGTTGGTATCTGGGCATCTTTGATGTTACAGGAATAGTTCTGAAAACAGATGACTTTTAGTGATATCCACTGCAAGCAGCCACTCTGCAGTGTTCTTAATTATCTACTTTAAATTACTCACTTAACAAGACAGAGAATGGTTGCACTTGTGAAGCTGTCATCTTTAGGGCTTAGGTACTCCATTGCTGTGCAATAATTAGACAGCCTGATACTAACTTTCATTTATGCTAATTGCAAGTAAGCTTATAAATTCCTCAGATTATTATAAAGAGAGAGTTGTCTCCTTCCTATGGTGGTAAATCAAGGATTTAAATGCTGCAAACTTTCACTCCTGCTTTAAAGAGATTATGTCATCATAAAAATCATTCAGATATCAATACTTTGTCAAGCTAAGAAAACAAGAAATGTTCTGTCTTGCCTTTCAAAGTTGTTTTTGTAGTATTGCAACTGTAGGTACTGTTTTTTATCATTATTTTAGATTTCAGTGATGTAAACATTTATTTAATCCTACACAGGTAGACATAATGAAACTAACATCATTCCTCAAAGATGATCAATAAGTGACTCTACCTAGGACCTTAACAAGAGGCAAAAGCAATTGATTTCATAAATGGCAATGTTTTCTGTAAAGCTGTTCTCAGTAGGATCTTCAGGGGGAAAAAAAAGTCACAGATTTCTGTAGTACAGGCAGCATGTAATATCTGCTTTAGATTGTGGGGAGAAATGTAATTTACAGGTTACAAAGTGAATTATTTTGTCACACAAAGAATAAAATAGAGCCAATAGTTAGCACATATTACTGCTCAAGGGGAGCTAATTGAAGGATTCAGGATTGCATTGTAAGAGTCAAGCTTGTAGAACACTTAAAGTGACTAGTTTCTGTCTTTAGCCATACTGAGAAATATAATAATAAGGATTCTGGGCCTGGGCTTTGGTGAGAAGAACTACTTTCCTACAGAATGGGAGCTATCAGAATAGGAAATGTGTAAAGTGCTTCTAACAGATAGCTCCTCTTTCTACAGAGCAGGTTGTGCTGCTTCTGTGGCAAAAAAGTGTCACTGATAGATGAGGATGACAATTCATAATGTTCCTGAACGTGAATGCTACACATGTAGAACAAGATCAGAGTCTCAAGGAGCATGTCATAATGAATTAAGGTTTATTACTTATCCTTCCTTGTGGTTTCCAGATTTTTTTTAAAGGATTTATGATATTTGAAATATGCTTCAACTCAGAAAACCTTGTTATTTCAGAGTAATACTTTACAAATCATCTCTTCCCCAGGTTGTAGCTTGAGTGTAGTGATCTGATTCTGGGTAAGAACTTCTGTTGTGTGACGTGATATGGGAACAGAAAACTGTTTAATGAAATTCTTGAAATTGCTGCACACATTAGGAATGATTTATTAGACTGTAACAGGAAAGCTAGAAAGTTTTGTTTGTTTTTTTTTTTTTTGGACACTTCACAAATGTGTGTTATTAGCATGCAATAAATGTATTATTTTAAGCTATTTAAAGAGTGGTAAAAGTATTAAAACACACCTGTAAATCACTCTACAGCTATTTAGAGACAAGGTTTTGGCTAGCTGCCCAAAATACTGTTCATAGGAGGTATTTGGGGAAAAGAGGAGGTTTCTTTTGAGTTGTTTTTTACCACTGGGAGACTCCTGCTCTTCAGATTTTTTTCTGTACAGCTTGGAGTACCCCAAATTTGCTTTAAATAATTGAGTTTACCTGAAAGAGGAGGGTCATGCTAGTCACAGAATCACAGAAACATTCAGGTTGGAAAAGCCTCTCGGGATCACCAAGTCCAACTGAAAAGCCTACTCTACAAGGTTCACCCCTAAACCATATCACCAAGCACCATGTCCAAACCACCTTGAAACACATCCAGGGTTGGTGACTCAACCACCTCCCTGGGCAGCACTTTCCAATGCCTGGCCACTCTTTTCTGTGAAAAAACTCTTCCTAATGTCCAGTCTAAACCTACCCTGTTGTAGCTTGAGGCTGTTCCCTCTTGTTCTATCACTAATTACCTGTGAGAAGAGACCAGCAAGCACCAACCTCTCCACAAGGTCCTTTCAGGTGGTTGTAGACAGCAATGAGGTCTCCCTTCAGCCTCCTCTTTTTCAAACTAACCATCCCCAGCTCCTTCAGTCGCTCTTCATCAGATTTATTCTCCAGTGCCTTCACTAGCTTCATTGCCCTGCTCTGCACTTGCTTCTAGTGCTGGAAGAGGTGCAACCAGTGTATTTGTCATAGAAAATCCTGGTAATTTTAGTTGGCAAATGAAGTGTTCGTCTGTTTCACATTGAAACACCCCAATGTCAACCCAGGTAGTTTCTCTTTGCTGCACTGTTTGTGGAATGTGTGGCTGAGTTCATTCTTTTGACTGTTTTATCTTTAGTTGTTTTGAGTGAATGTGTGCTGGCAGGACTGTAGCTTTTTTCATATTAGATGTAAAAGCTGAGCTAATGTATATTTGGCAGACACAAGTATTTGGAGGTCAGGAAATGTACGGCTTTAGCTTTTTGTCTTTTGTACAATTCCTTCCTGACACAGACCTGAAATTACATTCAAACGCTCCTTTTCCAGTATGTGAGATGAATCAGTGCTTCACCAGTGCCTCAGATCACCTTTGCTGATGCACTTAAAATCTGACTAATACATATATTAAAGGGAGAGTTAAGGTACAAAGGCTCTAATTCTGGGCCTGCCTGGAAAGTTTCTTTTCATAAATCATTCAACAGCAGGTTTACCGAAAGGAAGGTTTGGAGGCTCATTCGTGTAAACTTTCAGAGCTTTCCCTCAAAATAGCTCTTTTCCATTGGAAAAAATGCAGTTATCCTCATTTCCTGACTGTACTCTGGGTCAGTTGCTCTGTGAGACTAAATGTTTTTTTTCTTCCTGTTAGGACTTTTCAAAGCCTTTACAGGTGGCATCGAAATGGCCATCAGTTTTTCAGAGAGCATGGTGCAGAAGAGACATGTCTGTATGTTTCTCTTCATGCAGCTGTCAGTTTGTAAAGAGTCAAACCTCCTTGTGTGGAGTATGATGTGATGTCCTTGAAACATAGGATATTAGGTCAGTATGTGTTTAAAGAGACCAGTAGCATAAGGCTAAACAGTCTCAAAGCAGTGTTTGTTGCTGTTGGATTGCAAGTTGTATCACAGTTTATGTCCTTGCACTAATTCTTCTATCTGTACCTGCTGAATCACAGTGAAATGAATTTAACAGTCATAGTTGGTAGGAAAAAGTATGCAGGAGCCCCATTTCACATCTGGCTTTCAGAGTCCATTTGTTTTATTAAAGATAATAAAGTGAATTGTACTTCAGCTAGGCAATTACTCCACTCTTTATTAAATAAAACAAACAAGGAAGAACCAAGTTGCATTTGCTTCAGAAGCAAAAATCTGCCAGTTGTTGTTTAGAGAATGGATCCTGTGATGACTGTCATACAGCATTAATTTTTATGCTGTACTTAGAATTTAAATACCTGGGTTCCTGGCAGTTTCTTTTCTTCATTGGTGACAAGTAAATGTGGAATAAGCAACCGAAATATAATTTTTGCAAAGTAACTTCTGGAACGAGGCAGACTGGTAGAAGGGAAGAAGGCAACATTTTGTGTGTGAATAGAACTGAAGTGTTTTTCAGGTAGTATGAAAGACTTATTTACACAGAAAATTCTCTGATTGTTCTCACTGTCATGCTTATCAAAAAGCTACTCCACTGAGTACCAAAACTTGAGAGCTGGCAACTTTGTCCTGGGGGGAGAATCTGTAGTGCCTTTATTTGGTGTGGGAGAGAAAGAAGAAAACAAACAATTTTCTTTCAAACATGGTAGAATTCCATAAACTCTGGTATTATTTTGCATTCTAATACAATCAGTCTTAATGTGTAATGAAGCATAAATATTACTCTATTTGTTGCTATTTTCTCTAGTTGTCAGTTGGTTGCTAATGGGAAATTCTGAGGTATGGATAAATTTGGTTATGTGGAGGTCAGTCCAATTTGCATGCAAAATAGTTGAGCTGAAGGATGCTTGGCAGAGGAGAAGAAGTGATATTTACACATTTAAACCTGTTTATTTCATCAGGTTGCATTGTTCTTTGAAGAGCATATGCTGCAGTAATTACAGTAGCATGCCACTTCTCCTAATTGCAGATTGTTTTTGTTTAATGTGGAGGTTAGATCAGCTCTTGTGGAACTCGTTGTGCTTCCATTTGTGTGCGGTGGAAGGACTGGGGCAAAATACAGTTTTATATTACTTTGACTTGTCATCTGGAACAAATTTTTTTTAATCAGGAGATTAAATGCCCATTTTCATAGCATTCAATTATGACAAATATTTACTGTAGAATATGTTCTGTAGTTAACTGCAGAAGAGTGTTTTCTCTTGCCTTTAGTCACAGAATACCCGTTTACATTCTATTATCAGGGTCTCATTATGAGTACTGTAGGCCCTCAGCTACCATTGAGTCTCCAGTTGTTTACCATTGGAGTTGGATCAAAATCCTCTTTACTAGGACACATTTTCAGTCTCTCTTTGGGCAAAATTCTTTTTAAGATAAAGCAAAGCTTTACCAATCAGGCTGCAGAATGCAACCACTGTCCACAGTGGTGTTTATTTGTATGTTCTCTAGATTGCAAATACACCTGGGAGTCCTGGTGGATAACAAGTTATCCATGGGTCAGCGATGTGCCCTGGTAGCCAAGAAGGCCAGTGGTATCCTGGGATGCATTAAGAGGATTGTGTCCAGCAGGTCAAGGGAGGTTCTCTTCCCCCTCTGTTCTGCCCTGGTGAGACCTCACCTGGAGTATTGCATCCAGTTTTGGGCTCCCCAGTTCAAGAGGGACAGGGATCTGCTGGAGAGAGTCCAATGGAGAACTACCAGGATGATTACGGTACTGGAGCACTGCTCTATGAGGAGAGGCTGAGAGCCCTGGGGCTGTTCAGTCTGGAGAAGGGAAGACTGAGTGGGAGACTTTCAAGCCCCATCTGGATGCATTCCTGTGTGACTTGTGCTAGATTGTATGGTCCTACTTTGGCAGGGGGGTTGGACTCAGTCTCCTGAGGTCCCTTCTAATCCCTAACATCCTGTCATCCTGTGACCTGGAGATACTTTGCTTAATTGCATCTTTTGGAACTCCATATGTGTGTTGTGTCTGCTTTTTTTCATGCATAAAAGGGTTGCAGCTATTACCTTCCCTCTAAGTTATGTGTGAAAAAAGGATTGTATTTAACCTCTATGGTATATTTGTAAACTCCATAACATTTAAATAATATTTTTTCATGCCTTTGGTCTAGTTCTACTATTATTTTTTCATTAGTCATAAAAAATATGGGTTAAAAGCTCTCAGAGGTTTTATGTCTGATGTCTCTGATAGATAATCATGGATAGATCTCTTCCACAAACCAGGACTTGTTCTTGATAATTATTCTCATATTATGACTGCTTTTTTGCTTTGGGCAATCTGATAAGAAGACTACATCATGCAGAGTCAGCAAAGTTCCTTCCAAATGGAGGATGTTTTCTCTGTGGGCAGCTCTTGAAATTAAAGTTCTGTGATTATTGACAGTGCATAGGATATGCACATATATATATTTTTAGGTTGGATATTGGGGAAAAAAGTCTTTACTGAAAGATTGGGTCAGGATTTGGAACAGGCTGCCCAGGGAGGTGGTGGAGTTACCATCCCCTGGAGGTCTTCAAACAAACCACATAGACATGGCACTTTGGGACATGGTTTAGTGGCTTGGTGGTGTTGGATTGATGCTTGGACTGGGATGATCTTAGAGGTCTTTTCCAACCTTAATGATTCTGTGTATGTTCCACCCTTTCTCTTACACTGGTTAGTAGCATGCCCCCACTTCTGTTGTGCAGCAAGCATTGCTCAGAAGGGTGCAAGATAAATGATCCAGCTTAAGCCAGTGTAGTCACTGTTCAATGTTTACTTCCTTGTCTTCTTCCTCATACTGGCAAAAGTTCTTAAAGACACTTCTAGTGCCAAAAGAAGGTTTTGTGAAGTGCTTTAATGTCCTGTTTGTGATACCTGCGATGCACCTTAACCTGTGTTTTAAGCACTGTTGTCATCCTCATCTGACTCTTAGAATTGATACACATTTCAGGAGAGCAATCAAACTTTAAACAGTTATGGTATGAAAGCTATACGCCATGCTCTATCAGGAGCAAATAGTACTGAGACCTTGTATGACATTAATTCTTAAAGATAATGCCTGCATTTTGCAGAACAGAATTGAGGGCCCTACATTTTTCCTTTAGACTTCATGCTACAGATGGAGAGGAAACTCCGTTTATAGCTCAGCAATCAGACTGCAGCTGTATTTTCCTCCTTTGCCAGATCCTCAGCAACATCTTGTCCTGTTCGTAAAGCCATCTAGTTTATGAAAGTCAGAAGGCTCCCAAACAGGACAAGCTGCTCATATTTGTGAAGTGTACAGCTGCTAGACCCAGAGCTGATGCACTGGGAGGGAGAGCAGTATTCCCATCTTTGTTTAATTGGTAACGTTGGCACTTTTCATGCCACCACTTGGAAAAGTCTGCAGTTTAGCAGTCGCTCTTGCCTGGCTTGATGCTGGCATGCACCCAAAGCAAAGCAAGATAGCTCTCTTAATGGCTGCTTCAGTTCTTCAAGATGCTTCAGTCAGTTGGAGTACACTGCTAAGGAAAGGTTTGAATTACAGGGAAAAGGAGAGTAACTACTCCACCTTCGAGCTCTCTGTGTAGAGGCACTGAAAGTCAGAGGTCAGGTGTGCAGTAGTACACAGTGCTGGGTGTAGATCTTGCAAGGTCTCAGGTCAGAGGGCTGATGTGCTTGGCTTCTGGCAGTGTATTGTGATATGTATTATGAGAATCACAAATATTTAGCAGGCAATCATTATTTTTGATAAAGCAACTTTGGGTGTACTTGTCATAAAGACACTTTTCAAGTACCTCAATTTTCCAGTATCTAAGTTCTATTTATAATTTATTTGTCTTTGATTCTGGTTATTTTTTGACATAATAAAACTTTGTCATTTAAAAAATAGATGATATAGAACATTGATAATTTTTCAATCCTTAATTTAAATTGCACAGTTCAATAAGCTTCCTTTGCCTATATTCTCTCTAGAAACTCTGTGCTTTCTATAAATACCCAATTCACCAATATTTAAAAGGCCATGTGCTATCTGAGAAAACTTGTGCAGGCGATCAGCAGCTCTGCCATAGGAATCCATCAGTGTAGTACTGCAAAAATTTGCACCTCTACAAGGGCAGAATGGTACGAATTTTACAGCTGCTGAATGTACTGAGTTAATTGCCATTTAGAGCCTAAATAAAATAATTCTCTATTAGAAGTTGTGATAAAAATGAGTGGTGTATAGCATCCTTTTTATTATTTATTCATCTGTAACTGAGATTGCAATCAGAAGTCAGATTTGAATCACACTACAGGGAAAAGTGCATCCTGTAAGTGGGGCTACTTGAGAGAACAAAGTGCTAATGCAGCTATCTGGAACCTGAGTTGCTTTATTCAGTGTATATTTGTGCTATATAGACACAACCTTGATGCCAAAGCCTTGTATTTAATGAAGGGGTAGAGAGCAACAGTCAGGCCATTTAAGAAGTAGCATCATTGCTTAAGTGATGTTTAAAGCAGTGCAGTAAACACTGTGCACAGGACTGGTTTAATGTATTTATCTAGTGTGTATGCTACAATGTCTAGCTTAGAGTGTATAGAGATTGCACAAATTATCCTCTAGTAGTGGACATGGGATTCCAAATTGCACTCCTTGGGGAACAGAAGGTTCCACAGGTGGAGGAAGGATTCTTCATGAAACCCTGAACTGGCTGAGTTAATTGCAAGGAAGAGATGTTGAGTGCTTCCCCTATAGTTCACAGAGCATCCAGTGAACTTGCACTCTCTGCTGACTCTCACAGTGCAGTCCTCAGCATCTCCAGTGCCTTTGGTTGCCTCAGGCTTGGTGGAGATCAAGCTTTCCAAGTGTAGGTGTACTTTCTGTGAGGTACCTGGCAATTGTTTTTCCTTCCTCTGTTGACTTCAGTTGTTATTATATTTTTGCCAATATTACTGACCTTTCAAATATTAAGCATTGTTTCTAAGGAAGTTGGTTTCCAAATGAAGCTAAATAAAACTTCTCAGTAATGTGCTTGGTTTTTACTGCTCTGTGGAATCACTGCTATAGACTGTATCAGATTTCTAGGAGTCTCAAATTCTTCCTAAGGACCAGGTCTTCATAGTCATTGTCTGTTGCAGAGTTGTCTTTCTTTTTAGCCAAAAAACTTTAGAGATAGTTTTGTTTTTTACTTTATATCTACTTTTGAAGGAATCTCCTTTCTCTGAAGCACTTGACATTTTTCTTGTTCAGTTGAGCACATTGTATTGGATGTCACCATGTAAAGCTACAAAATGTAACTGATGTGGACACTGTAGTTTCTAGGACAGTGACACTGGAGTGCATATTGCTTTCAGGAATGAAGAATTGCCTTTAAAGTCTATGTAATGGCTATGTTCAGTGTTCACTTCTGACTGGATTCAACAACAATAACATTTTTTTTCCACAGAAATTAGTAACTGCATTATTCTGGAAAGCACTTGACCATAAAAAGTCTTGCTTTGACATAGACTGGAAAACAGATGGAACAAAGGAAGGGCACATGGATAATTTGCATTCCTTTTCTTTCCTTCTGTTTTGTTTCCAGTGCCAACACATTTTGGTGCTTCTTTGTGTTTAGAGGCTTATGAGTGTCATAATGCAATGCCCAAAGGACTTGACTGAACATAATATGAAATTAATATCATTATTAACTATTGCTAGCAAATCCTTGAGCTTCCAGATTCAGGAAGAGAATATGTTCTAGGATGTAAACATGTAAGAATGGGAAAGAAAGAGGCAAGGGAAACTAAGTGAATCCTTAACTGTTGATACCTAAAGGGGATGAAGAGGTTCCTCAGTCGATTAGAGTACATGGGAGAGAAGAAATTTGAACATTTTTTTGGGCATCTTCTTCCCACAGCCTTACTGAAACTAGCTGCATCTTGTGGTATTTCTGGGCAGAGAATTAATTTATTCAATAGGAAAAAAAGTTAAATTCTACATAGAGGATCTGTTAAACTTCCTGAAATTCCTATGAACTTGTATTTCCCTTGTAGAATCTTATGGTGTCATGTCCAAATTAAGATTTTTGGTTTTTTTCCTTCTCGTCTTTTGCAATCTTCCATCTCCATTCTGTTCAGCAGGCTTCATTTTTAAGCCTGTTGCTGTGTAGCAGGAGAGTATTATGTACATCCTCTTAAAATGTATATTGTACAGTGTATCAGTGTTCAGTGATATAAAGACTGATTCTCCTATTAAAAAATGAGTGTGTTGGGTAAAATAGTGAGAATTTTTCTGAAGGAAAGGTGAAGTGTAAGTGTAAGATGATCATCAACACAGTTACCATTTACACCTGTAAAATTATCTGGATATTGATTAGGGCCAGAGTATGACAACAAGATTCTCCTCCCCCTCTACTCTGCCCTGGTGAGGCTGCATCTCAAATATTAAGTCCAGTTCTGGGCCCCTCGGTTCAGGAGGGAGCTCAGGGAACTGCTTGAAAGAGTCCAGTGCAGAGCCGTGATAATGATGGAGTGGAACATCTTCCTTACAAGGAGAGACTGAGGGAGCTGAGGGCTCTGTACCTTGGAGAAGAGGAGCCTGAGGGGTGACCTCATTCGTGTTTATAAAGATGTGCAGGGTGAGTGCCCAGAGGCTGGAGCCAGGCTCTGCTCAGTGATGCCCAATGCCAGCACAAGGGGCAGTGGTGGAAGTTGAGGCATAGGAAGTTCCATGGAAACATGAGGAAAAATATTCTCACTGTGAGGGTGACAGAACCCTGGAACAGGCTGTCCAGAGGGGTTGTGGATTCTCCCTCTCTGGAGATATTCAGAACCCACCTGGCTGTGTTCCTGTGTGATCTGCTCTAGGTGATCCTGCTCTGGCAGGGGGGTTGGACTGGATGAGCTTTTGAGGTCCCTTCCAGCCCCTAACATTCTGTGATTCTGTGAATTCAATATTAGGAAGTGAATTGTTATCTAACCTTTGATTGCATTTAATATTGAGAATTTAATTACCCAATATTTTGGTGCCAGTTTAGCATAATTAAGATTTCTGTCATTCTTCTAGATTATTTTTAAAATAGTGTGTTGAAAAAAAGGCTAAGAATGAGCAAGACAGCATGTGTAATTTTAGTGCCCATCACCATCCTGCTTGAATTCAGACCTTGAGTTGTGGTAAACACCAAATAGGACCTCTGAAATCCCTCCACAGAGAATATACAGATGTGATTTAATGTATCAGGTGGCTTGTAAATACAGCTGAAAGAGCATTTCACAGAAAGTCAGAAAGAGTTCTGTGAAGTTCAGCAGCTTGAGTCCGTTGTTGACTTGGGATGTATCAATTGTACTGGAGAAGTATTTCCCTCAGGCCTGTGATTTAGGAGAAAGAAATGGAATATCTGTTTTGAAAAACTGGGTGCTTTAGCTAAGTAGTCTTTTACTATAAATGCATATATAGAGATGTATATTTGTTTGGCTTTTTGCATGTGTTTTACTTTCATAGGGAATATCACATTGCAGTTCACCATTTAATGAAACACTCACAGCTTGTTGCCTTTTTTTTTTTCAGTGACATAACTTGGATATATTAGTGCATGTTTGGGGAAAGAGCTTGTTGACAATACATGCGTTTTGTGGACAAATTGCATGACACTCCATGCTGGTCTGCTTTGTCACAGTATATCAGAGGTTGGAAGGGACCTCAAGAGATCATCGGATCCAACCCCCCTGCTACCAAAGCAGCATCACTTAGGGTAGTCCACACAGGAGTGCATCCAGGTGGGTTTGGAAAGTCTCCAGAGAAGGAGACTCCACAACCCCCCTGGGCAGCCTGTTCCAGGGCTCTGTCACCCTCACTGGAAAGAAGTTTCTCCTCATGTTGAGGTGAAATCTTCTGTGTTCTAGTTTGAACCCATTGTTCCTTGTCTTATCACTGTGAACCACCAAAAAGAGCCTGGCCCCCTCTACTTGACACCCACCCCTCAGATATTTATACACATGAGAGATCCTCTCTCAGTATTCTCTTCTCCAGACTAAACAGCCCCAGGGCTCTCAGTCTCTCTTCACAGGGGAGATGCTCAAGTCCCCTAATCATCCTCTCATCCTCGTGGCTCTCCATTGAACTCTCTGCAGCAGGTCTCTGTCTCTCTTGAACTGGGGAGCCCAAAACTGCACACAGTATTGCAGGTGTGGTCTCAGCAGGGCAAGCCCTGCTGGACACCTTTCTTGATCCATCCCAGGCTCTCTTGGCCACAAGAGCACATTGTTGTTCCATGCAGAACTTGCTGTCCACCAGCACTCCAAGGTCTTTCTCTGTGGAGCTGCTTTCCAGCAGGGCAGCCTCTAACCTGTCCTGGTGCCTGTTGTTATTCCTCCCCAGATGTAGGACCCTGCACTTGTCCTTATTAAACTCCATGAGGTTTGCCTGCAGCCAGCTCTCAGCCTGTCCAGGTCATGTTGGATGCTGCACAGCCTGAGGGGTGTCAGCCACCCCCCAGTTTTGTATCATCAGAACTTGCTGAGGGTACTCTCAATGCCCTCATCCAGGTTGTTGATAAAGATATTGAACAAAACTGGACCCAGTACCGATCCCTGGGGGACACCACTTGCCACAAGCCTCCAAGGTGACTCTGTGCCACTGATGACAACCCTCTGAACTCCCTTGTGGAGCCAGTTTTCAATCCTGGTTCTCAGGTTATGTTTGTTATGCTATTAACTGCATTTACAGAAGCTCCTTTTATGATGGGAACTGTAAACTATTGCCTTTCTATCTGATGTGCAGCTGCTTCACATCATGTTTATTGGGTATTTCTTTGATGCAATCAACAGTGAGCAAATTTGTTGATGACACAAAACCAGATGGGCAAAGACTATGCTTGTTGTCTAGCAAAAATGACCTTGAGAGATTAGAGTGGCAGAGGTGATGAGGAGCAAAGGAAGATTAACTTCTTAATAAACATGAATTTATGTAAGGCAAGGGTGAAGAAGAATAAAGAAGCTTTAGCAATGGGAGGACCTGGCCACATTGGTCATGTTAAAGAGAAACTTAATTTTCCAGAGTGGTGTTTCAGTTCTGCCAAAACCTGTCCTTTTATGAAAAGAACCATTTCAGACCTCACAGTTCTAAAACAGCAAAAGTTCCATGGAGCAAGGGGGGGAGCTAATGCACAAAATTAAAACTTTTGAGGATCCTGCTGTCATATGAGTAATTTACATTTCAACCCTGAAATGGGGACCTTGCCTATGTAGTTGAGGGGGAAAAAAAGTCATCTATTTTGCTTTGCTAGACTCAGATAAGTCATCACCGGCTGCTAGAGTGATGAAGTTTAATATATTTTTATATACCAGAGAGTTTAATAATGCAGCCTAAACGTTTGTACTCAAATTCCTTATGCCTGAATTACATATATTGTAATTAAAAAGTGATTCAGTTTAAGTAATTCTAAATGGATATAAATGGTGGTATCATGTACTTCTGCTAATAACATGACCTGTTCTGAGTTTTTCTCTTCATTCATAACAGAAAATAGCATTGAGCTTCAACATATGCATGTAAAAACATCACTAACAAATAGGGTCTTGTAGATTTAGTATCATCTGTAACAAGGTAAATAGGGTCTTGTGGATTTAGTATCATCTGTAACAATGAAAGCCTTCCATAAGAGTTGTAAATGTGTGTGTGTGTATATATATAAAAAATATAAAAAGCTTATATATATAAAAATACATATTATTTATATGTTATATGTATAATCATATCTCTAGATTTACAAGATTATAGATATATATAAAAATTATATAATTTTGTATATATATAAGCTGTTAAAAATCAAAGCTGTAAAGCATTGCAGAGAAAAGGCAATTCATTGAACATAAGCAAGTGTATGTGGGATTTCTGTTTGGTCATCTCTTTTTCTCCATGATACTTTGAGAGCCCAGCTAGCCTTCATAGTGCTTGTAATAGAGAATCATACTATAAAGATTTGGAGGAGGAAGGGGTGGAACTGTGGCAGAATGGCCTTGTATTTTGCATTGTATTGAAATTGGGAAGCGAGTCTGATTTTCTGAAACCTGTGAATTGCAGAGGATGCTAGCAAAATGTCTTAAAAATGAGTCCTGACAGCACTGGATGGAGATAGTGGAAAACATCTTCGGTTACTCATAGTAGTTGGAGACAGAATAGACACTGAAGCAGAGAAAATAGCAAGTAGAGGCTTGTTCCTAATCATAAAAAAAGAAGTGAATCCAAAAGCAGAAAAAATGGCAAATGTTTTTACATGTATCAAAACCCATGAAAATTCAGTGAAGTAAAAATAGACCAATACTGTCATAATTGGTTCCCATGTGGCAGAACAAAAGGAGACTTGAAGACCTAGGGAAAGAAATTGTTCTTTTCTGTCCAGAGCCTTTAGTGTTACCAAGAAGCACAGAACTCATCCTCAGAAGAAAAATAGTTAGGAAACATGGAAAATCAGAGATATTTGCAAGCTAGCAGCTCTATAAATACAAAGTAGTCAGATTCTATTACTAGATGCATTTAAAAAAAAAAAAACCAAAACACACATTAATTTTTTTCATTTTCCCCCCAAAATTCTGCACTAGAAAAAATTGCTTTAAACTTCTCCTAACTTTGCTGCTTGCTTACTGGATCCCTGCAAAGAAATTGTACAGCTCCAGCAGGTGTATATTCATATTGTTGGTAATATCATGTGGGTAGAGATGAACAATCTTTTGCTCATCTAAAAAAATTTTAGGAGGACCTGACAGGAAAACTGTTTTGTCACTCCTTTTCTGCAGTAGTAATTGTGCTGTAGGGTGAGACTGAGCACTGATCTTTTGTTGTTTTTTTTTCTGTTACATAGATTCACATGGAGACATCCTACTTCATCCTTTCTTCATTCAGATGTATTTCATATACAGGAAAAAAGCATATTAAAATTTCTGTGATGTCTCAAGACATACAATTACTTCATGTTTTGGATTTTGTACAAAAGGCAGATCCTGAATGGTGTTAATAAAATGTATTTAGTCCTCCTTTGAAGGGTAAGGAAACTCCACTCTAGGATGTAGTGGACAGAAGAGATTCTTCTCCCAAGATTGCAGTGAAGTCAAGATGTGGTTTGTAATGCTCTTCGTGTAATGCTCTAAGTGAGAAGAGCTCTTTCTCACTTAGTGTGGTGCTGTATTCAGTGCACAGAGCTTCTCAGTCACTCCTATGTAGAAAGAGATACTTACCATGTGTAACCTATATAAACAACTGCCATAGGCAACTGTGGGTCGTAAACTGCACAGGGTGCAGGCAGTGGTGTGTAAGAGTGCAGGAGCCTTTGCTTCAGAGCATAGCTGTCTGTTTTGACCATCTTTGCTGTTAAACTGCTTGGTTTGCTGCTTTGCAAGTGGTAATAGAGGGCAGGGCAGGCTGAAGCAGAGATAAAACATGCTAATCTTCACTTCTTGTGAGTTAGTGTTAAGTATCATAAGCACCTGTGCCCCTGCATGGAATAAGTAACTTCTCATTCACTGTTCCTCTCTCTCATCCCTGAATTAGATCACTACCAGTGAATTCAGTTTAATGCAACTGGCAGGAGCTCCATAAAGCCCCACAGTGTGGTGATCTGCAACAGGGTGATTTTTTTTTTCTCCTGTGTCGTCTTTATTGTTTCCTTCTGAATCTTTATTTTCTAAAGTGAGCTGAAAAAGTGTTTTGTCTTGTGGCTTCTTATTTTTGTTTTGTTTATAAATGTGTCCTGTCCCATAATCCTTCTTCAGAATGTTCTTGTGGGTGGAAAAATAGTCAAATGTAGTCATTAAGAAAAGAGAAAGAAGCTTTAGAGTTGCCTAAAACATTTGTAATATCTATCTAAATATTCTGCCCTGTGTTCTTAATTAGTTTTATGAACTATGCCAGTTTGCACACTGAGGTTGTCTGGATATTAGAAAGTATTCAAGTGTAAAGTAAGGATTAGTCTGGTGCTCTTATGCTATCATTAGTACCTTTCAGTTTATTCTGAGGAAAGTGGTTTGTTTGGCTTTTTTTAATCTTAAATTACAGTTTTTATATTCCTGCACTTTATGATATGATTTACCATCCGGTTAAGTAGACTAACTAAATTAATATCCTAATGAGTGTAGTTTATTTTGGAAGATGGATTATTGTCCTTTTCTACTAGTTATCTAGATGATTTGCCATATTGCAACCAAATCATTACCCAGTTTTAACATGTGTTATGTTTAACTTTATATATTTGAGCCATGGATGCCTCTTTTTGCCTAGATCATGCACAGAATCAATGCAAGCATTCATTCCGATACAGCCTTTAAACCTAAGAAATGCTCCCATTCATGCTAAATCAGGTTTGGGGCTTTCTGTGGAGGCAATCAATAAAGTGATGGGATTCTCCTTTTGCTGCGTGCTGTTAGCATTAGAAGCTCACCCAGGGATACAGCTTAATGCTTGCTTACTTGGCCAAGATGATTAAACTCTGACTTAGATAAAAGGAGAATGAGAGTGATTGTATGGTAGAGGCAATGAGGCATGGTGTGGACTACACAGATCCCATAAAAGAGCACATGGAGCTGTGAAAGTTGTGAAAGCTCCAATGGGGCAATTCTTGAAATGATCAGGTTCAAGGGGAAAGCTTCATCTGGGGCTCACATCATTTTGGAGGAAGAGAAAGGTTTTGTTCTTTTGTCCAATTTACTTGTTTATGGGGTAGAATTTTAATCTGTTTTGCTTGGCTGAGGAAGAAGGTAATCTTTCAGTATGGAAGGAGAAGATAGTCCTTAAGCAAGGAACCCTTCTTCAAGTTCTTCTGACCAGTTGCTCTGAGGTTTGTGTTATGTTCTCATCCGGCACAAATCTTTCCTTGTGTTACTCCAGCTGCTTCTATCTTGTGGCTTAAGACAGAGAACTTTGTATCCAAATGTGCATCTACCCAATTTACTGGAATATTTTTCAAAGTGGAGAGAAATCTTTTCTCTTTGACCAAACTGGTTGAGGCCATGTGGGTCTTCTCTTCTAAGCTTCACTGTGAGGATAAATGTCTAGAGAGAGAAAATCAGGTCTAGAGGTTTGGGGGTTTTTAATAGTACAATTAGACAGGAAGGTTATTGAGAGCTGCAGCTTTGTCCCCAGGCATGAATGACTTCTGAGATTTGTCTGTGGTAAATCTCAATTTTCTTGGATGTAAAGCAGTCTGAAATGTTTAGGTGTTGTTCTGGGTACTTGATCCTCATACTTAAGGGAATGAATGGGACTTGAGTGGGAATTAATTTCTAGAGACAGGATGTGAAGGTGTGAGGGTGAAAGTTCTTGCAGAAAAGGGAAATTACTCCCTGAAAAGAGGAGACAGGTGATGTAAATATCCCATATACATCTCTGCAGACAATATATATATGTGACACAGGCAAAGGAAATTAAAAAACAAGCAAACAACAGAACCACCACATAACTCTTAAATTTAAAACTCATGTGACTATGTTCTGTACAGCTCTCTGTGGTTCACTGGCCATACAAAGAAAGACTTCTTGAAACAGCTTCTGTACAGGAACTTTGGGAAAGAGTCCAGGAATGGTTATTTTGTCTTCAGAAGACCCATGTTCCTAGGCCTAGGGTTCTTCTTTCTTTCAGAGTTACCTATGGTTACTTGCTGTTAAGTTCATCAGATGTCACCTTGCCAGCATTTGTTCTAGAGGAAAAAAAAAACCAACAAAACAAAAACATTTTCCCAAAAGCTTTATTGGACAAGCAATGCACCTTGTGCTCATGCTTTCATACTATTCCTTTTGTTTTGGGATCAGTAGCTTTATTGATATAATAATGGATCTCTGGAAAAATTAATCCTAACTGATTCATTGGTTCTATTGATATTATTACTGAATGAGAAGAAAGGAGAACATTTGATAGATTGAATGTAGTTTGACTTAAAGGAAGATACAGACAGGAAAAAAAAAAAAAACCTGTGTTCTGGATTGTTCTTGTGAAAGTCTCCTTGTTTGTTCACAGCATTTTAGGATAATTCTTGTAAATAAAAGGATGGGTTTTCTTTAAAGTACTTATGCTTTTTCTAGTGAGAGTGGTGAACATACTCAAATCTCTGGTTTTTAAAGACAGTATTTTGGGTTTTGAGGGGTGGCCAGTTGTAGTGTGCATCAAGTGCCATCTTGGTTGATGAAGAAGATCAAGACAGCTGTTAGTGCTCACAGAGCAAGCAAGGCAGAATCTCCCAGAGATGGAAGATGTACTTGGCTGTTCAGAAGAAAGCTGACCTTACAAGCAAAGAACTGAATTTGGCTCCCAGCTACGCTGCCCAGCGTATCTCCTGGCCTCCCCTGACAGTGTTTGTTAAGCCAGTTGCACAGGTTAGCTATTTGCTTATGTCCCTGCAAGCTGATTTTACAATGTACAGTATGAAGTCCACCCTCCGTCCTGGGAGGTTTCCAAACCTGTTTGAATAAGCCTTGAGCAACCAGTTTGATGCTGCAGCTGGCCCTGCTTTCAGCAGTACCTTGAACAGAGACCTCCTGAGAGCGCTTCCAACCTGAATTGTTCTGTGATTGTTGTGAACCAACAACCCACAGCATTTGAGGATACATGGTTATTGCATTGGTTAAATAAGGCAAACTGAGTTTTTTCCTAAATGGTGTCTGGGTGTAATAGATCCAGATCTCATTATGCTGTAATTTGACTTTATTCTGTGTATGAATAACAGATGGTAATAGAAGGCTAGTTCTTCATCAAAGTCATTGAAAGTTTTGCTATCCACAGAGGGGAGGTTCAGCATTCTCAGTCACAATTCTTCTCTATTGCCTTCTGCTTTATGGAGTCACTGTCCCTGTGCACAGTGGGCAGAAAATGTGTTATCAAATCAGATTGGGCCTGAATGTTTTTCACTGTGCTTACCAAGGACATTGCAGGTAAGAGGCACAGAGAAGGATGACTCAATGTTTTTCCTCACTGTTTTCCTTTGTTTCAGAGACCCGTAAAAGAAGGTGTGATGGCTTGAAACTGTCTTTTTAATTTTTCCTTGCAAAGGTCAAAGGGTATAGGGTATAGGCTGTGGTGGGAAGAACCCAGCCACCAGAGTGATGTAGAATTCAGTGCTGCTGTGGTAGATCCATGACATCCTTTTAAGATTAATAAATGAAATACCTAACTTTAGGGGTGGCTGGCTACAGGCATGCTGATGCTTTCCCAGAGATTTGGGAAGCTGGTATGCTAATGCAATTAATTAAATAGTGAATACACTTTTCATTTACACAGCTATCAAAATGCAGTCCACAGTAGTCCATTTATTTACACAGTTGTCTGTCTGTCTCTTGAACATCAGGGTGGTATTAATGATTACTTGGGGCATATGGCATGGGAAAGAAGATGGCTTTTGTAGGCTATCACTTATTTCCAGAGGCTATGTTATAGTTTGCTGTTTCTTTTTTTTTCCTACAGAGACTTTTCTGTGTAGGGCATATAACCTAACATGCTGTAAGTTGCATTAGAGGTTATATTTAGTTGAGGTTGAACAGATAAACCTGAAAGGGGGATGAGGCTGTTTCTTTAATGAAATACCTGTTGTGGTAATGCATATCTGTTGGGAATCTTTCTAGTTGGCTCCAGCCATCTAGACAGCTTCGGCTATAATGTCTTTTATAAATTGGAAATAACCACAACCAAGAGTATAAGCTGCATTTCTCATGTTACTGCAGTATCTATTTGTGCTGTGCAGCAGTCTTTCTGTGTGCAAAACCAAGGCAGATTTATCACTGACAATGGTAAAAATCTAAGTGCTTTATTGGTGAGCATCATTGAAGTGCAAAGAATAAATTCAGGTTTATTACTAAATAGCTTGCTGTACTTTGTAAATGTTGCTGTCCTGTAGGTAAGATTTGCCAGTCAGTAACATGATATACTGTTAGGCAACATCTTAAGAAAATTTCTTGTGATTGTCAACTCAGTAGCATTTTTTTTTTTCAGAGACTGGAGCAGTACTTGTTACACTGTGATTTCTGCACGTTGCTATCACAGAATGTTAGGGGCTGGAAGGGACCTTGAAAGAACACCCAGTCCACTCCCTGCCAGAGCAGGATCACCTCAAGCAGATCACACAGGACTGCATCCAGGTGGGTTCTGAATATCTCCAAAGAGGGAGAATCCACAACCCCTCTGGACAGCCTGTTCCAGTGTTCCCTCACCTTCACAGGGTAAAAAATGTTTCCTCATATTTCCATGGAACTTCCTATGCCTCAACTTCCACCCATTGCCCCTTGTCCTGCAATTGGGCATCACTGAGCAGAGCCTGGCTCCATCCTCTGGGCACTCACCCTGCACATCTTTATAAACATGAATGAGATCACCTCTCAGGCTCCTCTTCTCCAAGCTACAGAGCCCTCAGCTCCCTCAGTCTCTCCTTGTGAGGAAGATGTTGCTCTCCATTAATCATCTTTGTGGCTCTGCACTGGACTCTTTCAAGCAGTTCCCTGAGCTCCTTCCTGAACTGAGGGACCCAGAACTGGACTCAATATTTGAGATGCAGCCTCACCAGGGCGGAGCAGGAGGAAAACCTCTCTCAACCTACTAACCACAGCCCTTCTAATCCACCCCAGGATGGCAAGAAGGCCACAAGAGTACATAGCTGGCTTATGGTCAACCTTCCATCCACCAGGACCCCAGGTCCTTTTCTCCTTCACTGTTCTCCAGCAGGTCAGTCCCCAACCTCTCCTGATCCATGGGGCTATTCTTCCCCAGGTGCAAGACTCTACACTTGCCCTTTTTGAATTTCATCCAATTTCTCCCTGCCCAACTCTCCATCCTGTCTGTTTCTCCAAGTCTCTATATGAGAGCAATTTTCTTACTGGGAGGAGTTCCTGACATTACAAACACTTGAAGTACTAAAAACACTTAAAAAAAAAATTTTTTTTTTTTTTGGTCTATGCAAAGCAGTGCCCTAAGAGTCACTGTATAAAGAGATTGAAATCCTGTGTTCATAGTTTTCTTCTAGTTTTAGATGTAAGGCAGTCAGAGGTGTTGGTCTTGATACATGGTTTACTGCTCTCACTATTTTAATTAAACCTTTGCTTAGAACATTGAAAAAAAGCCAAACAAACAGACAAAAAACACCAAAACCCAACCAAACCCACAACTAAATAAAGTCAGTGTTAGGTTCAGTAAGTGTAATGGAAAAGTTACAAATACAATTGCTATGGGAATGACAGATTGCGTAGTAGTGTGCTGGATGTTTGACAGCAATCATATAAAATCCAAACCTTCTCTATAATGACAGCTTAATTTTGATCTTCTGTGAGAAGAAATGTTTAAAAAGCAGGGAAGAGTGGTGGTGCAGCTTGTGTCTGAAAGAAAGGGCCATAGCCAGGCCCCTGAATGCTGCCATGTTTGTACATACACCCACACGGACATCAAACTATGGCAGACACAACAGGCTCTATTTTAAAGCAGCTTTCAATGTGGAGACACTGAGAGCTTTTTAGAAGACTTGAAGCTGTGATTAATTTTCAGCAAATGCAGAGGAAACATTTTTGAGAAAGTGAAGAGTTTTGAAAATTTTCTCTATTTGTCAAAATCTGTAGAATTGCTGGAGTTACAGAGCCTTCATTTCCAAAACACCTAATTGTCCCATAAATCTATAGTAAATATTTTTTGTTACTTCCATTCCTTTTATCCTTTTGATTTCCTTCTCTGATAAATTGCAGGAAGGAACAGTTTGATAATCAAAACTTCTAAGAGCTCTGAAATTTCTCAGTGAAATAGTAAAATTCCATTAAAGTGTCAGAAATACTCTTAGATGGGATGAAAACCCTGAAGAGGTGACAACTTTGGGAGGCTTTGAAGCACCTGTGGGTGCACTTTGGACATTCAGACTGCAAGGTTTGCTGATGGGATTCTGGTGTTGGGCATTGACAAACAGTTTTGTACAGCCTCAACTTGCTTCAGTAGCAATAACAAGAGTGCCCTTCTTCATGCCAGCAGTATTTGGTGTCCCCACCTTCCTCATGGCATTTGGTAGAGGTTAAATAGGGGGAGATCCTTCTTGGGCCTTTAAGATGTTTGGTTTTCTGCCTCATCTGCAGTATTCTCCAGTATCAGTATTCCTGACCATATGCCATTTTCAACTGCAGTATGATCTTCATTCTTACTTCTGAGACTGAGCTTTCAGGGGTGACCTCATTGCTGTCTACAACTACCTGAAGGGAGGTTGTAGCCAGGTGGGGGTTGGTCTCTTCTCCCAGCAACCAGCAACAGAACAAGAGGACACAGTCTCAAGTTGTGCCAGGGGAGGTATAGGCTGGATATTAGGAGGAAGTCCTTCACAGAGAGAGATTGCCCATTGGAATGGACTGCCCAAGGAGGTGGTGGAGTCACTATCCCTGGAGATGTTCAAGAAATGCCTGGATGAGGCACTTGGTGCCATAGTCTGGTTGATTGGATAGGGCTGGGTGATAGGCTGGACTGGATGATCTTGGAAGTCTCTCCCAACCTGGTTGATTCTGTGATTCTATGATTTCCTAACTAGCCACTGAAGTTGGAGCCCTCTGGGCTAGTGACTTGTTTTCTGCTTTAATACTGGTGTGAGTGAGGCTCAGAATTACAGAGGAGAGTTCCTAACGCTAGTAAGAAATCTTCAATTAGAGAATACTGTTGGAAGGCTATGGCCACATAAACGTATGCACAAACTTAATTTTTCTTTAACGACCTTTTGTGCAATAGCAATCAAATGGATGAAGGAGTCCAGATGGGCTTGCGCATTCCCTCAATATGAAAGCTACATGAAACCTCTTGTTCCTAACTCTCTGAATGTCTCTTCCCTATACCTCTAGACCTGTAAAAAGAATCAACCCACTTGGGTGTCTTTTTTTTTTTTTTTACCTTAACATGTTTCTTCACAGTGCCAGTAAGGCATTTGCTTACTCTATTTCAAGGGACTGCTTGACAAGAATTGTACTCTCAAGTGCCAACAGGAAATGCTACTTTTGCTAGATTTGGTGGTTTTTTGTTTTGTTTTTGGTTTACAGCTCTGTAGCCTAAACAGTGCATGTTACAAAAATATACTAAAAAGTATTTTGATATGGATGAACTTTTGATCAGCCTGTGCCAAAGACCTAACAGATAAGGAACCTGAGCTTCCAGAGAGGCTTCTAATTTGTCATTGCTTCAGTAACCTGCATTTATAGGTGAAAGAAAGGGTTGAGAAAGTTGTGAGTGACCTTTACAGTGAACATATGTACATCTAAAGCAAAGGAAATGTTTGTCTGGGCTGGTTGGCTGCGTGTGGCAAGTTAGAGTTAGTTTCTAGTCATGTGTTTGAAGAATGAACAGATGAATGCTGAAGGAGTATCAGGGTTTGGCAGTATAAATTTTCTCTAGAGTAGAAAGGGTTAGGAACAGGTAACCTTTGATAAAACATTGTACAAAGTTTCTCCTGATCAATCAATATGTATTTACTGCCTTCATTTTTGTCTCCGTTGTTTGCTTTTTTTGGCACATCTCCAAAAGCTCAGCTCCTATCATTTTTTGGATCTCCTTTATTTCCCAAGGGCACCTCTGATTTTATTGAACAGTTTGGGGAAAAAAAAAAAGAATCCCCAACTCCACATGCCACAAATGAAAAATTTAAGACAGAAGATTTTAGTGAAGGAGGGAGGAAGGAAAGTGGTTTCAGTAACATGGCAAGGGGGGTAAAAAAATGCATTTATAAATAATTTCAAACTTAGCAGTTTACTGTCAAATTGTTACTCAAAGTATTATAGGATTATTGGGAGCAAGGATGTAAAGACAGGCTAATAGCATCACTGTTGTGCTGCAGAGAGCAAACGGGGTGCTACAAGGGAGCTGGTGGCAGGGAGGAAGGAAGCTGCCCTGGATGGGAGCTCATGCATTTCGCTTCCCCACTGGAGGAGAGGACTGAAGCGTGACTCTCCCGAGGCAGCGTTGTCTTGCATTGCTGCCAAATCTGCTGCTTTTGGCAGTAGTCTAACACTTCTGTGAGTCATATATCATCCTACCATTTTTTTCAGCTTTTCTATCACCAGTGTGAAACAACAGATTTTCCCCTCCTCCTTTTCTAATCCTGCCCTTGCTGTCTGTTTCCAGGCTGCTGTATGAGCAACATAACGTGCGTGTGCTCATCCCTTGCTTCCCAGCGATGGGATCTTGTCTCTTTGTCACCCCCCTCTAAGTGCTGAATGGGGTGCGTTCAGCTCAGCTTCACTCTCATCCTTTTTCTGGCAGATTCAGGTGCTGGAGCATGCATTAGGATATAGGTTAACTTGGGCTGCTGTGAAATGTATCCAAGGGCAGGCTGGCATATAGCCATCACATCAGCTACTGTATGAATCTCAACTACTACTAGGTAGGGGCATGACTACTCAATGTCCTTTATTCAGGTCTCAGGCTAAATCCATGATCTAGCCCTTAAGCATTATGGGAAGCTGCCAGTTCTCCTGTGATTGTGAAACTCTTGTTTTGTCACACATGCCCTGTTCTTGTAAAACATCAAAACACAAGTTCTGTATTCATTTCAGCAAACAGGAGAATTGAATTCTCTCTTCGTTAGCAGTGCGTGAAACAGTGTCTGCTGGTTGGTTCAGGGCTTTGATTTTTATTCTAAACCCAGATGGAAATATTTGCATAAGTCCTACAGTAGTCCTTTGTGGGGGCTCTTTAGTTCTTCTCACCCCAGTTAATATTGCAAACTTAAGAAATCCTCTAAAATTAATCTTTTCAGCGATGCCTGTCTCTGAGTACTACAAATATGACAGAAAGATCTAGAAATTGCAGCTAGTGCTGCTTTCCAACAGGCTGTGAAGCTGCAGTGATTATTTGTGTGTCGTGTGTGTGTGTTTATTTCTTTTGGCTAGTGAGACCTTCCATGTTTCCCCATTTTTATTTCCCCTCTCCACACACTCCTCCCCAGCTGCCGTAACCAGCACAGCACTCACCCTCTGGCCAGTATGCAGAATAAGCTGTTTGTGAGGCTGCTGGTAATGCCTCTCAGTCCACCACTAGACAGGACACATGCAGAGATGCTTGGCATCTGCGCTCCAACTCGCTGTCAAGCAGCCTGATACCACCTGGTGCCCTGTGGTCCAGAGTTTGTGCTCTGCTTGGTCCTGAGCACTCTGTAAAGAAGCCCTCCCTGGGCCAAACACATCCCCAGAGTCACTTCTGCTGCGTTGCTGTAAAAAGGATACATTTGGCATGTGTAGGCTTTGCAGTGCTGGAGAAGCAGGACACTGAATAATATTGTTGTTGTTTCATGGAAATTCTACTTACGGCTCTAGCTAAAGCTCTTAGCCTGCATGGAAAATATCAGTGATTTCTTGGGTTTTCTTTTTTCTACACACCAGATTCCCTCATTTCCACCCTGGGAGACTTTGTGCTTGGCATTGTCTTGTCTTCTACTGCTGTTAGTATGGTAGGGGACTCTGTGTGTGCTTAATGCTCCATACAGGGGATAGAAGCACTTACTGAGACAAGGGCTGAAGGATCTGAAGGTTGAGAAGGGAAGCTTTTTACTTAACATAATTTATTATATTAGAATTAGTATTTATTTTACTTGTAAAACATAAATGTTGCCTGGTTTTACCCTACCAATGATTTATTTTCCACTTCTATGTTAATTGATATCATGCCTGGACAGCATTTATTTTTAATTTGGGGTTTGTACGTGGTTTACTGCTGAACATAAATATCAGCCCAGTGTCTCTACAGTTTAAAAATTCTGCTGTTCAGGCTGTCACACAGGTCTTTTCAATGAGCCACATCCTTCTCAAACTCCCTGCGATTTGTTTTTTAAGTGTTGGGGCCAGTGGACTGAGTTGTGTTTGCTAGAGACATCGTTTTGCATTCACTGATCAAGTGCTGCTGTATTTTTGACACCGTTTCTTGTTGCCCTGTCTCTTGTTTTAGGCCAGAGTGGAATATATTCAGAGATATGTTTTCTGGAGTGTAATAATAGGAATGTAATAGCCTAAATTACCAGGCTGCTTGGCTCTGTACATGTGTGTACATGGGTTTCATAAAGTCTGAGGTGCTCTCTGCTTTATGCCAGCACAGCAATCAGAATAAAATCAAGTAAGGAGTAGATGAGCACCTCATGTACAGTAGTCAGTCAGTGGGTTTTGAGGGCCCTTTTCCAGTTGCCACACACGGAGCTGTTTTGAATACCTTTTAGTGACAGCTTTTATGGTATTAGAGATCAGAGTGAAGCTTACCTATTTCATCCTAAAAGCACATAGATGTAAGAGCTTTTAGGCCAAATCCAACATCTCTTTCCCTTGGAGTGCGAGTTTGGGAAGTATGAAAAGCATCACAGCTGCAGTGTTTAGATTTATGGGGTAGGTGCAAGCAGTAGAGAGCTGATAACTTCCATAGTTAGCTATTCTCACACTGGTGTGTTGAAGATGTTGAACAGGTTGGCAGTAGCAGTTGGTGAGCCTGCAAGCATCCAAATCACTGGCCAGTGCCCCAGCGCAACATCTACATAGCAGGCACAGATATGTCATAGCCACACAGCTGTTCCACCCCTCCTGTGACATTACGTACAGGAGTGAAGCCTATCCAAACTCTGCACTGAGCTTTACTTCCTCAGGGGAGTACCATTGGGCTTTCTGACTTAGCAGTCTCAGTACAAAATTGGTTTTCTTTGTCAACATATTGTCAACGTCCTGATGTCACGTTTGATATTTCTGCAATTTTGGATTAGAGGCTGAGTGATGCCAGTTGTATTCTTTCCTTTTCCACCTCTCTGACACCACCATTCTTTTTTTGATCATTACTTACCTTTCTCCTTCCTTACATTCTTCTTTCTCATTATGCCTCAAAAAAAAAAAAAAAAAAAGGAGGGGAAAAAAAAAGTTGTACATCCACGATAACTTTGGGGTTTTGTATGAGTAGTATTACCCAAATCAGGTTACCCAACTGGAAAATATAATATGGGAAACCGCACCTCTGAATGGAAGGAGGTAATGGTACCCATGCAAAGCAGTTAACAGCCACACAGCAATAGAAATGATTCTTTCAGAAGCCCAAGAGGTTCTTCTCAATGTAGTTGGTGCTCAGCTGAAAAAAAAAAATGAAAAAAAGAAAAAGAGGACATTTTCCCACTAGTTGGTGCTCAACTGAAAAAAAAAATGAAAAAAAGAAAGAGAGGACATTTTCCCACTAGTTGGTGCTCAACTGAAAAAAAAAAAATGAAAAAAAGAAAAAGAGGACATTTTCCCACTAGTTGGTGCTCAACTGAAAAAAAAAATGAAAAAAAGAAAGAGAGGACATTTTCCCACTTCTCTGTAAATAAACTTTTTCTCTGGAATGTCATGGCTGCATGTCACCCACTATAGCTAGATTTGTCTAACTTCTTGTCAAGTCAAGAGTTTATTTGTACAAAACTAATTTTAGGGTTTTCTCTTCTATGTAAAACGTTAGGGTTGTTTTTTTCCCTTTGATTTAATTTGTCAGTATCATGTAGCATTTCTGCCTCCATCTGGATCCATCTAGTCAGTCTGTGGATGATGGCACAGATTTGACATTTGGGGTTTTTTTCATGGATTTTAGGGAACTAAAAGAGGCTGACAGTCGCTGGCTGATTGGTATGATAGGAGAGGTCAAATTTAAGATCAACATCACTTTGTGTAAAAGTAAATAAAACATTGCTGGGCTTTCAGTTCTCTGTGGTATGCAGAATTTGGAGTTTGGTGTACAAACTAATTAGAGATGGAAATACATGGTAATGAACATGACTTGAAGTCAAGTATAATGCATACCAACAGTTCTGGAAATGCAGAAGCAGGTTTCTTGTTTTTTGTTTGTGGTTGTTTTTTGGTTGGTTTGTTTGGGGTTTTCTGGTTTTGTTCTTTTTCCCCCCAGAATTATGGATGCAAAAGATGTGGATGCATGACAATGTGAGGTCCCAGTAGGAGCATAATTGCTAAAAGCCTTGTGAAAAAGAATTGTTTTCAAATCACAACAATTCTACCGAATTGTTCTACCATTTGTTTTCAATAAGTATGAAATAAGAAAACATATTGGTTTGATCTCTAGGTGTAGCTTGTACCAGTGGTGTAAAAGCAGTATCAAAGGTTCCTGTTTCTTCAGGGAGAATTTGTACAATGTGCTACCACAGAACCAGAAACTCTGCTATACCATGTGAGCAGATAGGAGCTTGAGATCAGCATCAGACAATTGTTTTTGTCTTTGCTTTTACTTAAAATGTGTCATACAGAAGTATAATTTGGCTTAAGGATCAGAGGCCAATTTGTGCTTGAAGTACTAGAGTAAATAGTTTTTCTGTTGGCTTTGTATGAGCTACACTGAACGCTTATCCACTTGTCACAAGGATGTCAAGTCTTGGAGAGAGGCTTTCTAAGTAATCCTTTAAAAGAGGGGAAGTGGTTACAGAGCTCTGAACTCCCTGTGGATTTAGGAATTCATCATTAGATTGTCTATATCCATTTCTCTAGGAAAAGTAGTGATTTCTTGAGAGTGAGGTAGGAAGTTAATTTAAAGAAAACAAACCAACAGCAATGCACACTTTGAATCCCCAGTGATGGCACTCAACTGTGCAGGCTTTCCACATGTGGATGAATAAACCAAGGGTTTATTGCAGTTTTTGCAAAAACACATGGGTTTGGCCTTATAATTGCTCAAAAAAAAGCTGTAAAATGAATTGTATTTTGAAGTACTGTATGCATAAACTCTAGTCCCTTGATTACAGAGTAGAATCACTCAAAATCCAGTTTCTCTCATGGATACCAGCTAATCCCTAAAAAAGGAAACCACAAATGGTATTTTTTTTTTTGAAGCATTTAGTGATAACCAAAGCACAGATCTGAATTCTAATTTCTCTTTGTCAGTAATGGATAGCAGAAAGATAAAAGCTGTTGTGGAATATGAATATTAATTTGTTAACTGTGCTGCAAAAATCCTTCTGACCACTTAGCCCTGTGTTTTTGAAGCAGTGTTCTGGGGAGTAGCTAACTGAATCCCATTAATTTCAGTGAGAGCCAAATGACAGTCTGTATGGACCTCGTGGAAAAGGGGAGGGTTTAGTTCTTTATTCTTACTTCTTTCAAACTGTTGTAGGAGACTTCCATGTATTTAGTGGACTTTCAAAGGCAGACATATATAGTGCAGTTAAAATACTACAATTTAGTACTCGCACTGCCTAAGTTGCCATTTCCCACAGAGTAAAAGAGTACCGTTAAAGCACGTTGCTTTATTTGGTGGAGCAAGATTTAAGGCTTCTGCTCGTTCACAGTGTAGCTGGTGAAAACTTCATTGCCTCTCGTCAAAAAATAGCTCTGATTTAATTTTTGAAGCTGGAACCTAAATTTTAGGTCGTAGTTCCTTTATAATTACACATAACTATTGGAGTGGCATACGGTGGAAATATAGAAGGGTTTGTGATACAGAAGAAAAAGGAGGTAAATGCTAGGCTTTTATGTTGATTGCACCTGTATGGGGGCTTTATAAGCTTACAGTTTGAATCATTTATAGATACAGTCTCAACATTAGCTGCAACATAACTAGTATTGCAAGGCTTTTTGAACACTTTTTTCCCCCTGTCTTCCCCCCCCCCCACACACCTCTTTTTGCTGACTGAATGATAGGCAAAGCAATTTTCAACAAATGTCTCCCAGTAGGCTGTCATCATGGAAGCCTTATAATGTTCCATTTTAACCTTAGGACTGGCAGCTATCCAGAAATTATTTAGTTTATGCCAAACTGTTCTCAAAAAAGCACTTGCTCTTTTCCTATATGGGGAGAGAATAAACTTGAAAACTTCATGTTCCCTCCATCTTCCTGTTGTTTTGTCAGATCTTTTTTTCATCCGTGTTCTTCTATGCTTATGAGGATGTAGCAAAAATGAAGCAGCAATGTGTTCCCTTTTTCTCTTGAGGTGATCTCAGTATCATCATCAGATTTGACAACTCCCATGTGAGTCAGGTGCCTAAGTGCCAGCTGTACCTTCTAGAATGTTTAGTGGCAGAATTTGATCATTATGAGAGTAAATTCGACGTCATTGTGTCCAAACTGTTTTCTCTTTAGTAGTTTTAAAACTCTTACGTACTCTCCAATGGAGGGACTTGGGTGGTAATGTTACTGCCTTCTATAAAATCAGCTTTAGCTGTTGCTTTATATATATTCATTAATCCTTTAGTGTTGGCTAAGAGCTTTTTAATAATAATAATAATAAAAAAGGCATCCTGGAAGATGAAATGATCCCTTAAATTAAGCCTGAATCTAGAGTTTATTCAGGCTCAAGTCCTGAATAAGCTGGTGTTCTGATAGCCATAAAGCCTCATAGATTCTGTATGCCCATTACCCGAAACTTGCACTCTTAAAATTGCAGCAAAGTAACTTGGAATTGAAGGTGTATGTTTTACCTCATCTCTGCTGAGGAGTTTAGTTGTCCTGTGTTAACTAGATGGAAGTCTGTGTACTTGCACATCTTCTCAGTGACAGTATTCAGAGGAAACATCTTACCTTCAAATAATGCTTTGTGTTAGAAATTGATCCACTCCTTGAAACTTGCCACATCACATTGACTAAGGCTGCTGAGACTTTCAGCTCCTTCTTTTACTGAATTCTTTCTTTTTACCTTTTGTTTTTCTTTTATTTTTAACCCCTCTCTTTCCATGAGAGGAACTTTGAGTCATGTATGAAATACTTACTGGTTAGACAGTGCTTTTTGGTCTTGCAGTCACCGGAGTAGATTCTGTTCTGAATTTGGCTGCTAACCAACAGAGTAACTCACAATTTCTAATTAGATTCGTTATAGGTCAAAGTTGTTGCAGAAGAAGAGCCAAATGCTATTTACTGAAGTATTTAAATGTGGACAAGAAAGCCTAATTTGAAGCTTCCTGCTCTAGAAGCCTTGACCCTCTGTGATTTCATTGGTTTTTATTTCCCCTTTGGTTTCCAGTGTTCAGAGGCTCAACTACACATAATTTACCCACTGTGAAGTCAAACTTTTTCAATCAGTCAGTTCACTTACCAAGGTTACTGGTGCCATTTTGCTCACTGTTTTTTGTGGTTGCAGTAGTGGAAGCATAAAATTGTCTCAAGAACAAAGCCATTTGATGAGGGTCAAAGCACTGGCCTCTGTTGCTAGAATCTTTAGAGCAGTACAGGTGAGGGACAAAAAAGAAAGGCAAACCACAACCATGAACAACCCTGGTATTGCAGTGGCTGAGATCTTATGCTAATAGTTTATAGAAATATCCTCTCATGTATTTGAACTGTGGGAACAAAGAAGTTAAGAACAGAATTCACAGGCACCTTCCTCCAGAGATGAGCTGCTGAGCTTTGGTAAGTGGAAAAGTAAAACCATGTTTAGTAAAAACAGAGAGGAAAAGAGAATTCTAGATTCAGTCTTTATTTACTTAAGAGACTTCAAACAATTTGTAGTTGGAGAATTTCTCTTCCAGTCTGTTTCCTTTACATCAGTGCGTTCAGTTCCCGTGCGTGATTTCTACTGCCTGAAGAGTATAATTCACCAAACAGGGTTGGGGAAAAAGGCAAAGTTTTGCTAATAAGAATTTCACATAGACTATTAACTTAAAAATTCCAGGAGACATTATTAGTTGCAGGGACAAGGGTCAGGTCTCTTTGTGGATCTATCTTCTGTTGGCTTTCAGCCTAACAGCTTTAGGGGACATTAGCTTGGAACTGAGCAATATAAGCAGAAACAAGTCTGGTGGGAGCTCACAGATGCTTGTAATAAAAATTGTTAAAAATTGTTTCATTAGTTTGCGAAAAGCAGATTTCTTGGAATACTGTACTATCTTTTGCCAGGAATGCTTAATTTCTTTTATGTTCTCTATGTGACAAGTGCAAGCAGAAGGTAGCTCACAATTAATTATGATGATGTATAGAACTTAAAATGAGCGCTCAGCATTTTTCCATTTGCATGCTGAAAACAAAAGATAATTGGATTGGAAACAATATGGCATTTAATACAATTGTTCCTTTAAGTGGCACATTTTTCCAAAAGATAGAGATATCAGCCTTCTAGAATTACATAATATTGCAGACATATAAGTAAAACTAATCAGATATGCCACGTGCCCTCATTTTGTAAGTGCAATAGCTCATTTAGCTGTTAGCAAAACCTTGCTTAGTGATGCATCAATAATTAGAAACTGTCACTCTCTGTATATGGATAACACTTTTTCTCCCTCTTGCTATTTTGCTGTTTAGGTTAAAAAAAATAATCATCACATATCACATTTTATCTGTTCTGGAGTACAAACGTAGTTGGACACTTCAAGATGTCTATACAGAATTTTTAAACTATCACAAGGTGTAGAATTTTGATACTTCAAATTACCCAAGTATGTTTTTTATCCACTAGGCATGTAGAAAGGGTTGCTCTGGAGGCAACATGCTTATGAAGCAGTCTACTGTATGTAGAGTTTAATGAATATACTTAGTTTTCATAGCATAGAGAGCAAGTATTTTAGAACTGGAAAATACATTGGTTTCTTACTTGCAAGGAATATTTGTACTTAAACGTGCTTAGAAGGTCAGTGGCAAGCCATTTACTGGTGATCTTTTATCAGACAGGCTTCTTGGAGCTCATAGCTGTTCATTCATTTGGGGGAATGGGCATGAGGAAGGGCACAGTGCAGTTATGTCTGTCAGCAACTAAACTGCCAGGAACCATTAAACCTCTGTGAGCCTGGGCTGCAAACAAGATGGACAATCTTCCTAGATGATAGGGTTGCAGTGTCCTTTTCTTTACAGATCAAAAGAGTGTCTTTGCAGACCTGCTCTGTTACAGATCACCTTTTATGAGGACACAATTCCTCTGTTCTCCAAGGCATGTGTTTTATGTGCAACCACACTTTGTGTGTAGCCTTCTTGGCTGGTACTGTTGCTGCCTTTCAACTGAGCAGCAAAGGAGGTATATAGTGTAACTATATGTACAGATGTGGGGTCAGGAAGAATGCATGAAACCCCTTTTAATTCGTGTTTGGAAGCCTGTCCTGTTCCTTTTAGAAGTTATGTACAGAAAATAATCCGGACTGAACTATTATTAATGCAGGCTGATTTAAATCAAAGCTACTGTAAACATTCTGGCAGTGCTGGGACTGTGATGCATGGATTGTAGTGCCCTACCCCTGGTGTACAGTTGGAGTAGGTGGGAGAACGTTCCTTTTCCTTTAAAGAGATGCATAAGTGGATAGTGGTGAACGTTTTTTGTCCATTTTTAATTCCCAGCAGGTCTGTGATCGATCATTGGTAGGACCCTTACTCATCTGTGGGGGGGAAGAGGAAGATTTAGCCTAAATGACATGCTGTAGGGGATCCTGAGATGTGCTCTTCCACTAAAAATGATGGTGGTGCAAAGAACTGCTTGCCTGAAGTCTGTGAAAGAGCAAGCCTTGAGTGACAATTAGGTAACTCAGGTAAATAGAGATAAACCCATTTCTTTGGGAGGCATATGAAGCCTAAAGAACCCTCTATGCTGGGGAGAGAATAATGCAAGCTGATTTAAGATAGTCACACCTATTCAGATTTGTTAACAACCCTTCAAAATAATTTGTTTACAGTCTTCTTGCCAGTCTGCTCACTGTAGCCATTTCTCTGTGAGCCCATTTATTTCTACCCATGTGAACCCCACATTTCAATATTGCAGTGCACCAAAGTGTACTGGGACAACTCCAAAAGGTTACTTGGAAGCTCCCAGGTAGTCCTCAGTGCAGCTGTTTGCATTACTTAATGGTAGCACATTCAGAAACTATATTGCACTACTTCTCCAAAGGAAGCACCAGCTCCCTGTTCACTTGTGTGCCCCTCAGGTTGTTCATACACACTTAGAAAGGATTCTGAGGGGACAGCTAGCCTCAGATAGTGCTACAGAGGTGTGGATCACCGAAGGTATATTCCAGTCACTCCTTAGCTGTAAACATATGAGAAATGCACAAATTTGAGCTGGTGCTAAACCAGCATGGAAACATTTGGTTTTAATATGTAAACTAACAATTTCCAATTCTTTTTGTAATGGTAATGAAAATAATGAAATAATAATGAAATAATAATGTAGGAGTTGAGAAATTCCCAGGACAACTTACTCACCTGCTCCAAATTCCTACTGTCTCCAGGCCAGTGGGATTTCAAAACCTGATTCAAAGAGCAGCTGCCTGAATTTGTATGGAATGTTTTAAAGGTGCATGGTGTGGTGGACTCCCATGCATACATGTTTATGGCAATAATTGCATCACTGTAAGAATTTGGACATAGTCCCTGTGTCTCAGGTGGCTCCTTGACACACAGTGCCAAGACATTCACTCCCACACTTGGGCTGTGGAAGGGGAATTTCCTTTTTCTCTTCCTGTATATAAAAATATGACAAAAGATTGTACCTTTTTTTTTTTTCTTTCCCCCAAACAATCCTCTTTGCTATTCAGTCTGTAAATATTTATGGGCTGTAAGAAAATACACCTGCTACTTATTGCTCCATGTGAAACAAAAACACAGGAAAGAAAATGCTATAAAACAAAGGAGATGCTGAAACATATTTTATCAATTACAGATAAGTACTAGAAGTTAAAATGAGATTTTTTTTTTTTTTTCCAGAGACAAGCTTAAAAACAGATAGCAGTGAAGTTAAATCATGCCTTTGAAGAACCTGGCTCCAAAGGCTCCGCTTAGTAAAAGTCATAAGGAATAACTACAACCTTCTCAAAAAATAGATCACAGTTGAGTGGATTGGAGAAGTAAACTCTTCTCAGTGTGTTCTCAGAGATTATGATGGGTAATCTGTGTAGACAAACCTGCTTGAGGAGTCCCTTTTGTTACAAGGTTAAGGGGATTTTGTGATCAGGCTCATGTGAATTGGCATATAACTGTGCACTGCTTTAGTTATTAATCTGAGAGACCCCTGCATTTACATGGGCTATGTCTACATTGCATTCAGAATGCAAACATTTGAATTAAATTTGGGGGTTGATGCTGTGTAGCCTCAGTGGCATGCAAAATAATCCAGACTGTAAAAATACATCTAAGAACTGGGGGAAAAAAAAAAACCTTTTTTGAATGCTAAACTTGTACTGTCTTGACTACATGATTCTCAATATCAAAAGTTGCTATTTGAAGCATTCTGGAGAACATGTGCTTATTTTTATTAATGAAATGCCTACATTAGGAATTCTAAATGTATACTAGGATGAAAATAGTGAGGTAAAACTGTGCTGTTAATGTTACATGAATGTTTTCTTGGTTAGGAGTCTCATTGAGGAAACCCTTTTAGATGCTAGCATGACCAGGTCAGAGGTGGCTGTTCACAGTCTCTAATGCAGACACAGTCATTTCCTAGCCAGCGTTTCTGTAGATGAAGCTTCTGCAATGCCATTTTGTGCATTTCTTGCCATTTCTAGTAAATGTGGATAATCCTGCTTATATTTTGTGAATAACAGGAGACAATATTGTGTATGTCTTCTGCCTCTTCCAGTGGGAACTTGAATGATTGAAGTGTTTCAAAATACACTGTGCAATAAAGGAGCAGCAGTGTGCTGTGATTAACACTTTCCGTTATTAGGGGCACCATAGAAACTCATTTGGAAACTTGTTTGAGTTGTTCTTGTCTTGGCTTCTAAATGTGTGGAGTGGCATCTAATAGCTTTGCAGCAGTGCAGTGCTTCTGAAACAGCAAACTCCAGCCCAGAAACTGCTTCTGTTAAAAGCATGTAATGTCTGTGACTTTCCCCTGGGGAATCCTAGAATTCTTCCCTGTGATGTGGGGAGAATCTTCTGCACAGTATTAGAACTCCAGGCTTTAACATCAGCTTGAAGGTTTTTATTTGTAGGCCTGGTAAAGTTGGAGCTGGCTCATTGCTTCCTGCTGAGCAGCCTGTGGTAAGGTCTGATCAGAGCCTGGTAAAAATTAGTGGATGCTGGTAAAACTAGCTTCTGGGCCTTTAAAAATATTAATTGAGTAGTCTCTAATAGTACATTGTAATTCAGCTTAAAGAGCTTAATCAGAATCTATTTCATGCTGCTAAAGTGGCTCAATAATGGAAGGCTGATTCATAACCATCATAATCACTTCATTGAACTTTTAGTTTAGATCTGTTTTTCTTCTTGCTTTAGTGATTAGTGGTCTTCATAGCTAGAGAAACCTTTGAATCCAATGTTTGTAATATGAAAATTTAGTGTTATATCTATGAAATAATGAAATAGGGAAAGAATTGAAGGGTGGTAAATTCTATTGCTTTATTGTGTTTGAATGTAAGGACTTTCTGACTGTACTGATATTTATATTCTATCATCTTGGAAAATCCTGCAGTTCATTTTTTTTTTTTAAGGGAAGTGTCTCATCTTTGAGAATGCTTTGCCTGCTTGTCTGAGCTGATCCAGGAGTTTGAAAACATTGCTGAATTTGTAAGATAGATTATAATAATACTCACTGAGCTCCTTTCCAGAAAAGGTTTTGCCCCAAATGAGGTATGACTACAATAAAAAGTGCAGCTAGAGATCATAGAATCATTGAAGGCACTGCTTGGAAGGGACCTCCAGAAGTCATCTAGTCCAATTCCCCCACAGTAAGCAGTGACATAGAATCATAGAATGGTTTGGGTTGGAAGGGACCTCCAAAGGTCATCCAGTGCAACCCCTTCTGCAGTCAGCAGGGACATCCTCAACTAGATCAGGTTGCCCAGAGCCCTGTCGAGCCTCACCTTGAATATCTCCAGGGAAGGAGCCACAACCACCTCCCTGAGCAACCTGTTCCAGTGTTCCAGGACCCTCATGGTGCAGAACTTGTTCGTAACATCCAATCTAAATCTATTCTTCTCCAGTTTGAAGCCATTGCCCCTACTCCTATCACTGCAGACCTTTGTAAACAGTCCCTTTCCATCCTTCTTGTAGCCCCCTTCTGGTACTGGCAGGCTGCTATTAGGTCTCCCCAGAGCCTCCTCTTCTCCAGGCTGAACAATCCCAGCTCCCTCAGCCTGTCCTTGTAGCAGAGGTGTTCCAGTCCTCTGATCGTTTCCGTGGCCCTCCTCTGGACCTGCTCTATCATGTCCATGTCCTTCCTGTGTTGAGGCATCCAGAGCTGGATGCAGTATTCCAGGTGAGGTCTCACCAGAGCAAAGTGGCAGAATCACCTCTCTGAATCTGCTGGCCATGCTTCTTTTGATGTGGTCCAGGATGCCATTGGCCTTCTGGGCTGCAAGTGCCCATTGTTAGCTCATGTCCAGCTTCTCATCCACCAGAACTCTCAAGTCCTTTTCCATAGGGCTGCTTTCTATCACCTCATCCCCCAGCCTGTATTGATAATGAAGACTGTTCGAACCCAGGTGCAGGACCCTGTACTTGCTCTTGTTGCGGTTCACCTGGACCTACCTCTCCAGCTTGTCCAGATCCTTCTGGATGACATCCCTAAGCAGATCAGGTTGCTCAGAGCCCCATGAAGCCTGACCTTGAGTGTCTTCAGGGATGGGGCCCCACCACCAAATCCTTCTGGTGTCCCTGGGGAAGTTCCTGGTGTTGCTTAAAAAATTGCTGGGCTTAATTTTTCTTAGTGCTCCTTTGGTGAATGTTACTTTTCCCCAGAGCTGAGCTTCTGTAATAGATCATAGGATTATTCTAAGTTTTTCTTTTTTTTCTGTGGAGCTAACTTTGAATTACTACTGCAGGGTGATTTCATATTGAAGACGCATAATCCATTATAGTGTATCTTCTGCAGGGGTCATGTCAGGTGCCCTATGGGTGACAGAGTGTTATGTCACTATAGCTTTCTGAAACTGTTGTGCATCCATGCTCAAATAATGTATCTGGAAAAGGGTGATTATATGATACTGAAGTTGGCCTGTTGCTGTAGTCCTTTGTTCATATTTCATGTCTTTCACTGTTGCCTCAGTAGCAATGTCCAAATGTGCAGACAAAAGACACCATTTCCCAGGGGGCTCAGCTGATGACCATCACCCATGTTCTTGAGGGAAGGCAGAGCTGTCTGATCAGCAGACCTTAGCTCAAGGCTTTAGATACACTGTTGATTTACTGACTGATCTCTGTCTCAGCTTATCCATCTGTTCAATAGGAATAAAATCACTTCAGCTTTCCTCCAGAGCAGTTGTGTTTGCACCCTCTTATGAAGGACCTTCAATGTATGCATTCCTATGTAAGTAACATAACATACTGTGGAATTCCATTGGGCTGGAGTGGATTAATGAAATTAATTAATCTTGCCCTAACCATGGCTTAAAGGTAGCCTTTATCTGCATAATGGATTTAAATTTTGCTCTTTGCCTGTTACTGTCTCACAATTTTTCTAAAGAAAGATGTTTAGTTGTTAGTAGGCATTGATTTTCAATGGAATACACAGTGAATTAAACTGATTGTTTAGGAAGAGAGGGTCATGGATAGTTTTTTGTGTTTGTTTGCTTGGCTTTTTAAAAATGTTTGAAGATGTCCCTGTTGTGAAATGATTTGCTTGCACTGCTTTGAAAATAAAAAAAACAAGAACTCCAGGCAGGAGCAGTAAAACTGCCTTTGGACAGAATTAGAAGCAGCTCAGTTGTGATGCTTATTTCCTTTCTCAAAATAAGGGCAAGGATTATGTTCCACTGGTTAACTGCAGGTGAAAGGAAGCAGAGAATTTTAAGAAGAGATACCTGAGTAAGTGTGACAGAGAGCTGTGTCTTGGAAAGGAAGGAACAAAGTTATTTTGTATATTCAGAACTGTGGTGGCATAGATGAGGTTTTGTGAGAAGCAGAAAAAGAAATAATAATTTAAAAAGTAGTAATTCAGTTTCTTGGAAACAGAGGCCAAAAAGGAGATTTATAGAAAATACTGAAGAGTGGAGATGTGCAATACTTTGGATGTAAGAGTCAGGACCATGTTCTTAATAGAGAAAGTAACAGGAGAATTTGGGTTTTTTTTTTTAATGAGTGAGCATAGTGATATAATCAATGCAGGCAAGGAGGGTAATTATTTTAGCAGCTGTATTTTACATGTATTGGAGCATAAGAAATAAGGCCTTAAACAGGAATTTGCTGTGACTGTTGCAAGTAATGTGAAGTCTTAAACAAAGAATTTTAGTGGAAGGAATGGAGAAGATAGGGAGGCTATTGGAGATATCATAGAAAAGTAGCGATGCGATCTGATGACAGTTTGAGCTGTGATCAAGTGATGAAGAGTTGAATGGGCCATGAAAGTTGAAATCTAGAGAAAGATAGTGGTATTGTCAACAGTAATGGCAAGGAGGTGACAATTGGAAGAAAAGATAAGTTCAATTTTCAAGAGGCTGACTTTGACATCAAAATTGTGTATTTGAGAAGCGGGCAAGGAAGTGAGATAGCCTGCAGCGTGGGGGAAATGAAAGATCCAAGTGAAGATTGGTCATTTATCAGTGTCAAAATGGTGTTGGAAGCTGACAACAGGTGAACTCACCAAGAAAGGAGTAGGGAGGAGGACTGGCTGCCATTTTGCTCTGGAGATCAATGAAAGCAAAAGGAAGAAAAGGCAGGAAGAGGAAGTGCTGACCTGTCAGATCTTACAGTGGACAACCATGTCAGGAAAGAGAAGCAAACAGCACAGCAGGTGTTGTACTGCTGAGCCACAGATCACATACCCAACTGAAAACCTTACCAATATCTTTTATAGTAATACTTTTGGAAGGTGATTTACTTCTATGCTGAGAAAATCAGGCTTCTTCAGCAGTGTCTGTTAGGCACTTTTTGCCATGCATAGCATACGCTGAATCGCTGTGCGTACAAAAACTCTTGCTGTGCTTCCAAAATCTTAAGAACCTTTTGTTTTCAGATAGTTTATTGGATGGAGTAGTGCAGACACACTGCAACAATGGCATGAGTTCAGATGCTGCACTGGGTGTTGCTAATAAAACCTGATCTTCCCTTGCCTTGCTGTGCAAACACAAGTGCATATTCTTGCCTGTCCTGGGTGTTAAGTTCCTCCATGGGATCCTGTTCACTGGCAGCAGAGGCAAGAATTCCTGTTTTGTCATAAATTGTAAACAGTCACTAGCTGTTTACATGCATGAGAATAATTTGATTAGAGGCCTCTGAGATAAATGTACATGTATTATCTTTAATTTATGGAGCAAGCACGTCTTAAAGAGCATCTAGATGATCAGTTCCCCCTAAGTCTCAGTTACCTTATGGCAGGATTTTTGAACACATCCGATAAATCCATAATGCCTTCTGAGACACTAAATATTATTTTTAGTTTAAACATTGGGAAAGAAATTGGATTTTAAAGCTTATTAAAATGTTGTATGAATATTTTTCAAATATAATTTATATTATCAGTGGTGCATATCCTTTCAGATGAATAATTCACAGAGTGAGTAGTCACTTTTGATAATCTATAGTGGTATATTATGTGGGTTCTGCTGAGAGATTAACACTTATTGCCTGAGGAATGAAACTGGAGAATCTAATCCATTTGTTTGCCTCTTCACCGTGACAGATATTTTCTTAAATTAAAACCTATTAGTCTAAATTCTGAATCTTAAAATTGAATCTGTTTTAGCTCATTTTAGATTCTTATAAAACAGGATTATGATATATAGCATAGCACAGGCAAAAGAAGTATGCAGACTATTGATTTTCAACATAGTTTTTCTATCACAGACACTGAAGAATGTGTCTAACAAAAATTTATAGGATATTAAGCTGAGAAATGGTTTCGAGAGGCTACTGGAAGATGCAGGAAATAGGATAGACCCTTTCTGTTAATAATTGGGGGTTATAATTTTTCTGAAAAGCAGCTGAATTTGAATTGCCTTTTTAGCGCACATCATGATGGCACATCTAAGATAAAAGCAAGCAAAAAATGTAAGTGTTATTTCAGCAATATTAGTTGGACCCAATCCACATCATGTTATAAAGGTATGCATTTAACTAGAAATAGTGATGTAGCAGAAGCTAAATTTTACCAGAGAAAAACATGGGGTATGTACCAATTATGTAGTTCATGTCTGTTTAACTTCTTCCATTTCTAGTCAACTAAATTTTAATTGTAACTAGAAATGGAAGTACTAACTGCAAAACGTTAATGTTGGTTGTTTTTTTGACTGGAAGCAATGGTGGACCCGCTGGTATTGTCTCCTGGCAAATACTGCACAGTCTCAGTTGGACTTGATGATCCTGAGGGTCTTTTTCAACTTGAATGTTTCTGCGGTTCTGTGAAATCATGCTGAATTTAAGGAATATGCAGATCTTTGTGTGGTGAGACAGGAGATTACTAGAGCACTGGACCAAACATAATTTTAGGATGCATCCTTCAGCACTAGGGGGGAAAACTCTTATTCAGTTTAGATATTAAAGAAGGCACTTGAGGAAGATAAGCCTCATGTGATTCAAACCACTTGTTCACAACCCACTTCATCTTCACCTCCTGTTGTGGTCCATGAAAACAACCCAAACATGCAAATCTTGATCTGCTTGAAAAAGTAGGAAGGTAGATGTAGGCTGAGTTTTGCAGCAAGGACGTATTGAGAAGGCATGCATTTGATTAAGGTACATGACCCAATATTTAGAGCAGGTGCTTGTTGATCTTCCAAAAACCCCACAAACCCAACAAAACCCAAACAACAAACCAACCAACCTAAACAAACAAAAAACTCCACCAAGCCCACCCCCAAACAAACAAACAAATGAAACCGAAACCAAACAAAACCTGCCAACAAAGCAACAAAAGAAAATCCCCACAACCCTAAACACTCCTTGTCTTGTACTGGGCACTTCAGAAGAGACAAGGCTTTAGTTTTCACTCTGAAGTAGCCTGTCTAAACAGTATTGTAAATTGCCCTCAGAGCAAAATTGCTTTAAGCACTTCTGGTTTCAACAGTTAAAAGGCAAATTAGAGAAATGCCAGGATGATATAGTTAGTGGAGCTGCACCTGCCAAAATTGAGTGTCGATTTGGTCATATGTGAACTTGGTCAGACGGAGGTGGGGGGAGCTTTGTAGGACATGCTTCCAGTGATTTTTTTAAGGATAATGTGAAAAAAATGTGTTTCCTTTTAGGCAATAGTGGCTATTTAAAAACTTTTTAAAAGACAGTTTATGTGGATTGTGGTTTTGAGTTAACTCTTGGGGGGAAAAAACAGCCCTTTTGGACACCTTTTCGACACTTTAAAATACCCCTTTTGGACACCCACCTGGTAGGGAGGTTGGACTGGATGATCTCTGGAGGTGTCTTCCAACCCCTAACATTCTGTGATTCTGTGTGTGATTCTGTGATTATGGAAACTATGGTACCTGATGGAAGCTGTAATAGCTTGCTAAACCTTTAATTTGCAGCAACTATGGTGTTTATATTCCACAGCATAGAAATTGCATGTCAGCATAGTTTTGAACAGAGCAGGTGGCCAAGTCATGCAAGAACCAGTTAGCTAGCTACATAGTATTGGAACTGATACACTGTGGAGTTTAACAGTAGATCTTCCCTAGCAATTCATCCCTTCCTCTGTCAGAGGTGCTTTGAACAACCTTACAAAAAGCTTGTTACAACAGGCTCCCAATTTTCCTGGATGAACAGGGAGCAATCTCTGAAAGTTGGTTGGTGTAGTGTGGAGTGCAGCTGTTACATCACCCTGGGTAAAATGCCAAGACTGTACTTAAAAATTAGAGTCTACTCATATTAATAAATCATTCAAAATACAGGGCTTTCTTACGGTTGTTTTCGTATCAAGTCAATGCTGTGATTTAATGACAGTCAAGTATGTTGCAAAGAAAGAAACTTTATCCCATGAGTTACTTGAATAAACAGAAAAGGTAATTAAATAACTTCACTCTGTTTTCTGAACCAGATTTGGAATTCAATATATATTTGAAAGCTACAAGTGAAAGAGATCAAGCAGACACTATTAAAAGTTTTGCATGAAGAACAAAAGTTAATGTTGGTTGGGGTTTTTTGTTGGGTTTTTTGTTTGTTTTGTTTTATTTTTTCCCTAAAACTGGATCAGAGGGATAATCAGAACTATTATTGGGGTTTGTCATTTTCCTGCCTTGGCAAAACTATTCCCTAACTGAATATGATTTTGGAATATATTCCCTGGTTGTATGATAAAAGGGAGGTCCTCCTGTTCGAAAAACCAAACCAGAACAAGAACAACAACAACAAAAACAAACAAAAACCCCAAACCAACCAACCAACCAAAAAAAAACAAAAACAAACAAACCAAACCCAAAACCACACAAACCACAAAAAAAAAAAAAACCAAACAACAAAACACCAACCAAAAAAACCCAAACAAACAAAAAACCCCACACCAAAAACAGCAACAGAAAACCCCCGCCAAAAACCCCTGCTATTATTTGTGTCTGATCTAATGTGCCTAAATCAGAAATAAATGTATAATTAACCTTTTTTTCATGATAAATTAACATTAATTTTCTCAGGATTAGTGGGGAATAGCATAATACAGGGCAGGTTTAGCATTCACAGTAACTGTCACATGGGACCTTTAACACTCTTACAGGATTAGTGCAGCCAGTGATTCATCCTGTTACCATGCACACAGAAATGGTGTGCAGCTTCTGACCATCAAAAGAGGCTTTCCTAATTATCAGCTTTTTACAAGTGAGCACAGAAAGATTAGAATATAAATACGAGGAAGATGGCTTCAGAGTTCTTGAGGGAACCAGATAAAATCTGCTCTTTCCCCAGCCAGTAGTTTGATTTTTGAAAGAAGTTTTTTGCGGTATTGTTTGGGAACCCATCATTAGGAAGATAATTAATGAAAAGGCCTGTTGTTAGGCCTAAGTCAGCATGCTTGTCTGTACATCTGACCTTCTTTTTTCCACACACACCCCCCTCCCTTTTACAAGGGCATTGCTTCCTTGTCTTATTAATCTGAGCATTCTTTATGCAAGGAAAAAGATGAATAATTTTTGGTAGAGCGGCAAAGAACTTGAAAAGCTCTGGTGGAAAGTATACTGCTTTGATGATAGCAAGAAACAGGCCAGCTCTGTTTAGGTACTGAAGTACAGATTCAGTGCTTCGTTTTTTGGAATCCAAGAGTCCACAAGCAGAATTCTTTTGCTTGAACACTTGAACCAAAACAGGAAATGAAAATAGAGATGCTTTAGCAGCATCGGTCATATTAGCTGCCAGAAACTCCTCCCCAAGCTGTGCTGTGATTCATGTTTCTCTGAAGCCTGGCACAGAGAACTGATGGATGCAGCTTGTCCTACTACCTGGGAGAGCTGCCTCAGGGTGTGCACACAGACAGTGACTGCAGCTCCATGGAGGTAACTTGCTGAACTGTTGTGTGATGTGCAACTCGATGCAACTCTGAGCCCATAGATATTTTTTTAAGCAATTGACTTCATCTTCTTTTCTTATCGTTATCCTTTACAGTAATGCAGCAATTTATTGTCTCTAATACACCAACCATGACTTGCTCAGCTCAGTCTCCTTTGTGTGTCCTTCGTTAAATATCAGCCCATAGAAGAGGAAACGTGGAACTGCAGAACATGAGCAATACCTTAGGAAGACAAAACATGCTCACGGCCCAATACGCCCTTTTACAGTGCACAAGCTCTGCTTTGTAACTCAGAAAGGAAAATCAAAGGGGGGTCACAGCTCCTCTTTGAATACAAGATACTGTAGATTGCTTGGACCATTAGTCTGTGTCTGCCAGCAGTCATCTGCATTCTCCTGGACACGTTCCCTTTTGCACACAGAGTTCTTGTCCATGTAGATTTCAAGAATTTAACAGATTAGTTTGAGTTTTGTGAGTATCCTAGAAATTTGGATGCTACTGTGTAGGCTGCCATATGTCCATAAATTTCAGACATCTGGCAGTCCAGCTGGAACTGGTGTGCACATAAGATCTTGTAGAGCCATGCACAGCAAACACTGGGAAGAGCTGGGTTCCCCCGCTTCATGTGTGCTGCACAGTTGTGCGTGGAAATGTCCTGAGCTCTTGGACTAGTTCATTGCACATGGGCAGGAGTACCTGCAGTCTGTTTTGCTTCATGCTTTTATTCTTTGCCTAAACCTTGCTATTTTGTGCAGGACAGCCAGGATGAGTGTAAATGAATAAGGCAAAAATGTTAGTTCGTATGTAATGGATAACGTGGGCTCAGGCCTTTGGAGGGCATACATTTGAATATGTAGGGCTAGATTCTAGTGTTACAAACACTCTGTAAATTCAGAGAACCTTTTGGATCCCAGTGCAGTTTTTCTAGATTTGCATTTTGGCAGCAGAGATCAACATGAAAACTCTCCTTTCTTTTGCTATCCTGATTATTCATGCTTACTAGGAAAACCCAGAAGGCTGAACTTGTGTGTGTTGAAAACAAGCCTGTTTGTGCTTAATGTATATTGGAGAAGTTGTTGGGGAACAGTTAATCCATAGATTATAGTCGTAATGCTTTCAAGGACAGTTTCATCTTGGGTTATCAGCTGTTGTAAGTGCCAGTTGCACAAAGGTGTATTTAACTTGCACATTCAGTTTGCTTTGTAGTCAGATTTTATGCTCCTGAACAGATACAAGTTGCTTATTGTGTGGAACTATTTCTTTCTATTTATGTAAATTCTTCATCTTTTCTTAGATTATTTTACCTCTGTTTCATGTCAAACAAGATCCTGATCACAGGGCAGGATGTCTATATGTGAAATAGAAATTGAGTGTAGGTTGGGGCAGCTGTGTTCCATTGTCTTCTAAATTACAGATTGCATGGAAACCAAAAAGTGCTCAGCATGCATCCTCTGCTAGAGGAAGGCTATAGAACTGCATGTTTTTAGATATATCCTCTCTGAATTATGCACAAGATAAAGCCTACATATAAATATGAAGCCTGATAAAAGGAACTTGTTTTACATGAAGCCTGAATGATTGCATTTGGTTATGGATGTTATCTGCAGACCTATAGGCACACTTACACATGAAGTTCAGCCCTTTGTATATGGATGTATAGGGTAAAGGTCTTTGTTTTCATCTTGTAGTGCCAAGGAGATGGTGGCTCTTTGTTGTAATTAAATCTTGTATTATCAAGAAGAAATTACTGTGCTTCAATCTGAAAAGTCATTGTGCAGCTAAATGCTTCTCTTTGCATAGAAACTGTTCATAATTAATAACTCGTTTGATGGATTATTAGTGCCAGGCTGGATTGACATCTGCACTGGGGACATGATGTACCTGATTGTACAACCAAGTTGTAACAACATGTATGAACTACTGTAATTATCACATTGCTACTGTTTTCTACAGATGTAAAGATACATAATTCAAGCTGACAAGCCCAAAGATTTTATTGGAATGACCTATGATACCCTAACTTCTCATTAATACACAGCCAAATGCACAATATCAATTAAGTGTAAGACACAACCTCAGGGCCTCTTAACATTAGCAGCAGTTAAAATTAATAATGCAACAGAAGTTCTTACTATTTTACTTTTCCTACCCTATTGAAATGAAGAACTTTTGCAGTATAAAAGCTTTCTTAAAAGTGTGTGTTTTTAAATGGTCACTTCTTTTCTTGTGTTTTTGATTTTTTTACATTAGTATGGAGTAGGAGTAAATAGCATTTAAAATGAACCCATTGTTTATTCACAAATCAAATAAGCTACCGACAGCTGCCCTAGTGGCTTCCTCATTCACTTAAATTAATGCCTAAGGCCTTGGGGTGAATAGTCTTCTGGGGAGAATGTGGGCATTTATTTTCGATTTCCATTCAATGTTGGGTCTTTTAATGCCAAATCCTATTTAATGTGCACATGTTATGTTGAACTGTGTGCAAATTTATTCTATGGACCACTTGACAGAATTCATACTATTAAAGTCACATACAATTTGTGCTCGAAAAATAGGGTCTTTGCTTCTCTTTTGAACAAGTAGAGTACAATTCTGTCTTTATTTTAGTTTAAGATCTACATAGCACTGAGAATAAGCCCTACACAATAATAGGTACTTTTTAACTAAGCTTGTGGTTTGATGTTTGGATTTATTCCAAGCCCTGTCCATTTAATCAGGATTTTCCTGTGGCCTCAAGTGTTGAGACAGTGCTGTGATGGAAGCAGTTCAAGAACTTGAGGGGGAGGGTAGTTTTGGTTGATTCAAGTATCCTTTTTTTTTTTTTTTCTTTTCTTTTCTGTCCCCTAGTTGGAAGCTGCTTTAAATGTATCTGGACACCTACATTATGTCAGGTTTGCAAAATTCATTAGGCTCTGTGCCCACATGAGGATTTACACTCTGTGACAAAGAGATGAGAGGACATAAGAGTGATAATGATTCTGTAACCTGATGGTCAGCTTTCTCTTGGGGAAGTGGAGTACAGTCCCAGTTCTGCTCCAGGGATTGCTTATTCATTGAACAGAAGAAATAATTGAGGCGGATGACTGTCACTGTCTCGCTTTCTATCTGGACCTCATGTCAAAATGACCACAGGTTTTACAGCATCCACTTTACTGAGCAAGTTCAAATAAATTCCACTAGGTTTTAAGCTTCTTAGGCCTGGGAGAGAGAATATTTGTTCCGTGGATCTTGAGGGACATTGTTACTGGCTAAATGGAAAGCTGCTGTGCCCATTAACAGTGAAGTTATTGACCAGTGCAGAGTTCAGTAACAGGAGAGTAGCAATGTGGCCGTGACTGAAAGTCAAAGGTCTGACCTCAAATGTGTGGAAATTTCAGCCTACCATATGAGGGAAGGCTGAAAGAGTTGAGTTTGTTCAGCCTAGAGAAAAGAAGGGTTAGGAGGGACCTTATCACCATATTACAATATTTAGAGAGTCACAACCAAGATGGAGACTCCCTTTTTAGAAGGAGTCATATGGAAAAGTTTAAGGGTAATGGGTGCTTGGTACTCCTGGGGAGATTCCAGATAGACACAAAAAGAAAACTTTTCACAAGACAGTCAGCCATTAGAATAACCTCTCAAGGGAAGTGGGAGGTGAAGTCTCAATGTTAGACACTTAAGATTCAGCTGGACAGGATGCTGAGCCATCTTATCTAGACCACACTTTTCCCAAGAAAATGGGGCCTTGAGGTCTCTTCCAACCTAGTCTTCTACAATTCTATGATGCAGGGTTGTAAATAAAGTGCTTGTGGATTTTGTGTATCTCTTATAGCAGCTGAGCAGGGGCCTGGAATTCATAATGTGGGATTAAGTGCTTAGTTTCCAGCTAAAAGCCAGCACAGATATATTTGAAGTATTACTGGAAAGCTGGTTCTAGATGGCTACTAGCAGTGGATTGCAATTAAAGCTGAGAAAGGATTTCAGGAGCAGAAGTTTGAGCTTCTGACAGCTCCAAACATGGAATGTAACTTTCCTCCTTTGCACTTGTCTCAGTATAAGCATAGACTTGACACAAACTGGTAAATTTACACCTTTTGGGTTTGCTTCTCTTTTGCTTCTTTATGCTGCCTTCTGTCTCTGCAAGTTCTCAGATTTTCTTAACCATTAACTAAATAACCATAACTTGTTTAGCGTGGAGAAGACTCTGGGGAGACCTTAGAGCAGCCTTCCAGTACTTAAAGGAGGACTACAGGGATTCTTTATCAGGGAGAGTGGCAATAGGACGAGGGATAACCGTTTCAAACTAAAAGAGGGCTGATTTAAATTAGATATAAGGAAGAAATTATTTACTATGAGGATGGCGAGGCACTGGAACAGGTTGCTCAGAGAGGTTGTAAATGCCCTGTCCCAGGCAATCCCTGGCAATGTTCAAGGTCAGGTTGAATGGGGCTTTGAGCAACCTGGTCTAGTGGAAGTTGTCCCTGCTAACGGCAGAGAGGTGGACCTAGAGTATCTTTAAGATTCTTTCCAACCCACATCATTCTATAACTCTCTAAAGTGGGTGAAGTGTCCTTATTAGGTTATTTCTTATCCTCACTGATCTATGTTTTCTTCCTTTTTCTCTGGCATAGGTAAAGGTCATATCCCCTTGACTATTTCACATTCAGTCCTGCACTATTGTCTTTGTTTAGAAAGGAGGACTCTCAGCTGTGGTAGTGCTTCTCTGGCTCTGATTTGCTGTGTTGTTTTTTTCTGTAAAAATGTGAAGTTGGTGTTAACCCCTGCTTCAGTTCCTGGATTTCCCAATTTACAGCAGCAAGACAAATGACATGACTTTTGAAAGCTTTGCAGAAACCCTGCATAGCTCCTAATAACATCCATGTTATGACAGGAGTGTTGTCAATTTTAGGGGGTTTTACCTTGTTAGAAAGCTGTAGGCAGCAGCTGAAAGGTGGAGGTTGTGCTGTTTCCTCAGTTGTTTTTTTGGTTTGGGGTTTTGATTCATGTCAAACACCTCCACCCCAGCAGCTTCAACAGGACAATTCTGCATTTGCTTTATGTGCACTTCACGTCTGCAGGGTTATCTTTGTAACCATAAGGGCTGGGAAACAGTGGCCAAATTTGTCAAGCCAGCATACCTGAAGGTGTGCATTTTAGTTCCTTTCAAGGTCCTCAGATCAAAGTGATTTTCAGAGTTGCCACATGTCCCCCAGCTGCCAGTATCTCAGCATGAACTGGGTTTGCTAAGTGCCTCTAGAAAAAACATTGCTTTTATTGAGAAGTATGACATGAGGTAACCTGCTCTACCATTTTGCTCCTAATGTGCCTTTTATTTTCATAAAAGCTTATATTCTGAAGGAATTAAAGGTTGCAATTCCTCTCTTGCCAAAGAGAGCTTCCAGCTCAGCCTGTAGTAGCAGATTTGTCTGTATTTGCTGCAAGATCAGTTATCCTTGTTTGCTTGTCAGAGCTGTGTCCAGAGAAATTGTAACAAGTGGACAATACAAAGTAAAATTCTGTACCTGTAAGAAAGGGGAGGAGAAAAAACAATATGCTTGAAAAGCTTTGTAAACTCTGTGTTTTGTCAGTCATATTTGCATACTCAGCATGCTACATGCAAAAAAAGAAAAAATCAGCGTGTAATCTTTTTAGGCATTTCTTTTTAAGCAGTGCTTCTGCATATCATATGAATGCTTTTTTCCTAAATGACTTACACTGAGTGATCTGTTGCCTGCTCATTGACTTCTATTTCTGTGTTCAGCATATGTTTACACATGCCATTTACAGCTTTCATCATCTCTCCTCTCTTACTCTATCCTAAAAACCTTCATTCCTCAATGTTTGTCTGCTTCATGCATGCATTTAAGGCCAGCCTTTTCTCTTCTTGAAAGTGATGGTTTAGTAGTCATGAGGTCTTGGGTGATGACAGGTTGGACTTGATGATCCTTGAGGTCTTTTTCAACCTTATTGATTCTGTGATTGTCAGGAAGACAGAATTCTAGAGCATGCCCAAAGACCCTGTTGCTTTAACAGAATCAGTTTTATAGTAATGGTGTGCCTCTTGCTTTTAGAGCCTCTGTCACTGGAGGCATGACTTTCTGGTGTTTCATAATTGAGCTGTGAGCAGCAGCCTTCATTTGCCTGTGCAGTGGCCCTTGCATCAAATTGTTCTGAAGGAAACCACAGTCTTCTGGTTGTTAAAGCTGATCTTTCTCTGGAGGACAGAGCTGTCTTCTTCAAGTATGCCAGCTAGAAATATTTCCCACCTTAGACTAAACAATGGAAGTATTAAACAGCCTTTTTGTAACAGTGAGCAAGTAGGAAGTACAAGTTGAGACACATCATTGTTTTTAGCCATGAAATACATGGAATTATTCTTGGCCTTGATAGGAATTGGCTTAAACTCCAAGACCTCAGTCAAAGTGCCTGCATGCCTAGTTAGTTTTTCAGCCCCTATGTTTTCATCCTCCTGGGAGCTTAAATACTTTGGATCTGGACATTAGAACAGAAAATTAGTTACAGCTATAAATCTCAAACAATAAGAATATTTCTTTCCATTAAAAAAATGTTTTCAGAATGTGAAATAACCAGCCTCTGTTGGAGCTGGTTTCTGTGTCAGATCCATAGTGGTTGGGCCAGTACAGTCCTTGCATGGCATACTCCAGTCCTGAGTATGTCTAATTAAAGTTAGACCAAATCATCTTTTGACATTACTTCCAACTTGGACTATTATATTATCCCAGACAAATCCCACAAGGAATTTTCCCAAGCTTACCTGTTCCTTAGAAGTGCATTATTCATTCTCTGAGCTAGAGAGGGGCAGAATCTAGCTCTGCTTGGCCATCAGCCTTGTACTCCCTGACAAGGTGGCCTGTGTGAACTGTGTGTGGGATGCACTACCTCTTTGCCTGGGGGCTTCTCATGATACACATTTTTATCAGTTTGTTATAGTATGCTGATACTTGAAGTCTCAGAATGGGCTGGACTACAAAACGAATAGGAAATCCACATTAGCTCTTATCCCAACTACCCTCTCATTTGCACGCACAAATGATAAATTTCATCTTGTCTACTGCATGGGATATTGATTTTTCTTTTAAAATTCTTCTTTCAGGGTACATATCTATTTTCCCTTCATTGCTCTTTTATGCACCCGTTTAAACACAACGCCAGGAGCCCCCCAGGCTTGATAAAAAACCAAAATCCTTTGTGAATTTTTAATTAACCTGTCTATATGATTTGAACTGAATAAACAAAATTTCTTGCATATTTTTCCATTAACTGGCCTTTTGTATTCACACACATCTAAGCAAAACCTTTCTGGGAGAAGACTCAATTACCATTTCGATCCCTGTTTCACTTGAACAGTTCAAGCATGTTTTTAAGAATGTAGTCTTTTGTCTGCATATAAACACAGAATTAAAATCCAGCCTAGTATAACAACTAAATTAAAATTGGACAGTTTACCAATACCCATCAGACGTTACCTGTGGAGCACGCTTTCTCCTTGCAGCCTGACAATTTAAACTCCAAAGTGGCTCTGTGTGGCACTTCATTCTAGAAGTACCACAAGGAAATGGGTTTGTGGGTCTTTGGTTGCGAGCAAGAAAATCCAGACGGCTATATCGCATCGAAGGAAGATAGGAGTGTATGTGAAACTTTCCTTAGGAAATACCCTTAGCAAATGTTCCAATCTGGATACCTTTTTCTGTTTGACCCCTTTCTGAGGACAGTGACATAAAAGAAAGAAATAGATGCCAATAGATAGGTATTCTTGGAAACACTTTTTTTTATCAAGCGAGAATTGGCTTGTACAGATCCACGCAGTAGAAGATGGAAATGGAAATGTGATTTTCAATAAACACAAATTGTGTATGCTGATGTTTTAAACAGTCCTCTCCAAGATACAGTCTCGTTCTTCCAATGGAGTGTAACACCTCATTTACTCAAGTGTAAATGTTGTTTCATAATGGCAGTGTCATTCATTCCAGTGTTCTGTGGACAGATGTAAACAGATCGATTCGTTTTGGGTTTTAATTCACTGACTTTTTCTCTACCATGTTAAAATTTAAAAGCAATAATGAGGCAAAGATGTTGTACTGCATTGTTCTAATGGAATGAGGGAGGTAGCCTGAATTCCCATGTTCCATATTCAAACAAAAGAGTGATAAATATGGTGGCAACTGAATGAACACCAGTTGTTTTTCCTGAAAAAAAAAAAATATGAATCCAGCAGCATTCCTTGACTGTGGTTAGCCTTTGGGTCCACAAGTAAACATCCCACATCTAATTCAGATGTAGGCAAAATGCAGCTGACTAATTCTGCAGGCAGTTTATAAACATGCTTTGATAGGTGTGTCCTTCTAAATCTTACAGCAAATCAAATGGATGTCGTACAGTGTGACCTAACATAGCTGAAAGCAAACTAGCACATGCAGAATTCACATATGCATTTGCAGGAGAAATACAGTGTCTTTGTACCTTGTCTGCCTCTCTCTGTCTTTTCATTTTTATCACAAGGCTAAAGATGTTTACACTAGCAGTCCAAAACACTTCACCAATGCTGTTTGTAATTAAACAGCTTTTGCCCTTTCCAAAAAAAAAAAAAAAAACAAAAACCAACCTACTGAGGTTCGATTGTTTGCTTGTTTGTTTTAGGGGCTTTTAAATTCCGTGTGAAGTGCATTTGCACAAATGAATAGAAGTTTAATCTAACCTTGAATGCCTTCAGATGTTTCTTGGAATAAAGATTTTCTTGAGTAAACAGAGATCTGCCTTTCACCTGACCATCTGATAATAAAGAGTTTCTTTAATGTCTGAAGTGTTTTTTCAAATGCCACATCACTAAAATTCCTGCTGCTGTCCTTTGCTGCTTGTTCATCCAATTGCTTGGCTGGACTGTAGTTACCATGATGAGAATCTATAAAAGCAGTACTTTGATGTGGACTTTTTTGGCCCAGGAGAGACTGTAGTTTTAGACTGGATATTAGGAAAAATAAAATTCACAGAGTAATCAGGCAGTGGAGTGGGCTGCCCAGGGAGGTGGTTGAGTCACCAGCACTGGATGTGTTTAAAGGTGGTTTGGGTATGGTGCTTGGGGATATGGTTTAGGGGTGAACCTTGTAGAGTAGGGTTCTGGGTTGGACTCGGTGAACCTGAGAGTCTTTTCCAACCTGAATGGTTCTGTGATTTCTGTGATTGTTGTACTAACAGCTCTAGAACCATGTCTGAGACTTTCAAACTCCTTGGCTGTTGTTAAGCTGCTTTACTTTGGTGAGCTTCCTTTTTGGTGGGGAGGACATCCATGCAAGCATCCCTGGGGGGTTACTGGTTCTTGTGCCTATCAGTAGCCAACATGCAGCTGTGAAACCTGCTGCCACTCTGCTGTGTAAACAGCGTTGTGTAGTGATTTCAGAGCGCTTCGGTTTATAACCTTTCTTTGAAAACTAACCCCCTTAATAGTATTTAAACATGGATTCCAGATGTGACAGTTAAATATACTCATCCCTTGGGAAATTAGCAGTGGGGTTTTTGGATGGGTTTTTTTGTTATTCATTACTGAGTGCCCTCTGCCATTTTTCATGCTCTCTCTCCCATTGTCTCATTCTCTCTGTGTACTCCATATTACAGCAGGGACTGCTGTGTTTTGGTGCTTGCATTCTTGTGAGGTAATGGAAGAACAGCATTATCAGCAGCTGAACAATGCAAAGTCTCTTAATCCTGGTTACAAAATGCTACTGTATAGCAGCATGCTGAGTTTCACATTTCACTGTATGCCTAGCATGTGTATATATGGGCATCTCCATATGTTGGTGCATTTATGCACAATAAGAACATGACTGTAAAGTGTCCTTTAGGTGAAAACATGCAATTTTTGACCAGTATAGTGGGGTTTTTTGGTTTTTTTTTTGTTTTTTTCTCAAGCCATTCCAAATCAAGGATGGTTTAACTGAACACTCTTAAAAGTAAGTGGCAGCTGCACCATCATGAGTCTGGATTGTGGATGGAAACATCTTATGCCATGTCTCAGCTATAAAGTTGTTTGCCTTTGTTTTCAGAGCAGGTTTGTTTGAAAGACTGCTAGAAAGTTTTACCACTGACAAGTGAATTGTTCAACCTTTCAAGTTTCTTTCCTTAAAAACTGTCATGACCATTTTAAGAAGAAAAGACTTACCTGAAGTAAAGGCTCATTTTAAACTGTCCACATTTAAACAAAATTAATCATGACTTCTTCTGTAAATGTTCCTGGGAAGTCTGTCAAAGTAGGAGCATGGCTTTGACTGATGAATTACTAACTGAATGAAAATACAAGTTCCAGATTTATTTGGGACATCATTCAAGACTGGTTGGGATTGATTTTTTTTTTCTCTAAAATACACAAGATAGATTTTATATCAATTGATAAAGTTACCTTAAGAGCTTTATTGGAACTTGAATTTTGAGACCCATAGAAGAATCGTTCTTTAAATACTGCTTGGGCCAATGCTTAGGTCGATTTATTTGCAATGTCAAATAAGACGCTGTGATATGACAAAATTTTGTCTGGTGTTATGGTTAAGAAACTACTACAGGACCTATGTTTTCATCTTGAGCTATCTCTCAAATCCTTTGTGAATACACCGATTTCACATGCGATCTGCAAAGTCACAGTCTCACAGTATATCAGAGGTTGGAAGGGACCTCAAGAGATCAGCTCCAACCACCCTGCCAAAGTAGGACCATGGAATCTAGCACAAGTCACACAGGAATGCATCCAGATGGGTCTTGAAAGTCTCCACAGAAGGAGACTCCACAACCCCCCTGGGCAGCCTGTTCCAGGGCTCTGTCACCCTCACTGTAAAGAAGTTTCTCCTCATGTTGAGGTGAAATCTTCTATGTTCAAGTTTGAACCCATTGTTCCTTGTCTTGTCACTGAACCACTGAAAGGAGCCTGGCCCCCCTCCACTTGACACCCACCCCTCAGATATTTATAGATATTGATGAGATCCCCTCTCAGTCTTCTCTTCTCCAGACTAATCAGCCCCAGGGCTCTCAGTCTCTCTTCATAGGGGAGATGCTCAAGTCCCCTAAGCATCCTTGTCATTAATACTTTTTTCTGTGCTTAAATTCTGTAGCTATAAATGGGAAATACAATGGTTGTCCCTCTGCAATATTATGAGGATAAGTGATAAATTCATTAATGTTTTGTTGCAGATGTATGGAATGACGAAAACCTCAGAAGTGCTCAAACATCAAATATATATTAAAAAAAAAAAATCTGTGTTTAGATCTATTGATTTGAACTATGATTTGCCTGGCTCAAATCAAATACAAACTAGATTTTGCAGAAACCCATAATGGAATCTCATCTTCAAGTTCCTGAATTTCATCAGTCTTTTGGGCTGGGTTTTTTTTTTCCAGTAGCTTGAGTCAAGTGATGATTTAATTTTGCTTTAAAACAACTGTGGATAATGAGGCAAAATAGTCCCACAGGACGGTTCCAAAACACTGTGCCCTCATGCTGAAACCTGACTGTGTTTGGGAGATTTCTCTCCGGGGTGGATGGAAACGTTGTATGGCATGCAAAGCAGCCACTCCTTACAGAAAAATTTCAAGTGCTGGATAACACTTCGGTATTTAATGTACCAACATGATGTGATCTGAATTGGGTTTAGTTTTGCACTGCGATTTGTGAGGATCATAGAGATCATAGGATGTTGGGGGTCGGAAGGGACCTCTGGAGATCATCAAGTCCAACCCCCCTGCCAGGGCAGGACCATACAATCTAGCTCAGGTCACAGAGGAATGCATCCAGACGGGCCTTGAAAGTCTCCAGAGAAAGGAGACTCCATAACCTCTCTGGGCAGCCTGTTCCAGTGCTCTGTCATTCTCCCAGTGAAGAAGTTCCTCCTCACGTTGAGGTAGAACCTTCTATGCTGTAGTTTATATCCATTGCCCCTTGTCCTGTCACAGGGTGCAACTGAGCAGAGCCTGTCCCTCCCTCTTGACACCCAGCCCTCAGATATTTATAAACATTAATTAAATCCCCACTCAGTCTTCTCTGGACTAAACAGCCCCAGGGCTCTCAGCCTCTCCTCATAGGGCAGTGCTCTGGTTCCTCAATCATCCTGGTAGCTCTCTGTTGGACTTTCTCCAGCAGATCCTTGTCCTTCTCGAACTGGGGAGCCCAATGCTGTCTTCTGGGGCATGTCCTGCATCTCTGCTAGCTTCATGGTTCCCATCTGTTTATATTAATGTCCTCTGCCATCTTCAGTAGTGGGGAAAACTTCATTCCTTGCATCCAATTAATTTTCTAAAATTCTGTAAATAGAAATACACAAAATTATGAATTCCTGACAAGCTAGTGGCTTATTTGCTTTTGTAAGCTTTGTGCATCCTTTATATCATCTCGTTTTTTTACCAGATACCGTTCAAGCTCTTCATCTTCACCTCTAAACCTCAATTGCTCTCACTCTCCCCTACATGCACATTCTGCCTGAACTGTCTCTCTCCGTGTTACTGTGTCCTTCCATTTTGCTTTTCATCTTGTTCTTTTATGTTACACTTTCCCTAAGCTGTCTCCTCTGCCTCCAAAATCTTCGTTTTCATCCTCTAAACTCTTGTGCCTTGTCTTGCTTGTCATCTCTCGTTTGTATCTCCAAGGCACAAAACTCACCCAACTGTATTCCTACTAAAACTCTATGTTAAAAAATGGACTTGTGTAATCAAAAGAAGTGTTGTTTGTTTGGTTTTTTTTTTTGATAGTAGATTTATGAGGTGGTTTCTTTTTCTCTTTTAATTGATCCAGATGTTACATAATCCAACAAAGCACTGTGGCTCACACTTCCCAGTTTCCTAGTTAAAACTAGTTGGAGGCAAGAGGAATGGTGTGAGATTTTAAAGAAAAACCTAAGATGTTCAGAGAAGAATATTTGATTCATTCTTAGCAAAGTGAAGAAAATCATTCAAATCTATAACATAATTTTAACTTACCCTGATGACCTGTAATTTCCTTCTTCTGAAACATGGCCCCATTGCATTAATCAAATTGGTATTGTCGTGATGTATTGCACTCATTAAAAGGGTGATTCTTTTATTCTAGTTCGTTTACCATTCAGGATCTGTGCTATATATCTAGTGAGGGTGCTGTACAGAAAATCAGAATTTCATGATTTTTTTTTTGGCTGTCTTTTCCCCTTTGGCTGAGCCCAAACAATTTTTTGTTAAGATATGGCATTAATATCACACTGTATTGTTTCAGCAGCTAAGCAGAGCAGGTTTTGAACAAGACATAAATAATACAATGCCACAAAAGATTTAAAATATAATGAATAATAATGCTAGGTCAAGAACCAATTTATTTTATTGTCTGTTGCCTCTTTTCAGCTGTTATGCTAGAAACTGATTTGAATAGAAGTTTATTTCATTCTTTGTGGGGCAGATTCATAAACCAAAGTTGATCTTTATAGCTGCTTGCTTTTAGCAACTCTAAAGCTGGAGAGATCTATCCCAGTGAGTAATTCAAGTATGTATCCAGGATGATTGCTGTGCCACATGATACCTGTGCCATCTTACATTCAGGCAGCCAAGGTTTAAAATTTTCCCAGGTCACTGGCTGAATTGCTGTGAAATTGAGAAATTTAACTCATTTACCTCTTTCAAAGCAGCAGATTTCTCCATTCATTACTGTACTGGCATGGCTGAAAAGGTGGCTTAATAAATATATTCTCAAACATTAGCAATAATTAGGGCAAGTTTTTAGAAGTTTTACTAGTCATGTTTTTGTCAAAGTTTACCTTCCACCAAAAAAAAAACAACCCCAAAACCCCACCCAGAAATACCTCAAACCACAGTGTTCAGCTATAGAGCAATCTCTCTGTTCAGCCTCTTATGATTTATGTCCATGCTGGGAATTTAAGAATAGAAAGATGTCTGCAGTGAATCAGAGCAGCTGTCCATCTATCCCTGTCTGACAGCAGCCAATAACAGCTGCTTTCCAGGGCATTTTTGTGCTGTTTTCCTCTCCGTTAAACTCTTTTTGTGGGAAAGTAGGTGTTGTATATGTCATGGCATCAAGTAATTTGCTGTTAGTACAGGTGGAGTCAAGACAGGAAATGGTAATTAAGGACTTAATCTTGAATTCTGCTCAGTATTAGTGTTTGAGCCTAGGCTCTGCCATGGCAAGACAGGAAATAGTAATTAAGGACTTAATCTTGAATTCTGCTCAGTATTAGTGTTTGAGCATAGGCTAGAACAGACTTCTTACCCAACTTTTCATATTATATAGATTTCTGTTACACATTACTTATACAGAGAAAGAATTAATATAATCCTAATTCTTTCTGTGTGATGCTTAAGGAGCTGTGGGTTAGATTACTTGTTCTGTGTTGATCTCTTCTGAAGAGCTGCAAAATTAAATAGAATTTGACATCTTTCAGTGAAGCAGCAAAGTTACTCTGGGTTTGGTTTTTTTTTTAATCTAATTTCAAAGCAGAGAGTGTAGTTAATTTGAGTACTCCCAATTACATTGAACATTTTACCCTCAAAATTCGTGGGACACTCCTAGACTGGAAGTTTATGGTCGGTGTACACTGCTGCTGCACACTGAAGTGTTGAAAGCAGTTCCTTCAAAAGGTATTATTGTCTGTCAGTCTTTGTGAGAGTGATGGAGATGATCCACATATGAATCATGTTTATTGCATAACGTTCAAGAGCCATTTGGGAATGAGGTACCCTTCTGCCAGGCTGTACACAAACATGGAGTAGGAGATAAACCCTCTCCCGATGAACTACAGAGTAAATCACTGGGATAGACAGAGGGACAAAGCATGCAAGCAGTGGAGAGTGTGATAACTGCAAACACTATTTTAGTTCTATGATTGATTGGTTTCATTTTATTAAACCTGCATGTTAGTGCAGACGTGTTTTTCTCTCTTGAATGTCCACTATAAATATGCTTAATCAAGGAAAAGGGAAGTAAAATGAAAAGACAAGTGTGCCTGACATTGATAGAAATCCCATTTGGAGAAATTGTTCAGGAATAGTTCATCCATGTAAAAATATGATCCTTGCAAGACTGCCAAGGTCATTGAGGCCTGCGGTGATCTGATGAGTAAATGCTGGTCACGCCTGGAGGCAGCTTTAGCTTCTGAACTCAATTCTTCAAAAAAATGTAAAACAGTTTTACAGAAAAGAATGTTTGTCATTAGCCTGTCAGGGCCATTTGCTCCTTGTTTTCTTGGTGCCCTTTTCAGCAACTGCATAGCCCTTTATGTCCCTGTCAGCTGTCCTAGATAAGTGCAGATGGCAGAAGCGCTGGCACTGGTTTGCATTCTGCTGTTTGGGAGGTGGCTCAGCCACCTCACAGGGATGTGAATGTGTGCATACGTAGCCCATTTTAATGGCAGGACATCATCAGGCTTGTACCAGTCCCATTGTGGTTGGTATGCCCATACTAAGGGTTGCTCCCAGTAGGTTACAGCACGGTGGCCACCCTAATGAGATATGCCATCCTGATGTCTGAAGGGAACTGTGTGGTAGTTCAAGGTATTAACACATTCATGTGGAAACAGGAGAGTCTTAATGAGAACAGTACTAGGTTATTAGAGAAATTAATCCTTTCATTGCTGGTCTTCCACCATCCCTGCTGCTTTGCCATCAGCCACTGACATATGCAAACCCCCCCAAATGTTTGGTGCAAATTCAGAGCATCTGCATCTTTCCTAGACATACTATGTGCAGGCAAAAAGTTCATACAGGACATGCCAACTTCTGGAAAGCCATTAGTGCCAATGTCTCTTCATGCTGTAGTATACCTTGATGTTTGAATTTGCACATCCTTTCAGCATTCCTATTTTCTTTGATCCCCTTGCTTATTGAAAAATGCAAATCTAAATTGTATCTTATTAATGTGCTGCTTTGTGCTAAAGCTGTGGGGGGTTAAAATCCCAGCTTTGGTAACGTATTTAGATTCTTAATGTGCAAAGTGCAAAGAGAGCCAGACTTTCTGCAGGCCATATTTCCTAATCAAGTGTTATGAAAAGGATTTTTTTATTGTGCTTCTCTTTCTTGCTCTCATAGAATTTACAGAAATAAAAAGAGTAATGATTTCGTTGTTATACGAAGGATATTTTCAACCACAGATAGAGATCCTTATTAATTTGCTGCAATTTCTCAAAAATGACAGGAGTCTTAGATGAAAACTCAGAAAAAAAATGTATTTAAAATACATGAAAGCCTTTTAGCTGGTTGGTCTGTAGTAAATAGTCATGGACCTAGGGCCTCAGTTTCTTAGTAGTAAACAGTGGTCACTCATTTTTCCAGTTAAATATAGTAGCTTTTAGGTCCTATATTTAAAAAAAAAAAAAAGAGCAAATGCTGTAAAATTACTGATGCATTTAAGGCCATTAAACTGCTCCTTATATTTCCTTTTTGCTCTTGACCTATCTCATTGCCCTGGTAAAAGCTTTCTCTGTATGCTTAATGCCTTTTTTTCTTAGTGCTACTGCTTATTTTTTTTTGAATTATTTCTTATGCCACTGCTTAACTTTGTGGAAATTTGGGTGGATCACTGTGACTTTGGATTCAGCATTGCTGGAGAGGAGAAGGCTTCGAGAAGACCTTATTGTGGCCTTCCACTATCTGAAGGGGGCCTACGAGAATGCTGTTGAAGGACTTTTCAGGATGTTGGGTAGTGATAGGACTTGGGGGGAATGGAGCAAAACTAGAAGTGGGCAGATTCAGATTGGATGTTAGGAGGTAGTTCTTCATTATGAGGGTGGTGAGACACTGGAACAGGTTGCCCAGGGAAGTGGTGGAAGCCTCATCCCTGGAAGTTTTTAAGACCAGGCTGGATGTGGCTGTGAGCAACCTGATCTAGTGTGAGGTGTCCCTGCCCATGACAGGGGGATTGGAACTAAATGATCCTTGGTTTCCCTTCCAACCCTAACAATTCTATGATTCTATAAAGATATTATAGCAAAATGTAAAGCATATGTGTGACTGGTTAAAAGAATGCAAAGCTAGAAGGAAAATGCTATATATTCCTTCATAACTTTGTAGTGTTTTTTCTGCAGTAACTGCAATTTTAGGACATGCAGATCTACACTAAATTGTTGATTATACTAAACTGTGCTTCCTTGACTTTTCTCTGCTCTGGCTGCTTGAGAAGCCTGAGGGATCCAACTGTGGAACCGAGGTGGTATAGTCTATCATGATGTGGAACAGCTACCCTGTTACTGAGCTTCAGAGTTTTTCCAAATTCAGAGGAGAAGGGAACTCTTCTAGGAGCCACTCTAACATAGTAGTATCTCTATCCCAGTACTTCAAAGAACTTGAAAAGAACAAAAGGACAGCGTGCTTCATCCAAAAATGAGATCTCCTTTATCTATAGCAGGCCTTTCCATACTTCTGCAGTTGTGAGATCATTTAATGGCAGTGGTCCTCATCTGAAACATACAGATTCCATTTGATTTGTTGTAGTATTCCCTGATCCCATCTCTTCTCAGCTCTCTACTGCTCAGTGGCTGAATGCTGAGCAGGCTGACATTTCTTCCAAGAGCCCTTCAGAAATGGAAACTGATGCTCCTGGCACTGTCCCTTCACTAGCTTCGAGTGATTTTTATAGATGAATAGAAAATGCTAAGAGAGTGGGTTTGGAGCTCCCCAGGCTCTAGCTGACTGACTGACAGCTCCACGGGGCTAGGGCTTTGGGGCACTGATTAGCTCCTCTAGCTCAGTTGTTTTCACTGCTTTCCTGAACAGGGTCTATTATCTGTAATACTCAATAAATCATCAAATTTAGCTGACAAGAAATCCCAAAGTTTTGGTCAACTTTGCTGTTTCAGTGTATGGTTTATCAGAATGCTTCTGTTTCTCTGGGCCACTATGGTGATACAAAAGTCACCAGAAATCTGGTTTAATGTCTCAGTTGGGGTGAGAGTTTGTTTTCCTTCTCCAGAGGAGCAAAAAAAAACCCCAAAGCACTTGAAGACTGCTAATACCTTAAGTCTCACTTCTTGTGTGGTGGGGGTCAGAAAGGACCTCTGGAGGTCATCTAGTCCAACTCCTCACCTAACACAGGTACAGCTAGATCAGGTTGCACAGGAACACAGTAAGTCTCCAGAGAAGGAGACTTCACAACCTTTCTGGTCAGTCTGTTCCATTGCTCCATCACCTTCATAGTAAAGAAGTTTCTCCTTAAAGTGAAAACTCCTGTGTTCTAGTGTGTACCCCTTGTCCCTTGTACTATCACAGGCAAACACTGTTTTGGAGATGAAAAGACAGATTTTTTAAATTTTTTAAAATTATTTTTTATTTTGAGAACTGCTATCCTCTGCTGATAAAAGATCATCTAAAAAATATTTAACATAGCAAGCAATTTAGGAAGGTCGATTTGCGATATTTGACCTGTAATACATAGTATGTAACAAAAAAAAATTTAAAGATTTATATTTCCTTTTTAGTTTCAAGTTAAATTTTATCGTTAGGGTTTTTTTCTTTTGATGGCCCGAAAATACTCCAAAAGCCTGATGAGATTAGTTTTAGAGTACTTAAAGTGAAACTGTCTCCATACCATTAGCAATTATCTTTGAGAACTCATGGAAGAAAGAGCAAATCTCAGGGGACTGGGGAAAGACAAACATAGTACCTGCCTTATGTAAAAAAAAAATATGTATTTTTGTATATATACGCACACAGTCAATAAAATAAACCTAGGAAAAAGGCCCAGGGAATTATGATCCAGTTCCCATACTTAAGGCTTGGAAGGATGATCGAATTGGGTATTAAAAACATTGATTTAAATGCATCCAGGGGATGTAAGGTGATAAGGAGGGTCAGTGTGCATTCATTAAGAACAAATGTCAGAGCAGTCTAACATCCTTTGTGACAGGGTAATTGTCAATTGGTCTGAATTGTAGTCTGTGATGTTTAGGTTAGATCTTAGGGAGAAGAAATCTAACTGTAAGAATAACTGGGCAGTGTATGTAATACCCTGGAGGCCAGAGCATCCCCTCAATGGGAGACAGAGTCAGATATTTTCCAAAGGATGGGCTCCGTTTACCTTGCCACAGGAGGGTGAACTAGATAGCCATTGCAGTCCCTTCCAGCCTTGAATTGCTGTGAGCTTGTTAAGATTTCACAGCACACATTTGCTTGGTAAAATACTTGACAATGGGGCTTTCCTGAATTTAGGAATTTGTGTGTGCAGTAGGGAGGCAAACCACTCCTTTTTCTGCTATATTCTATGGAAATTAACTGAGGGGTTTTCTCATGTGGTTGCATCCACTGTGTGAACATGCAGTGTAGTCCCAGGTACAGACCTTTCACCTGCAAGCAGTTTTCCATGCTCAGTTATAGTTTTGTGTGGGCCAGGGTATTATTTTCAAATATTGTTTAAATCAGCAAACTTCTGTGTTCTTTTGGAGCCTGTTGGGTGACAGTGTGATGAGTGTGACTGGAAGAGCTCTGGCTATATGGATCAGATTACAAGATCATTTACTGGTTTAATCCATTTTTCACAGTCTCACAGTATATGAGAGGTTGAAAGGGACCTCAAGAGATCATCAGGTCCAACCCCACTGCCAGAGCAGCATCACTTAGGATAGTCTGCACAGGAATGCATCCAGGTGGGTTTGGAAAGTCTCCAGAGAAGGAGACTCCACAACCCCCCTGGGCAGCCTGTTCCAGTGCTCTGTCACCCTCACTGGAAAGAAGTTTCTCTTCCCCCCATGGCCGGGGGGTTGGAACTAGATGATCCTTGAGGTCCCTTCCAACCCTAACAATTCTGTGATTCTGCTTCAATTATCACTGTTAGATTTATCCCATTCCTCTTACAAAGTAATGAGTGTACACACCCCATTTGGCTTAAAGGAACAGATCTATATCCAGTTAATTTGTGGATAAATATGGGTTTCTGCTATTGATGTTTCTTGATTCACACAAAGTGGTTATATTAATACTGAAACATTATTAATCGATAGGTAGCTCTTTAAAAATAGATCACTAGGACTAGCCAATTACCTTTAAGTATATATCAAAGGCGACAGAGCAATTTGACTTAACGCTCATAGTCCATTAGAGAGTTCCAAACATCTTAATTATGATTTATTTTTTTTTCTTCTGCAGTGAAACTGCCAAAGCAAATTTAAATTTCTCATTTGGGCCTTAAAAAAAAAAAAAAAACAACAACCAAACACAAACAAACAAAGCCACAGACACTCTAGCATCTGAAGGGGGCCTGCAGGAAAGCTGGTGAGGGACTTTTTAGGGTGTCAGGTGGTGATAGGACTGGGGGAATGGATCCAAGCTAGAGGAAGGGAGATTCAGATTAGGTGTTAGGAAGTTCTTCCCCATGAGGGTGGTGAGACACTGGCACAGGTTGCCCAGGGAGGTGGTGGAAGCCTCATCCCTGGAGGTTTTTAAGACCAGGATGGATGTGGCGCTGAGCAACCTGATCTAGTATGAGGTATCCCTGCCCATGGCAGTGTGGGTTGGAACTGGGTGATCCTCGAGGTCCTTTACAACCCTGACAGTCCTATCATTCTATGAACAGCAAACCAGAGTGATTCTTCAGTTTTCCAGGCTTTTTTCATTCAAGAAAGTACAAAAATATGCTTAAATTTGTGGTAGATTCCTGAACAGCATCTAAATAGTGTGTAACCTTGTATGATTTTTAAGGTAGTCTGCTGTGTAAAGTCACAAAAGTAAGTTATAAAGATAGATGATGTCATTGAAATGGGGAGTTCTGTTTGCTTTGTAACACTAATTAACTCTATTGACTTTCAGTGAAACTGCATTGTTTTCTCCATCTACCAAAGGAAAATCTGACCAAAGCGTGCAATCTATTATTAAATTCTTAGAAACACGTTCTTTAGTCAAAGAATACAGTCTTCAGTTCAGGGGAGTATACGTTATGTTTTGTTTATACCTTGCTAAAACTTCAAATATCTGTTTAAAATATAAAACCTACGCTGACCTATTTATGGAGTCACTACTGACACGTCTGCTTGATGAAAGGAATACGTTTGTTCAAGTTGAGCATTGCACTGTGTGTTACAATCAGATGAGAAACTGTGTATTTCCCTTTGAGATTATCACACCATTCCTCATGTACATTTCCTTCCTTGAGTAAACTGTTTCCCTTCTGGCTGATGTCCCTCAGCAATTACCCAGCCTAAGCAATCTAGAGAGGAGAGTGCGTGAGGTGTAGCTGATTGTCATTCAATGCAAGCGAAATCTTTAGGTGAACATTAGTCACTCTTTTAGACATGTTAGCTTGAAGTGGAAGCAGTCAATTACAGCATAGAGGCTTTATGGCTACATTATTACCATCATACTATTAGGTTTTCAGCAGTAGCATTCTGTTTGATCGATCCGTGCCAAGACATTGATGGATGGGTTTGTTCTTCAAATGTCAAATACGTGGGACTTCCCTACTTATTTACTGCTGCACTACCATGCTGGGGCTGTCTCCCCTTCCCTACAGCATTCTGGCTTTAACAGCTAAGTGTGATTCCTTTGATTTGAAGTTTGGGTGTTGATTTCAATAGTGTTTTTAATCTTTCTTCTTCATGCTCTTGAATTGCAGAGGGAGTGATGCTGTTGGGTTGGATGGATGTGTGAAAGCTTCACAGTCATACAAGGGCCTTGGAAGGTTGTTGCTGATTGAGAAATGTATGGCTGTGGTGGTGTCATAACAGTGGTATATCCAGTGTGTGGTGAATTTCAAGATTCTCAAAGCTCAAAGCTTCTCAAAGTTCTCAAAGCTTCTATCAGTTGTGCTTGTTTGGGGGGTTGGGCTCTGTATTATTCTATGTTTCTCTCGTACATCACTATAGTTTTAGAGCACCACTAGTTTACAGATGCAGGCCTAGATTAGGTCCAGGCTTAAATCAGTACTAATTTTTTAACTAAATATATGTGCTTATAAGCATATTCAAAGGTAAAAATACTGCTATTGAGACTATTGTTTTTATAAGGCTAAAGAAGCATGTAAATACAAAAGAAAGATCAGATAGACATGGGGTGCTCTTAATCTCTCATCTCCAGCAGGATGGAGAAAGAAACTCCTCCTCAGCCCACTTGTGGAGGGGTGCTAGTTCTGTTCTAAGTACTTTAACCAGTATTTCCCAAACATTGTTACTGAAACCATTCTTGAAGAAAGAGACTAGAGAAAAATGGGAAAATGGAACTCAAAGTTTTCACTTAGTTTGATTAAGCATCAGGTATTGCAGACAGCAATTAGCAGTACAAAAGCTCTGAACCCAGCCTGCATCCATGGCTTCAGTGACACAGAAAGTCGGAGCAACTGTCATAAACTTAGATCAAGAAGGTAGCCCACATTGAACAGTGATCAGTGAACTGTGTTATGTACCAGAGGAATCACTCTACCACTGTACAACCGTGGTGCACTGTAAAGTTGCTGTACTGGCTGCACCTGCGGTAAGGGGAATGTGATCAATATTATTAATATCAGTGAATTAGTATTTCAGACCCATCCGTTTAGGTCAATACCGCACAAGTGTCCCAGCAGGATGTGGGTTGGAATGTTAGTTTGAATCCCTGGCAACAAGAACACTTTTTACCTAGTCAGGAGAGTTAATGTTGGGGGGAAAAGAAATTTCATATATTGATTTGGATAAATGTTACAGTTTTGATTACAGGAGTATTATACATTCAGAGTTCATCTCTTATCCATGTCCTTTCAGTGCATTTTGGACACCGTTAACACGTGCTGGATAGGTACAATTCTCTGCTTTGGAGCTGGCTGCAGTTCAGTAGTGTGTATGTGTGTAGTGACTCTGAATAAAATAGACTATTTAAATGTAAATATTGTTGACATTCTACTGGCTGAGGATCACTCCTCGTTAATTAGGAGGACATTCATTTTACCTCAGACTTTGAACATTGAAATAATTAATTTGAGTGTAAAACTGGTTTTCTGTTTCAGTTGTTCTTACTACACTCCTAGGTATGTGTACATTCACATACTTGTATACGTGCACACTAAATAAAAGCCAATGCTTTCCATATGTATTTTAGAGTTAAAACTGGAGCCAAGGAGAGGGTAAGCTGCTTCCCAGGTCATGATAGCACTTAATCAAATGGTGAGTTAATTTAAATGAGTTAGAGCATAGGCTGAATTAGGGCATTAAACCTGAATCCAGAGTTTATTGAACTTTTATCCAGAGTTTATTGAAGCAAATGAAAGTCAAAATATTATTTTCACTGGGCTTGAGACTGGACCCTAAATAACAGATGGCTGAGGCATGAGGGCAGCACCTCAAAAAAAATACGAGTGCTATGTAGTTAAAAATGAAGTCAAAATAATTTGATTTACTGCTTATTTTTTTTCCCCAGAACTATGTTTTTGCTTTTAGGGAAAAAAAAAATGTCAAGTTAGGCATTTATAGGAGATAAGTAAAAGTAAACCAGACCTCTGTCAGGGAGAGGGATGAGCAGAGAACAGGGGGGAAAAAACAGAACACTGGAGACAAAACAGAAAGAAGCTCTCTCTCTATTGCCACTTATCATATGTGGCATAAGTGGAAGTGTGAAAGGTGATTTAGAGTAGACAGCAAGCAGTGGCCTAATTATTAATGTGGTCTAATTTATTAAATAACATAGTGATCACAAGTTAATAAACCACCAGTTGCATGTAGGTAAGTGACAGACATCATACACAGCTGCCTTACCTTAATTTTGTACTGCTTTATCTTGTGGACACACAGTAGGACAGTGACCATCATAATCACTATTAAATCTCTAAGACAGTATCATTTAAGTGACTTATTTCCAAAGTGTCTATTTCCCTTGTTCCATTAAGTGCATCAATACACAAATCTCCTTGATCATTGGCTTTTGAAGTCTCAGCAATGAGACTTAAGATGAAGTGAGCAGCAACACAGTGGCTGCAGCTCACATAAGCTTCCTGAAGCCAATCCAGAGCAAATCCATGAATAGACAAGAGTTACCAGTGTTGTCCTCTTTGCATTATGGTGAATTTATTTATATTCAACAGGATTGCACTGGGACCGACTGGTAGAGTAAAGAAGAGCATCTGCTGGTGGATTAATGGAATGGCTCATGTTGTTTGGTAGATAGGCCAGATAACTGCCCCAAATGCTTTTCAGTAGCAACAGGGAAAGGGAGGGTGATTTGGTGCCCTCAGCTGCTGTGACTTTTCTGTTCTCTGACTCTATTGCTCTCTCTGCTGCCATGATGGCAGCTTTTGCCCCACCCCTACTGCTGCTGTCACTAATTGAGCATCTGCCCCATTTCTGTTACTGCTGCTTTCATTGTGATTTTAGTCTCATCTTTTACATGTGATAATGTACTTGGTCGTGACCACAGAGACACCAGTGCCTACCTGATAGGAGTTCCAGGCAAGCTTTAGAGACAGTGGAGCTTTCCTGTTGTTGTACTGGAGAGGGTATCTTTCCCCACTCTCTGCTTTCAGATATTTCCTGATTTATCCCATCAGTTGCTGCCAGGCTTGATCCATAATCACTTCTCCAGCCCTCTGTCCTCTCTTGATTTTCCTTCCAAAAGAGTAATACCTCGGAAAAAGCAGGATAATTTTTCTACTAAGGTTTTATATACTTTGATTCTTTTTTCAGGTTATAGCCATCAGGAGCAAGCTGCTGTCATAGATAAGCTAATATATGCTCCTGCAGTAGACAGTCACTGCGTGTAAACCATCCCTACCTATGCTGGTATTGCTTGAGGCTGGAGTAAGCTATGCTTCAGCAGCTCTTGAATTAACAGGTTTTGTCTGTCTGTAGCAATCTCCTGAGTGCAACCTGTACAGACCTTGGTCAGTGGATTTTTTGGTTATCTCCCATTCCCTCTCCTCCCCCTACCCCCCCAAATCTGAGAATAAAATAGCATAAATTTAGATACCTAGAAAACAAGATTTGTTAAGAAACAGTAAGTAAATGAGCGCGGACTACATAGAAGAGTGGAGTGATGGTAGTACAGCAGTCTTCATGAAGTTAAAAAGCTATTGCTAAGAGGAAAGGAGTAAAGCTAGGAAGGAAATGTGTTCCAGAAACATATTGTTGCAGGAAGTGATAGGGTGCATAGGAAATACTGGATGTCTAGTTGGAGAGGCTGTGGAGATACTGAATGTTAGAGCAAAGATTAGGCAGATAATAAAGGTGGGAAGAGAGTATGAGCTTTGGAGGTCATTGAGGACCCACTCAAAGCAGGGCCAGTTTCTACCCTGTAGCCCTCCTGTCCAAATTCTGTTTTTTCCAATTTGGCTGCAAAGATTAATCTGGGGAATTGTATCAAAAGGTTTGCTAAAGTCAATGTAAATTGATTCTATTCTCTCTCCCTGTTCACTGAAGCATTCATCTCAATGTAGAAGGCAGCCAGGCCTGATTGGACCTTGGTAAATCCATGCTGAATACTGCTTTTCATCACCTTGTTGTCCTTTGTGTGCATGGATATGGCTTTGAGGAGGGCTTGCTCAGTGATCACCCCTGTAACTGAGGGTAGGCTGAACCACCTGTTATTCTCTGTATCCTTCAGTGTGCCCTTCTTGAAAATATTTATATTTGAATCTCTCTAGTTCCTCTGATTGCTAAGACCTGTGAAAAGATCAGCCTCACAGAGACAATGGCCAGACCCTCAGCGTTTTTGCATGCATACCCTCTACCTTAAGGACTTGGGTATGTCTAAGCATTAGTCAGGATTTGTTCTGGCTATATCTGGTCTTGCTGTGGGGCAGGAAGGAGATATTTTTTTAGGAAATCCCTTCCAACATTGTGAATCTAAGATGAACTATGAATACCAGCTTCATAATGTATGAGGTTTTTGGCTTTCTAGAATTTCCTTCCTGCTCTGACAGACTCTCTTTCCTTGACACCTCCTATCTCTGCTTGAATCCAAATGTTCCATGGTTTTTGGTGCTTTGGGCACCCCCAAGGTCTTCCCAGCTGAGAAGCACAGAGAAATTCCTTGGTTCCCTTACTGTGCATTTATCCACCTGATGAGTTAAATGGAGTTCCCAGTTAGATTTCTGAGTAAGGGTTTTCATATCTTCTGCAAAGAATTGTTGTGGGTCATATTCACCTGTTCTTTGAAAAAATATAATTGTACATCTTACCAGTTAATTTTTACTTAGGTACCATTTGCTGAGCTTCTACTTCTGCTGTGTCTGTATGATGCCCAAATTTCAACATGTGGATTTACATTTTTGTTGTTGGAGTTGTGCCCATCTCTGTGTACACTGAATTTCTTAGCTGAGGTTTTTTTTCATCCCTTCCCTGTTGTGCCAGACAGTATTCACTTTCTCAACCTTTGACTTCTTCCCTTTTGGCTCATCTGTTATTCTTTCTCGTGGTGTTGAGAAAAAATGTAGTGGTGTATGGGCAAATATACCAATTTTAGAAGAAAATACTTATCTTACCATTTTTAACATGCTCACTTCCCACATTTTAACAGCTTCATTGTTTAATGAAAATGATTAAAAAGTAAAACTGAAACACTGAGGTTTATTGACAAGGCAATTCATGGCAAGTTGTTGAAATACTAAAATTGGAAAATTCCAGAATGTTATATCTCAAAACACACTGTACATTTACATTGTATATCATATATTATGATTGAAAAGGGACATGGTCCAAAACAGTAATAGCAATGAACTTAACATGTTGCATAGTCAAAAATGTATATTTAGTTTATTAAAATGCTCTAAAAATCCTTATTGCTAATTCTAAATCCATTCACAGTTTGTTTTCTGAAAAATGCTTGGATACTTGAGCCTTTGTGAAAGTTCATTTAATTCAGTGTTTTCCCCTCTTTCTGTTATTGTTCATGTCAAACTGAGCTCAGGTGTCTTAGAATCAGCCTTAAGTTAGACAAAAACTTTGCCCTAGTGAGGCCCTACCTGGAATATTGCATCCAGTTCTGGGCTCCCCAGTTCAGGAGGGACAGGGATCTACTTGAGAGAGCCAAATGGAGGGCTACGAGGATGATGAAGGGACTGGAGCACTCTCACAGGCTGGGAGACCTGGGGCTGTTGGGTCTGGAGGAGTCAAGACTGAGAGAAGATCTAATAAATGTCTATAGATATCTGAGGGCTGGGTGTCAAGAAGGAAGGGACAGCCTCTGCTCACTTGCACCCTGTGATAGGACAAGGGGCAATGGATATACACTACAGCACAGGAGGTTCCACCACAACATGAGGAGGAAGTTCTTCACTGTGGGGGTCAGAGAGCACTGGAACAGGCTGCCCAGAGAGGTTGTGGAGTCTCCTTCTCTGGAGGCTTTCAAGGCCTGTCTGGATGCATTCCTGTGCTAGATTCTGTGGTCCTGCTCTGGCAGGGTGGTTGCACTTGATCTCCAGAGGTGCCTTTCAACCCCTAACATCCTGTGATGCTGTGGATTATTTCTGATATCTTATTAATATCTATATAAGTAGCTTTCTTGTGAAATGAGACATGGGCCCAACTAGTATAGAAGCATTCTAGGTGCATATACAGATGTGCATACAAATGTGTCTGTGTGCATAAATCTGAGAGAGATCTGGGCCGTTTTTAATTAACAATATACTGTGCTCTAGGCGTATAGAATTGTAGAAGGGCTCCTTTGATTTTTTTGGTGCACCAGTGTAAAGAAAGCAAAATCTCCTGTTGAATTTAGTTTCAGCAACAGGAAGGTAGTGTGGTTAGAAAAAAAAACATTACAACATTCAGAGCCAAAACCCTTTCCTTGTCTGAATTCTGGTGTTCTTTCCGGTGTGGATGTCATAGCTAAGAGTATATCTAGCCCCTTCTTTTCTGTAACTGGCTTGACTTCAGGAATAAAGCAGTTGTTAGCAAGCAGAGAAAGGGCTTTGGAATTTCCTGCACTCCTGCTGCGTCGATTCAAATGCTGAGTTTAAATAATGGATGAAGCTAAGATTATTATAATTGATCATTGTATGATTTATCTGTCGTAATTATAACTAGGTTGAGAGAGAATTTTCAGATGCTAGTTTCCTGGTAGGCAGAGCCATTAAATAACAGTGTGCTGCCAAAACAAAATTAGGTGGGAACGTAGCCACAGAGTTCAGAATGTCTGTCCTCCACCTGATTTATTACTACCCTTCTGATGACAGTATCAGTGGTTATTTTCTTATTAGGAGCAGTAAGAGATTTCTGAATTGTTTCTCTTATCTTTCCAGCAGAACTCTGCATTGTTTCAAGCTTAGTCAAGCATAATAACTGGAAAACTGGAAAAAAAAACAAAACAAAACAAACTAAAACCCCACAAAATCTAATGTATAACGAAACTAAAAGGTGCAAGAGGTTGAAAAGGTTAATTAAAAGTCTAATGATCGCATTTACTGAGACAGTCCAATTAATCACTTTATTCCAGTGGTCATGTGAGAGACAAACCATTGCTACAGATAACTGATTTCTAGTGCTGGCATGCATGGTCTGTGTGCAGTTTTCTATGTATGGAAACGTAACTTTTTATTTGTAAGATGCAGTTGTTTATTTGTTCATTTCTTTTTAAGCAGCAGTTAATGTTTAACCCAGTATCCTCACATAAGACTTTCTCAAGCTGTAGTCCCTCTAAACACTGTGGGAGCATTGCCCCCTTGATACTTGTAGTCTTACAGCCCCACGAGAGGTTTGCTTACAGCTTAATGGGGTTGTAGGTATAGAAGAAATAAAGCACTAGAAATACATCATTATGTAATCTGATCTGTCTGAAGCAGTGTATATGACCAACAAAGTGAATTCTCAAGTGTCAACAACCACATCTAAATGTAATTTTTACCCACGTCGACTGGAAAAAAGGAAAAAAGAACCTTGAAGGATCAATTACAAGGGTCATAACCTTGTATTATCTGATTTGCTATAATATTCACACGAGCTTTATTGGAATGGAACATAAATTTGAAAAATAGTGAGATTAGAAAGGATTGCAGTGCTGGAACAAAGAGCTAGAAGCTTTTCCCTGGTTTATTTTGCTGGGGCAGCACTTTAGAGGGAGCCCATTATGAGCAGGAGAACAGTAGTTATGTTAACACGGTAATTAATCAAGTCTGAGGAAAAGAGGAAACAAGTTGTGAATTCAATTCTGCAGTAATAAAAAGAAATGCTGAAAGTTGCCCTGTAAATTGGCATGACTTTGGTAAACAGTCCCTCACTGTGTCTTGAGAACTTACATGCCATAAATCACTCCTCATGGCAACTGTGTAGGTTTGAATGTTTTCACAGGTTTATTCTGTATTTCCTTGTGTCTTAGGTCTTTCTCAGTTCTGTTGACTTGGTATTTAGGAAATTGTAAAATCCTGAACTGCGTAACACGAGGGCATATGCAGAAGCATGTTTTCACTTTGAATATTTTAAGGGGAAATTAAATTAATCTGAAGAACTCAGCTGAAACCGTGGCGATAGCCTTCCGCATCACAAAACCAGCCTCTGCCTCAGTACAGAGCATGAATTGTATATGGCATGACTGAGATCACTCCCACAGAAAAAAAAATATAGTCCCCATCATATATAATCCATCACTAATGCTAATGCAGCATGGATATGTTAAAATGAACCTTTGTGTCCAAAAAGCTCTTTAGGTTAGAACTGAAATCGTTGGGTGCAGCAATGTGAGAAGTGGTGACTGGATCAGGTTGAAACAGTTGGAAGTTTCTTTATTTAGCAGCCTCTGATTTTTTTTTTTTTCCCCCCATGCATTTCTGCCTCCTATGTGAGACAGCTTGGACAAAAGTAAAAATAGCATTTTTACTAATCAAGAGCCAAATTCTTGAACTTAATATTATTGAAAGTTGAGAGTAACTCTTCACAATAAAATGAATTTAACGATGCTGTCATAAATATAATGCAAAACTGCTGTCCACAGACCCATGTGGAAAATTAGGGACCCTGGCATAACCTTTCATTAGATTTGTAGCAGAAATGAAAGGTGATCAATCAGGATTTTTGTGTGAGTGATGACTGAAAATGTCAGTAGCAGACCATAATGTTGTTAACACTGAGGAGCAGGATTTCCTCCCCCTCTTTGCTTTCATGGAACCCTGCTGTTCACTATAGGGTTATAAGACTTTCCTCTTACATAACCTGTAAATTGAGCAGATGTCCCTCAGCCAGCCCACTGGGATCAGCCCCTTCTGAGTTTTCTGCTCAGTCTTTCCCCATTCTTCCCCAGAAAAGACTGGAAATATCAAAGGAAATTTTAAGACATCGTTTCTCCCCTTTTTCATCAACACATACTCAACATAGGAGTTTTCTCTTGCAGTCTTTATCTGCATTGTCTGTGGAATGACTCATAAAGTGGCCAATTAAAGGTAGCAGAATCTGACTAAACAGAGATATGAGGCCTCCTAAGTATTAAAGCCCAGATCCAGTGGTGAACTCAGGCAATGTAAAATTCAGCATGTAGGACATGCAGCCCTCTTAGTAGAATTAAACTTCCAGGAATAGACTAAGAGGTAGATTTATCCACCTAAAAGTCAGGATATCGCCTTCCAGGTGATACTTAACATCCTTAGAAAGATGCTCAGAACCCTTATAAAGTGCACAAGGAATACTGTGTTAAAAAAAAACCAACAGAAACACAACCAACAAAACCCCAACCAACTAAAACCAACCAACCAAAGGAAAAAAAAAACAACAAACAAAACAAACAAAACCCAAACCTTTAGGCATTCAGTTAGTAATCAGAATACTCTTTGAGGAAGGGAAATGGCTTTGCTCTCTTCTCTATGGGTTTCCACAAAGCCTAGGAGACTACCCTATAGATTAGACAGTAGCTTGGTTTGGAGGGAAGGGTTGTGGTATAGAAAGGGTTATGGGTTTTTTGAAGGGATTAAAAGAAGAGGGCACAAGTGGGATCATGCCTCTGCAGAGTTAGAATTAAGGGAGTTCTCATCAAGGAGGGAATCCTGGTTTCCACTCATTGCTCTTGTAAGAAGAGAAAGAACATTCTTCCCTGGGTGCAGGCCAGAACCCAGCAGTCTGCCTCCCAGGGAGAGCTCTCTCATCCTTGAGCTGAAGCATCATGCTTTCCCTTGTGTTAGCACTATTTCCTGTGCACCTTCTTGAGAGCACTATGAAGTGAGATGGTTTGTGAACCTCTCTAGGAAATGAAAACTGTGATTCTGAGTCTCAGATCAAGGAAGGCATTGAACCGAAGTTTCTAGATCCCAACTTAGGGTTCACCAGTGGAATCTCACAAAAACAAAGGTCAGGATGATTTTAGAAAGCCTTTGGGCACAGAAGCGATAAATACTTCCAAATCATCATACTGAGCAATGTAGATGCTCTAGATCTCTCCAGGGCTTGGACAGAAGACAGTATCTACCTCCTCAGGTAAATTTATGGTCTAGTCAGAAAAGCATTTTAGGGACCTGTGGAATTGCATTGTCAGAGACTGACCAGAAATGTAAAAAGTTCCAGTTTCTGTCTCAGGAACCTAAAATACCAGTGTAGGCAGTTTGCTTGTTTAGGTCCTTTTGTTCCTCTAGCCTTGGGTGTGTGCACACAGGAGTCAGTCTTGTCACCTGGTGTACCTGCTGCTGCCATCTGTTGTAATTTCAGCATGCAGAGTGTTGTATTTGATAGTACTCTGAAAGCCCTGGGTATAGCTAATAATATATTAGCTTTAACTGCTTATGATTATGGAAAAGGTTTGAAGTAGGTCTGACTAGAAGACAAGCAGAGCCTCAGAATAGCATGCACATGTGCATTGGTCTTATAATTTCTCAAGGCTGACTTTTTTTTTTTTCTAGTTCTCTGCCATTTGAGATTAGAAATAATTTGCTCAGGAAAATGGTAGTTTATTTGGATCCATGGAGATACAGGTGACATATTTCCCATGCTTCCCTTCTTTATTTTTTTTTTTTTTAAATCTGTTCTTTTTACAAAGCAGAAGTACTTTGGTAAGCCCCATAAAAAGCACTTTTCTTAAAGTGGGACCAGGCTTCTCCTCTTAGTCTGGTCAGTTTTTGGTTCTTGTATGCCATGTTCTGCACCTGCATTGAAGTAGGCCCATACTTGTGTGGTCACCTCTATCACTTTGTAATTTTGCCTTTCATCACATTAACATTTACTGCTCTCTTTACAGCATTCCATTCACTAAGAACTCTAGAAAACTACTAATGCTAATTACTTGCAAATAGTAATTGTAGTTTTAACATCAGCCTCAATAAATTGCTTTTTGTGTACTGTAAGAAGATTGAAAACCAAATGTCCATTTTGCTGTTTAATAAGAATCTTCTAGAACAAGTAATAGTCCTTTTACTGCTTCCATCTAGTGGGAGCATGATTAAGAAGCTACCAGTATCCACTGAGAATCCCTTCTCATGTACCATGTGGTTAACAGAAGTTGAGGAGACAGCCAAAGGCTCAGTAGGTGTAGAAATGAAATAGAAATGGAAATGCAAGAAAGATGAAAGATTAAAGAGGAAAAACTGTGAAAGAGGGTGAAGCATAAGGAAGATCCCACAGGGCAGAGGAAGCCCTATTAAAACTTTAGAGAGGTCTCTGTATAAGAGTGTGGAATGTTTGCCTGGCTTCTTTCTGCTGTGCAATGGGAACTTGAGTCCAGAACTGTTGCAGCTGCAGCAGTGTTGGGCTGAGGGCTGTGGGGTGTGAGAGGAGGTGGTTCAGGAGATGACAAATATCAAAGTGGTAACACCTTATACTGTATAATGCAAGTCTTTTTTCATCAATCAAGTTTACCAAAAAAGTCATCTCACCTTGCTTGCATGTGTTACGTGTGCAATAGAAGAGTTGGGAGCTGGTGAGCCATGTAGAGGCCAGTATCAGTGAGCTGGTGATTGCTGCCTCAGGGTTTTTGCATGTAGTGTGCAGCAAAGTGCTTGATTAGGAGGCTGCTTTTAGGCATCCTAACTCTATGGATGTTGAGAGCTGCTGCTTTCCAACCAAGGCAGCAGCTCCTGGCTTTGTCTGTGTTCTGCCATGACTCTGCCTGCACAACATCAGGGTATCACCCTTAGACACAAAGCAGCTGGTAGCTGCTGGTGACTTCTGCTGGGAGGCAGCATCCTGGTATTTGCAGATTTCTGCTGGGCCCCTTGCCGTGGGTGGGAGCCAGTGCCTTGCACACAGACGTGAGGCATCACTTGTAACCTGCCTGGAGGGAGCTTACCCGGGGGTCTGTAGGGGTTTGGTAGGAGCAGACAGCTAGATGGTTTGGCAGAGATTTCCAGAATGGCCCCAGGGAAGCTCTGGATGGGGAAATGGTGGTGGGAAGAAATCGTTACTTGTCTCAGGCTGCTGCTCTGACTGCCCTCAATCCATATTCAAGTGCCCCAAGAGCATGGGGAACTGAAAAAGGATTTCCTTACACAGACCTTTCCCAAAGGTTGCTGGCAGGAAAAGTAGCTCTGGATTAGATCCATTTGCTCTTAATGTAGTCAGTACCTAGCAAGAGCCAAACTTCTGCCTGTCTTAATAATTTTAAGCTTTGCAGAACAGAAGCTGGGTGAAATTTTGACCTTATGTGTTACTGCTGTGTAAGTAATCTCCAGCAACACACTCAGTATTGTTAACTGTTTGTAGTTACTACAGGATTTAGGAATAATTATGTTGCACTTTTTCAATAAAAATAAAGCATAAAGTATGTTCTGGGTTGTAAGTTTTGCATTAAAATGGGATTTAAAAGCTTGGGAGAACCTGGCATTAATGAGAGGAGATGGTTTAAGTAGTCATGTGTAATTCAGATGCACGTGATGAATGTGTTGTTATGTGCTCTGTGTTAGTCTTGGTTTTAAAAGTTAGAAGTCATTTGTATAACATTCTGATAAATACTCCAGAAACAGTAGCTGGACACATATGTATAAATTAGAAAAAGCAAGTTCTAGAGAAAAAACAAGCACCAAAACATCTGGCCCATGTTCAGAGTTGACATGTAGAGGATGCTGGTCTTGGGTAGATATTAATTGCATGAAAGATATGAATGAGCACAATTACTGTTTATGAACAATTTGCACCTAATTCAACTTCTATCCGAGATAACTTTCCCTGCTGCTTGGTTGGTCACTTGTGCTCTGTTTTCAAAAGAAGAATGATAAACCTGTCCCTTTGGATTTGTGAGGTGTTCGTATTCATCCTGCTTTTTAATTCTGTATGAGTTTTTGCTACATTTTTGACCTTTAATGGAAAACATGTGTATGATTATCAGCAAAGAGGTGCTTTATTATATCTTGGCTTTTCTTTAAAGAATGCCATCTAATGTATCATACAGTGAGCTGATGTCTGTTCATATTGAAATGCCCCATTCAGAGCTTTGCCAGAGAATCCCATTTGAAAGACTGGAATTTAGCAGTTGACTTCCAGGCACAAATAACCATGTAATTACTATGCAATCACATAGTAATTAGCATGTACTATTCACATATTGCATAATTATATACCCTGCAGATTACATAGTAATTATATTTGTACTAAACATATGATTCTATATACTGCATTTAAAAAAATAAATAAAAAAAACACCTTGGAGAATTCATTGTTAAGTTTATAGTTGTATGGAAAAGTAATACATTTCCATATATAAAAATATTGCACTTGTCTGACAGGGTTGTATTTTGGGTATGTCACCTCTGCTGCATCTGATGTTGCTTAAACTGTGGTAGGCTGCTATTGATAAGAACTACTTGGATCTGTTAATGTATAGCCAACTGCTCCACGTTTGTAATTTGGTAATTTGTGAAGCTAAGCAAAAAAAAGTTGCTGTTCACTGTGCAAGACACTGGGACTGAGAAAGACTCGGAGTGGGGATGTTTAATATCCAAAGTTTAAACGGATGAATTCACTGAACCGGAGCTATAGCATATTGCTAGAGTGAAAAAAACAAATCTAATGGTGTTTATGCATTGTGTTATTTGTGGACAGGTGAGATACATGGGATAGTAACAGGTGATTAATTTGTATCATGTAAAATGTGTGCTAACACCAAGGGCTGTCTCGGGCACGGTCAGTTCAGGCAGTCGCAGTGCCTCAGTGCAGAATGTCAGCCAAGCTACATCGCTTTTTCCTGCCATGGAGAAAGATAAAAATGTGATGCCCTGCACTGGAAATGGGAGGCAGGTATTAGGAAATGAAGAGTGACACAGACTTGAAGGGTCTTGGACCAAGTTTATGGGGGGGGGTGGGGGGGGGGGAAAGGACAACAAAAAATAAAAGCTTTTTAAAGAAGAACTTAAAGAGCTTTAGATCATTTGAGATGTTTTATCTGTGGCCAGACCCCCTAAGAGTTTTAGATATTTGCAAAATGTTCTCTTCAGCTTGCCAATTCTGTAGCAATGGGAAGTTAATGTATTTTCTAGGATCTGTGAAGCTAGCATTCCTAATATCCAAACCAGCATTATGATTAGTCTTAATTGAATTTTGCATTGTAATGCCAGTTGCCTTCATTTTCAAGCAAGGCATATATTGGAGCTTAATATCTGGATAATGTATTGCAAAATTAAATGTGCAATTACAATCTTAACTCTTACCTGAGTTTTTAGTGTTTTTCCTCTAACTTCTTGTAGTGTGTGCCCATAGGTGTGTGTGGAGAGACACATACTCCTTTTACAGTGTCCCTCTCAGGGTCACTTGGTAATTCTATGTCAGTTTCTCACAGCTTGTAAACTTTGTAAAACTTCTAGAGTTCAGGTGGCATCTATAGATCCTATAAAAGTGTCTTTAACTTACAGGCCTTGTGGGTGGCCTTAGGGATCTCACAGTCATGGGGCTGCAGCTACTTTCCTTTCTGTCTGGGTGGGCTGTTTTCATGCCTCAAAAACTTGTAACAACAGGCATGGGGGTTTTAGGTTCTGCAGAGCACACAAGTCACATTTCAATGCTGTTACCTGCTGTAGACACTGAATGTCACTTATGCTTTTCTAGAAAAAAAAAAAAAAGTCAGAGCTTTAAAAACACAGAGTTAGGAGCCCATGTTCTCACTGTGTTCTTACACGATGGGCCAAGCATAACCCTTCCAAATTTGCCAGTGATTTTGTTAGCTTTCTAATGAGGCCAAGTCTGGTGTGATACTCATCCTGCATGTCCGCTACGAGGAAGATGAAGTACAGCCTGCCTGGTGTAATCCTCCTTGATTTGTCAGCGTTCTGATCTGAACAGCATGCCTGTGCACTTGTCCACTCCTTAAACCTTGAGAAACACAAGGACTGGTGGCAGTTTCTGGCACTGAAAAGTTTTGTTTGTAACGAATGTATGCTCAGGATCTCATTGACAGCGCAATAAACGCGAGCATGGAAAGACAATATAAATGTGACGCATTTCTTACTGCTGTTGTGTTGTCTTTTCTAGTGGAGCCAGTACTTTCAAAGGGGAACAATTGCTTGGATGCAGCAAAAGCTTGTAACCTAAATGATACCTGCAAGAGGTTCAGATCTGCTTACATAACCCCCTGCACCAGCAGCACGTCTAATGAAATCTGTAACAAGCGGAAGTGTCATAAGGCCCTCCGGCTATTTTTTGACAAGGTTCCCCCAAAGCACAGCTATGGGATGCTCTTCTGCTCCTGTCGAGACGTAGCCTGTACAGAGAGGAGACGGCAGACTATTGTTCCTGTGTGCTCATATGAGGACAGGGAGAAACCAAACTGCCTGAATTTACAAGAGTCCTGCAAGAAGAATTACATCTGCAGGTAAGATAGCACATGGCAGGGGAGCGATTAATGAGGTGCCTACTAGGGAGGACTTTTTGGTACTGCTGGATTTGCCAGGGCTGAGGGTCAGAATGTCCACTAGGGAAAAGGATGAGTCAGGGAAAAAAGGAAATGCCTCTGAGGTCCTTAACAGAATAACAAAAGCATGCATCTGGTTATGGTGTGTGTCTTCTCCAAAAGTAGTCACAGCTACTCCCTCACGTTACGGAGGAATCTTTAAATTCCGTGTTTAATTCTTACAGATTTTGTATTAAATGCTTTCTTTAAGTTTGTGTATGAAATGATGTCTCAGGATGATTTCAATAGCCCATTAGTGACCAGATGAAAAGCAAATTGTTCATTATAATGGGATTTATTTTCATTGTAATCTTATGTGTGAGCACTAGTAACTGTGAATTCAAGCCACACACTGGACTTTACAAACAGTTGCAACACACAGACTACTCATGGGTTTGACTTCATTGGTTAAAAAGGAGTCCCCATTTGTAGACTAGATCCCACTATCTTCATAGAGCTGTTTTAGCCTTGGAATTGTATTATCTCCCTGCCCCTGGCAAGAGTACTGGGCTGATACAGCTGAAGGGTCCTTGATTCCCTGACCCAATTCCCAGCTTCTGCTCCGTGTGTTCACCCTGGAGAGGCAGTGCAGAGCTTTGCTTCACAGGACAAAATGGGTCCCCTTGCCTTCACTGAGCTCCTGCAGGCTGTTACACAACACTTGCTCCTCCTCCTGCCCTTAGGAAATGCTTTATTCCTACTTAGCGTTGTATATGTTTACATTAGAACATTGCTGTGCTAACATCTTATTCATGAAGTTATGCCCAAGAGTTGTGCTCTTTTCTCATGTGTAAATTCCTTGTAGATTATCCAATTCTATGAATGAGCAAGCAGGGAAACAAACACTGTTGTAAAATGTCAAGAACACTGAAGATATGATATAAATCTTAATAAGTCTTAATTGGTAAAATATTTACTTTGAAGTTTGTTTATGAGATCTTCACTGCTGATCTTAAGTGTTTAACTGTAGCACCTCAGATGTGCTAAGTGTTGTTCAGAGGTGTGGAGGTGAGTAGTGCTCTATCATTCATGGCTCAGGGGAAATCTGGAGCCAGTTTCCTCCGAGCAGATTTAAATCAGAACAGGATTCAGTGAGCTGCATTGAGCACCTTCATAGCTGATGTGGCTGTAGTTTGCATCTCAGAACCACCTGTTGTCCATGTCTGTGTTGTGCCATCAGTCTTCTTGCTTATATCCATTGCCTATATACAGGCTTAGTTAATTCATAGAAGTTAACAGTGTCTTTGCTGTGTTTTCTGACAAACTTCCAGTGTGTTACAGTGGCACAGAAATGGGAGAGAGAATTTTATAGGGAGGCTTCATCCTATTATTTGGGCTGTAGCATTCAGGAATTATTTAGTTAAATTAGTGCCATTACTATGGCCTCACTGTTTTTCTTTGGTCAGCTTTGATCTAATGTTATCTCAGCAGTGAAGCTTTTAACAGCATTTGTTTAATTTGACTTCAAGAGTCAGGTGCTGTGATTTTTCTTTATTGCAGTGCTGCAGAGGTAAGCTTGTTGAAATCTCTTCTCTTGTTGCCCTAAGTTGCAGGCAGCAATAGGATGAAAACAAATTTCTTTAGAGGCTGTTCCTGTGGCTTCTTTAGCTTTAAAAATACCCAAATTAAAAAGTTTGGACTCTTCCAAGGCTCAGTGAGACATGCCTGTGGAGGGTGAGGGGCAGCGCTGGTACAAGGGAACCAGAGAGCAAATGCAGGGTTTGGGGAAAAGTCACTGAGTGCAGCACTTAGGTCCTCTGCCTGGAGGTAACTCAAGCCTAATGTGCTGCTGAGAGTCATCTCATGTAGATGTTAATACCTTCTGCGCTGTCTAAACGACTGCTGTAGTTAATACCTTCCCTCTCTGCTGTCTAGGAGAGGAGGAAGCAGCAGTTATTCCTGCCTATCCATAATACAGCAACGTCTCTTACTTGTGAAGTTAAAGGGAGTTGATGTGATTTGTTCCTCTTGTCCTGCAGGAAAACAGAGACTTGGACAGGGAGGAAAGAAAGGGGAAATCTCTTTCCTGCTATTGAAAATGTTGGCACTGAAAAATACCAGTCTACATAGCAGTTCCAGATATGTTTAGAGTAATTAAAAGCTGGAGTCAGTTGGTATATAAATCCTGCTCTGATAATGTCTATTTCACTTTCAAATCAGAAAGAGTATCTAAATGGGAGTATAATTTGAGAATATGTTCTACCTACTGTGAAACCAAATCATGTAGAAACTGTTATTTGTCTGCCAATTAGAACTATTAAACCTTCTTCATAGTGCTGGTGAAGACAAGGGGGGCAAGTTATGAAAGTTTCTGAAAGTACACTTACAGGTGGTTTAGGAACGCTGCTTGTTCAGAAATGCAAGATTTCAATCTGTCCATACTCTCTATAAAATACCATCTGGGCCTATGCAAACAAGTATTTAAACATCCTAGGTTTGGATACTCTTTAAAAGCTTTGTCCTGGATGCACATACCACTGAATAAGATCTTGAGACAGAGTTAAGAGAAGGGAAGTAGTTTTGCCAAGCTGCAGGTGCCGCTTGCTGAAATGGCAGGATGCTTGGCTTCATTCTTTCTTTTTTTATTCATTAATCTCTCTGTTACATAATATTATAAAGTCTCAGTTGAGGAAGGGGGTTGGAAAAAAAGGCCAGAAATGTCAGGAAATGCAAATAAGTTCTGACTTATGTAAACAGTCCTAATTTTTCAACTTCATCAGAGTACTGAATGGTTCTGTTTCATTATCATTTTCCTGCTGCCTTTACTTGTATCCCTGTCCATATCTAGCTTTGAAAGCAATTGGAGTCTCCCAGACATGCCTGTCAGTGCTCACTGAAAAGCAAAGCCAGAAACTGAACAACAAAAAGTATTAATTAGATTCCTTTTTATTGTGAACATAAACAAAACTTTTAAAGAAAGTCAATATACTGTCAAAAACTTTCATCTACGATGTTCTCCTGGAATAGCTCAGACCTCTGAGGAGCCTCTTGATCATTTGAGCCACCAATTAAACTCAGAAAGTTGATTGATGTGTTTTAAAAACATCATTCTGCTGTAAAAGCAGGGCAGGCAATGTAGTTCATTTTTGCTGCCATCACATTTAAGAGTACTCAACCACTATTTTCTCTGAGAAACGAGAGTGTGAGTCATCAGTTTGGTCTTTTCAGTAATCTGTGTTTTGAATTTGCACATTTCCCCTGTCTCCTAAATGTGTTCAGAAGGCACTGACCAGAATGGTGATAACACAGACACATTATTATTAAAAGGACAGTATCAATCCAGTCATGTGCTGCAAAGATCTGAAAAGAAGGAGAGCATAAAAAAAGGCTTTGGGTTTTTTTAGTAGAAGAATCTCATAATAGAATGATTCTTGTTGTCCACAGTTACTATATTGTAAATGGTTGGTCAAATGTTTTGGGGTAATATTTCAGGTGAAGTAGCCAGACAGTAGTTCTTGACCAATTTCAGAAGACAACTATTTTGACCTGAAAAAGAAAGGGGGAGGAAAAAAAAAAAAGAAACAACATCCCCCCCCCAAAAAAAAACCCAAGCCCCAAAATGGATAAAATGTCTGTATGATATATTTAAATAACATTTCCTTATGGGATGTCTGTTAGATAATAATGAGATGTTCCATTAGGTGACAGTAGATGGGTCCTCTCCCTGAAAATACAATATTTTCAACAATGTGTATTCAAGGAGCTTAATTTTTATAAATGTGCTTTCATTGGTGTGTTCTTAACCTCTCTCAGTTTCTGATCATCTGTCCTAACCAGTCTTTATTTTGTTGCACCCACCCATTCACTTGTATGGGAAAGATAAATGCATCTACAGGGATGAGAACATTGTGTGAAAATATTTTCATCAGTACCTAAGAGAATTAATCCATAGTAAAAATCTGACAAAACAAAAAAAAAGTGCAGCTTCTTGCTATGTTTCCTGAAAAAAGTAAGAAACTAGACCAAAAAAGTAATAATAAAAAAATTCCCCTCTTTATATTCTGTTGAATAGATTTTTTTAATGCTCATTCACCACAGAAAGGGAGGACCTGTGCCTGTGCTCTTTTTCCATAAGATATATGCAGTCTACAAGTGCTTTGTGTCAGGACCTGTTTGTAGAAGTTGCTTCTCTGGGAATGAGTTGGGACTGTTCCTGCAACATGCACCATTACTGACTGCAAACTGTACACCCTCCTGGATCAGATTTCCCAGAGGAGGGGGTGGTTGAACACTGTAGACTTCTCTGTGATGAGGTGTTATTAATGTGCAGTCTGCCTTTTTTGCCCTGATACAGCAGAGGGGGACCCCAACACCTCTTACCAGGTGGGAACCCTCTTCAGTTACAGCATTAACAGGTAGAAGGGAGGAGGAGTACACTAAGTTAGGATTGTGTTAGGGGAGAGGGAAGAGGGGAGAAAGAAATAGGCTCTTTTTCTCCAGGTTTCTATCCCTTCGACTTCTCTTTCATTTTCCTCACTTTCTGCATTACTTTTTTCTCTTTCCTCTTCCTATTGCTTAGTCTCCTTTGATCTCATCTTTCCAGATCTCCCAGTCATTATCTTTCACAACCACTCCACCACATTTGAATTCTCTCTATGATAGCCACTTAAGAGTCCCTCCTCACCTGCTCTTCTATGTGGTGATCTTATCCTCCCTGAATATCCTGCCACAGTCCAGCGATCTGTAATACAGAAAATGAGAGGAAAACGTTTGTGATCTGTAATACAGAAAATGAAGGGGAAAACGTTGGTGTTACCTCCCTTTCTGAACCTTGTAGCTTGTATTGGTTACTATTTGGTTGGCCAGCTTCAAAGCCTGGCTGCTCAGTCTAACTGGCTCTAGCTTTACATGTTAAAAGGACATGTAGGGGATGTTTTCATCAAGGACACAGTACCATTATCCAGTTCTCTCTAACAGAGCTGGATGTGCCTCCCACAGGGGTATTTTTGTCAGCTTGGCACTCAGAGCTCCTTGAGGTTATTGTTCTGCTGTGAGTATGCAAAGCCAAGACAACAACATCATTTTTGTAACGCTGTTAAGGACATCAAAACAGTGACAGTCTTAATTTTGAGACGTGCAGGCAATGCCCATATTGTACATTAGAGACTGAGTCAGAGAGTGGGTGAAAACCTTCATGTGCTAGCAGCCTGACTCACCCTGCACCAGGGCAGGGTGTCTGCAGTGTAATAGAGTTGGCCTGAGCTCAGCCTCCTTGCACATCCTGCCTGCTCTCTCTGCACATGGCATAAGGCAAGCTCCTGTGTCTGCAAAATACCAAGTGGGATAGGAAAAACTATGTCAAGCTGACTTTTGGGCCATATCCTTCAGCATGCCCACAGGCTCACCTCACTGCTATAAATACAGCCTGAATTTGAAGAAGAAAGATTTTTGTACCTGTGTATATACAAGTGTATGCCTGTGTGTATATATTGCTAGAGACACCAAATTTATTTAAGTGAGGGAAAAAAAAAAAAAAAAAACAAACCAAACCCAACCAGGTTGGGTACAACCCAGGTTGGGTTTTGTTGGGTACAAACCCAACAAAAAAACAGGTATTAGGTCATTTACATGAATTAATATTGAGGAATGATCACACCTCAGAAAATTAAGAAAATAGGATCTAGGGAAAGGTAGATCAGAAGCTGGTGTGCTCTGAAGAAGAAACATGATGATGTAGTAGAGGGGGTGTGTGGGGAATTACTAGCCTGGAAAAAAATATTAATGCAGTCTCTGCAAACTAAGCAAAAACCCTTTCAAGGCGAAGTAAAGATGGAAAATACGTAATATTGTATTATTTGTTTCCCTTCCAGTCCTTTACATGATTAATTACATTGATGTTTTTTGTTAGTAAAATATAATAGGCAGAGTATTACTCTCCCCTCCCATAAAGAAAAGTAATTTAAATTTTCTTCCCTCCGAATAAAACTGGAGATGAATCAAGCAGTTCCTCCTTAAAATGTATCCAGAAATCCCTTTGGAGTCCAAAAATCAGAAGGCCCAGCAAAACAAGACTGCTTTGTCCCTGTTGAAGTGTAGAAGGATCTCATTCAGCCAGTATCTGCTGGGCCAATCCTCATTTATACTCTCTCTCTGTTCTGCTTAAGAGAATCTTGAAGATTAAAAGCTTGCTGGGTGATTGACATCTCTTCAAAAGAGGCCAAACCACAAGGATATAGTAATTAAAAAAATGGCTCAGCTTTATTCTTGCACCCAACTTTCCCATTGCGTTGTGCTTTAACAACAAAGAGCCTCACAGACAAGGGTTTTATGCTCCAAGAAACAGTAACTAGACAGCATCTTTGCACTGAGGTCCCTTGTCAGGCAAGCTTAAAGTACTTCAAGCAGCATCCTTTCAGTTAACTAGAACCTCTGCTGATTCCTGAACCCCAGGCTCCACAGAAAGGGGAGTGTAATTCTTTTGTGGCCAGTATCTGTAAAACACAGTGTTGTCAGAACTCTTTGATTCAGGTGCCTTCATGTGTGACCTACTCTAGGTGATCCTGCTGTGGCAGAGGAGGTGAACAAAATGATCTTTCGAGGTCCCTACCAACCCCTGACATTCTGGGATTCTGTTTTGCATGCTGTATCTTTGGTGGTATTCCTGATGTGGCTGAGGTCCTGCTAGTACTGTCTGGTTACTTTTAAGGACAAATATGGCACCAAATATTCATTTTTATCTATATACAGGGCTGAAAAAGGGAATGAAGTATGTGTGTCTGAGCATTAGGCAAGCATAAAAGAAAAGTGGATACAAATGATAAGAGGTTTATTGGCTGAATTAGGACACCCTGCCTTCCATGGCAGTCCCCTTTTTAGCCAAAACAATTCTGTAGGCTGAAGTACTCCCAGCCACCAGGAAACTTCCTCGCTAAGAACTTGGGGGCATTAGTATCATCCAAACGTGATCCTTCATCTCTGTGTATCATTTTGTCTGGAAAGTTTTGTTATTCTGAGTTAGAAAGGAAAGCCACCTGTATAATACAAAAAAATACAAAGACCAGAGATGAGAAAGACAAAGCCAAGAAGGAGGTTACAGCAGGGCAAATGTGACCCATTTGGTTTTGTTCAGTTATCATGGGGGGAAAGATTAAACTACATAATATTAATGAAGGAGTTTCACCCATGTTCAGTCAAAAATACTGAAATCCAGGAAAGTTGTTTGTCATTAAGCTTTAATAGAGATCTAAATTTGGAGCTGCTCATGTTCTTACAGATAAGCAAGCACTTAATTGCTTTGCTGGGTGGGGTTCCAGTGAGTAGCACTCATTTGTTGAATTCTTAGTTGAGAGACTTTTGTAGAGGGCAAGAGTTTAGCATCTGCTGCTTTGCATAAGTAGTTTCCACTCCCTAATCTGTTAAACCTGGTGAGGAGTAGAGTTTTGATTCCTTTTAATGTGCACCCAGTAACATTTGTCTAACTTTTGTTTCTGGGACAAAGAAAGGGTGTATATATGATGCAAGAGCATTTTCCTTAATAAATAAAAAATTTTCTCATTTACCTCAAACCATGTACATGCTACAGGCAAAGAGCTGCTCTGTGTTTAATGTGAATAACAGAGCTGTTATATCAAGTCCATTCCCTGCGTGCTTCCTCTGACATCAGTGACTTCAGTGGATTTATTCCAGGGCTGGATTTGGCTATTGCTGTTCATTGTAGGTAAATCTTCAGGCAGTGCTAATTAAAATAATGTCAACTGATTTTACCATTCCATTATGCTGGACTTTGTAAAGGTTATTTATATCATTCTACATCAGGCCCCAGTGAGAGACTATTTCTAGTGGCAGTTCATCTATTAAAAGGGCTGCAAGAAAATGCAAGCACTGGAAGTGAAAATAAAACTTTGTTTCTCAAGTGAGCAAGTGACAGCCACATGCATATTTTCAAGTTTTAGCATTTTAATGTTTACTGAACAGAAATTGCATTGCCTTCATTATGTTTTAAGCAGTACCATGTTACTGATGGAGTGACTACTCTTGACTGGAAGCCAGACATAAGTGCACCAGTATTATCTGCAAAGACTTCTTCTCAGAGGTGGTGGGTTTTTTTCCTATGCTTTGATTGTCTGCTGCCTTTCAAACAAGTGACACAAAAAGTTTTCTGCTGTGTGTTTACAGTTGAATATAGATGTGGCTGTGCAAGCTGACTGTGGCCCTTGCCTAAGGTTATTAATAGATAACCTTAAATTCACATGTTTGTGCTTGCACTGTAGTTGTTCAAACACATTCTATAAACCATGACAGCAAGCCTTCCTGTTATGAAACCTCTGTTAAGTTAAAACTTGACCATGTTGTTTGAATGGTCAGTTCATTTTATTTTTGTTTTTCTTCAGGCATCAGTTACAGTGGTTGTTCTCTTGGTTATGATGCTCCCTTTTCTAGTAAGGCACTGGAGGTACATCTCAGTAGTTGGCCATAATGCAGCATTGCAAAATGTTCTTCAGAATGGACGGTGTCTTTCAGAGGAACTTCTATAAACATCTGGATCACAGGATGTTAGGGGTTGGAAGGGACCTCTGGAGATCTTCCAGTCCAAACCCCTGCCAGAGCAGGACCATAGAATCTAGCAAAGGTTGCAGAGGAACACATCCAGACGGGTCTTGAAAGTCTCCAGAGAAGGAGATTCCACCACCTCTATGGGGAGCCTGTTCCAGTGCTCTGTGACCTTGACAGTAAAGAAGTTCTTCCTCATGTTGAGGTGGAACCTCCTGTGCTGTGGTTTACATCCATTGCTCCTTGGAGTATCAGAGGCTGTCAGCACGCAGCCTCAGTGGCTGTGTTCAGGTTTTTTTGACCATGGAGACAAAAAAAAAAAATAAGTCAAGACAGCCACATCATCCTTAACTGGTAAATATGGTTTGTTTTTCCAGTCTTATACTACAAATCAGTGCTTCTTGTATTAGCTTTATGTATCGGTATAGCTTCTAAAAGCAAGTAAACCATGTTGAGTAAGATCAATGCTCTGTTGGTTTGCGAGTGCTAGAACTTCTCAGCTTTTAGATGGAGGTTGTTTTGTGCATAGAAAAAAATGGGCTCACATAAAATCTGCTTTTATCTGCTTTAATCCTGATTTTATATTTGTCATCTTACTCCTGAAGTCAGAATCGTTTTTTGAGTCATCTTCAGGATAGCTTTCAGCTGTTGTGGATGCCTACAAAACCCCGCAGTAGGCACCCTTTCTTTCCCTCAGCCACGTCTCTGACAAGGGCACATGGGGATTTTCCCTTCAGAAACATACCACAGTGCTGTTGAGAGATTTCCTATGCAGAAAGCATGCCTCCATAACCTTAGGAAACTTGATGATCCAGTGCATCTGCCAACAGAAACTTCTCTGGTAAAGACAGAACTCGTGTTGGACTTTTCAGATTATTTTCTGTCTCCAAACTCAGCAACAGTTTCATGCTTGAGACAGCAATATCCTATTCTAGTTTATTCAAGTGGTTACAGAGAATATTGTTGTCGTGGACATCTTTCTCAGGTACTTGGAACTGCATTCTTTCAGTGTGCACTCATGATGTAGATTTCAGTAAACACCTAAGCATCCAGTGGCCCACTCAAGGACTTGCAGTGGCACAAATTTCTTTGGCTTGCTTTTTGAGAGTGACAATGATTTTGTTAAGTTTCCAGCCTGTAGTGCAGAGGCACTCCTGTCTGCTCAGCTAATGAAGTGAGAACAACTCCCTCCTAAATGCATTAGCTCTTTGCTGAGTAGCAAGCTATCAAGAGACAGTCTATGGCTTGGGCATCTTTAACCACGACAGTCATTTATATTTAGAAGCTTCAAATTAAACGGCATGAAGGAAATGAAATAAAATTAAAATACACAAACTCATGAAAAGCAGCTAGTGGATGTGTTGATGTTAGTGAAGAGCCTCGGTACAGGGACATACAGACTAAATAGAAACCTTACCAGCATCCCCTGAAAGAAACCACAGCCTGACAGTTCAGCCTGTCATTTTGTAGCAGGTTCTCAGAAAAGTGTTTTCTTTGCAGATCAGAAGACAGAAACACATTATGCATGCTTAAAATCAATGCAAGGAAACAGAGCCCTGCAAAACATATTTAATATAGGTTTGATTTCCTGTGGAATGCTTTCCAGATGTTCTCTCAAACAGGCCTCTAAAAAATTATGTGATGTAATTTTTTTTTTTTTTTGCAAACAGAAAGAGAAAATTCTGTTTTGTGTCACTGCAGCTGAGCATCACTGTTCTAATTCTTTATTGTATTACCTTGTACTCAGGATTTGCTCCATACTTTTCAACATTTGTTTTACTTGCTCAAAAGGTCAGTAGTATAAAAATATTTGTAATACTCAATTGCAAACATATCACACTTGTTTAGAATCACATTTGGGCTCAGTAGTTTTCCTTAAACCTAAAGGAGACCTCATGTGTTAAGTTAAAATAACTCTGATGCACAGTCTTGGGTCACTCACTTTGAGGACTTAACATTGATCAACTATGGGTCCAGTGTTTTGTTAAATTCTTCTTTTGATTATCTGTGGCAGACACTGTGTGAAAAGAGTTCTCCAGCAGATTGTGTGACAAGAGCAAAGGGAAAGGATAAGGTTAAGAGAACATGCTATATAATTTTATTTGTCTTTGCATGAAATCCAGTAATAGAACATGGGTGTGGGATCTTTAGAGTGCTTGTTACTTGGAACAATGAAATTTGTTAGTGGAAAAAACAGAATGTTTGTACTGGTAATTTTAATATCTAGGTATGGCTAGATGGAAATATTTTTCACTTTCCATGACTCCATTATCTGAGATCCTAGGTGTCTAGAAGGCTCTTGGTAAACAAAAAGCCTGGATACTGATAGATATGGTGGGGAACAGAATACAGACAGCCAGCTAGCCAGTTTGAGTCAAGTGTGGGTGCTCAGCTAAGAGGAAGCAGCTTTGGTGGACTGTCATGTCTGTGTCTGATGCTAGGAGCAAGCATTAGTGATGCTAAAAGGCATCTGAATGAGTCTTGTGTGGTCTCTGCTGATATATGCAGTTATTCCACAACCTAAATAAGCTGCCTGTAGGTATATGAGAATTGTTTGTGTTTTGCTTCCAGATGAACAACATCATTTTTAGAGAACAATCCAACCCAGAATCAAATATTTGCAAGGGCTTAAGTTACCAGTCATTTAAAATAACAAACCAGAAGCAAAATTAGATAGAAAACCAGCTTCTTTTCAGTTAATAGCTGGTGTTTGGTGTCCACAATCTGGTAATGGTTTCTGCCAGTATTAAAAAAGATTTGGGTCTGCTCGTGTGAGAGAAATTGCTTTCAGTATTCAGGTCTTGGGAGCCAAATAGTCTGCCATCAGATCTTTATATTTTTACCCTTCCCTCTCACTTCCCAAAACATACAAATGCTGAGCGTTGTGTGAGAGTGCAGCATGGGCTGGAGTCTGTCTGGGATCCATAGGGACCTCCCTGTGACAAACAAGGCAGGACCATGCAGGCAAGGCTCACCCCACCACCCCAGTCAGGGAGTGGAGCAGCCAGGGACAGCCCCAGGCATAAGGCATGTTCCCTAGGGATGGGCTGGGACACTGACATGTGAATGAACCTGGCTGAGTGCAGCCCATGACTGAGTAGGGGAAGGCTGAAGTCTGAGGTACTACAGCATCTCTGAGATAGGGGCTGAGGCCTGGGGGCCTGCAATGGGGTTCTGGGCTAGGTAGGGACTCGGTAGGGAAAGCTCCAGGGGTGGCCAGGCTCATTAGTGCCCTAGGGCCCAGACATTGCTGTTTTTAGAGGAGGGCAGCAGCCATAGGAAAAATAATTGTTTTGCTGAAAAAAATAATATGGTGTTGCTCTTTAATCAAAATACGTAAAAATGACCATTTAAAAGAACTACCAAAATTGATAGTTGCTTATAGGTGCTCAGTAGTGTGTGTTCATAACTAAAGAGATGTGAGATCTCTTGGTATTGCACAGCTTTAGTGTCTTTTAATGGAAAGGGAAAAAAAAAAGGGTCAGCTATATCACTGAGTGCTGGGAGGGTTCTCTCTCTTGTGATTGAGCTGCTCTGAGGCTTTTTTTCAGCTCACTGGTTGATAGAGTTTCTTATGTAGCCTTTGCCTCATGTTCTTGCTGCCCACTCTCTGTGTGTTTATGAAACAAAGAGAAATGAGAAGCTCCTCCAACAAGGCCATTAGTTTGGCCACGTACCAATCCCTTTTGCCACTTATGCATCCCAGTAGAAATAGCAGCACCCAAGCTACACAGGAGCTGTTTGTGGCTACAGAGGAGGGTACTGCATTTGACCCTCACAAAAGAATAAGAATTTTGGCTTTTTTTTCCCCTTCCCCCCCTGTACAATGGTGTCATTTATCACTCTGATACACATTCATTGCCTTAGTCTGCATTTTTTCTGTGTCAGATTTATATTCATTTCTGTTCTGAATATTGATGCAGCACTTTCCTTACATGACTATGCTGTGTCTGCCAAATGGTGTCTAGACACTGGAGCAGCTTTGACTAATTACTGTAGTCACCCCAGTCATTCAGCTTTGGCATTTATGTACTCTTTGTGTTACTGCCTATCAAAACATAAATAGGTACCTTAACCCTAGCAACAATGTAAAGAGAGGTGGCAGTGAGCATTGTGCACTTGCAGCCCAGAAAGCCAACCAGATCCTGGGCTGCATCAAGAGAAGTGTGGCCAGCAGGTCAAGGGAGGTGATTCTCCCTCTCTACTCAGCTCTGCTGAGACCCCACCTGGAGTACTGCATCCAGTTCTGGAGCCCCTATTACAAGAGGGATATGGACATCCTGGAAGGTGTCTAGAGGAGGGCCACCAGGATGATCAGAGGGCTGGAGCACCTCTCCTGTGAGGAGAGACTGAAAGAGTTGGGGCTGTTCAGTCTGGAAAAGAGAAGGCTCTGAGGTGACCTTCTTGTGGCTTTCCAGTATCTGAAGGGGGCTACAAGAAAGCTGGGGAGGGACTTTTTAGGCTATCAGGTAGTGATAGGACTGGGGGGAATGGAATAAAACTGGGAGTGGGGAGATTCAGGCTGGATGTGAGGAAGAAGTTCTTCCCCATGAGAGTGGTGAGAGCCTGGAATGGGTTGTCCAGGGAGGTGGTTGAGGCTCCATCCCTGGAGGTGTTTGCAGCCAGGCTGGATGAGGCTCTGGCCAGCCTGATGTAGTGTGAGGTGTCCCTGGCCATGGCAGGGAGGTTGGAACTGGCTGATCCTTGTGGTCCCTTCCAACCCTGACTGATTCTATGATTCTATGTCTAAACTCCATCTAACATCACCCAGGTGAGCACGGAGGACAGCAACTGTTGCTCCTGGCATCCACTGTGTGATGGTTTGAAATTGTCTTTTTAATTTTTCTTTGCAAAGTTCAAGCAGAGAAAGTGAGGGAATGTAAATAAGTCACTATTGGCTGTAAGAAAGCAAAATAATGATTGTTCTAAACACTTCCATTGGATAGATAGAAATGTTTAAGAACCACTATTCAAAACAAAGTTGGGGCAGTCAGAGTCAGAGTTTGGGCAGTTCTCAGCTTGCTGGGCTTCTGTCTGGTTGCTACTGCTTCTTTTCTGGCTGAAGGTAACACACTGACCTTGACAAGCTAAGTCTAACAGCCTTTCTGCTTCTTAACTCTCTGCTTTCTGCCAGGGGAATGTGGGGGGAGGAGGCCCCCAGGAGAGGCCCCTTGGGGAAAGTCCCTTTGGGGGAAGGGAGCTTGGTTGTGCTTTTCTGTTGATTGCATATATTTGTAAATGTTGTGAATAGTGTACATTTGTACATATTCATTGCATTTCATCATAGATTGTAGATTTGCTTGTAAATATAGCTTTCATTTGCTTCCAGACTGAGCTAGCCTGGTTATTGTCAGTGGGGGTGGGGGGAGTTCAGCTCTCACACTGTTACAATACACACTGACAGGGCACTTAGTTGTAACCACTCACTTGGGCATCACAGCCTGTGTTAGTGCAGTCAGTGGGAGATCTGGATTCAGGCAAAGTTAAAAGAGAAGATCTCTCTCTCAAGGCTTAATCACTATGTACCAGTAACTGAAAATGTGTACAGCTTGAGACAAAAGAAAAAAAAACACAACACACAAAAGGCAAGAGAAATCAACATCTGCTAGCCTTTTTTCTTCCCCTTTGGGAGCAGAGAGGGGTTAATAGAGAGCATCTGTCATTTGTCCACCCCAGCCCTAACCCTTGCTACCCAGCAACAGGGGCACTTCTTGAGGAGGATTCGTACGTCTGGTTCTTAGACTTGCCTTCCAACAGGCCATGATTTATACCACATCCAAACTGAAAATGCAGTTTCAGACACTTTCTGCAAATTCATCGTTTGCATCATCCTTTCAAAGACTTGCACCCGTCCTGAAGTGCAGAGTCGACCAACTTTAAAGAGGGAGAGCTGATAAATATCAAAGATAACTTCAGAGCATCAAAACCTTGCAAATCAAAACCAGGGCAAACCTCATCAGTGCTGTCTGTGCAACAGACTGTGCTAACATAAAATCAAATTGCCTCAAAAACTATATGCAGATTAAACACAATACTACTATTAACAGTGCTTATTTGGAAGCAGAAGTTGAAAGTTCTGATTTCTCGTGCTGAGTATTTGAAAAACCATTCTGAAAAGGAAAACAAATTAGCTTTGTTTCCTTTGTACATTTAACTGTTACAAATGATTTTCCTGGTGCTAACACAAAGCATTAGAGAAGAGCAGGTTTGGCTATTTTTTTTTCTCTCCTTCTTCTCAGAAATCCCGTTTGTTATTTGAGCAGATTTTCTTTGAATTTGCCAATAGGATTATTCTTATTTTTTTTTCCAGTTAGTGGTATACAAAATATTTAAAGTAAGCTTCCCAGAAGATCTGTGGTTTACTTTGAGGAGATTTTCTAGGGCTAATATAGGACTCATTTAATTTGTGGGGGAAGCGGGTCGCCCTACAAAGAGAAGAATTTAGTTTTGTTTTCTTTCTACAAAGATTTCTGAGTGGTTCATTTTCATTTATTTATTTATGCAAGGGGAAGGAAAATAAAAAAAAAAACATTAATGCTGCTGTGCACAAAGCAGGATTTGTGATTCTTCAGTGGAAAAAGGAATTAGTAGTTCCTTTCAAATGTTTTGCTGCTACAGATTATGTACAATATAAAGCTGCCTGTCTCACTATGCAACCATCTAGCAAATGGATGCATAGATGTACATTGCAGGCATAAAGTTGTGCACACTTGAAGACACACACGTTGTAAACTCTGTTTGTACTCCAGATTGTCCAACTGCTCAGTCATAGCTTAGAGTCTTCCCCACAAATTACTACCTACAAGATGTTCCCTGCTGAGGGACGACTAGGTGAACACTGTATGCATAGCTTTAACAGGACTACTGTCCTCTGACTGCTTTTTTTCAGCATCCCTAAAAAGATTTTCTCTTTCCCCCAGAAAGTTCTTAGTATCATGTACAATGCTTTAAGGATAAATGATTCTGTAGTTCCCAATTAGGCTAATTTGTCTCTCAAGATAAATAGCAGTACCACTGTTTTGCTCTTGCTGATGACCACTTTCATCACTGCCAGTCTACTGGAAATGTGTTGGGCTAGATCTTCAGTGACTGTTAATCAGCAGATTTGTGCTGAAAATAATGGAGTTATTTTGTGGCAGATGGAAGTCCATCTCTGTTTTTATTTGCTGACCTTAACTTTATCTCCAGTGGAAATGAATCCACATAAATATCAGGTGTAGTTAACAGCTTAGGAGAGAGTGAGAACTTTGATAGTATGAAGTTTGGATGACTCACTAGGGAGGAAGTGCATGATGATGTCCAGTAATGTTTGAACCAGAGCTATCTGAACTATATTTGGTTTATGAAAACTTAAATGTGCAATGTTGTCAGATCATTACCTTTTATGACCACAAATATTCTTCAGAAATTAACATAGAAATCAAGCTGTAAGCAAAAGGGATCAGCAAAGCAATTTTTAGCCTTCTTTAGGGTTTACAAATAAATACATTCCTTAAGCAGACTGGGTAGTAAATGACTGATGTTATTCCATAGTTACCAGTCCCTACAAACATTTAGAGAAGAGGAGTGTCTTAAATGACCTCTGGACCAATGCACCTAATCATCTAAGGGAGAAGTGGACCTTTAAAAATGATGAAATGATTGCAAGAAATGTTTTCAGGATTATGGAGGTGTTGACCGCATAACTGCATCTCCAAAAAGATTTATTTGTGGCCACATAAATACTGAAATTTACATCTGAGGACCTACTTTGTTTTCCAAACACAACAATACCACACATAGAGCAGGCTTGATCTTTCTACCATGGAAAAGGTTTTTTTGTACTAAAGAGATATAGTAGGGTCCCTTCTGTTCTAAAAGAGATTTCATCCAGGTGTTAGCAGAATTTGTAAAAACCTTAGAAACTGTCAACTGCCTTTGTTCCTAATTGCTCAGAAAGCTGGATCCAAGCCACTATCTTAATTATTGATTGGGAGAGGAATTACTGCAGTGACAGAGGGTTTCCTTGCCCAGATTTTCTTGACAGTGCTGCTATTTATCTCTTCCCATAACTTGGGATCTATTTCCTCTCAGCCAGTCCCCTGGTAGGTGCAGTATATATTCATCAGCAAAGCAGAGATTTTATGGGAATTTAGAAATTTACATGTCAGGCATCTTGGAGGATTGGTAGAAAGCTTTACTTTTTAATAAAAGGCATTAAAGGCAGCTAGCTACAGATGTCCATCTCAAGGTTAAATGGTTATATAAGGGAAAGGAGGGGGTGAAGATCTTACGGCTGATGGTGATTTGAAGGCAACTGTGGGTTTGTTGGTGTCAGTATGTTTAGTGAGTGAAGGAACTAAAAAGAGGTCATGAGAATAGTTCAGATAAATTCAGGTACAGTTTGCATGGAGTCTATTTATAGGATCCTTTTCCAAACTAAGCCTAGGAAGCTTTTGAAATTTGCCCATCACTGCTTTCAGGCCAATTATTGATATGCATCCAATCCCATTCTGAGATAGGTAAAACAATAAAGCAAACAAAGATAATTAGTCTCTGGAGCATGTAAGCAAATAAAGTAAATCACTTGCAAATCACTTGTTTCTGCTATTTTTGTGTTTTCCTTGCAAAACTGAAAAAAAAAAATAGGCAGTTATATTGCAAATCTACACAATGCTAGAGCACACTAAAAAATGCATGGATTATATTATTTTCCTTTGGAGAGGCTTTGCAAAGATTAAGCACCTGATGCTGAAACATCACTGAGTTGTTATATGCAAAAAAAAAAAAAAAACACCATGACTTTTTCACAGGAAGAATATTGAAGTAGGGAGGTTAATTAGTTTTTGTTCATGGAGATAAAGGTCTAAGTGACAATTTGTAAATAAAATCCCTGCTCCAAGTTTACAAGTCTAAGTGGATGCACCAGTTGAGCTGGGGAGAGCAGGCCAAGATGGGCAGGAGAATGACTGTAGGATGTGGGACCTTGACCCACCTCAGTAATGCCTCTCAAATTCTGCAGACCTTAATGGGAGTTTTATGTGGCCTTTAAAATGCAAATAAGCAGAAGAGCTGCTGGCTGCTAGTCTCTTTTTTTTGGATGAGTTTTCCAACATAGTATTAATCTGTTAATGGCAGTACAGTTTCCCTCCTAGTTTTAAAGCACTTTCTAGAAGTAAGCAATGCTCTCCCCTTCTTGGACATGGGGTAAGTGAAGATAATCTGGCCATTCAGCAGCAAACCTTGGTGCAGAGCACACATTCCCTCAGTATTAGGGGTGGGTGTCAAGTGGAGGGGGCCAGGCTCTTTTGGGTGGTTCACAGTGATAAGACAAGGAACAATGGGTTCAAACTTGAACATAGAAGATGTCAGCTCAACATGAGGAGAAACTTCTTTCCAGTGAGGGTGACAGAGCACTGGAACAGGCTCCCCAGGGGGTTGTGGAGTCTCCTTCTCTGGAGAATATCCCAGCCCACCTGGATACATTCCTGTGTGGACTATCCTAAGTGATCCTGCTCTGGCAGGGGGGGTTGGACCTGATGATCTCTTGAGGTCCCTTCCAACCTCTGATATACTGTGACACTGTGATTACAGACTTTGGATAAATGCACATCTTGGAAGAACAGATTCTTAGTACTGTGGCTGCAGGGGGTGTGGAGACCGTGCGGTCTGGATCTGCCTGCTACTGCAGTTCAGCCAGCTACGTCTGAAGGCCAGTCCAGAGCAGGAATATAAACCCATACCCTGGAAACTCAAGGCAGTACCAGAGCAGGCCCTGTCTCAAGTCACATAGTAAGAGGACTGTGGGAGCACAAACATACAGTTTTGTATAATCAGTAAAACAGAGGAAACTCTGTTCTGAATCTGTAGAATAACAGATTCCAGTTAGAGATCCAGGCATAATGACTGCTCATATGATAAAATAGCTCTTTGTCTTTTTTTTTTTTTCTCTTTTATTTTTTTGGCATGAAAATGCAGAGCATTTCTTTTAGTAAAGGGCAGGCATCTCCCTGTTGTTCTGTCCCTTTTCACTGTTTTCTTACACTTTTTTGTTCTGACTTCAAAAACTGATTTTGGAAAGCAAGGCCTCTTAGAAAGAGACTCTCGTAGCTGAAACGTGTCCAATATGCATTTAAGTTGAGGAATATTAAGCCTTGTCCAAAACTAAAAAGTGTAAAAGGTAAGAGTGCCTGCAGGCTTGGTTGTTAAAGATATACATTTTTCTTCATCTTGCAGATCTCGCCTCGCAGATTTCTTCACAAACTGCCAGCCTGAGTCACGGTCTGTTAGTAGCTGTCTGAAGGAAAACTATGCTGACTGCCTCCTCGCTTACTCGGGGCTTATTGGTAAGATGGCAGGGAAGGGTGGGGGCTTGCTTGAGCTAGGGAAAGCACCCAAACTATATTTTAAAGGCTCTCATGAAATAAAAGCTATGGAATATTATACTTTGCAATACGATGGTAAGAAAAATTCTCCCCCCTAAGTGTATTTGCCCTGTTGTACGTTACAGGGTGTCCTGGGGTAAATTTGTACATTGCAAGGAAATCAAGGATTGAAGATAAGGAGAGAAAGGTGTTTGAATTTGAAATAAATTTGAGCTTTGAAAGTAAAACTTATTAAGGTGGTGGAATTCAGACAGAACCATGAAGGAGGAATTAGAAGAGAACAAGTGAAACTGCAGCCTGGTTGGTTTTGCAGCTGTCATCACAAGACTGGGTAAATGCCTCTTCAGGGAAGTTTGCAGGACATTTGAGGAATGACACCATAGACCCAGCCTTGTTTCACTTCCAGCTGCTATTCCTTCCATGATGTTGTTCTGTTCTCTAGTAAGTGCTTTCTGAGATGCCTGTTAGTGAAAGTGAACTGAGATAAAAATTATCTTCTGAAACCCTCTTCCCTCTCCAGCATCATTTTGTTTGCTGTCGTGCTCCTGACTGTCAACAGGGTACCTTTAATGCAAGCCAGATTCCATATACAACGTGCAATATTTGATTCCTGAGAGAGAGAGACCGTCTCAGAAAGGTGGACTGGTAGAAATACTGTGCTTGGGCAATAAAGAATAAGTGAATGTCAAAACTCTGAAACAAACAAATTTTAAAGGCCACCAGATAAGATGTTTTTAGGCTTAGAGCCTGCACCTGCTGCGATGCAATAATATCCCCTTCTGCTGGGTGTGAAGGTCCCAGCTGAGGCCCTAAAGCAAATCCTGCTGTTAAATAAACGTCTCAGGAGATAATATCCAAAATAAAATATTTCTAAATATTGTTGGGTTTGCTGAAAAATATATGAAAGCTATATTCCCTGGCATATTGTTATTATTTTTACTACTATAGCAGCTAACAAGTGAGTTAAGTTCATGTGGCAATTGGTAAAATAAGATGTGATGGTTGCAAAGGATATTCTTCTACAACTTAAGAGATGAAGACAGTATGCAAAGGGTATAACATATGAACAGTTGTGACAGAACATCGTTGGACTCGAAAAGAAAAGAATTGAATGGCCTTGAAATCTGATCTAGTCAATGAGATTAAGAAGTCCTGGCTGCTGGCAAAGAGTAGCTGTTACCAATAGATACTTCTGGGTAAGAGCTGCCAAGAAGTTGTTGCTGCAACTAGTGAATTTTGCTGGCAGTTTTGTTGGATCCATTTTTCAATTTAACCCCAAGCACGACCCAGTTTTTTACTCAGGTATTTTTGTGTCACTGTGGATGGATATGCTGCAAAACATTGTCACACATCAGAAATGTGGAATGGATCCCTAAGGAGCTGAAATCAAAAGGAGATGAAAATTTCAAAGCAAAAAAGAAATATTTTTCTTCCTTCCTGCTGGCCCCTAAACCCATGCCAAATGATTGGAACTGACTAGTGTGACAAGGTTTACTTCTTGGTAGTAATTCTGATAAGCCAAGAAAATGACCAAAACAAAACTTCAATTTGCTGAAGCTGTAAATTCCTGCTTCTGATATCAAGCTGATAAAAAAGTGGAGTAAATTATGTGAAGACCATTAAATCTATAAGATGCTGAGATAGAAATCAGAGGTACAGTTTTTCAAATGTCTGTTTGATAGATATATAAAACACAGGAAAAAGGGAGAGACTGTGGGTAAGAAGCTGTTACAGATTCATGAATTCATCAGAGCTTCAGGATCTCCAGGTGTTTTAATTAAGATAAAATATTGTCCATTAAAATAAAATATTTCATTTAGCCATTTCATTAAATGTAGCAAAAATTTCACCTCCATAGAGTTTGTTCAGGAAAATTGACGATTCTCTGTGGAAGGTGCAGTGGATGTGATTCTGCTGTCACATGGTGATGTAAATGAGACTTCCCTGCACTTACTGCAATCCCACCTGAAACAAATTATTTCAGTGGGAGCAGAGTCAGGCACAGTTCTTGTATGAGATGCCTTTGTCACTTAAATGGAGAACAGTCTATCTAGGGTCCTTTAAAGTTTTTGTCATATATATAGTATTTTAAAGATATACATGTTTTACAGGAATTCTGAAGTTTTTAATTCATTGCTTAGGACCCTTGCTGTAGTAATAGGGATAAATTAATATATTTTAAAAACAGAAAAGCTGTAACAATTATCCAATGTAGACTAAAACTGGAGTTAGCCGTGCTTGAGATTCAGTGTTTTGGTTACAGCCTATTTAAGCCATCTGGACTTGCCTGTGCTCCCACTATCAGTTAGGTATTGTTGTAACTGCTGATTTTAAGATCTGCTTGAACATTCACTTTCTCACACATTTTCCCTTGTCTACAGTGAAATCCATCCCTGAGATTCCCAGGGGAGATTGTGTGAATATGGTGGAGCTGCTTTGGGACAAAAGCACTTCAGTCACATAGTCCTCTTCCTGAACTACCTTCCTCTCATTCTTAATTCACCCTAATTTGAGCAACCTCTTGGCTGCATTCAGGTCAATTCTGCTTTTGTCTAATGTAGGGAGACTTTACTGCCTACTATTGAGATCATCACAGGACTATTTGATACATAGAGCACAGAAAGCCAGGCATGTCCTATTTTACTGCCAAGCACCATGGTTTCTCTGATCTGTTACTGTCCTTCAGCAGTATTTCCAAGATGCCAGATAGTGGGGGTGGGGAAGGGAAGGTACACACATTGCAGGACAAAAAAGAAAATCCACCCCAGGAAACCAAGCATATAATCCGCTTGGGTTCACATCTGCCCCCAGGTTTAAATGACAGACTGATTTTCTACTAGCTGCTCTTTCAGCCACTCTGTTTTTGCTGGATGTACAGTTTGTGTGCTGTGTATACACATTCCTTGTCCTGTCTTTCTGTGTTCATCAACCTTAATAGCACCTTAGTATCTGTTACGCTTTTAGCACGTCTTGACCCGTTTTAATTACCTTATTAACACTTTCAGATATGATAAGGAAGTCTTAACCTCAGTGACCTTTTTAATTTCCCCAATACCTTTCTTGGTTTTTTGTTTGTTTGTTTTTTTTTTTTATTTTAACCCTTCACTAAGTGTTTGCTACTTAGCCTTTTTGCCTTTTTTTTCTTTTTGTGTTTTGAAGCCTGCTGTTTTCAGTCTTGATTTTCAGCTTCTCTACCCTCTTTTCAGGTAGCATCACATGGTTGAAATAGTGGTACTGAGCCATCAAGTAGATAATGGACAGATATTTTAATTTGTTTTATATTAATTTCGTGTTATTCATCTTCTTACTCATCTACTGTCAAGTTTTCATTAATGGTGCAAATTATATTTGCCTGTTTTACTCAATTCTCTACCTGCAGTTAATACGTTTTGAACTTTGCTATTTACTGATGTGCTAATCTCCTGTAGAATTTGAGCAATTCTTACTGCAACTATCTGTTAAAAATTGGAAGTAGATAAAGATATGGGATTGAACTCTAATTTAAGAACATCTCAAAATGAGATAAAAGATGGATTTTGTGAGTTTGGCAGTGGGACTGCATTCATTTTCACATACATTTACTGCCTTTCTCAGGCTAGGCCTTAATGTCTGTTGTTCCTTGTCTACCACATCATGTATGAAGCAGTTTGCATGTTGATTTGTGCAGTTCCCAGTGCTCCCTGAAGACTGAAAGGCTATTTGACATCATTCTGTGATTTATGTTATTTCTTATGTTCCTTTTTTTTTTTCTTTTTTTAGTTTGATGTTTGATAGCCCTTTCCTGTGTGTTATTGCAGACTCCTGGACCCTGGACCTATGGACCAAATTTTCTCTGCTAGTGTATGCTTTGGGTCACTGATATTTGTCCTTCATCTATTCCATCTTCTTAATGACTACTTTGATGTCAGTTTTGAGGAGATGTGATCACATTTCCTCATGATTTATAGCCTGCCCTAGAGTTGTAGATTACCAAGTCAGGACCATATTTCCTGGAACAGCTTTCATCAGTGAAGTCTGGAATACCTGCTTCTTTTCATTTAATTTTTCCTGTTTGGTCAGACAAAAGAAAATAAAGCCTCAAACTTCTCAATCCCTAGGGAAGTTTGAAATCTCTGCCTTGTTGGAACAAGTGCTGGTCATGTAACAGTTGTCTAATCCAGATGAGTGATGAACAGTTGCTTGTGTATCTTTTAGGACACAATGCATTCGTTGGTTTCACTTCATTCATGGTAGCCTTGAGTTGACATAAAAATGTGAGAGTCTTTACCTAAGAACTTGTAATAGCCTTGCAACGAACCTTTTGGTTCCCAGTTGTTGACAATGTTTAAGAAACAGTTACTGTACTGAAAAAAGTGGTGACACAGCAATAGTAATAGTAATTTATTACCTGCAAAGAATCTACTCTACTGTTTTATGAATGCTGGTTGTGTTTTTGCTTTATTCGTTGCCATAACCCACTCTGTTGTCAGGTCCCTAATGAGCACCATGGGGCTAACACTCCTTCAAGATGTATTAGGGCTCCTTTCAGCATGACTAGCATGCTCCTTGCTCAAGCGTTCTCCTTGCTCCTGTGTCTCAGAAATGTTTTTTTTTCAGGCTGGCTGCAGACTCAAGGAGGAAGCTCAGATCTGGATGTCTAGCTTCAGCTATTTATTTGCAGCTAGAACAAAAATGGGGAAAAACACAAGTGAGGAAGAATAAATGGATTTTGAGAGTTCAACTTTAAGGACACAAATCCACTTATGTTTGATTTGGCAGCAAAGCCCTTTCAAGAGGTTCCAACCTTTTCCCGGTTCATACCTCCCCTGTGCTGCACTTTTCCACCTGTCAGTTCTGCTGATGCAGCTCTCTGTGGGAATGCAATATAAACCTTTTTAGGGGAAGTGAATGGATCTTCACTGTGTGAGTCATTTTACATTCCCTAAAGGAATTTCATTCAAACAACCAAGGGTCTGAAGTGTACAGCACAGGGCTGGGTGTGAAAGGGCAAAGGGAGCCAGGAACTGTTAGGTCTGGAAGTTAGGGCACTGTCATGGCTCTGAATTGTGAGTCCAGCTCTGTGTACAGGACTTGCCAAGTGCTGTTTGCTATCCTCTTAGTATGGAGAGAATATTTCATTATAACAGTTGCTCACAAGACTGTATTTCACTCTTTGTTAACAGGTACAGTGATGACACCAAACTACATAGACTCAAACAGTCTCAGTGTTGCCCCATGGTGTGACTGCAGCAACAGTGGCAATGACATTGATGAATGCCTGAAATTTTTGAATTTCTTCCAGGACAACACATGCCTTAGTGAGTACAAAATTCCATGTCTTAAATGTGTTTTAGCATGTTTTCTGGAGTTTCTTTACTGTTTAAATACGCTATGATACAGCAAGGCCATCACTTTGCACTTAGTAAGGATATTTCTGCTGTAGGTATAAGAATTAAATGAGCAAAGTATGCCTGGTACTGTGGTTTATGGTCAAGACTGTGTCTTAGTTTAGAGCAAGATACATTGCTCTTTTACCTCTTCCAAAAGGGGCAAAAGAATATCACTCAGACAAAGGATTGGATAGGACTGGAAAGTTTAAATTGAAATGCTACTCAACTACACACAACAGTACAAAGCATATAAAATACACAAAAATCCATAGCCTGGATTTACATAGGACCCCATTAAGCCAAAGCTTCACACAAACCTCCCTTTAAACCAGGCCAACAAACCCAAGCCTTCATGCCCTCCCCCTACCAAGCCACACCATTGTGACACAGAAAAAAATTAACTTGGCAGCTCCAGGCCCCAATTAGGCAGCTCCATGCCTAATTGGCAGCATTGCCAAGGCTGAAACCAGGCCTCCCCTGCAAGAGATAACAGTCTGTGCATTCTCCCTGGGAGAAGGGAAGGAGGGAAAAGGGAAGAACAAGTAGAAGTGCTTGGGTTTGTAGGGATGCAGGACTTATGGGAATGAAATACAAAAGTTACACTTTTCCAGTCCACCTCCTGGACCTCTCTAGCCTTTGGAGGTCTGTAACTTTGTGGTTCTTAAGGCATCTAGCCTCTAAACTACTCCAGATTGCAAACATGAGAAGTTTTTGGAAAAAATTCAAATTACACAGTTGTATCCTATAGAAATATGTTTACATCCCAGTTCATATTTGGACCCTGACAGTCAGACAGCATCTCTATCTAAAAATTACAACACCTGAGGGACTTCATATAATTGAAGAAATTCATATGAAACAACCCCCCCTCCCCCAAAAAACACCTTGTAGTTATTGTATGAAGGATTTGCTCTAGGTAAGTACAAATTGCATTGTGCTTGCAATTTATAGCCAAGCTTCAGGCTTTTTAGACTACTTGATCTCAGATGCCTGCTTTTAACAGAAGTCTGGATCGTATCTTTTGTCAGGATTTCGTTAAATTATTGATTGTAGTTTTCTTCAGTCAAACTCACTCCCAAATAAAAGACTGTTATAAATTTCAGAATGGTTCAGTGGAGTCGATTTTGGCAGGTTCTCTTTTCAAATTTCCTGTCTGCCTGGAGCAGCATAATTGGGTGATATGGAGTGTGCATCAGAGTTTTAATTTCAGATAAATGAGGAGACCAAAGGAGCTTGGCTTCCTAGCCTAGCAGAACAGAAGTTGAAAGGATACATGACTGTCCTTTGAAATGGCATTAGAGGAGCAAGCCCAGTGAGGGAAAAGGGTTACAACATCACAGAATTAACCAGGTTGGAAAAGACCTTCAAGATCATCAAGTCCAACCTATCACCCAACACCATCTAATCAACTAAACCATGGCACTAAGTGCCTCATCCAGGCTTATTTTAAACACCCCAGGGACGGTGACTCCACCACCTCCCTGGGCAGTCCATCCCAATGGCAAATCTCTCTCTCTGTGAAGAGCTTCCTCCTAATATCCAACCTATACCTCCCCTGGCACAGCTTGAGACTGTGTCCTCTTGTTCTGCTGCTGGTTGCCTGGGAGAAGAGACCAACGCCCACCTGGCTACAACCTCCCTTCAGGCAGTTGTAGATAGCAATAAGGTCTCCCCTGAGCCTCCTCTTCTCTAGAGGACAATGTTGTCATGAGATCAAAAAGATAATAGCCATATATGTTTAGGTTCAAAATTGGAAAATATGGTTTCCAGCAGGAGTTTTTGAGGGTAAAAAAAAAATTATTACTTGTTTTAAAAGTCATATTTCATCAGCTTATGAAAAGATACATACATTATTGCTTTTTTCCAATATAATGAATGAACTCAATGATCCAGCCTGTCCCATCCACCCCTAACACTTGAGCTAACACTAAAGCAGGGTTCAGCCTGTATTTTAGTATAGGATGTGAAAATCTCCATTGGTAGGTTCTCCACTAGGCAGCATTATGGGGAAGACATGAGGAACATTGCTTATGAAAAGTGAGTGACTTGAGTTGCTGTTTGATCCATTATTTATTAAGCTTTGAAAGATTAATCAATTACCCAAGATCGTTAGAAAAAAAAAAAAAAAAAAAGAACCCAGAAAGCAATTTGGGCTATGGTTGGGTAGAAGTTACAATATAGCATCAGACCTTCTTCAGACCTAATGGGGCTGCCATTTATATATGCTGTAATAAGTCAGACTTTATTCATTCGTGAATGTATTAATTGCCAGAATGTTACAGGTTCCTTTTAGAACATAAAGACAGAGTGATCCTTTGTCCTTTCTTTTGCTATTGGTATAAAAGCATTAATGAAGACAAATCAAAGACATTAGATGTTCCTGTGAGACAAATTACAGCCATCCTAGCTGTACAAGATGTCTTCATGAAGGCATTAAAGACGTTTCTGAGTTTAATACAAAGTTTGTTCTCTTGCAGAGAATGGGAAAACTTCCAGATCGTGTTTTTTTTAACAAACAAAATGTTGCTATCATTAATGGGCCTTCCAGTGCCTCCAGTGGAGGAAATGCCATTTGTTTATTGGATGAGGCTAATATCCCTCCCACTTTTTTTCAACAAAACCAAAATCACTTTTCCACCGTGAGATAAAACTAGGACTTTCTTGCTGTTTTGCTAAGTTTACCTCCCCTTTAAGCTTAAAAATAAAGCAGTGATTTGGGGCATTTACAGAATATGTGGAAAAGTGAGCTTAAAACCCAATTTGGTTAGTTATGCAAAGTAGAATAGCTGAGACTGTACCCTGAGGGTTAGAGAACTCAAAAAGCAGGGCATGTAAGGGTCACATTCTCCTAACCTGGAGCTGGGATATGAAGCTGAGTTTACTGTGTCCCATATACACACCTGAAATCCTGGCTTTTCTTGCATCTCTATAAGCACTTGCCTAGGAATTCCACCCCAGAGTTAAAAAGCCTTTTGCAACAGGTGTGTAGTTGAAACTGGAATGGAAGTTTTGATTTCAAAAGGTCAGTGTGAAAATTCCAGTCTGGTTTAATGATGAGTTTCAACAAAGATAAACATAGAGTTATTTTCTTCTTCAGTTATGTTAGACAAAATGTGACTTTATCTTAGCATTGCCCTTCAGAATATGGCTGAAACTGGCCCAAATAAAATATATTCCATTCTAAAATTTGAGGCTACCTATTGCCTTGCTTATACTTTTATCCTCTTTGCTGAAAGATGCAATTTTATTGGTAATATTGCAGTGGTCCTAAGCAATGGCTGTCCACTTAGGGTTTGACCAAACTTAAATTCTGCAAATCCACTTTAAAGCTCCAGTTTAGCTACTGTGAAAGCAAATGTCCTGACATTCATTTCAGTACTCTAGAATTCCTGCTGAACTGAATGAGACTCAGGATATCAACCTATCTGTTCGAAGGATTTGTTCACAGCTGCCTTAGACTGCAGTGAAAAAGAACTGGGAAATGGGAGGAAAAATATAAAGCAGAGTTGGTCAGTAAAAGGACCTTTCTTAAAACTAATAGACTCAGAAGATCACAGGATGTTAGGGGTTGGAAGGGACCTCCAGAGATCATCAAGTCCAACCACCCTGCCAGAGCAGGACCACAGAATCTAGCACAGGTCACACAGGAATCCATCCAGATGGGTCTTGAAAGTATCCAGAGAAGGAGACTCCACAACCTCTCTGGGGAGCCTATTCCAGTGCTCTGTGACCCTCACAGTGAAGTTCCTCCTCATGTTGAGGTGGAACCTCTTGTGCTGTAGTTTAGATCCATTGCCCCTTGTCCTGTCAGAGGGTGCAACTGAGCAGAGCCTGTCCCCCAGCCCTCTGATATTTATAAACATTTATTACATCCCCTCTCAGTCTTCTCTAGACTGAACAGCCCCAGGGCTCTCAGCCTCTCCTCATAGGGCAGTGCTCCAGTCCCTTAATCATCCTGGTAGCTCTCTGTTGGACTCTCTCCAGTAGATCCCTGTCCCCCTTGAACTGGGGAGCCCAAAACTGGAGGCAGTATTCCAGGTGTGGCCTCACCAGGGCAGAGCAGCACCTTGAAACACCTCCTTACAGTCATTATGTGGTTTTTTAAAAATCCATTTGAAATATATGTGAAAATTATGTATAAAATGCATATTTAACAAACAATTTATATGTTTGAAGTATTATGAAAATATGAGAAAGGATGGACCACCTCTTCTATGAGGAAAAGCTGAGAGGGTTGAGGTTATTTAGCCTGAAAGAAGCCCCTGGGGAGACCTTATTGTGACCTCTCAATACTTAAATGGGCTTATAAAAAAGATGGGGACAATCATTTTAGCAGGGCACTTTGCAACAGGAGAAGGGGTGGTAGTTGTAGAATAAAAGAGGGAATATTTAGACTAGATCTAAGGAAGGCATTTTTGACAATGAGGGTGGTAAAACACTGTCCCAGCTTGCCCAGAGATGTGGTAGTAGCCCTATCCCTGGAAGCATGCAAGGTCAGGTTGGATGGGGCTCTGGAAAACCTGATCCTAGTTAATGCTCACTGCAAGGGGATTGGACTAGATGACCTATAAAAGTCCCTTACAACCCAAACCATTCTCTGATTCCATCAGAGACTCATAGAATATCTCAATTTAGAAGGGACCCCTGAGGATCATTGAAGTATGATTGTATGAAATAATTAAAGACTAATTGTAAAGACCACATTCAGTTAGAAAACAGAAGGATTGCATGCATTTCTGTGATCCTTCTTGCAATAATGGAAACAAAGAATTACTCTTTATTTAGGAAATCATAGGGGAATATTGCTTCAGATATTTACTTAGTCAGGTAAACCCAAGGTAAATATCATTCCTCTCTTCCCACTTTGTCTCCTGTAACCCAGCAGCGTGACTGTGATGCCTTTTGCAAATTCTTCTTTGCATGTTGGAGGTCTGAGAACTATCAGGGTAAAATACATCTTTTTCAGACAAGAATTAAATGTAAATTCTTTTACAAGGCAAGGAATACTGCTGAGAAGAAGTATTAATAACTTCCACATATTAGTCCCCAGTGAAATTGTTTGATTTCTCCTACAAAGAATTTGAACTAAGAAATCCCTAAATCCATGCTGAATCCCCAAAGACCTGATTAAAAACTGTTTTTTTTCCTGTTTATTTATAAAAAAAAAAACCCAGCCAATTTACTCTTGCCATAAACACACTCTTTAATCCCATGAAACTGTGATAAGCTTTTTAACTTTTATATTCTGAAGTTTTAGTTTAAGCATGCTTCCCTCACCTCATTATGCAGATTTTGATTGAAACTGTAAGGAAAAGATTGTCTTAGTTAAACCATTCTGTAGTTACAGGAATATTAGTTTTACTACAACAAGCTGTAGAAATAAATCAGTATTTTGCCTGCTCCCTGGTTCTACTTGGCTATGTTGTAACATCACATGCCTGAATGGGGACATAACAATAAAACTGTATTTTAAGTCTTCGGAGTAAATTTTTGAGGTTTTGGATGGTAACAAATACGATTAGGCTAAGTCCTGGAGCTTCTGTCAAGAATTACTGGGAACATTACAGAGAAGAGGCTGCACCACATAATTACATGACCACAGAATTGGAGTCCGTGGTTCTAATATCTTCAAAATTAAGGCATCTTTTTTTTTGTTTTGGTTTGTTGGGGGTTTTGTTGTTGTTTGGTTTGGTTTTGGTTTTTTTCAGCATAAAAACTGAGTTTCTATAAATACACATTTGTAATGGAACAGTAATAATGACGAAGATGATTAAAAAGCCAATTCTGCTTTCTGCAATTTGTTTAGAAACAGAAGAATGCCTCTGATTTATTTTTTACAGAAAATGCAATTCAGGCCTTCGGCAATGGTACTGATGTGAACGTGTGGCAGCCAATCCTACCAGTACAGACCACCACAGCCACAACTACAACAGCTTCCAGACTTAAAAACACAGGTTCAGAGACCACCAACAATGAAATACCCACCCACAACGATTCACCAGCATGTGCAAACCTGCAGGTAAGAGAGTCTTGCACTTGTTGCAGTGCAGCAATGAAAGTTTGTCATGGGTAAGTATTCAGAGTAGTCTCCTGCTGAATAAATAGATGCCTGCTTAAATCTGAGTATCTCTTTATTCCCATGCTGCAGTTACAATTGTCATGGATCGGACACTTATTTTTAAATCAGAAATGTGCATATTTCAAAGTAGACTTTATTGGATCTCTGGACGCAGAATGTAATTTGTTATCACAGGTTTGGAATGAATGTGGCGTTCTCCAAACCTTGCCAGGATATGTCAGATTAAATTAATCCCCTGAGTTACCCAAATTCAACTCTTAATGTCAGATAGCATGTCCTGCTACCTTCTTTCTTATGTTATTGGCAGTAAACTTAAGAGGTTTTTTTGACTGAGTAGGTCTGGATGTAAGAGAATATGTGCTGCTCCAAACTACATGATGAAGAAGCTGGATAAAGACAGAAGCTGTTTTGAATCAGGTGCTTTCCTAAACTGGGGTCAAGATTGTGGTTTTATTTTTGGCTAATGGCTGTAGCAGTTTCCTCTGACACTTCAGTTAGGCTATTCATGGTGCATCAGATTCTGAATGTAAAAGGGCTCATCGTTTGCTGAAGGCAGTACCTGCAGCTCTTTGAAAGTTTGAGGAACTTGGACAGGAGACAATTGCAAAATCAAGGCAGAAAGAGGTAACAGGAAATGGAAGTTGAAAATATCCTTAGGCCAGATTAGAATCTGAGGTTATAAACATTTTTGGTGATTTAAATGCAAGATTAGGTCAGAGATAGATCAGCTTGGCCTGTTTATTTGTCTTTTCAGGAGGAAAATTGTTATGTGCCATAAATGAAAGCATCCAAGTTTTAAGCTCTCATCTGGTACTAAGATACCTTTTTAATTTTTTTTTCCTCTTTTTTTGTCTTGGATTCCCAAACCCTTCCACAGGTGTAGCATTCACACTTCTCTTATTTATAAAAATTGATTTTTCATTCTTCATATTAAACTGTATCAAGAATTTCCATATTCACTAAAATGGACGTTTTGCATCCCTTAGAAATGTATTTTGCTTCTTTCTTTTTCTGCACCACTCTCTGACCTTCATCCTTTTCTAATTTCACTCTTCGTTTTGCACTGACAAATTTCTTAGGAATTAATATTTTTCAATGGAGAGACAAAATATATGTGGTTAATGGTATATAGCATTGAGTTTAGGTCCTTCTGCTTTAATTCTGTTTTTCATATCTGTGTGTTCATTATTAGCTAAGCTTTGTTAGTTACTGGTGATAGGGAGGTAGTTGCAGGTATATATTTCTATGTAGATCAATCATCTGACCAAACAGAATATGCTACAGAGAAACATAATCTTTTAAACCTTTTAATTTTTTAAATCTTTTAAAAATTGGAATATCTTGCATTATAGCAAAGCCTTTGATGGGAAATTACTCATTCACTTTGGGTTGTATTAAAAAGTTATTTTATGGGATTTCATTTCCTTTCAGTGTTTATCCAGTCCCCTATAGAGTGAGGCCTCCAGATGCTACCAAAGTACACATCATAAATAATAAACTGAAGAAATGGCAGGTGATCACAATTCCCATTGGGTTTTGCAAATGTTCCCAGTGGGTTTTGCAAATGTTCCTCAAGCCAGTGTCTCGAAAATAAAAGAAATTCTTTCCTATCCTTACTCCTGTTCCTCTGACATTTTGAAGTCACATCCTGCATGATTTTATCAGCACTGGTTTAAAGCTGTATTGTGACTTCAAGTGTTGTACCCCTGATATAGTTGATACAAGAACTAAAGGTCTGCAGAACAAAACCAACTTCCTTTAAGTAAATGATCTGTGCTGATTTTGTAGAACCTATAGGTAAGTCTCCACCAAAAGGTCACTGGAGTCATCTGAATCAGGCAGTTCTATTCTTGTGGAGTACAGCATTCTGGTGCTCATTACTTCCTTGTGTCAGAATTGACACATAAAGAACAAAGCTCTTTATATATTAATGCATTTTTCAAGAACAATAACTTATGAATAAAGCCAAAACAAGCCCACAGGTTTTGAAAAAGAAACCTGTGTTTGTTGGACAGTATGGTGCCACTCTGCATGTGAGGCTGAAACCTCAATGCAATTTACAGAAGAACTGGGGGCATTCATGTCACACTTGGAGAAGTGCAATCATTCCAAGGCTCTGTTCCCATGGAAAATATGCCTTTGTGCTATTTTCAAAGTATGAACTATTGCAACCAAAAAACAGTCTGAAGGGTTTTGTTACATGCTTAGCAGTTGAGCTGAAGGGTTTCCAAAAGGCAGTATAGCCTAAACATTATGAAAAGCAGAATTAAACACATAGTCTCAGCACAAAAAGACAATGGCAGAGAGGTGATGAGGAAATGATCATTGGGATGCTACAAGACTGCATACCCTACTTAGTGGGCCTCAAAACCCACTGAAGGAAGAAAGAGCAGGAAGTGATTGATTAGTATAGATTGCTATAGAAATAAATACAGTAAGGGGAGAAAGAAAGGAAGTGATTGATTAGTATAAATTGCCATAGAAATGAGCAGATGCTAATCTCCTGGGGTTGTAAAATAGAGGGCACTAACCCAGCCTGCCAAGAATACTGCCTGAAAGGAGGCTGTAGCCATGTAGGGGTTGGTCTCTTCTCCCAGGCAACAGAACAAGAGGACACAGTCTCAAGCTGTGCCAGGGGAAGTTTAGGCTCGAGGTGAGGAGGAAGTTCTTCACAGAAAAAGTAATTGGCCATTGGAATGTGCTGCCCAGGGAGGTGGTGGAGTCAACGTCCATGGAAGTATTCAAAAAAAGCTTGGATGTGGCACTTGGAGCCATGGTTTAGTTGTCAGGAGGGGTTAGGTATTAGGTAATAGGTTGGACTTGGTGATCTCTGAGGTCTTTTCCAACCTGGTTGATTCTGTGATTCTGTGGCTGTGCAATTTTTTGATACATTTGTTCCTGGCTTGTTCAGAATGGGTGTGTCTGTGCCATGTTCTCCTGCACATATGCAAACTTGGGTGTCAGAAAGGTTGTGAACATTAAAGAAAATATGAGATACTTTTACTACCTGTTGAAGATTTGGACTTCTAAATGATTTTTTTTTTGTGTTTCAGGGATGCGGTTTAGAAATGGTTTATTATTACAACTTACCATTGCTAAAGCAATATACAGTTCTATTGTGGTGGTTTCTGAAATAAGCTCATTTTTTGTCTCCATATGTATGAGTTTGTGTAATACATTCTTTTTTCTCTCCCTGTATGAATTTGTGCAACACACTCTATTTTCTACCCCTGTATGAATTTGTGTAATACACTCTTCTTTTCTATCCCTAAATTAAATCAGCACTCTGGCTTTGACAGGAAGATGCTTAACTTTGTCAAGCATCCTATAAACTCTTTTATAAATTTGCCTTCTAGTAGTGGATGGCTGTATAAAAAATGCTAAATTCAAGGATTTTTAGAGGTACTTGAGATCTTACAAGGGCTCCTCAGCACCGCATAAAAATAATTTATAAAATATTGTGAATGAAAAGATGAATTCCAGCAGCATGCTCCTTATAGAGGCATATTTTATTAAGTAGTTACCATCTCTGTCTTTATTTCAGATAGCTTCACTCTAGCATTTTCTGTTTAACTGATGTATTTGTTTATGCCTCGTGCTCAATCGTAACTTGCGTTCAGTAAGCCAGTCAAAAAATCGTTGTGGTCTTTCAGTCTCATCTTCTGTCACCACTGCTTGCACTGTCAGGTTGGATTCTTTGCAAGGGTCAAAAGAATGAGTTTGGATGTGTACTCACACCGTGTATTCTTCAAGAAAAATGCTACTTCTGCATTTAGGAGAGGTGCATAGAACTGAAAGATGATAATGAAATAAACATCAAGTGGTAGATTAAATTAGACTAGATTGCACCAATTGTTCCAACATCAGCAGCAGAGATAAATAAAACCCTAAGATTTTCATGCTGGCTTTGCTATAAAGTTTTAGAGGGCAGTGACAACAGATGTGGTGGAAGCCCCAGCCCTGGAAGTTTTTAAGGCCAGGTTGGATGTGTCTCTGGGCAACGTGATCTAGTGGAGAGTGTCCCTGCTCATGGCAGAAGGGTTGAAACTAAGTGATCCTTGAGGTCCCTTCCAACCCTGACAACTCTGTGGTTCTGTGAACAGTGATAGATGTCAAGATGGTTAAGGACATTTAAGTCTAAATTTATGCATTGATGGTTCTGTACTTTGTTTTCTCATATTTATTGTAAACGTCTTGTTCTAGTTAACCTTAGTTCAACACTCACAGGGAATTTAAAGTTTCTGTGCTTCTGAAGACATTTAAGCAGTGGACACATGTGATTGATATGCATGGCCCTTCAGACTGGCAAGTTGTTTTCAGTTGAATCCAGTATGTGAATTTCTTTGTTTTGACCCTTTGCATGTAAAATTACTGAGTGTTTAGAACAGATGAGGGTCGTATTGCAAGCTGCTCTTCCACAAATTTGTATAATTCCACAAACACTTGGGATTTTATAAAACATCTATTATGGCAAGCCTGGGGACTAAACCTGAAGACAGAGCTCAGAGCTTATACATGACTCACAGACTGAAAATGAGTCTGTGCTTTTCACTTGTGGATCTGTTGCAGATCTTCAGATGTGTAAGGATCTGCTCATCTGGTGTTTGAAGTACTGTCTATAATTATGTGATGTAGCTTCCTGTGTGCTAAATAGTATTATTTGTTATTATAAAGCATTATGTAGGTGTTTGGAGAGGGTTAAAAGCCTCAGTGTGGTATTCTGAGGATGAAGACACAGTAGGTGTGGAGCTTCTTGGGCTGGTAATTGGGTGGTGGGTGAGCATAAGCAGGAAATGCAGGCAGCATGTAGGTGTGTTGCTGATGAGGGGATAGTCCAACTGCTAAGATGGTATGCTGGAATAGAGACAAAGGGAACTTAATTTATCACCTGAGCACCAGTATTAACTTGCCCATATGCCTGGCACCCTCTTTACCCCATCCTTTCACACAACTTGTGATCTCTTTCCTTTTTTTTGTTTGTGGAAAACAAGCACTGCCCTTTCAAATGCCCTGCCTGCTTTGTCCCTCAGAAGAGGTCTTGGACCTCTCCTTCAGGCACTGCAGCTACTTAGAAGGTTGTAGTCAGGAGGAAAAGATAAACTCCTAATGCTGTGCCAAAACAAAATTAAAACCAAACCAAACAACAAATAACAAACCAAACAGAAACCAAACCAACTGAAAGAAAACCACCAACCTCCAAAACCAAACAAGAGAAAACCAGTATTGACTAAATGTTTCATATGAAAAGATTTAAATTTACCTGCTGTGTTTCCAGGATTAGCTGGCATAATGAGGTCATCCTGCTGCTACAAGTGATTTGGAGAACAGCTATTGGTGACTTTTCTTCTGAAAAAAGCAGCATCTTTGATTTGCTTCACTATGAATTATGTTGAGCCTAAAGAAGTATTGTGTGCTTGGCATGTACAGATTAAAATCTGACAGCCAGGGATAGTTTTCATCTTTAAACCTTTCATAATTTTAATTTTACTCTTCTAGTTTGAGGAGCACTGAACAGAATTTGTCTTTTACCAAAACAGAGACTGCTTTGTCCATTGATTTTGTTGATATTGATTTTGGTGAAGTGAATCCTCTGCTTTTTTTTATTTGCTTCATCACCATGCTGGAGTGGATCCTCCAAAAATGTGGAAATAAAACTTTCTTGAGATTGTGTTGATTTACTGCATGGCTCTTGCACCTTTCAGAAAGAGGTAGGGAAGGTCACCATGGGTGAGGTTTGGGTTTTCAGCCTGTATGGCAATCTTGGTGTTCACAGGCAGGAAAGCATTCAGTGGTCCACCTGCATTACTATGCAAACAGTGGACCTCAGTGGCAAAAGGCTGCTTTGCAGTGAGCATATGCATACAGATGTGCTAATGCTATGATCATGCTTGACCACTCCCTTTTGGAGGAAGGTTGTGCATCAGTTCTTCACCATCTTGGCCAGAGAATTCCAGGACCACACAAGACGGATATGTTCAAGCTTGTTGAAATCCTACTGAAGTTAAAGGTCTGGTTAATGTAGCTGATTAAATTCTAAGTACAGAGACTCTTTTGCCTCTGTTTTGAACATCAGAGGAACAGTTTGAAGATGTAGCCAAGTATCATACCCTATAGGCTCAGATATATCATATTAGTGTCAGTGTTGCTATGAGACATCAGTAGTCAGTAGAAAATTGTTCTCATTTACCAGTCTTGCTTGAACTTCGTAGTTGAACGTCGAGCCTCTTTGTGAGATCAGGCATCGTTTGTGGAGTAAAATACAGGCTAAAACTTCCCATCAGTGCAAGTCAGCACATCTCTTGTTATCATCAGAGCTACACAGGCACACACTCATTAAAGTTCAGTCTCTTTGGCATGAGAAGCTTTCTGTGAGACAGAAATATTCTGATGAAATATTTTTCACGTCGGAAGTCAGGAGTGATGGATTTCTGTACTGAAAGGCAGCAAAAGAGTTTATTGTGCACATTAGAATTACAGTTTAAATTATGGCTTCTTTGATTAGCATGCTTTTCATGATACCAAAATATTGTGCATGTATACTGCTGGAGAGCATAATACTTTAGCATTATTTCATCAATGATAAAATATTTTACAGTTCATTTAAAAAAAAAAAAAAAGGCTTTAATAGTCTGAGCATCTTTAGTGTATTATAATGATACAGCACTTTATAGCAGACTGTAAAAATCCAGACTACAGTTTTAGGAATCATGCAATTTTGTTTTATAGTTTAATAATTGTTCAATTGAAAATGAGTATGAGGTTACTAAAAACCAATTTAATGACTTAGAAAAATACAAGTTTATTAAAATGTACTGCACACCTTTAGAGAAAATTGAAATTTCTATGGGCAGATTATGGCTCTTATCCTCAGAAAGAATTTTGCAAATTATTACTGCTAAAAGCAGATGTAGCATTTGCAGTTTTTCCCCTAAGCCACATTCGTTTCTACATTTCACATGAGTATCCTCTTACAGGAACACCTACAACAGTACAAAGTGCTGGAATAAACCAGAATCAGAAAATCAGATCACATCAGATAAGCCAAATCAAACTATTCATAGCTGATGCTATTACTTTATGTGGTTCTTCATCATATTAAAGGTATTCCTAATGTCAGCCAACTTCAGTTCTCAATCAAATATCTAGTCCATCATGCATTTCCCTTTTAAAGCAGATAGCTCACTATAATTTTATGGCATAGCTACTACTAATAAAAAGTCTAGGTCATTTCATTGTGATGGTAGATGTTTAATCATACTGTCTGTGGAAGCACAGTTCATAATATATTGTGTGTTTATGAGACTTGACAAAGTGCTGTGTTTTAGGCATACTGGTTGCTACTGGCAAGTACTGGGTTTTAGCCATGCCTCTGCTTCCATTTGTACTTGTTCAAGTGAAAGTAACTGTGGTTATGCCAGCAGGCTGACCCCCTTGCAGAGCAGCAGGTCGTGCTGCCAGGTTTCCAATGGAACAGAGAAAAAGAATAGAATCCTTGAAATCATTCGTAGTTTTTTATTTCAGAGAATCAAAGAATCACAGAATGGGAGGGGTGGGAAGGAACCTCCAGAGATCATCTAGTGCAACCCCTCTGCTGAAGTAGGAATGGTTTTAACTGTTAGCTTTAATTTCTGTCAACTGGAACAGCTTGCAGGAGTCCTTCATGTAGACCAGTCTCCAGAATCATACTAACTATTCCACAGGCTCCTGATGTAAAAGGCACTCTTGACCTTATAACCCCAGTGAATGACAATTAACTACAGTGAAGATATCATCTCACAGGCTATATTTGTTGTGAAAACCTCAGTGTATTTGAGTGCTCTAGAAGGAATAAATATTTTATTAGTAGTATAAACTATGCTAGTGCCCTGTGTTATCCTCAAAAAGTATATCCACAGAGATACATGAGGAAAACCAAAGTAGAAGGCTGGTGATATCTCAGATAATTGATACAGTTGTCAGTACAGAGATGTGTCTTTCTAAATCACAGAAACAGATCGACACTTTGCAGAATAGATCAAAACTTAGCAAATGAAATCTTTATCAGCTCTGCCATTTTTGCAGAGAATTGTCATTTGCTCAGCAAGCAAAAGGATTTCACAGGACTTGTGTAATTGGAAAGTGTTTTTAAACACTGTTACTGAAGCAGTTATTGATGGGTTTGTTTTGTAGTGTCATAACTGAAGGCAAATGACTGTGAATGCTAAATAATTTTGGCTAGCGAAGCATTTTAATCATAAATGCATACAATTCTACAAATTAAATACCTTCTCTGTCTTGGGGGGGATAGTGCAGAACAGGTGAGAAGTCAGGGGAGTAGTGTAGCAATTTCTTGCACAACCTCCTTAATCCATTGGGAAGAAGGCTCACTCCCAGAGAGGAGTGAGTGCAACACCCTGGTACAGGGTTCTGAGGTTTGCCATCTCTTGTCCAGCCCCCTAAAATCCCCAGAGGTTAGAGAGGTGGTCCCAGATCTTGGAGCAGGGCTTCCCACCTGTGCTGGTTTGAGGCCAGCCAGAACATCTCTTGCCCCGAAAGGGACATAAGAATGACACACACAAACGGATTGGAGAGTGATGGAAAAGTTTAAATGGAAAAACGAATTGGTGAAGCTACAGAAAACTACAAACTACAAAGCATAGTGGAAAAGAACATCCTAAAGCATACAGAACCCCCTCACAGAATTCCCAAAAGCTTCCCAGTCCTCCCTTCCTCCCACCTGAGGGTCTACCCAACCCCTCAGGGCTCTTTCTTCCCCCTCCCGCTGCTAGGCAAGTCTCAGGCTGGCCAGGTCCGAGACTGCCCCCCCCTCCATTCTCCTCCTGGCATTAGGCCTAGACAGGCCTAAGAGGCCTTGAGGATACTCCCCCGGCATTACCCGATAAGAGAGGACATCTCCCAGGGGAGCAGAGAGGGAAGAAAGAGGAAGAGAATGACTCTGCAGATGGCCTTATAGGGCGCAGGATTTATGGGTAGAAATACACCGTTTCCTGTGTCCACCCCTCTGGGTGGGCACCCAGGACACCAGAGGTGTACCTCATGTAGCAGTGGCAGGGGGCACCCAGCCTAAACTGCCACACCACCCCAGAGTCCTTTCCCAAGCTGGATGAGGCTCTGGCCAGCCTGATGTAGTGTGAGGTGTCCCTGCCCATGGCTGGGGGGTTGGAACTGGATGATCCTTGTGGTCCCTTCCAACCCTGACTGATTCTAATGTTCTATGATTCTAAATGTTTATTCCCTGGCATTTTTATGAGCCTTAAATGTATGAGTGGGCTGAGGAGAGCTCAGGGTTGACTACTGCGTTCAAATTGCACTACAGTTCTTTGATTTCCTGTCACTCTTGTTGGCTGTTTGCTTTTTGCAGACATTTGCACTTAATGATCAACAGATTGTTTGCACAGATTAGCTACCTATTTCCCGGAGCACACAGACCTATGCTGTTGTTTGGGACAAGTAGTTGATTGAATGTTGTCTGCTGCTGCAGAAAAGTGTCAGTTACAGCTCACTGTCCTGTGCTTGCAGCTCGGATTTATTTTCAGCCAAAATACTTTTAAAGAAGATCGGAATTGTGTGGTATGTAGAAGCCACTGCCCTGTTGTGGTTGGTCTTGAGCAGTTAATCAGGCAGACTTCTCCACAAGCCTCCAGAGTCTTGTGCACATGCTTAATTGCCTATTTCTTAGTAGTTTCAAGTGTTCAGATTGCTTTGTTGCTCATTTCAGCTGAATCATGAGGAATATAGTAGAGTTAAAGCATCTGAGTGAAGGTGGATGAGTTTGAGTACGCCAGCGCTCAAAAACTGGAAAGGATAAGATGATGTTACCCACTGGATGAAAATGGGCTTGAAGGCATTTACCACATTCTCTCCTTTTACACATCTTGCAGAACATGCCAGTTGTGGAAGCGGATGTGGCAGCTTTGTTCATCCTCTTATGTTCAGATTCATGACAGCATTACTTACCCCAGCACAGAACTGGAATCTTTCCTCTGGAGATCTAAACATCTCTGCAGTACTAGGAAAGAAAATCACACTGCTTTTAAAGAGAGAGATTCCCTTAAACTAATACACATATAGCAGCTCTGAGCACAAAGATCCTTTTCAGACATCTCCCTGTACTCTTGGAAATCCTCTCTATTGGAAATAATAGAAATTGAGGACATGCACTATTTTATCATGGACAGTTCCCCTTTGGGAAATGATAACCAAGACTGGTTCTGCCCATTTATATGACCTGAGAAGTTGTTAGATTTTTAGTCTCAGTTTACTGTCATATTGACACCATCTCTGAAAACTCACTTCCAGTTAACCATTAATCTTTCTTAGATTCTTTTCCTATCTGTCATTTCCTCTTTTTGTTGTTGTTTGCTTTTTGGGTTTTGTTGTGTTTTGTTGTTGTTGTGTTGTCCTTTCTTCTTGCAGATGCATGCTGTAATCTTTGGGCACTCAACTGCCTCATAGGCTTATTCTGGTATGTAATTTATCAATATATGTCTTTCTCTATTTCCTCTAAAGATGTCATGGCTAAATGCAAATTCAAGGGGGAAAAGACTGCACATGATTGAGCAGGAGAGCTGTTGAGCCCATATGGCATAGGAGAGTCACCATGCCATCACTGGCTGGGCTGCCTTGGAAGCCACAGGGGGAAAGGGAGAAGGGGCTGGGGGTTGTGGCCATACTGGGATGCAATTAAGAGAGTGGTGTAGGTCTGTATTTTGATTCTGGAAAAAGTCTGAGGGAACCCTGTGTTCTTTTCCTTGAGTCAAAAGGATACATCGCCTTCCTGTGCCAACAGCAAACCCAAATACATGAAGTATGTTTATGCATACAAAATCACTTGAATCTGAAGAGGCAATCACACAAACTAATCAAATTCTGCTTTTTTTGTTTATACACTTCTAAAAATGGAATAACTCCACAGTCATGTACATTGCAATTATCCTTAAGTGTAGGTTGTAATTATCAATTACTCCTTGCATATATAGATATAATTCTTTGATAGTTCTGTGTAACCCATAAACTACTGCTCTTAACAAAATAAACTACCCAGGCTTGCAGTTACTGTGTGGCAGATTTGACCAAAAGCATTTAGGTAGTAATAAAGAAACATTTGTAGGGATAGTTTCTTCTTTATAACCAGCAGCAAATGAAATACAGAAAAGCCTAATGGAAATTAGAATACAATAATAAGTTAGTAATTCCAAATCATACATTGGTGACAAGGCAGCATAGCTGAAAAAGTAATATACCATGAAAAGAGAGAATTTGGAACCTCTTCCATAGCTTGCCAGGAATTTTCAAGTAGTCATATCAAGTTTATAGGACAGAAAATGAAATACAGTCTTTTAACCAAATTGGCTAAAATATACTCTTAATAAAGCAACATTAATGATAGCGAAACACCTGAACCACTTTTAACCCATCTGCTCATTTTATTTACAGTCTTTGCTGTACATTAATAATCAAATACTGGAAATAAATCACATGCTGTATTTTCTACTTATTTTTATCCCTGTAATTCCTAATCAGCTGTTTTATCTGTGTGACAGATCACTACATTGTCCTCAAACCCATTTACTTTATAGCATCTGTCAATTTGCTGTTGAGTTCCAGAACATGAAACACTGTCACCTATTTCAGTGCCTTGCCTTCAAAATCAATATAAGCTCAAAATGTTTATTTAATCTGTACTTTGGAGGAAAGCCTAATTATTTCACACCAAACTGTAGATGTAATCAGTGGACTTGGCCTAATAATCCCACCTCAAGTTAAGCCCTCCTGTGTTCTTGGCTCTTTCTGTGAGCCACAAGTAAGCAGACTAACTATTGTGTATAATGTAGGATATTTTTTCATAGGTTCACTCAGCATGTGTCATAAAGAATTAGAGGATTATCCTCCCTCATGTCTTTCTTGAAACAGAATTAGATATTCAGGGCAGTAATTTACTAAGTACTGCATTACTTGGTCCTACTTTATTTTTCCAGATTGCCTTTTTTCAGAAGCCTGAGGTTGCCTCTAATTCAAGGCTAGATATGCATTGTCACATGCACATAAACATTTGGGTGTACTGAATTCATGCTCAGATTTTCAATGTCTGCATTCAGGTTTCTAATGTACATGGCAGGTAAGGTGTGTACTGGCCAGGATCTAAATAGCTACTTGCAGTCCTAACTACCTAATTTGTGCAGAGCTGCATGAGTGGGCAGATAAAGCACACATTCCTTAATCTGTCTCTGCACAAATGGACAAAATGTAGTTTGATCAGAACTTTTCTGATCAAGAGTGTTTAGAATGTTTTGGGTGTGTTGTTTTTTTTTCTGCAGGGGCTTGCCCTCCTCTAGAAGCAGTGCATTAACAATGGCACAGATCCAAGATAAGTTCTTGAAGACCATTTGTGATGAATTCTATGTCACTGTGCTGTACTGCATGCTTCAATCACATGTGCACAGTAATTATCTGGTTCTGAAGGCAGATTTAGGGATCTGTTCCTTCAGGGACCTGAGTGCTTGTATACAATTTCAGAAGTCAAATGCAAATTCAGGAAGGGTAGTCCCTTTTCTCCTACTGATTTTGTACTTAATTAGTTTGACAAATTCTTGCAACTGCTTGCTCACTCATCAAGCATTGCCCTAACCCCTATTACTTTTGATTAAGATTTCTTGATTGTTCCTGAGGATTCAGTCATGGTTATTTTTAGATGAGAAATTCAGTTGTTAGGGAGACAACAGAAAAGGTTTAGATAAAAAACAACGCCCCATCTATATACCCAGTGAACACCTTAATGAGGATACTTATGAATCATTAATTAAGCAGAGGCTTTTCACCTTCAGGTGGATGGCTCAGATACAGTGTTGTGTTTAGCAGCAGTACAGACCTTTGGTGAGAGAGCTCTGGTCTTTGGGAGCTGAGCTGGTCAGGGACAGCCCCTAAACTACAAGTCATGCTGGCTCACATGAGTGTAACAGAGGACTGGGCTCTGGTGTTTCATGAACATTTAAAGAGAGCAACTGGCAGTGCTGCAGCTCCAAATAGTCTCCAAGCCAGTCAGGCACATCTGCTCAGATATGCTCAGCAAGGCCTCATTCATCATCTGCTGCCCTTTGTTATGTACAAAGCCTGTTGTAGTGAGTGCAATTACATTCATCCATGCACGGCACATCAGAAATGTGATGTCCTCTGCTGTTCAAGTGGTCACTGAGTGTGAGCAGCATAGTGAGCAGCCCAGATTCCTTTTAAGGATGCTGTTCTCAAATGCTAGAGAAGCCAGCCCCATCTTGGCCACTGCACATGGTGTCTCTTAAACCCATTAAATTCACTCCTCACTGGGGTGTTTCAGTGCTGGTGAGCAGATACAGCGCCATACATTAATACACAGTAGACACAATCTGTCTTTTATACATATATTCATCCCTCATCTCTGATAATACTGTCTTAGTTCTGACTTCCAACCCACTGCTCTGGTGGGGGTAGGGGTAACACAAGAAGTGCTGCAGTCAGCACACACCAGATGTGCCTTTCTGGAATGCTTCCTCTCTGGAAACTTGATGACAACATATTGACACTGAAACCTGCTAGTAAAACAAAGCTGATGCTTGCCAGTGTTAGATGGATCTGAGTAGGGAGATCACAGAGAAGCACTCCCCTCTCTTGGTCTGTTTTCTACTTGCCTCAGCTCAGTCCAGCACTATTAACACAATCCTTATGCACTCAGGGAAATGTTTGCCACCCACTGTCATCAATCAAGATTCTCTTCAGATAGCACTCAAGATATTTATCTAGGTGAAACCTTCTACTCTCTTTCCTGGTAGCGTGGGGCACCTTTACATTTTTTTCTCATAGACTTTTCAATGGAGTTGGAAAAATCTGAGGATATAGCAGGACTGTCCCTTTTTAACTGAGCAGTTTATCTCATAGGAAGGTAAATGATTGGTATGGGGAAACATTCTGAGTGCTTTGCAGTGTTATAAACCTACATCCCATTAATTCCTCAGTCTCTTCGATGAAGTGCACTGCCTGGGGTGCAAATTAGTGCCACTTCTGTGCATTGAACCTGTCCTCTTCAAAGAAGAACTGCTCCAGAACCACCTCCTCATTTCAAAAATACTACAGACTAGTTGTGTCAGTATTGACCTGAGCTAGATTAAACTAGCTACCTCAGAATATGAGGCTGTACAACCCATTAATATTCCCCTGGACTATTCAGTCTTCCACAACATAAATACTTCAAAAAGTAGGCAAAGTAGTCACAATAAATCTTCAAAAGCTTCTTCCAGTTTAGCATGGCAACCTTCCAAAATACACCCAAAGTGATCCTGTTGATCTCCACTGCTTGCATTATTAGCATTCATCTATTTATATTTTCTGGCTTCTTAAATGTAAACATAAATCTAAGCCTTCTGTCCTGTGAATAATTTGTGTGAGGAAACAAAGGAAGATCATATCCTGTGAATACAATTTTGCATAATCTGGTAGTTATTTGCATAATCTGGTTATTATAGGCTGGAGTTTCGTTTTAATAGGGTTATAATTGTTAAAGATCTAAAATTCACAATGCTTTTGTGTCAAAGAAATTGTTTCAGCAATGGGGAAAAAAAACTCTCAGTACTTCTTACTGATCTCACATTTAAGGCCAGGAGTTAGATAGGAAGTTACTTTTCATTTTTACTTGTTGCTGCCTGGCCAATGGAAGGAAGAATTCCTGTTGGTGCAGTGGGACCAGGGCACATTTCTAATAATGCTGTAGAATCATAGAACAATTAGATGTTGGAAGGGACCTCTAGAGGGTCCAACCCCCCTGCCAAAGCAGGATCACTTAGGGTAGTCCCCACAGGAAAGCATCCAGGTGGGTTTTGAGAGTCTCCAGAGAAAGAGACTCCACAATCTCTTTGGGCAGCCTGCTCCAGTGCTCCATCACCTTCACTGTAAAGAAGTTTCTCCTCATGTTGAGGTGAAGTCTTCTATGTTCAAGTCTGAATCCATTGTTCCTTGTCTTGCTACTGTGTACCACTGAAAAGAACTTCGCCCCCTCCACTTGACACCCACCCTTCAGCTATTGATAGACATTGATCAGATCCCCTCTCAGTCTTCTCTTCTCCAGACTAAACAGCCCCAGGGCTCTCAGTCTCTCTTCACAGGGGAGATGCTCAAGTCCCCTAAGCTCTCCTCTGGACTCTCTCCAGCAGGTCCCTGTCTCTCCTGAACCATGACTCTGCAGACTCCCCTTGCACAAACACTTCTCTGCTTATTTGAATAGCTTTGTTAACTACAGGGTAGGTGTTGTGTGTGAGAGCAGTGTTCATGTGTAAATCATGGAGATGGGAAAGGCCGCTGTGGTGTCTGTTAAAATATAGTCCGCTATAGTATAGCCCATTAAAGAGAAATAGTGCTAGGATTTCGCTTGCGTTTTTGGGAAGGGATGATTCTCTCCTGTCACCTCAGCAGGGAAAGAATGAATGTAGAATGCCACATCAAAGTCTGTCCCAAGTATTGACTTTAAAGATCCATACTGCAAGGGCCTTTTAATAATATTTAGGAAGCTGACAGGACAAACCAAGGTCTGGCTTAGCTAATGAAGATCTGTGGACAAGACCAACTGGATGAAGGTTTGCTTGTTTGTTTGTTTGTTTTTCCCCAATTATGACTTAGATCTGTTGAAACATATGCTCATTGTAGAAAATAAAATGCCAGCAATCAAAATTGTATGATATTAAATCCCTTTCAGGAGTTAGAATGCTATCAGAATTTGTTAATCATGAATACTAACAGTGAATTTTTAATACCTTTCTACAAAAACATAAAAGCATATATTCTAATGAAGATAAAAATAGGTTATTATAGACACAGCTAGCAGCTATGCTTGAAGTGTTGTCTTAACATTTTGCATTTTAAAAAATCCTGTGTGCAGCAACTTTGGACTTTGCCAAAACATTAACTATTTGGGTGAAATTTTCATGCTCTGTGTGTGGCTCTGGCTGAATTATTGGGGAGTAACTGCTTGTCAAAACCCCACAGTCACAGTCAGCCATAACCTGTTATTCTTAGAGATTCACCTTGGTAAATTTGAATGCATTATTTTAAAAGATATAACTCTCCAGTATTTTTCTTCTGAATGATATTTTCATTGCTAAAAAATTGATATAGATACTGAGGCAAGCACTGCTGCAAGTTCTCTTAAATTTCAGTCGTGCAAGTTCTGGGGATACATCTGTCCACCTGCAGAATTCAGCTAAAGGATTAGAGGAAGAGGGAGAAAACACTTTCAATTTTTATTTCAGTGGCACTTCTGGATAGCTGGTTGTGCCAAAAATGCAAAATTCCCCAACTGATCCGAATAACAGCTGTTCAGGATTGAATTACTTTAAAGGGAAAAAAAAAAGGGGGGGGGGCAACAAAAAAGCCAACCCACAAGTCTCTAAACCATGTTGTAATTAAACAGGACTTGGGTGCAGGCATAGCCACATAACTGGAGAGGTAAGGAAACTAAGACATTGGGCTGGAAACATAGAAGCTCTGAATAGGGATGGATGTAGCTGTGTGATGGGTGCTCAACTAAGCAGTTATTTTCTTCTACCTTTCTGTGCAAGGTTACTTTAGCATCTGCAGCCTTTGCTTTTGCTTCCCTGTAATTGCAGTGAAGTTGCTTGTTGTCTGAAGTGCCTTCAAAACCCTCTTAAGGCTTTCTGTGTTTGCTTTCTAGCCGTGCCAGTGCTCACAAGGCAGACGCACATACACGTACGTAAGTTAATGAAGAGAAAAGTCTGAAACGTTTTTACTCACTTAACCAAAAGCAGATGCTCCTGGTCATTCTTTTGCCTTCCTTTTTAAAAATTATGAGTGAATGCAGTGCTCAAGAGACCAGCAGTAATACCACTTGCTTAAGGTTGGTGTAGCACAAACAGTAGCTTCTGTAATGCTCAGCGCCCAAGGCCTCATGTAGGCTGGTGCTCAGGCAAGCTTGCTTCGTCTTCCCTTCAGCTGCAGAACCAGAGGACACCACCCCTGGTCCTGCTGGCCCCAGTACAGAGGCAACAAATTCATTGTTTGCTTAATCTCTTCCACCTACTGACAGCTTTGATCTGGATGTTTCATGAGTCTGACCAATGCAGCAAGGATCCCTGTTGAGATGTCTCTCTGCAACTCTGCTTCTAGCTTGTGAGGCTTTCTTAGCAAAGAGTCCCAGTCCAACACTGTCCTGTCATCTGCTTGGTGTGGAAGAAAGCTTGCCTTTAAGTAGCAGGCTTAGTGCATGCCTGCCCAGCAGAGAGCAGCTGCCACCCAGCCCAGGCACACCTAGAGGTGTGAGATGTGCTGTGGAGGTGGTGTAGCTGCATGATCATGGTGCCTGCTTTCAAGGCTCATTAGTGCAAGGCAGGCCTGTGCTGTTCTGGTTGAACTGCTTTTAGTCCCTGAGTAGCCATGGCTGACAGCTGCTCAGGAGTGTTTACACCACACTCCAATGCACCACATAGCCCAGTCTAATAGGGGAGGTGGGTACTTCATCTGCTGCCAAACAGAACAACTTTGTTTGCATATTTGGACATGCAAGGGCACACACTTCAGTCTGGGAAAGTGTTGTGGGATCTGTAATTCTTCAGTGGCTTAGGTTTGTTCAAAATTAAAAGCAGAGTGTGTCTTTTATCAGGGACTGTAATGACTTTGTGTTGATGCAGCATGCTTAGAAGCTGTTCAGTGCCTAACAGCACATGCTACCTGTAACTGCTGTGTATGACACTGGGGTGATAGTCATGCTGAATCACTAGGGAAATGAGTTTTAATAATAAAATCCCAAACAACTCAGCTTTGAATGATATGGCTGTTCAGTTTTATAACTAGAGGAAAAAAAACGAAGAGGAAAACCTAGGCAGCCTAAGCCATTGAGATAGTAACCTAACAAAACTGATTCTGTCTATGCTTTTTACTATTCTGTTTTCTCCTCTGCCCTTCTTAATGCAAAAATGTTTGCTTGAGGCATATCCATAAAAAGACCATATTAGGAGAATTGCATAATATCTCCTAAAAATAGGAAGCAAGAATCTAGGACTACAGAAATTCGTTTTACTCAGATAAATGAATGATTGAACACGAAAACAAAATTGTTAGCAAGTTGCTGTACTGCCATGAAAGGTAAGTCAGTCAGTTCAGTTGCCTTGGCTGGGTGTCATACTTTGTGCTGTGCTCACTAGGAGACTAATTGCTTGAAATAAATATTTGAAGATCTCTGTGTCTGGTCCTTGTAAGCTGTTTGATCAGTTTAGTGTTTCTGATAGGATCTGTGTTCTATAAAACCTTTAAGATTGCAGTTAGGCAGTTTGTGTGTTATATTGTCTCAGCCATATAAGTGCAGTGAGAGATGGGGCTTAATTAGGTCTCATCTTTGCTAACATAAGGATGTGGGAGTGGTCCAGAAATAATTAAAATGCCTCAGGTCAACTTTCCTTCTTTCCACACTTGTTTCTGCTTATTTTGGGAGGATTACTCCCAAACCCCACACCTTACCTCCCCCAATCAAATTTTCTCATCATTTCAGGATTTGGAGAAGTTGGAGGGAGGAGGATTTCCTCTGCCTGTGTTGGACTTGAACAAATAATAGGCCTGTTTCTCATATTTCTAAAGTCAGGTCTGCTGCTAAGTGTGTTTCTAGCTACAGTTATCAAGAGACACAAGTATCTGCACTGGACACCTGTTAGAGCAGGATTAATTCAATCCATCCTTACCCAGTGGTCTGATGAAAAGACATTGCTGCCAGCCCACCTGGCCCTGTCCAGAAGAGGCTGAGCAGTGCTCCTCAGCTGGTTACCAAAGAGCTGGAGAGCTGGCTCTAGGCAAATAGGGATCTGTGTCTGTCCCTGCCTCTCTTCCCAGAGGGTTCCTCATTCCTGGTCTGGGGCAGACTTCTTTTCAATCCCCTTTCCTCCTTGGAAATGTTCTCAGGAGTCTCACCATGCCTTTTTCCCTTGCCTGACCAGAAGGCAAACCTCCCTGCTTTGAGGTTGCCTTCCATCCCGTGTTTCTGATGCTTGATTACTCAAAACCAGAAAGAACCAAGAGATGCTGAAGGGTATGCATGTGTGTTCCTTTAAGAAAGCCAGAGCTTTGTGAAGGTAATCTGGAGCTGCCCACCAAGCAGCTGTCTGCTGCTTTTGGATGGGACCTAACTCATGATTTCTGAATGCTCAAACTGGCAAACCAGAGGATGCCTGGACCCAAAGCACTGCCTGGGCTCTGCCGCCCTGCCCAGGCACAGGAAAACCAGACACAAGGCTCTTGTAGGAGAATGAGAACAAACTGTGTTTTTTAGGACTGGGACAAAACTGGGGAGGACAGGTGTTTGGGGCTGGGAGGTAAAGGGATCTGAAGGGATTGGCTGATTAACTGTTCATTGCAATGTACTGCAGCCTGTTAAACTCTGTGTGTGATTCCCCAATGCATCTTTGGGCACAAAGGCATGATTGCTTTGGTTTATTTGATGTCTGTTAGCTGAAAAACTTGTGATTTGATTCTCAGACTTGTGCCAGCAGTGTCCTGGCAATGCTCATTTTTAAAAGATACTTGCTTCCCTGTGCAAAGTGGGATGTCAGCACTGTACTGCTTTTATGCAGAATGATGACTGATAATTTCATGCCCCAAGCTTGCATCTTGAGGGCTGATTCAGCAGAGAATAAAACAAAAGGGGAGGGGAAAAAAAAAAGGCAGAAAAAATATTTGAATTCTTTTTTATAGGATTGTACGAAGCTCACTTTTTATAGCATAAATAGCTTTGCACCCTGGCTGTATAGTATGAGTCTCAAATTGCTCTGTGCTGAATTGGATCCTTCTTTTAGTGGCCTGTGTCTCTGACCCACACTTTGCTTGTCTTCCCTACTGAAAGTAATTTATACTCCAGCATGGCATAGTATCACCGTGCTAAGAGGAAAATACTATTGACAGATTTGATAGATGCACCCATGGCTTAGTGAGTGCAGAAGAGTTAAACTGATTGCATTTTTACAGTCTGTATGTTTCTCTGCTTATTGTTTGTGTGCCCTGCTGTTAGAAAAACAGGTTAGTTGCATAGTAAATCTCTCTGATCAACACAAGAAAAGAACAAAAAGAGCAGCCAGCCTCATGTGTTACAGCGAATTCAGAAGCGTGGTCATTTGAAGGCTGTGTTCTGGGGGATTTGTCCCTCTTCCTTAGAAAGAAGAAGTTAATTTGGGCATAACTAATCAGGCATCTCAGGAGAGGACAAAGGCACCCTCATTAAAATTAGCTGAAAAAGCAACCCACATAACAGGTGTCTAGTGAAATGATACTGCTGGTGTCTCTCACTGTAATGCCGAAGCAATACGTTCCAGAAAGCACAGAGGACCCAAAGCATGTAGCTAACAGCAAAGGCCTGGTTTCTGAGTTTGGATGCTCACTCTGTGCCTCTTTGCCTTCATGTCTGATGAATTTATTTCCCTTTTCATGCTTCTTTCCCTCCCCTCCCTCCAAATTAAAGCTCACCTCCATTAGGAGCTGTCCCCAGTCAGACCTTTTCCTCGCTGTGAGTAGCCCCAATATGCATGCTGTAGCAGATACATAAAAATACTGCTGGATGACAAGCCATAAATAATGTGTGTACTGGCTCCTTGTGAGATATCACTGCAGTGTTTAATGCATTTATTAACCATGTAGTGCTATGATTTATAGAAGCTGGATGCATAATTGCAAGATAGCATTTCTGGGAATAAATCCAGGGCTATAGTGTCTTCAAGGGACAGAGGCAGAGTGATCTGGGGAATGGGAAGCAGGGAGCAACTAGGTTTGGCAGAATGTTATGGTAGTTACTAAGTGCAGGACAACAGAAGACCTGGTTGGGATGTGTCAGAGCAAGGACATATGATAGAGGTAGTTTAGGAGCTATTTGGATTAGAAAGAAACATGGAAGTCCATAGAGTCCTGTGTCTGGAGAAATATCTCTTTATGCAATATTCCTTCTTTCAAAACAGTGCTAGCTTCTCTGTGGGTCCTGATTCTCCTTTCTTGTAAGGAAAGAAAGTAAAATTTTGCCTCTGGTCATGAGAGTTATTTTTATTTCTGGTCATGCAGTTGATTTGTCTACCAGCCTTTGAATAAGACCAGCACTTTGGATATTAAAAGCTAAGGGTTTCGAAGGCCAAAACAAGGCTTGTGGAGGAACGTACAGGATGCTAAGCTCACCAGGAGGTGTGTGAATATGATTATACCTCTAAATACTATCTGTTGCTTGTGCTACCACAGTGATGAGGTTCTCTGTAAAAGCAGATGTTCGTTTTTACAGCATAGGAAAGCTCAGGTGAGTGCAAAGGTTGTTGGCAGTGTGGGGGTAGCTTTGCCGGAGCAGCCCACGTTAGTGAATTACAGTTCAGGCGAAGGCAGGACTTTGGCTTACAGTTGGAGGCATGTCACAGCTGAGTGTGTAAGTCATTAGGAAATGCTATTTTACCTCAGTAAAAAAGAACTCATCCTTCTTTCCATATGTTTAGCTGGTTATTTTCAGCTGCTTTTCTTTCACTGTTTTGGGGGGGTTGTTTGGTTGGTTTTAATTACTGCTTTCATCAGCCCAGCTCCGCTTCTGTTTCTTTTGTTTAATGGTGAAATTCCCATAGATCTCTTTGTCACCAGATGAGAGCTTTACATTAACATTAAAAAAAAAAAAACAAACCAACCCAATAGTTTGAATATAGAATTCTTAGCCATTTGTGTGTGCTATTTTATTCCTGTGGGATTAGGTGCTTCCAGCACATTTGAAGTTACCTTCTCACCTATATGTTAGGTAAGTAGGATACATGAGATGGGGATTTGGCAGTGAATCATAGACTCAGAATGGTTTGGGTTGGAAGGGACCTTCAAGATCGTCTAGTTCCAACTTCCACCTGCCATGGGCAGGGACACCTTCAACTAGACCATGTTGCTCAAGGCCTTGTTCAGCCTGGCTATGAGCACATCCAGGGAGGGGACATCCACAACCTCCCTGGACAACCTGTTCCAGTGTCTCACCACAGAATCAACCAGTTTGGAACAGACCTCAGAGATCACCAAGTCCAAACTATCACCTAACACCTCCTGATAACTAAACCATGGCTCCAAGTGCCACATCCAATCTTTCTGAATACCGCCAGGGGTGGTGACTCCACCACCTCCCTGGGCAGCACATTCCAATGTCTAACAACTCTCTCTGTGAAGAACTTTCTCCTCCCCTCAAGCCTAAACTTCCCCTGGTGCAACTTGAGACTGTGTCCTCTTGTTCTGGTGCTGGTTGCCTGGGAGAAGAGACCAAGCCCCACCTGGCTACAACCTCCTTCCAGGTAGTTGTAGAGAGCAATAAGGTCTCCCCTGAGCCTCCTCTTCTCCAGGCTAAACACCCCCAGCTCCCTCAAGCTCTCATCAGAGGGCTGTGCTCCAGACCTCTCCCCAGCCTTGTTGCCCTCCTCTGGACACATTCAAGTATCTCAATGTCCTTCTTAAACTGGGGAGCCCAGAACTGGACACAGCACTCAAGGTGTGGTCTAACCAGTGCTGAGTACAGGGCAGAATGACTTCCCTGCTCCTGCTGACTACACTGTTTCTGATACAGCCAGGATGCCATTGGCTCTCTTGGCCACCTGGGCACACTGCTGGCTCATGTTCAGCTGCTGTCAATCAGTACCCCCAGGTCCCTTTCCACCTGGCTGCTCTCCAGCCACTCTATCCCCAGCCTGTAGCAGTGCATGGGGTTGTTGCGGCCAAAGTACAGACCTCCACACTTGAGGTTCACCATCACTGTAAAGAATTTTTTCCCAATTTCTAGTCTAAATCTGCCCTCCTCAAGCTTCAATCCATTCTCTCCCATCCTGTCACTACAAACCATTGTAAAAAGTGCCTGCCCTCCCCCACTCTCTGTTTCCCCTCTGCCCCCCCCTGCTTTCTTGCAGGCCCCCTTCAGGTCCTAGAATCTTTGACCTCTTGCATAATGAACAACTCTCATTTCCCAAATGTGTTAATGGGTGTACATACTCCCTGTCAGAATTGTCTGCAGCAGTACCTGGTGGGCACACATTTCTATTGTTTAATTTTTTTTGTAGGATAATGGAAGATGTTATAAATATATCTCCCAGTCTGGGTGCATAGTCTCTGAGCCCTGATTTTTTTTTTTTTTTAACTCTGATAAGGTGTTCACTCACTGCTCAAGAGTTAGGGCACTAAGAATTTTCCGCTTAGGTTGTAATTAAAAGGCATACATTTTCTATAGCACTCTGTTCAACATGTACAGGGTTTTTCCCATTACTGGTGATTTAGTGATGCTCTGTTGTATTATAGTAGTGCAGCCTATGCCAGCATTTCCATTATAACCACTTTCTACAGGTTTATAACTCAACAGTAAAAATGTACTCTTCCAGTGGGAAACTTGGCATATAATGCCTCATCTCATCCTCAAAAAATAATAGTTTTTTTTTTTCCTTTCCCTTCACCTTCCATCCACCAAAAGAGGTTGGATTTTTTGCTGTATTTTAAATGGAAGATATTGTCCTTTCTGTTTCCATAAGAGAAAAGCCTACCCTGATTATTAAAATAACCTTTTCATTTCTAAGGAGGGAGGACTGTACAATGCAGAGTACATGTGATTAAGTGTTGTTGATGTTAGAAGGATTACAATAAGTATATGGATGGAGTGAAATATTACCTCCCAAATGGAAGCAAGTGTATATTGATCAATGCCATTGAAAAGCTTTTTTGTGTGTGTTGAATTTGTTTCTAGCTGTTGATTCTACCCTTAAAATAGCATCCTCAAAGGAAAATGGGTTTGAGCTGCTGCACACCATTGTATGTCTGGCTGAATGAAGTAAAGGAAGACTTTACTGCGTGTAGACAAAATAATGATATTTTTCTCTTGTCTCATTTGAGAAGCTCAGTAAAGAAGGAATTTAAATTCTAACTTTGGTGTTGAGGCCAAAGCACAATGTTTCCAACAGACAGATGCTTGTGTGGGTGGAACAGGTTGCCCAGGGAAGTGGCAGAAGTCCCATCCCTGGAAGTTTTTAAGGCCAGGCTGGATGGGGCTCTGAGTAACCTGAAATCCTCTTTCTCCTTTACCTGCCTCCTTGGAGCTAGCCATTTAGGAGTTAAAATCTACCCAGCTACCATTAAAAGAAGTTTCCTTACCTCTGTGAATTCCAGCACCAGTGCAAAGATAGAAGGAATCCTTCACTCTATTGTGTTTTCTTGTCACAAATTTGCTTCCAGGTATTTCTTTTTCCATTTTGTTAGTTCAATTTATCTTACCATATCCACTTCAACAGTGATGGTTCTTCTACTCCTTAGTAATTTTCTTCTACTAATTAGAAGAAAGGATATGTAAGAGGGAGACGTCTCTGAGTGTTTACTAATGAATTGAGCTATTATTTTGTCATATACTTGAAAACTATCAGCATATATACTGTATGAATTCTTACTATGGCCAAGCTGTCTTTCTCTTGAATCCCAGCTGGTTTAATTTTTTTCAGCTGTCTCTAATATATCTATTTATTAATATTAAAGTATCATGAAAAGCAGAGAATGTGCCTCCTAATGAGAAGTTCAGTTCCTTCATTTGGTTTCCAAAATCAGTAATTAGGTGGAAGACTCTTTTGTATCCATAGGCAGTACCAGTGGCTCTCAGATGTAAAATAAAATAGCCCTGTGTGGAAGTGAGCTTTTGGAGGGCATAAAATCAGAATGCTCAGCGCTTCCTCACATCATAGAATAGAATCATGGAATCATAGAATCAACCAGGCTGGAAGAGACCTCCAAGATCATCCAGTCCAACCTATCACCCAGCCCTATCCAATCAACCAGACCATGGCACCAAGTGCTCATCCAGGCTTCTCTTGAACATCTCCAGTGATGGCGACTCCACCACCTCTCTGGGCAGCCCATTCCAATGGCAAATCTCTCTCTCTGTGAAGAACTTCCTCCTAATATCCAGACTATACCTCCCCTGGCACAACTTGAGACTGTGTCCCCTCATTCTGCTGCTGGTTGCCTGGGAGAAGAGACCAATCCCCACCTGGCTACAACCTCCCTTCAGGTAGTTGTAGACAGCAATGAGGTCTCCCCTGAGCCTCCTCTTCACCATGCTAAACAACCCCAGGTCCCTCAGCCTCTCCTTATAGGGCTTGTGTTCCAGGCCTTTAGTCCAGGCATTTCTGCCCAAACCAGTGAGATTCTACAATGTACAGTGAAAGGAACAATGAGATTCAGATCCTTATATTTTTTCAGGAAATGAATTGCAAGTCCAACAGAATTTCCAGGTGGATGTATCAGGGTGCCGAGTGCAGTCAGTAGTTCTAGTGTGTAAATGCAAGCCTTCTGTTGTAAGAGTTGTTGATGTTTCTGGAACATTCAGATAAAGCAATGATGTTGAGAATCACTGAAGTACTTCAATCAACTGCAGCACCATTTATTGCAAATATCTTCAGCATCATAGGCATTGATATTGCTATTGCTATTGTAGAAAAGCAGAAAACTCTCAGCCCAGTCATGTACACCTCAGCAGTGGGAATATTGGATACCTTGTGATGCCAGGTAGAGTGCAAAATACTCCTCTGCTGTTGTATAATGCTGACACCAGAAATGCTTCTTGCTTGAGTCAGTGGGCAGAGCACACAATAACAGCAACAGATGGATGCCCATCATAAGACATGCCTGAAGATATATAAGATGGATTTCTTACTTTGCAATCATCTGAAATACCTAGGCATTTCATAATATTCCATGTATAATAATCCATGAATGCAGTGTAAACAAACAATTCACTTTAATTTACAGGTAGGTACATTAAAAGGCATTAAATGTTCTTTTTGTAACGTTTTAGAAGGGTCTCTGTGGCAGCTGTGCAATGTATTAAAATTGTGTTTGTACTTTCAGAATAATACTAGGAGAAATTGAGAGAGTCATTAAGACTAAAATACTCCTCTGTTGTATGTTTCCCTAAAACTAAGGCATATGATAAGCTTTTTGTTAATATCATAAAATCATAGAATGGTCTGGGTCATAAGGGACCTCCAAAGTTCATCCAGTCCAACCCCCTCTGCAGTCAGCAGGGGCATCCTCCACTAGATCAGGTTGCCCAGAATCCTGTTGAGCCTCACCTTGAATATCTCCAGGGATTGGCCCTCTATTACCTCCCTGTGCAACCTGTTCCACTACATCACGGTAAAGAACTTGTTCTGAGCATCCAATCCAAATCTGCTCTTCTCTGGTTTGAATCCATTGCCCCAATGCAGTGATAGTATGGTGATTATTAACTGTCACATTTAATCTCTTCTCATGATCACCTGGCACCCTTTTTAAGGGGCCAGAGAATATCCCATGGTATCTGCAGCTGATGGCAGTCAGCATTGTAATTACTGAGTAACTTTAACTGTTTGAGGCTTTGCTGTGAATTCCAATGGGAATGGGAATGTTACTGGATAACAGCTACATTTGAAGAGTTTATTTGCTGGGCATGTGCAAATCACTCTTAACATTTTAGGAGTATGACAAGCCATGTGAATTTATTTGAAGTGCTCTGTGCTGCTCTATGCATCAGCTGTACAGGGAATAATTTTTTCATTTGTTCTTTAGGCACAGAAGAGGAGGAAATCCAATGAATCTGTAGACACAGAGCTCTGTCTTAATGAGGTAAGAGTGTGGATCCTGTATACATCACAGGACATGGGTCTCCCTATGATATAAGATGTTAGAAGTCTATCAAGGTTATAATGGGCTTACTTCACACCAAAGTGTTGTAATGTGGTGGGTTGGAATTCCCCTCCCAACATTAACTTCACCAGGCTGGCTCAGTTCAGAAGCAATTGGAGCTATATTTACAAGCAGAACTACAATCTCCAATGGAATGCTATGAATATATACAAATATACAGTATTTACAACGTTTACAGATATTTACAATTAACAAAAACAGCACAAAACCCTCCTGGCCAAAGCCAGGAAAGTTGCCTCTCTGCCTCCCCCTTCCCTGCCTTCCCCTGACCTCCCTGGCCAAAAGGAAGAGAGAAAAGAAGCAGAGATTTATCTTAGACTTAGCCCAAGGTCAGTATGCAGGTTGTTGTCTCCCCAGTGAAGGAAGCAAGAAGAGAAGCAGAACACCCTGCTAGACTGCTAGAGATTGTTTTGAGAACTGAATCTTATGGGATCCATCCCTCCAATGGATTTGTTTAGAATAATAAATATTTTCCTTTTTACACCCAATAGTGATTTGTTTGCATTCTGCTCAAAATCTGTGAAAAATTTTAAGGGCATAGCCCTAAAACCAACACACAAAGTCTTCTTAGTATTGTTATGTTTAGATCACAGTATCACAGAGTATCAGAGGTTGGAAGGGACCTCAAGAGATCATCAGGTCTAACCCCCCTGCCAGAGCAGCATCACTTAGGGTAGTCCTCACAGGAATGCATCCAGGTGGGGTTTGAATGTCTCTAGAGAAGGAGACTTCACAACTCCCCTGGGGAGCCTGTTCCAGTGCTCTGTCACCCTCACTGGAAAGAAGTTTCTCCTCATGTTGAGCTGAAATCTTCTATGTTCAAGTTTGAACCCATTGTTCCTTGTCTTATCACTGTGCACCACTGAAAAGAGCCTGGCCCCCTCCACTTGACACCCACCCCTCAGATATTGATAGACATTGATCAGATCCCCTCTCAGCCTTCTCTTCTCCAGACTAAACAGCCCCAGGGATACATAGCATATTAAAGAATGGTCTTCACAGAAACCCAGAGCTGGGCTCAGTGGCCTCTGCTGACTATATTTTAGTAGCTGTGTAGTACATGTTGAGGCTGATCCCATGGGAATTGCCACTGTGCTGAGCGAGGATAATTAGGTAATAATCTGCAGGGACACAAGCTGATAGGGCTATTAACAAACAGACAGAAGCACAGTGGCCATAGAGTCATAGAATCATGGAATCAGTCAAGGTTGGAAGGGACCACAAGGATCATCCAGTTCCAACCCCCTGCCATGGGCAGGGACACCTCACACTACATCAGGCTGGCCAGAGCCTCATCCAGCCTGGCTGCAAACACCTCCAGGGATGGGGCCTCAACCACCTCCCTGGACAACCCATTCCAGGCTCTCACCACTCTCATGGGGAAGAACTTCTTCCTCACACCCAGCCTGAATCTCCCCACTTCCAGCTTTATTCCATTCCCCCCAGTCCTGTCACTACCTGATAGCCTAAAAAGTCCCTCCCCAGCTTTCTTGTAGGCCCCTACAGATACTGGAAGGCCACAAGAAGGTCTCCTCAGAGCCTTCTCCAGACTGAACAGCCCCAACTATCTCAGGTTGTCCTCATAGGAGAGGTGCTCCAGCCCTCTGCTCATCCTGGTGGCCCTTCTCTGGACACCTTCCAGCATGTCCATATCCCTCTTGTAACAGGGGCTCCAGAACTGGACACAGTACTCCAGGTGGGGGTCTCAGCAGAGCTGAGTAGAGCCATCATTCTGTAGCTAACAAAAATGACCAGTTTAGGGCATGAAATCATGTTCACATCAGGAGATGTGATGCCTGGACATCGGGAGACAGATTGACAGCCTCAAGAGACAGGAACCTCCCAGTGCTCTGTGAGCAGTTGGCTGAGCCTGACCTCCAAGCCTGCCTTTCAGACGTAAACATTACATCAGTTTCTGTGTCTGTCAGTTTATATCCTTTGTACTGATTCTCTCAGGAAGTTTAATAATTACTGATGTGCATAAATTATTTTTTGCACTGTGGAAGTACATAGCCCAGGACCTAATGTGCAGGCAGAAGACACCAAAAGAATGTGACAATGTCTTTCAGCTTTTCCTTCTACCAGCCCAGATTTTTCCAGTTCTTACCTCTTTAGGTAGTAATAAGAATTTCCTGTAAATACTAGAATGAAGCCCAAAAACACATGAGGGAACAATGCAGTAACATTAACAGATTTGTTGACCTCTTGTGCCAACTACAAGACCATACACAAGGCCCTAGTAGCTGTAGCTTAGCCATAAAGAACTGCTGGCCTGTCTTACCCCATACTCTTTCTCTGACAGTTTCCAAAAAGCAGATGCCCAGGGTTGGGTATAAGAAGGTATATTGTGATAATTGCCCCAATGCCTTTTCAACTTCCAGCAGTTTGCATCTCAAGGCCTTCCAAGTTAGCCAGTTCCAGCAGGTGGTTTCAAAATGAAGGAATGGCATGAAATGTATCTGTGAATGTCTCCCTGGCTCTGTAGACAGTCAGTTCTGTGGAAACTGATCACAGAATCAGCCAGGTTGGAAAAGACCTGAGAGATCATCAAGTCCAACCTAACACCTTCTGACAACTAAACCATGGCTCCAAGTGCCACATCCAAGCTTTTTTTTAACATCTCCAGGGACAGTGACTCCACCACCTCCCTGGGCAGCACATTCCAATGGGTATTTACTGTTTCTGTGAAGAACTTTCTCCTCCCCTCGAGCCTAAGCTTCCCCTGGTGCAACTTGAGACTGTGTCCTCTTGTTCTGTCACTGGTTGCCTGGGAGAAGAGACCAACCTCCACCTGTCTACAATGTCCTTTCAGGTAGTTGTAGAGAGTAATAAGGTCTCCCCTGAGCTTCCTCTTCTCCAGGCTGATGTTCTATACTCATTTTTTGTACCTTCCCTTCTGGGTACTTCTAGCTTGTACCTTGGCCCATTGCCTCTCCAGGATGGAAGAGGCTTGTGCCCTCTGTAGAAACTGCATCCTTGGGGATTTTCAGATCCTAAGTGGACAGGGTCTGAGCAGCTTTGCATGGAGTAGATTTGACTCGATGACCTTAGAGGTCCTTTCTAGTCTGTGATTTTCCCTGTTGGGTTTTTCTTCTTAGTGATGATGATAGCAGTGAGAACTATTCCTGCTACATGGTCCTTCTTAAAGAGTTCACTTTAATCTGCCAGTCTACACTTTTCCATATGCACACTGGTTAATTACTGGTAGCACAGAAGACAAGGAATGTAAATAATGCAGTAATTAAAGGAAAAAAAGGCATGAGGATAAAGTTTCCTAAGCTAGGGAATACTGTCTTTTCTGATCCCATGGATTAGATGTTATTCATTGTTATCCAGAAGTAACTTCTTGTCAGAGTTATTCTGTTGACTGTGCTGAAGCTGCACTTTCTCTGTGGGCCCTGCATTTGCTTTTTAAACTAAACTGGCATCATAAACACAAGTTTGTTAAAAAATTTGGTGTACTTAACTCTTGTAGGTTAAGGGAAACCAAGAGTTAATTGGTATAACCACAAAGAAAAGTCCTCCAAAGGCTAGAGAGTCCCAGGGGGATAGATTTACACAGGGAAACCCTGTTAAAATGGGGATTTTTTTTTTCATGCTTTCTTTTTGTATTATTATTTTAAATTGTGCTGTACTGTTGGTTTTATCCTTTAACCTAACTTCAGAATAGTGACATTTTAACATCTGGGTTTGTGCCTTTCATATCTTCTGTTCTGTGGTAGTGCTGCCAGGGGAGGGCGGGTCACGAACAAGGAAAAGATTCATTTCACGATGCTGTAAATTGAAATATTTTGCCATAAAATGGTAATGCAATGATGACCAAGGAAAGTATTATGTCTTGCAGAATGCTATTGGGAAAGAGAACACAGCAGGAGTCTCCACGAGTCACATATCTTCGGAAAATTCGCTGGCTCTGCCTGGAAGCTTCTATCTAAGCACACGGCTCACTCTGATGACTCTTGCACTCTCACTCTGTTTGTTCCTAAGCTCATCAGTGGTCTTGTAGCTGCATTACAAAGGACATGTAAAAAAAAAAAAAAAAAAAAAAAGTCTGTTTCCTGTCCTCTGTTGTTTATCTGGAATTCCAGGTCTGGGAGCTAAGCTGAGGCACTCCTGGCTAGAACAGTCAGCTGGAATTTTTTTCTTTCTTCCTTTCTTTCTTTCTTTCTCTCTAAAAAAAGCTTCTTGTGATATTTAGAGGCTTTGTGAAATACTTGGTGCAGTGCTACATTCCAAACCCAAAAGGCTTTTGGGCATGCAGTGTTTTAAAGAGACAGTGTGTAAATTTGCCTGTAAAGCAACCTGTTTGGATTATTTTAATAATTATTATTTTAATTCTGGCTTTTCCCTGAGGAGGAGGAGGAGGAGGATGGCGGTTTTCTTAGGATCCTATTTATCTCACTGAATGGTTTTGGTTTTCCAATTGATTGAACTTCAGACTATCGAGGATGCCAGGCTTTTGTCTAATGGTGAATGTTCTCCCAGAGAGTGGACTTTATGAAACTTCTTCATTTGATAAATTGCTACTGATGTTAAACTCTTTCAGTGTATTTAGCATTTTCCTCTTTAAATGTTTACGTACTGTAAGTGGTTCTGCATTCCCTGCTGAGAAGCCATTATAATTCACATACAGGTATGATGTATGTCTTTCAGTTAAATTCTCATAAGAATAGAGTGTGGCATAGAACTTTCTAACAGTACATTTATCTTTTAATTATAATCATCTAGCCTTAACAAGGGTGAAGATTCTCTACATTAACAAGAAGCAGCCATTGTGAAAGCTTGATAAAGATACATTTGAGGATCAGCAGTAGAAACAAATTTTTGCTACAGGGTTTCAGCTGTGCAGCCTGTGGTCTCCTATGCTTCCATTGTGATAATATAGTCCAGTTATTATACTGTTTGTTTAATAAAAAATGACATACAATTTATTTTCTCTACTATAGCAGCATTTTCTCTTTATCCATAGCTGATAATGTCAGCTCAAGAAGTTACAGGAACTTCATGCCTTGCTTTTCTTCTTATCACAACAGTACAGAGGGAAAAGAGGTAGCAGGATGTAGTCTGAACTGTGTTTTATTCCTTAGACCACTAAAATCAACACCAGAGGGTGGTTGATCCAATTCCAACACAGCGTCGTGCACGCTCGCCCATGTGGCAGGCTTTTCCCACCCCGGTACTTCCTGCTGCAGAGCTTGCCACTGCTGACATGATGAACTGCTTGCAAAACCAGTATCATAAATTGTTTTAGTGGTTTGGGTGGCAATATTGCCAGTATCCAGGATTTGATCACTTGGGGTTTTATTCAGTGATATTGACAGCTTGTGCTGGTTCATGCTGATGTTCTGCTGTGTTCTAGAAGGAATTCTTTAAAGCTTTAAATGTTATCAAATAGGCAGCATTTCTCCTAAGGGCTGTCTTTCTACCTTACTGTGATGGCTTGTTGACTGTTACAAGCAGTTCTGTCTAAATGATCAACAGTAATCAGGTTTTGTTTCTACTGAAGGTGGAAGATAACTTCACTAAGCAAGGAGTTCATCATGTCGAATTTACAGATTTACATTGGGACTTGACAGTTATGTCCCATCCTGCTCTTAAATGTCCAGAAGTATTTGCAATACAACTTACAAAGTACAAATTGCTGCTTTATAAACTGCAGTGAAGTTAGGGACTTAAGTGCAAACCCACACATCTGAGTAAAAGATTAGTAAACCTGTTGACGAGTTCATCTTTGGAACTTTTTCCTAGCTAGTAATAAACACTTTCCTAAATGCTGAAATTCATTTATGTGCCCCTGATTATGGTCACATTATGGAGGTTTCAAAGCACTGTGCATGTGATAAAATTCTGCAGTACTCTCTGCCACTGAACCTAACAAATCAGACAATATTACTCTTTAATTCTGATGCTGATAAGAAGCTGCAAATTACTTTCAAAGGCAGCAGAGCTGCTTTTGGAGTAGAAATACATAGCACATCATTACCAGGTAAAGCCCATGTGGTTCCTGTTGCTCTTCTTGTAGAAGCTCTTCAAATTACTGAAAACTAGTGACAACAGGCAAAAAAAAACCCAAACCAAAGATTATGAGATTCATCATTTTAAAAATAAATCAAATTCTTTTATGCCAAAAGGAGTTGATGGTATAACCTATTGAAATGCTAATGAACATAGCATTAGAATTCTAAAGTCTGACATTATCCAATTAAAAATATTTTCAAAACAAATTCATAAACATTACAATTACTCAATCCATCTTTGATCCACAAATCTTCCTTTAAAAATGCCATTTGTATTCAGCCCATGAAACATTTTAAGCAGTATCAGGAATTTTAATAACTTCCCAGTGTATAGTACATATGTTTTGAGGATTCTCTCTTTTTTTTAATTTGATTTTATTACAGTATCTCTGTTAGATTTAATACCAGTTATTAGAGCTTTGACAGTGTGTGATCCAGCATGAAAGCTATTGATCACTTATACTGTAAACAACAAACTAATTAGGTTCTGCTTACAAAAGAAATTGCTGGTTGTCTGATTCAGTGAGAGTTGCCTTTGGAAATACAATTATGTATGTAGCAGAGGAAGGAACAGCATTTTTTACAGCTAGCCATGTTACCACAGAAAACCCAGAACACTCAAACTTTTTTTTTTTCCTGTGGAAATTAAAAGCATTAATTAAAAAAAAAAGGGCTTATTAAACAGGCAAGAAGGAAGAAAACCCCCTTAAGAGTTTGACACTTAATGAGGTTTCTACAGGCACCACTGTGCAAATGTTGGAGGATTTTTAGAAGTTGGATGTGGTGTGGGTGATGTCAGTTTAGCACAGTGACCTTGTCAATGCAGTCATTTGCCACACTACTGATGTATGCAAACCTCAATTGTTTTTTCCCTTTCAGTCACTAAAATGTCATGTGTGGAGTGCTCAGTGAACAGGCTTAGGCTGGGCATTATATATTTTTTTCACACATTGATCAATGTAACAATAATACAGGAGGTGTCCACATACAGGATGTCCATACAGATGATCTGCTGTTCAAACTGTTAAGTTTAAATCACCTGATTGTATTTCTGTTTCTTCTTAAAAGTACACACAAAGGTAAAGTTCAGAGTGAACTGAAATATGTGACTAAGGTTTTGCAGTATTTAACACAGATAGTAATTCCACAAGTGGGTCCAATGAAAGAGGCACTGAAGATGAACCTTTCAGATATAGTAAAAAACAAACAAACAAACAAACAAAAAAAACCAACCCAGCAATTGAGGCTTTCCCTTGCCCCCAGTGCAGGAGAGCCCTGCTGGAGTGTCTGCACAGGCATTTGGGCAGAAATGAGGAGTGCAGCCCTTAGTTAACCATCTCAGCACTCTGACATCCTGGCCGCTTCAAGAGCTTGGGGAGGGAGCTACTGAGCAGGAGCCATCCATCCATCTTCACTGGGGCATTGCCTGCTTTCCCTTAACAGCTTCATTCTCACTGTGTCATTAAGGAAGAATTGGGAAAAGAGATTCTTAAGCATTTCAAAGCAGTGTGCAGACAGACTCTGTCTGGAGACCTACTTCCACCCTTATTTTTTTTAATATGAAATGACATCACTCCATGATCCAACCTTTTGAATATCAGGCTGCTCACAGTTTGAGGGATGTTGCAGTTTGAATCAATAGACTGAATACATAAATGTATACACTTCAGCTATGTGCTTAGCCTTTGCAATTAGGCTGGAGATGAAGAAATCAGCTTGAAATTTGAGTCCTCTTTTAATGTGTGGTTGTTGGCTTAATCAGTCCTATTTCCATGGAGGAGAGATGGTGAGAAATCAGTGAAGGAGAGGAGCAAAACTCAGAACAGCTCCTTGAAGGGACATGCACTTTGTGAATGTCAAGTGGCAGGAGCATCTCATACTTAGCTTGTAATAAAAGAGCTGGATTCTACTGTAAGGGCAAGCAGGAAAAGAAGGAAGAATGAGCAGTTATTTGCACAGCAATTACAACCTTCTGTCATGAAATGCAATTGTTTGTCTTCAGCACCAAGGTGGATCTACTTCACAGATGAGACTTCTTCATTAAAACTGCGCTGGGCTAAAGAGGCTTCCAAGGTTGTTGTATGCCCATAAAGGTTAGTCAGAGTCTACCTGATGTCTCTGACATCAAATAGAAGCATATTTGCTTCAGATGAACTTGGCAGAGAAATTAATCCAGTGACTTGTTAAATGTATCTCATCTTTAAATATTTGCTTTTTCTTACCAGTTCAGTTCCTCCTATGACATTTCAATTATTGGCTATTTCAGCTTCTCCTTTAACTTTGGAAGGTCATTTTCTCTGTGCTCTACAGTAATCCACTTTATAGATTTTTTCCTCAAGAGTTTTTGTTGTTGTTGGGTTGTTGGTTTTTGTTGTTTATTTGTTTGTTTTTTTAATCATAGCCTTTGCTTCTGAGAAAAAAGAAATGTGATCAGGGCTGTGTCTCTTCTGAACAGCCAACACCTTCACAGGGGGAGGAAACTGCAAGTGCCTAATTTACCTGTTAAGCACTTCTTTGACTAGAACAAGCTAAAACATGATGATGCTGAGCCCCAGATGGAATTTAAAATTTAGTTTGGCACTGAGGAAGAATTAAAAAGTTCTAAACTCTCACAGTCTTTTAGAAATATTTGAAATGCTTCTAATGTATTTTCTGATTGGAGTTTTAAGTTAAAGAGATAAAGTCTATTTTTTTCAGGAGGAAGAAGTTTCACTGGGAAAATTTGATGGGTCCATTGTTAAGGTAAAATTAGGGATGGTGGTGGATTCACATTTTTAATTCAATATTATCTTGACTTTCATACACCCTTGTTCTATGTTCCCTTCATCTGTTTGCCTTCAGGGGACTGTTAGGCTGAGTAGTTTCATATTAGGTATGATCACCTCAATAATCAGAAGTTGAGTTCTGCAACTCCTACTTAGATGCTTCATCTCTTTTATTTTTCATAAAAGTCAGAGCAACAAATTCAAGAGGGGGGCTAGAGATTATGTGCAGCTTAGAAGAGCACAGAGTCAACCAAATACTCAGTAGTACTTTTTATCAATATAGGTTGTGGTGCTATGAGTTGGTACCCTCTAGGCTAGGTCTGAAGTTCTCTGAACACATCTAACCAGAGAGCAGCAGCAGCTTCTGCTGTTTTACCTGTGCCAGGTGCCAGTGGCTGAACTTTGCTGTGTGTACACTTAGAGCTAATTGCTCCCTGGATGACAGGAGCCAAACCACTTACTTCAGCAAGGGTTCTCCTTAGCCCAATTTCCCCTGCTTTTAGTGGTTCCAATACACTTTAATTATTTTGCGCTACTTTTTAATCTATCAAAAGGAGAATTTCCCAGAATCCAGGAAAAAATGAGTCACAGATTTAAGGGCAGTTTTCTTCAAATTCCTCCTGCCAAAACATGACAGTAATTGACCCCTTACAGACTTCTATCCTCCAAAGGATTGAACAACCCCTGCCCAGTGACTTAGGAAACTGAGCAGGATTTTCAGGGATTTGGCTTCTAATAAATGAGGCTGCTTCTTATTTTCAGGCTTCTTCAAGCCACTCATTCCATGAATTGATGTTATGGATAAACATCAGTAAGTAATTGGCAATGGTGTCGTGGCATTATGCTGCCCCCCATGTTGACCAGCTCGTGTCAATCAGTTTTCCAGCATTGGTACCAATGATGCAAAGTTCCTCATGACAGTTGAACGTTGCTTTGATAGTAGGAGATGACATTCAAAGTCCTGCTATTTTAAGTGCAGAAATGCTATCTCTTGTTGTCTTACTCTTGTCTGAAGTAGAGCACCCCTCTTGTCTGAAGTAGAGCCCCCCCCTTGTCTGAGTTCATATACTTGATCTGCTTCAAAGCACTAGAAAGCTGAAAATGGTTGACTGGTGCCACCCAGTTCTTGATACCAGTCTCAGTAACCTAAATCCATCTCAGGTCAGTAACCTCAGTCTCTGTTTACTGGCCAGTTGCATAGAAGCAGTACCACAGTGAGCACTAGTAGGCACTTCTGGCTGAGCACAGATGGTAGCACAAGGTACACTGGCACTAGCTGGTCTGTATTACACCTAGCCTTTGTGTCTGCTTCATCACCCAGGCCTTTCTTGCTGCTGTGAAGCTCACTTAAACCACCCTGGTAAACCTTGCCAGAGCTACAGGCTGACAAGTCAGTCATGCCAGGCTTGCTATCTCCAGCTCTTTACCTGATCTCCTAAGGAGACTAAGGAGTTGTTTTTGACCACTGCACTTGACCTTAGGTTGGAGTTTAAAAGGTGCAAAAGCTAAGCTCCCTAGATTTTCTGAATCACAGGGAGATGTGAACTTCAAGCACAGAAGCCAGCAAATCTGCTGAAACTCTGGAGTCATTTTCACAATGAAATTACAACATCTTCATCCTCACTTGACCATGTTTATGGAATAGGATATATAATGACAAACAAAGCTTTTGTTGAAAACAGGAGAAAGCCTTAAGATGCAAAAACTACTGTTTGGGGACCCACCCACCATTTATTTTAGCAGGAGATACTGCAGAGAACACATTGGTGAGAAGTAGAAATAGATGTCCCAGTAGGTAGAAGTCAGAGGAATCATGTTTTTAACTGTTTTTTTCCTTTCTTTGGCTTTGTGAATTGGCCCATGGAAACTGGTGCCGTTCTGGGAGGTGAAGCAATTCTCTCAGGAGTATGACGTTAGCCAAACTGCAGCTGATAGGAGCAGAATCTCCTTCCAGCATCCAAACCTGGTTATTAGTCTTGACATCATCGGGATGCTTTGAGGTGGGACAAAGACTTTAAACCTTAGGTGAAAGTTAATTCAGGAAGAGTGTCTGTAAGGATTGCTGGAGGCGGAACAAAGCCCCATGGTGGATTTGCAGGTGGAAATGTGCAAAGCAGGCTGAGCTCTGTCACACGCTGCTTGTAAAGAGAAGTAAGTGGAGGTAAAAATACAGTCCTGAATTTTATCTTGCCTCCTCTCTGGGAGTGTTACAGTAGAACTGAGGGATAAAATGAACCTCTTACCTCTTCACAGTCCTTCCCACTGTTTCTGGATAGGAAAAGAAAAATAAATCCAAAAGGCAGACAGTGGAAAAAAAATGCTTCAAAGCAACATGTGGGAAGCTTAACTGGTGGCAATTATTAATCTCTGTGTTTTCCCCTCCCCCAGAATTATTGCTCCTGAGTTTGGGCTTGTGTGGTGTTTTGTGTAGCGTTACTTAGTGCTGAAATGATTAGTTGTGATTCGTCCTGCTCGTCCTGGGAGGCTGTATTTGTCTTTCACCTGAGGGGATGGCGAAGTGTGCACTTTTTTGGGTAGTGCAAGTTGACAAGAGCTGCAGAAAAGAGGAAATGTCAGGGCAGGGCTCAGGTAAAAGCAGTTTTGTTGTTGCACTGCAATGATAAAAGGATTGATTGCAGGTAGGTAGAAAGGATGCAGATAAGAGGTAGCATGTGGACCCAGTAAGACTGGCTTTCACTGTGAACTGAGGACATCCAATGTTAGAATTTTCCTTTTCATTTTATTTGTTGGGGGTTTTTTTTGAGGGGTGTGTGCTCTTTTTTATACTTTTTGTTTCTTTTTCTTCTATTGTTCCAAAACTATCTGTCTAGATCATGCTTCCATTTTCTGGAGGAAATTCTGACACAAACAGTTACCTTCTTGTGGAAATTCTTTGTTGTCATAGGGATTTCTGTCCATTTCGCTCTGCAGGTTATTATATGTCAGGTCTTCAGTCATAATGGCTGGTGATTTGTTGTTAAAAAAATAAATAATAAATAACTAAACCCGTTTTTCACTTGTTCCTGTTGAACTCTTTGGACTGTCCACACTTTGGAAGTCAATTCACGATGTCTGATGTTTTTCTGTTAGCATAATCCTCCTGTGTTAGTATTGTACATATCCAGAGAGGGATCCCTCCCAATAAACATTATTCATTATTCTCTCTTTTTTTTTTTTTTTTCTTTTTTTTTTTAATTAAAAAGCATGGGTTTTGTGAGAAAAATTTCATTCTGGTTTTGATTTTTTACAAGAAAAAAAAAGAAAGCTTGACTGGCAAAAACAAAAAAAAAAAAAAGGAAAACAAGTTTATTAAAAGGTCGGTCTCATTGTTCCCTGTTGTTTTACAGTCCACTATGATCTAAGAAAATAAGAAATAAAGCTTTTCCCTTTAAATATCCATGCATTTGCTTGCTCCCTAGTCTTTTGTGCTGGTGAATGTGGCCTGCAAAATGCCAATGAGGAGGGAATATCGGATGGAAATGATGGAAAGCAGGGTGCAGGAGTGGCCAGCTGGCCCTATTCATGCTTGTTCACTCTCTGGCGTGCAAGCAACGCCTCCACCCCGTCCCACCCCTGCAGCCTGCCAGGCCACAAAGAGAAGGCTTGCTCCAGTTTTCACACAATGGGAGCCAAAGAGCTGCATTGGGCTTCAAAGACAAAGGGATCTGGGCGGGGGGGGGGGGAATATTACAGGAAATGCAGAGTGTGCTGGAAGGGGAAAGCGATGGCAGCCAAACAAGTCTTCATGACGCACTTGCTCGTGCTGATGACTGGTGTGCAGGAAAATCACGTCAGCATTTGCTCATACTCAAACTGAGGCTTGACAAAGGAAAGTGTTATGAGCAAAGAACAATTGCACCCACCTGCAAAAAACTGCTGCACAAGTAAAGGGCAGCCCAGAGCTGCTGCCATTTTAAGGTGGAACAGTTTCAATTGGTGTTGCCTAAAGAGAGGGGATGCAAGGTGTGGGGGCGGGATGGGAGCAAAGGAAAGATGGGAGTGGTAGCAATGCATGTTAATCCAAAATGAAAGGGCTGCTTGTTTAGGGCTGATGTGGTTTCCCAACTGAGACACCAGCAGGTCACCATCCTACAAAATTCACCATCATGTTTTGGCAGCTCCAGAATCATAGAATCAATCAGAATCAACCAGGTTGGAAGAGACCTCCAAGATCATCCAGTCCAACCTATCACCCAGCCCTATCCAATCAACTAGACCATGGCCTAAGAGCCTCATCCAGTCTTCTCTTGAACATCTCCAGGGATGACAACTCCACCACCTCCCTGGGCAGCCCATTCCAATGGGCAATCTCTCTCTGTGAAGAACTTCCTCCTAATATCCAGCCTATACCTCCCCTGGCACAACTTGAAACTGTGTCCCCTTGTTCTGCTGCTGGTTGCCTGAGAGAAGAGACCAACCCCCACCTGGCTACAGCTTCCCTTCAGGTAGTTGTAGACAGCAATGAGGTCACCCCTGAGCCTCCTCTTCTCCAGGCTAAACACCCCCAGCTCCCTCAGCCTCTCCTCACAGGGCTTATAGGGGCCAGAGTTGCAAGGGATAATGACACAAGCAGGAGGAGATGGTTAGCTGTCCTAGCATCATTTGCTGTTCAGATAATCTCTTTCTGGAGGTGGAAGGGGAAGGCAGTAGAATCTCTATGGGAGCCTCCAACAGCTCAGTTTGGGTTCCCAGGCCACTTGTTGAGGCTGCTTGGATTTAGGAGTCATTCTGCTGCTGTTATGGGCCTGTGTGTACTCCTGCAGTGCCATCTCCCAGGTGTTTAGCAACTTCAAAGACACAGAGTTGGGGAATGTGATGCACAAAAGCAATCAAAAAGTTTGACAGTACGAGTAAGCATTAAAGTTTCCTTCTACCTGCTTTCCCTCCTTCTCTATGCTGCCACAGCACCACTGCTGTGAAAGAGATGAGGGAGAGTGGGAGAGCAGTAAAACTTCCACTCGAGAGGCACAGCTCTGTGACAAACTTGCCGAGTAGCAGCCTCTCCAGGGACAGAGGAAACCAAGCTGTGTTGACACCACTAAGCAGCCAGCTATGCAAGACCAGATGGGTCCTTTTGTGTGTGTTGTCTGAGGGTTTGATTTTTAGGCTTTGTTTTGTTGATTACTTGTTGAGTTTTAGCGGTTACTATTCACACATAGGCTTCCTTTGACAATTTCCCTCTGGGTGAAGAGAGAATGGCAACAGAGCTACTTCTCCTGGACAAAGGCCAGCTGGGTAAGTGAGAACCAGGGATCTGCCTAGAAGATGCACAAACATAAGCCATTGGATCACATTGGGTTTCTTGCAGAGGTATACATGATGCCATTAATAAAGAGTGATGCCTCCCAGCATCAATTTCTTGGCATGAAAGAGAGGATCAGTGTCCTCACGAAGAAACTGAATTCCCTCTCCACTGCCCCGGCTGCTAGGTTTTAAACACACAACACCCATCACAGCAGGCAGGTTGTCTGCCTTTTGAAAGGACTGTTAGTAAGGTGTAGAGATGCCCAGGTAAGTAAGTTGGGTTATCTACTCCTAGTGACACTATAGAATCTTTTCAGCTTAATGGGCAGAGTTATGCAGAGGCATTTTAAATGGCACCCTGGTAAGCCAATTAAGAAAGTGGTTTGATCTCATCGTCAAGGCAGGCATATGACTGACATGTTAGGGGGGGCAAATAATTGGAGTTCCCAGTGTGCAATTAAAGCTGCAGGGGGTCTCATCTGTCGAGGACATGGATTTTTGAGAGGTGGTCTTAACTATTACCCAAGCATGTTCCTACAGCTCTTCAAACCACTTTGCCCAAGCAATCGGCCAGCCCTGACACTTGCCCAGTTCCTGTGTGTTGGCAGCAGTAACTGTCTGTGTTAATGTCTGCTTCAGGCTGAATGCTCTTTTACATTCAGAGACAGGCATATGATTTCCTGCAACAGTGGGTTTTTTTGGTACCAATAAACTCAATTGTTTTGGTGACACACATGTCTTTTTTGGCCCCAAAGACAAATCACCTTCCCTTCCCCCCCACCCCTAATTCTGCATCTCCAATTTTTTTTTTTTTTTAATCTATATTAATTACAGAAAACTGCAGAGCAACAGCCAGGAACAAGCCAAAATAGGGATTGGGAAATGTTGCTCCAAAGTAATTATGCAGAGCTTTTTTTTTTTTTTCTTGTTTGGTTGAGGTTTATGTTTATTTTTTTTTCCAAAGAGGATGCTAGAAAATATGTTGCTTTGAGGTAAAAAAGCATAATTCACACAGTCTTTAGTTAAAAAAAAAAAAAAAAACCACAAAAAAACTAACACATTTATGTTTTGTAGCATTATAAAATAAAGACTGGGAGCCAACTGCTTCAGAAGGACCTTGGCATTCAAGCTTCTGAATTGCTATTGTATATATATGGTACCTAGGTTAGCTAAACAGATGGTATTTATCTCTTGGTTTGCAAGTGTGCCACATCCCTCTTGCTTGCAAAAGAGACATTAATGCAAACCATCTTAAAGACAGGCACTTGGGAAAGTGTCTCACAAAGCACACACACACAGACACATTCAGAGATATGCAAGCAAAACCCAAGGATTAAAAGAGAAATCTACATTCACTAATCCACTGCTGGCTTCATTCTAGATTGGAGAGGCCTCAAAGGTTAGTATTAACCCAGCTGAACAATGATATTTGCCTGTTTGTCAGAGGTCAGGATCCAATGGTTCTAAATATAGTTTAGTTTTTATTTGTCTCCAAAAAAAACCTCAGCCAACCTATTTGTCAATACTGCAGTGCTCTTTTGAGCAGATCAATGGCTGCATATAACTTGCTGCCTGAGGGCTTTATTATTAATACAGCTATAGGTAGGCTAAATATTGAGTGGCACTATTGGAAGGGGATTCCCTCCCCTCTGTGACTTTGATGTCAAATGAACTTAAAGCTCACTAACACATAGCCAGGATTCTGCTTGTGCTTGCAAGAAACTGTATCTCCCTCTCTGCCCATCATAGTAGCTATTGAATAATCTAAGGAAGGTTATTCAAATAGAGTTTTGGAGTGCTAGAAACCTATAGAAAAGATTTGCCACCTTGGATGAAGGCTGAGTCATCTCTGATCAGCCTCTTTAGTGAGATGGGATTAGATCAACCTGTGAGAGACTCCAGAACCTTTGTGCTCCTTAAATGTAGCACACAGGGCTGTGGTAAAATTAAGAACTAGCTGACTCTGGTTTAATCTCTCACATCTAAAAAGTAGAAGAAGTTGTATGTTAAATAATTACTGCTGCTGAAGCAGATTTTCCACTTAGGAGCTGGTACCTGTGTTACATGAGACGTTCTGACCCTTGCACATCAGTGCCTACACAAAAGTCGTGTTGCCACATTAATCTCAGCTGAGGTCAGTCACAAGACTTCATGCAGTTCAATGCTTGCTAGGTCTCAGCTGCCACCACTTGCCCCAGTAGGCATCAGAAGTAGCCAGATGTGAAGGTAAGGAAGATCCTGTTCAAGCACACAGCTGTCTGTAGGAACAGCCACGCTGTCAGCTCTGGTGGTGCTCAGGTATCTGATATGAGATTAGGCAACTGGCTGGTGAGCTGTTCTGTATTCTCTTGAGTAATATTTAACCTGACCTCATGAAAGACATGCTGTTGACCAAAAAAAGAGATAAATAGCTACATATAAAGCCCCTTGGTTGCTAGCACATAAAGTATTGCTGTGGGAATTCCTCCAGAAGTGAGCATGCATGTTTAGACAACTGGTTTTGTTGGTTTTAGACCAATTTTTATAATAAATGAGCCAACCTTGTGCTTACTTGAGGTATAACAGTGAGATTTTAACAAATGCCATTCAATATAGGGAAAGAAAAATTTCTGCTGGAGAACACAGAATCCGTGTGGCTGAGGGGTTCCTCCTGTGATCACAGACTGTCTACACTTGACAATAACTTAACTTTCAACACCCAGTGACATTAATTTCACTTGACTTCCTTTCTTAAGGTCAAAAGCATTAATCAGCACTTCTATCATTAGCTCGGTTTCCTTTTCTATTAAGTGATTATGATCACTTACTATTAATGAGTCGTGAAGTTTTAATAAATTTCTGCTGGTGTGAAATTGCTAAACAGTAATTATGGCATACACTGTATGGATGGTTTGTTCCACAATGTACATTCTGCTTAATGTGGGCTCGAAACATCCTCAAAAAACAACAGAAAATAATTAACTAGTTACGGCTGAGGATGTGGAATGGCCTTTTCCACCACATTTATAGTCCATAAAAAGACAAAGCAGGTCATTTCTTCTGTCATTGCTGGAATTATTGTGTATCTGGACCTTGTGACTCCTGCAGTTCTTTATAGGAAATGGCACTACCAAGGCTGCTTACTAAAGAGGAGGTGAAAGAAAATATCACATCTTTTAAGAGCTATTGCTTTAACTTGTGTGATATTTCTGCTATTCTGGCATTGCAACAGCAAGGTTAAAAAACAAAAGCCAGATCCTCTCTCTGTTAATACAGAAGAGAAATAACACAACAAGTCCCATTGCCAAAAAGTAATGCCTGAATACTGGCGCAGCTTTCCTCTAGCTCGCCGTTACTCACAGACACATCTAAACAAGCAATGCCAGATGCTCCTTTGGAGCTTGGCTGAGGCTTTTATTGGTTAACTGATTTGTTCAAACACATCTCAGCTCGGGGCTAGACCAGCAGTGCTGAAAGGTAACTCTGAACATGGAACATGTCAAGACAGCGTCTCAAAGAAAACAGAGGTTGCAGTGATGAGACTGTCTCTACCAACTGCCCCCTGTTACCAGTTTTCTGGTTTACTGACATCAGTGAAATTTGCTGAGAAGACTCTATCTGCCAGAGCCACTGCAGATGTACTCCCTTTTGTACTGAAGCCAAATTTTCTGAACCACACAAACGGAGGAATAGAATCCACTGAGGCACACTGGCTCCATTGAGCACAATTTCTGTGACATCACACCCCTCTCAGAGCAGTCAGGTCCTGAAGAAATGTAAGATTAAATCCTTCTCAGGATTTGTTTCTCTACTGATAGTAATGTGCATGAAATGGAAGTTGTGTTGTCTGTTTTGAAAGCCCTGGCTGGGAAGCCATCTGGGTCAGTATTGTCCTTTCTCAGTAAATCTCTTCAAAGTAATGCTGAAAACTTGAAAATGGTTCCAAGAAGAGACAAAAGGATGATTCTAAGACTGTGGAAAGCATGGCTAATAGTAAATCTCTAACAGTGCAATCTCATCACAAAACCACTATGTATTGTCTTGCAGACTGACTGTAAGTAGCTGAAATGGGGGAAAAAAGTACAAAACTGAAAATTTTCCATCCGATAGACAAAGCTTTAACAAGGCTGACTGGCTGGATGTTAAATCTAGACCAGCTCAGAATAGAAAAGTGTCACATTTCTAGCAGAGGAGGTAAGTAAGCATGGGAACAAGTAAATAAGATTTGTGCTGTGTTCTCCCCCATTGAAAAATATCCTTAAAACTGGACGAGGTGTATTTCCCAGAGAAAAGCTGTGTTCAAAGAATAACTCAGGGAAGTCCTACATCTTACATTGTACCAGAGGACAGCCTCTTAGTCTAGAATGGGTAAGCCCATTTCTCTAGTATATAGTTCTTCAGAGTTTGGGGTTGCCACTTTGAGATATCCTTGAGCTGTCTTTGAAGATTCTTTGTATTCTAAAATGCAAGAACAAGACACTATTCTTCTGGAATAATCACAACATGGAATAATCACAACAGATCATAGAATCATAGAATTGTTAGGGTTGGAAGGGACCTCAAGGATCATCCAGTTCCAACCCCCCTGCCATGGGCAGGGACACCTCACACTACAGCAGGTTGCTCACAGCCACATCCAGCCTGGTCCTAAAACCTTCCAGGGATGAGGCTTCTACCACCTCCCTGGGCAACCTGTTCCAACATCTCACCACCTTCATGGTATAAAACTTCTTCCTCACATCCAATCTGAATCTGCCCACTTCTAGTTTTGCTCCATTCCCCCTAGTCCTATTACTACCTGACATCCTAAAAAAAGTCCCTCCCCAGCTTTCTTGTAGCCCCCTTCAGATACTGGAAGGCCACAATAAGGTCTCCTTGGAGCCTTCTCTTCTCCAGACTGAACAGCCCCAACTCTTTCAGTCTGTCCTCATAGGAGAGGTGCTCCAGCCCTATGATCATCCTCTGATCTTGACTGACAGCACATGTTTATGCATGGGAAGGATGGCATCATGTAGGTCTGCAAGATGTCTCATATTGGTTGACTTCTGTACCAGAGAAGGCTATCACCAGGAGGCTGTGATCAGAGCTACTGCACCACCAAGTATTCTGCCATACCACCACAGAACTGAGTGGCATGATTCACAGCTGTATTTCGATTCAAATCTACTCTTAGCCCATCAGAAATTGAACAGCTCCTTGCTTTACACTATAAAAATGGTGAATGCCCTGCAGGGGGAGGAAAAGAATGACTTGCATAGGATTAACTGAAAGTAAAAAGAAACTCATTGGCTTCCTGTGTCTTCAGCAAAAGCTGTGACATTCTATGCACACGTTTGCACCATACTGCAGGGACAAGGTCATAACTTTATTGGCAGCTAAAAGTGACCATCTGTCCTTGCAGACCTTAGACTATCATCTCCTTGGAGAGTTATAAAGCAGTAGCAGTTACAGAATCACAGAATCAATAAGGTTGGAAAAGACCTCAAGGATCATCAAAGTCCCACCTGTCACCCAAGACCTCGTAACTACTAAACCATGGCACCAAGTGCCACGTCCAATCCCCTCCTGAACACCTCCAGGGATGGTGACTCCACCACCTCCCTGGGCAGCACATTCCAATGTCTGAGAACTCTCTCCATGAAGAAATTTGTCCTCACCTTGAGCCTAAACTTCCCCTGGCGCAGCTTGAGACTGTGTCTTCTTGTTCTGGTGCTGGTTGCCTGGGAGAAGAGACCAACCCCCTCCTGGCTACAACCTCCCTTCAGGTAGTTGTAGACAGCAATGAGGTCTCCCCTGAGCCTCCTCTTCTCCAGGCTAAACAGTCCCAGCTCCCTCAGCCTCTCCTCATAGGATTTCAGTTCAAGGCCTCTCCCCAGCCTCATTGCCCTTCTCTGGACACGTTCAAGTCTCTCAAAGTCCTTCTTAAATTGAGGGGCCCAGAACTGGACACAGGACTCGAGGTGTGGTCTAACCAATGCCGAGTATAGGGAGAACAGTCCCTGCTCCTGCTGGCCACACTATTTCGGATGCAGGCCAGGATGCCATTGGCCTTCTTGGCCACCTGGGCACACTGCTGGCTCATGTTCAGCTTCTGTGAACCACTACCCCCAGGTCCCTTTCAGCCTGGTTGCTCTCCAGCCACTCCAACCCCAGCCAGTAGCACTGCCTGGAGTGGTTGTGGCCAAAGTGCAGCACCCAACACTTGGACTTGTTGAATGCCATCCTGTTGGACTCTGCCCAGCTGTCCACCTGGTCAAGGTCCCTCTGCATACAGAAGGAGCTGTATTGCTCACCAGCAGTTACTGGGATCCCTGCCTGTATGACTTGTACCAATACAAGGAAGATTATTCAAACATTAATTCATATCTCTTACCTTCATCTTCCTTCCCTGGTTGTCACAGTGTTCGTTACTAGGTAATGTGCAGTTATACCACTGAAGCTTTATATCTCTCTGAGGATACTTGGGGTCAAAAATGAGCTTGGGATTCCATGGCACAGGAGGAGCATAATTTTTATCTGAAGAAACAACAAAGTGCAAGGAGAATTATGACCATCATAGCCAAATATCTACTGAAAGCAATTTTACTTTAATTGCACCTGCAAATGACAATTCCTGCATATGTAGGAAGGCCAGTAATTGCTTTTGGGGGGGATTTGCAAGGAGCCACTGAATGGTGCCTTGGAGACAAGTATTGTACAGGGTTCCTAAGAAAGCCCAGCCATGCATATGTGGGCACCCAAGTAACTTAAACCACCTAGTAACTCCTACAAGTAAGTCTGTTGCGTAAAGATTAAGCTATATCTCAAGGCTAAACAGGTGATTGGATCCTTAGCACCTTTCCCTCATTCATTAAGGGTGCCAGGACTCTTTAGTGTGGCTGGTGCTGTTACAACACAGCAGGTTTTGCACTTGATAGTTGAGGTGCATGACACAACATTCCCCTTCGTGTAGCCATGCTCTGAAAAGGCCTCTTGGATAAACAGGCAGCCAAGACAGGTACAGCCACATGTGGGGCTTGAGACAGCTGCACAGTGACGCTTTCAGCACTGTCAAGAGCTGAGAACTAAAGCTGCTCCAAAAATCATGCTCAATACTTGGGAACTGCTGAAAATGCAGGCTCAATGCAGCTTTCAAGGCTGGCAGTGGCAGAACAAGGGTTCAGAACTCTAAAATTGAGCTTGGAAACCTAAAGCAGTATGGGTGGGGATGAGTCTGGGCACATGTGTTTTAATGAAGGGGCACAAACCTCTCTCAGAGACAATGGGCAGGCCACAGGGCTGCTTTTTCTCCATATGTAAAGGGAGCTGATAACCACAGCAGGCCTTTAATGGAAAGTTGTCACTGGCCATATGGTGATGCCTGGCTACGGGCTGAGATCGTTCCACCAAGCAAGTGATGCTGAGGCAAAGTCAGCCCTTGTTTCAGAGCTCATTCCTCACTTTTGACAAGGGTTTGTGTTGCCAACTTCATTGTATGCTAGCTTCTGTCCACTCTTTTCATGGCTTTGTACTCAGTTACTGGATGGCAGAATGTCTCCAGGTTTAAACAAACAATACATATATATATGTGTGCTGTAAAGTCACATTTTAAAACAGATTTCAAGTTGGTGATATTACCTACCACTTGCTCAGAGAAAAAGCTCTCTAGTTTAACACCCTTCAGTTCTGAAACACTTTCAGTCCATTAGAGCCACATAAATACCAGGCAGAAAACAATAGCAAGCTACAAATCAATACATTTGCACAGCCAGACCTAAATAAATATGATCCAACTGCTGACTTGAAAAACAGAATAGTCCAAAGTTTGCAGAGTAAAATGCCAGTGGTGAAATAACGTTCAACTGAGTGGAGAAACCTTGACCCTCTTGTCAGGTAGCACACTCAGTGTAGGCACCAGGAAGGTGTTTATCAACTAGGAAAGCCAATCTTTGGCCAAAGTAATGAAACAGTTAATACTTTCCCCATTGTGAGTTGGGCATGGTTCAGCATTATTGTGGCTGTTGAGTAGAATGAGACACGTTCAGATGCTCAGCAGAGCTTTCTCATGAAGCAAGCATTAGGCCTAGCAGGAACTTTAAATAAATAATACACACAGTCTTCAGTTTGGAAATTGGTACTAAGCAAACAGAAATAAACAATACTCACTGTAATCTCACAGGCTTGGTGTCACTGCAAAGAAGTGTCAGAAAGCCTATGGGAAGAGACAAATCAGGAGTGACACACTCTGTTCATTTTGCCTTGTACATCACACATGCTTCTGCTCTGCAGCTGGTGGTGTGATAAACATCTGAAGATGCTGCAAAAGATCATACTGCAAGCTCCTAGGAAAGAAAGCCTAGAAAAGACAACAACAGTGCTTTGTTCACTTTCCAATTATGAGCAATAAAGTCCTTTGGATTCAAGCCCCAAGTAGCAATTTAAACTTCCAGACATTTTATGCCATGCTATTCCTCTCTTGCTTAGAGGTTTCGCTTCCTGATCCTGCCACAAATTAACATTTTATTGCATCCAGCATTACTAAGCATAGGGAGGGATACACATGAGTAAAGGACAAAAGGCAAAGAAGGCATGAGAGGAATGGTTCCTTTGTACCTCTGGGCAGGGGGATTGGACTAGATGATTTTTCAAGGTCCCTTCCAACATTCAACATTCTGGGATCCTGTGATTCTGTATGCAGCTCAAACTCACTTTTGTCCCTTCTTTTGTCCCCTAAAGAGAGGATGTGGCCATGTTTCACACCAGTCAGATTCTGTAAGCACATACCATATTAATATTGGTGGATTTAGGTTAAATAATTAGTGGATGAAACACAATTTTATTTTATTCCTTCTTTCATTTGACCCCCTGTTTGTATGAGAAAGGAGTTCAGGGCTCAAAGGCAGAGGTATCAGCTCTCTCCCCAGTGCAACTGCCTCCACTCAAGGCTTCTTGCTGTGGAGCAAATAAAATAAAGCAAACCAAAATAAACCAAACCAAATAGGTTCCCCAGGGTGAAAATGGTGGACCACTCTGTGCATATTTATGCATGGACCTTCACATTTGATGGGTTCTGCTCCCACTGGTCCCTCCACAAAACAGGAAGATTTCCTCTGGGATACCCCCTCAGAAGTGACCTTAGTGATTCAGTTATTTCCAGCAAAATAAAAAAATGCCCCCACAGCTTTTTAATCTACATGGTACTCATTTACAGTATTCATAAGAGCTCATTAGTGCTAAGGCACACACCTTTGTGTGCTTACCCAGCTGTCTTGAGAGACAGGAAAATGCTATTAAAACCATTTTATGTATGAGGACATAAAGGTTCAAACAGTCTAAATAGGGATTAAATTGAAGTTAGGAGCCAGCTTCTCAGGAGGGGATGTACAATATTTGCTTTCTGCATGGCCCCGTCCCAAAGATGCCTTCATTCTGTCAGCATCATCCTGCTGGACTCCAGAGCTCATTAAGCACTTTTGCATGCTGGGAGGCTCCTGGGGGAAGCAGAAAGGCTCCCATCTCCTGCCCAAAGTGCTATCACACCTCAGGGACACATGGAAACCCACCTCAACTCTGCCCAGATACTCAGTGGAAAATACAGTTGGGGTAGGGTGCTGCCTCCTATTGCTAACTGCTGTTTCTTAAAGACCTCTGCAAAACGTGGGAAACCCAGAGACTAGGTCCTCCTTGGCCTGAAGAAGTTTGGATTTATACTATATGTCCATCAGAGGAGGAGAATCCACAGGGCTGTAGCCAAAGCCAGACCTGGTCCTGTTGCATTCCTATGCTCAATCCAGTTTGGAAAGCAATGCCTGTTGAGCTGGCTGCTATTTCCTTTTTTTGTCTGTCAACCCTCCTCAATGACGTCCTCACCTAAGGATTTCAAAATCCACAGAAACTACATAGTATTTCCATTGAAATCTGGGAGTACCTGTGCACAAGTTGTAACCAGTGTTGTAAGCGTTGTACAAGCTACGCCAACACTATGGCCACTGACAAACAGGCATGAAATGTCTTCCTTAGGCCTTCTCCTAGGAAAAACAAGTCAGATCTATTCAAAGATGACTTAATTCTTAATTTCACACAAAAGCATTCAGGTTGGAAAAGACCCTCAGGATCACCAAGTCCAACCCAGAACCCTACTCTACAAGGTTCACCCTTAAACCATATCCCTGAGTACCACATCCAAACCACCTTTAAACACAGCCAGGGCTGGTGACTCAACCCCCTCCCTGGGCAGCTCATTCCAATGCCTGTTGTATTTCCTTTTGCATGACTATACCTAAGAGATGGATTGTCTGCAGTAAATTGTGTCTGAAATTTTCCAAGTGGCTCCATCCTACAGAAGATGCAGATAAAAGTGGTTTTTAAAACCATGGTCCAGACAAAGAGCACCACTAGCACTGGGCTAGCCACTTTAGGAAAATTATCTGGTAGCACATAACTCATGTTGCACGACAGCATTTTGAAAAGGACAAGGTACAAGGTTAACTTAACAAAAATCCATCATTAGCAGCCCTTTTTTGACTTCTCAGGCATTCTGGAGTCTGACTAGTGACTGTTAGTGAGCAGTTACTACCATTTCTTCAAAGCTTTACAACCCACAGCCTCTCCTAGGTTAGTCCTACCCACTAAATACAGTAGAGTAAATCTGACCCTATCTGTCTTAATAATCATTTGAAAATCTTCAGAAGCCTACACATATTTTGTCAAGAGCATGGCTGATGCCATCACTGCTTTAGGAAACCCCAGTGTTTATTGAGACAGTTCAGATCAATGTACAGTGACAATAGTCTGATTATCTTGGTAGGAACTGTGGTGGATGCTCTACAACTAGCATGTATGGTACACCAAAGTATTCACAGTGTATGCAAATACTGCATTTTCTTGTATAAATGTTCTCTTAATGAACACAGAGGCTTGAGATATTCTAGGACCTTGGCTCTATATCTATGATCTTCTTTGTGGAGAAATGGAGAGGTGAGCACAAGACAACTTCATGAGGTTCAACAAGACCAAGTGCAGGGTCCTGCATCTGGGTCGAGGCAATCCCAAGCACAAATCCAGGCTGGGCAGGGACTGGCTGGAAAGCAGCCCTGAGGAGAGGGACTTGGGGGTACTGGTGGATGAGAAGCTCAACAGGAGCTGTCAATGTGCACTTGCAGCCCAAAAAGCCAACCAGAGCCTGGGCTGCATCAGGAGAAGTGTGGCCAGCAGGTCAAGGGAGGTGATTCTCCCCCTCTGCTCAGCTCTGCTGAGACCCCACCTGGAGTACTGCATCCAGTTCTGGAGCCCCTGTTACAAGAGGGATATGGACATGCTGGAAGGTGTCCAGAGAAGGGCCACCAGGATGAGCAGAGGGCTGGAGCTCCTCTCCTATGAGGACAGACTGAAAGAGTTGGGGCTGTTCAGTCTGGAGAAGAGAAGGCTCTGAGGTGACCTTCTTGTGGCCTTCCAGTATCTGAAGGGGGCTACAAGAAAGCTGGGGAGGGACTTTTTAGGCTATCAGGTAGTGACAGGACTGGGGGGATGGAATAAAGCTGGAAGTGGGGAGATTCAGGCTGGATGTGAGGAAGAAGTTCTGCACCATGAGAGTGGTGAGAGCCTGGAATGGGTTGTCCAGGGAGGTGGTTGAGGCACCATCCCTGGAGGTGTTTGCAGCCAGGCTGGATGAGGCTCTGGCTAGCCTGCTGTAGTGTGAGGTGTCCCTGCCCATGGCAGGGGGTTGGAACTGGATGATCCTTGTGTCCCTTCCAACCCTGACTGATTCTATGATTCTATGAAATTATCCTAGTTCTAGTGAACTCTTGTAACCACACTGGGACAATCCCCACTGTGAACAAGGAAAGGTACTGTCTTTAGTAGAGGACCTCATCTAGATTTCAACAAGGCAGAGGTGTAGCAGCATGCTAACCATCCACATCATTCTGCAGAAACCAACATATTACAGTTCTGGGAAGTTCATAACGTTGTGGGATGCTGTCCTTGTATTAAGGAAATCTCAAATTCACTGCTGCAACACACAAGGCTATTAGAACAATTCCCCTTCTGTTCATTTGATGAAAACCACTCATCAGGAATAGTTAATTAAAAATCTATCCTTTGAACTCTCAATTTGGAAAAAGAAAAGAATTCCAAGTATTTTAACTCTCTCAGGAAATGAGGCGAGATGAAAGGAGTGCAGGCACGATATGGAAATGTGTTGATAAAAGACCTGTGGGACAAATGAAGTCACCAGCCCAAGGAGAGGAGAAGAACCAGTGAGCAAACTCCAGAGTAAAGATGATTTTGGCTCAGGTTTGAGACATCTGAAATGCTTCTAGTCTTCAGAGGTTAAGCAATCAAAGCCAGCTGAAAGCCAAATCTTCTTCTGGGCACCTCTTATCGTCAGTCATTTCTGAGAACCCATCCTTGGTCTGCTCTCTTCAGCCTGTGCTTTCTCCTGGGCTTTGATGCTGCAATTTCAAGGTTGCTGTTCAACTTGTAAGAATGAGACTGGGTGTTCTGCACACCATTTGTCAGAAAGCTGACCATTTTTTTCTGCACAATAAAAGCATGGGGTAATAATTTTCAAAGTGATCCTGGAAGTGACTCTATTCACAACAGTCAAATCAAGCCTTGAAGCCCAGGATTAATGATAGGATAACTGACAAGAAAATTCTTCCTATCCTTGCTAATGGAAGCAAGGAGACAAAGAGGCATAAAACTTGTTGTAGGAGATGAAATGCTTGCTTAAACTTTGCAACTAAGAAAGAGAAAGATAAGGCAAAGAGAGGTAGAAACAGAAGGTTGTTAATGGACTTATCTTGACAATTTCTGTTTTGAAGACTAAATTTAGTAATATTCTCCTTGTGAAATTACTTTCTTCCTCTGCCAGTAACTTTCAGAGCATGCATCCCCAGGTATGAATTAAAAAGGTATTTCCTGACATTGGCAAATCTATTGCTCAATAGGTGTATCCTTACTAGCTCTCAGTTTTCACTCTCTCGTCCTGCATGGAAACTGAGGTTTCAACAATCAGCTATTTAATCTGATTCAGTGCAGCCCCAAATCTCAACCAGTTTGCCCATGGATGCAGAACAAACAGATCTAAGAAGATGTGCCCTTCATCTATCAAAACAGCTGCCATCTGGAGACCATAAATATTGTGATCCTACCTAGGATAAGCTCCTGCACATGCATGCAAATTGAAAGCGATTTTGGTAACTTGGGCATAATAAAGTTTTAGCAAGATGACTGTTAGAATTATAGGTCACAAGCTGGAAAGTGAGCCGCCAGCCCTATTCACCCTCTGAAAAAAGAATAACAGGAAAACGAAATATTCATACAGCACAGGAGGTTCCACCTCAACATGAGGAGGAACTTCTTCACTGTGAGGGTCACGGAGCACTGGAACAGGCTGCCCAGAGAGGTTGTGGAGTCTCCTTCTCTGAAGACTTTCAAGACCCATCTGGGTGTGTTCCTGTGCGACCTGTGCTAGATTCTATGTTCCTGCTCTGGCAGGGGGGTTGGATTCGATGATCTCCAGAGGTCCCTTCCAACCCCTAACATCCTGTGAGCCTGTGATGGAAAGGAATCTTATATAATCATTCCTATTTGACTCACCTGTTTAGGTTTCTCAAGGTCTGTGTTCAATGTCCCTATTCTTTACCTCACAGTGTGTCACATGTGTCCAGATCACAGTCTCACAGTATATCAGAGGCTGGAAGGGACCTCAAGAGATCATCAGGTCCAATCCCCCTGCCAGAGCAGGATCACTTAGGGTAGTCCACACAGGAACACATCCAGGTGGGTTTGGAGAGTCTCCAGAGAAGGAGACTCCACAACCCCCCTGGGCAGCCTGTTCCAGTGCTCCATCACCCTCACTGTCAAGAAGTTTCTCCTCATGTTGAGGTGAAATCTTCTCTGTTCAAGTCTGAACCCATTGTTCCTTGCCTTATCACAGTGCACCACCAAAAGGAGCCTGGCCCCCCTCCACTTGACACCCACCCCTCAGCTATTGATAGACATTGATCAGATCCCCTCTCAGTCTTCTCCAGACTAAACAGCCTAAACGATGTCTTATGTTTCCTAGCAGTGCCTCCAATTCCTGGCTGTCATGAGGGAACATTCGAATTAGCACAGATACTCTCCCAAGGAATGCTGTGCCACGACCAGCCTCAGGAGTTGGTGATGCAGCCAGCTCCTCAGTGAAGCAGATACCCTCATTCACATGCAGCTAACAGGGTGCCATCAAGCCCCACACAGTCAGACCTGGGTCACTGCACTGGTTCAGCAGCAAGCCCCAGCCTCAGAGGTCTCTGCTCCCTGGCTGCTTGGCCTGCACATCTCCTCCTGACCCCCATGTCGGTGTGTCTTACTTGTGCCATCATGATTGCTTGTGGAGATGAGCTGTAACCTGCATTCCCAAAATGAACAGCCTGCAAAAGACTGTTAATAATAAACTGGTGCTAAAAACACAGCTGAGAGGTGATGGACTGCAAGGAGGTAAGTGGGAACTGGCCAAGGGCAACACACATCTTCAGCCAGCATTGCTGCTGCAAGCCACATCTCTCTGATTGCTCCTCTCAGTTACAGCAGGGGTGTTAGTGAAGTGGCATTGATGGGATATTAAGATATTAAGAAGCTAGTTCATGGGGACATTTAAACCTTTTATTGCTGTTGCTGCTGTGAATTTAAATAACACACCACTTTCTGCTGCGCTTTCCTATGGTACCTTTGAGGGCAACAGGGAATTCAAAGCCAGATCAGGCTGTGATCTCTGGAGCCCAGTGCCTTGTCATAAACACTGGCCAGCAAGACATTTCTAAAGAAAGCCCTTACAGCCCAAAGCTGCAGTTGCATACAAACTTGTCACCTGGGAGATTTCTTACTGGCTTCAGTGGTTTGAATGTGGCTTAAGGTTATCACGAGCACTCCACTTTTAGCAGAAGGACTCACATCCAGTTTACTGTTTTAAAGGCAGGGATTGTAACTGATACAAGGAATACAAAGAATCAAAAAAAAAAAAATCTATACCACAGAGGCCAGCTAAACTCTGCCTTTCTTTAAATCTCAGATTTTGAAGCTCAGGTAAAGTCTTATATATTTACATTCCCATCATGATGCTTTGAGAGTCAAGGCTGTGGATATATTTGTACCAAGGCTTAAAGAGCTGACAGTCCAAATAGACTAGAAAAAGGAGAAGAAATACATTATTCTTATTTTACAGATAGAGATCTAAGACAGAGAGAAATGAGGGGCCTACCTCAGGTCATACTAAGAGTCAATAGCAAGAATTGAACAAAGATTGCCTGAATCATGCCCAGTGTGCTAATACCTTGACCTTTATACCAAGGCATTTACACTTCCAGAAGAAAGAGTTATAGAGATGGCTGAAGGAAATCAGGGTATAGACAATTAATTATGTTTTACCTGCTCGCTCTTTCCTTGTCCCCTGTTACCTCCTGGCCCCACAGCTGGAATCATGAATTCTTGAAGCATTTTCTTCATTCAGGGAATCTATACATAGAGGATAAATAGAAGCTGGAAGAAAAATGCCAAGATGATAAGAATAGGTGGGGAAGGTTTTCTATGCTGCTAATCTGAGCTATGTGCAGCTACTCTGAAGAAAGACAGTGAAAACCTGAATATTTGGATTTTCCTCTAGGTAATAACTGCAGACCATAGGTGTTGAAGAGATAAGTATCCCAGCTCTTTGAAGGATGGTAAAGAAAGTGTTTTGTTAAAAATTACAGGAAAAGAATAACCCTCTGCTTTTTTTCTTGCCCTGAGAACTTCCAGAAATTCCCCAGCAGGTGCAAAAGACTTCAGGAGACATTGACAGTGAGGGGGACAGTGAGGACCTTTTAAAGCACTGATGGGATTTAGGAGCATAAGTCCCACTGACAGGCCTGAAATGTCACCTTGCAATTAACACCTGGAACAGCAGATTTTGTGCATTATCCTTCATAACTGCAGGTGATGTTGGATTAGATTTATTTTTTTATTACACTAAGAGATATTTTTTTATTTGTCTTGGGAATGAAGTTCTGCTCTCCCAGCCCTTCAGAGTCCCCAGTCTCATGTTTCTAAAGCTTCTTGGGCATAAGGTAGCTGTGACTTAAACCATACACTCACCAGGAACTCCCACTTCCAACCTTTCTCCACATGCACTCTCTTTGCTGACACTCTCAGGTGTCTCCTCAAAAGACACTGAACTGAATAAGAATATATTTAGCCCTCTGTTCCAGGTACACTGAACTATGTTAGATACTGCTCTTTGATTCACAACTTTGTACAGCTTTACCCTGCACATTCTCTTTGTGCTCTCCCATGCTCTCATTTGCTTGGATGGAATGCAGGAGATGTACAAAGGAAATCACAAACATCACTGCTTTGTATAGCTTGTTAAAAAGTTTGCAGCTGGCACATGCACATAACTCTGCTCTCTCTTTCTGATATAAAGCATGTCTGGGGAAAGAGAAACTGACAGTGACAGAAGAGTGGCTGCAGAGTCAGTGTCTTTGCCTTCACACCCAGAGCCATGGCTCCTGCCTGCCAGCAGTCATCTTTACACAGGAGGAAGCTCTGAATAGCTATAATTTAGACACCCATGCTGCTAATCCCACTAATCCCATGCCCTGATGTGCTCTGCTAGCCTGTGAAAGGCAGACTTGAACTTTCAGACCTGGTGGCACTCTACACTTCACAGACATGTCTCATACGTTCTCCTAGACTGAGCCAAAAGGGAAGCAACAAGGTTGAAGCCAAAGGAGCTCCACAGAGATTGTGCCAACCCAAGAGCTTCCTCCTGGAGGCCCAGGGAGGCTGGTCTGGTTTGTATCTGTGCATTTAAAGTCTACAGACATAGTCTGTAATCTTAGGCCACAAATGCCATGAGCTGTCAATTAAGGATGACAAGGTCTGTGTGGGAACAGTTAGTGAAAGGATCATTTAATCCTGAGGAAGCCTGGAGGTAGCTAAAAGAAATGGCAAGGTGCTGCCTGTGTATGGCTAAGAAAAGGCACACTCTTCCTACTGATAAACTTCAAAACATGATTTACTCTGTGCAGGCAGCAGCCTCAAACATCAAAGCTTCAGCCTCAGTGCAGTGTCAGAAACCCATGAAGCTTTAAGACTCAACCAAGCATCAACACCAAGCTGAGGCAGAAGCTTTTACTCTTGAGACTGCTGACTGGATGGATTAGATTAAAAAAACCCAAAAAAACTCAAACCCACAACTCTTTAAAATTGCTGGTAGAAAAATAAATGACTAAATGCATGTTTGCTCAAGTATGTCTTTATTTACCCTGCTGCACTCTACAAATCAGTATTTAAGCCCCCTACGTTTTCAGTGGAGTCTAAACCCAGCTGTATATGCACTAGTCAATGAACTAATGACAACAAATGCATCCAACAGAGGAGACAAAGGTTTGCTTTTAATCTAGAAATGAAATAAACCCCAAGGTAACTGCATCAGGCATTTTCTCTCATGCTACAAGTGAGTTGGCCTAGAGCAGCAAGGAACAGCTCCTTCCTTCCGGCATGCATTTTTACAGAGCCACTCCTGATCCACCCAGGGTCACTGCACCAGATGGGTGGATCAGGAATGGATCCATCAGCTGGGCAGAGTGAAAAGGTGTTCTGGTGGGAATGCTGTGGTAGATCTGGGTAACTCAGGGACTACAGACTGCTCAGGCCCTTCTGTCTGTATAGTAGAGCCATGACTAAAACTACTGTGGTGCTAAAGAATGGGACCTCCTTGTGCTGAGCTCTGTGGATGTGGTTGGGAAACGCTCATTAGGTAAGGAACACACAGGTCTAAATAGGCAACATACATAAACAGGGGGAAAAAAACAAACTGGGAGGGTTATAATTTCTCTTTTATATATCAATTATAATAATAATAAAAAAAAGCAACCCAAACTGGAAGCATTATATTATATCTTTTATATATCAATAATAATAATAGGGAAAAAAACAAATGGGAAGTGTTATAATTTCTCTTTTATATGTCAATTATAGTAATAAAAAAAAAAAACAAACTGGAAGTTTTATAATTTCTCTTTTATATATCAATTATAATAATAAAAAAACTCCAAACTGGAAGTGTTATATTTTCTCTTTTATATATCAATTATAATAATAAAAAACCCCAACTATCTGGAAGTGTTATATTTTATCTTTTATATATCAATAATAATAATAGAGAAAAAAACAAACAGGAAGTGTTATAATTTCTCTTTTATATATCAATTGTAATAATAAAAAGAAACAAACTGAAAGTGTTATAATTTCTCTTTTATGTATCAATAATAATAATAATAATAAAAAAAACAAACTGGAAGTGTTATATTTTCTCTTTTGTGTATAAATAATAATAATAAAAAATCCTAAACTGGAAGTGTTATAATTTCTCTTTTATATATCAATAATAAAATATGGCAGAGCTCCTAAAAAGTTATTTAAGGCCTTCCCTTAGTTTCAGCTGGAGTTACATGCCTCATTGGCTCACAGAAAGCATGGCAGGTACACAGCCAAGCCTTGCAGGGAGGAGATGGGAAATGACTGCAGAGTCCTCTTGTAAGCATTCCAGTCATATATGCTCCTCCTTAGAGCTGCATGGTTCCACCCTTAGATTTTGTCACCAAGTGAACACTGGAGAAAGGCATGGCCAGAGAATCTCAGTTCAATGTTTCATGCTTATGACACCTCCTACCCCAATGTCCCTACTGAACAGGGAATCAAGTCAGTATTACCTGGATTCCATACACTTGTATGAGAAGGTGACTGAAATAGTGATGGGGGAACACTGCCTTGCTTTGGATGGCACACTCGGATTTACAAATAGCCTACAACAGCTGGTGGGCTGCAGCTGAAATGATAGTTGGCATCCATACTGCTTGCACAGTTTATCTGCAGGTCTATTTTGATAGAGTTTCATTATTTGGACTAGAATTGGGCTTCGAGAAAAAAAGGATCAAGCTTTTAGAGACTGATTTCATGGTAAGGAACTCTGGTTAATCCTTCCCAAGGTTTCTTTCCCCCTCCCTGTGTGCTCACAGGTAGCAATCTTTCTCTGTGAACATTTGAGGTAAATTTGCACATTTCAGAGCTTCTCACCTCCAACCTGCCTTGGGCAAATTGGCAAAAAAAGCAAAAAGCAAAAAACCCTACAACCACCACCACCATAACAATTGGTTTCCTACAACAAAAAAGAAAAGTGAATCTCTGGAAGGTCTGTGAGCCCTGCTGCTGACAAAGAACAAAGTAGGAGGGGAAACAAAGGGAAAGATAAATGATTGAATGAAGATCCCGGGTAAGAAGCTGGCAGCCTGCAAAACTCCATCTTTTCTGCCACTTATTAACACTAAGACAATTTAGGAGCACTGCATTGTTATTTCTGTAGCAGGACAGCCAACCAAGCTTAGTGACATGGAACAAGTTGTCAATAGGCCTACAGATCTGCAGGAGGACTTTAATTGGGTAAGAACACATGTCAGGAGGAGGAGGAGGAGGCTGAGTTCTTTTCATTAGCAAAAGATGTTACTAGGTGTGGTAGCTTTTGGGAAGGAAAAACTATTCCTTTTTCTGTTTTATCATACAAAAATCTACTAAACCACAAATCATTCAGCATTACAAAGAAAGAGTGCCTTTGTATCACTTATATTACCCTACTGTGTTCTTATTATTAACAGTTTTGTGCTTAAGAACAGCACTTGGAAAAAAACATGCTCTTAAAAGCATGAAAACACTCCCTGAAAAGCTTTCCTCCTTTGCTTGTACCCCAGAATCCCAAGCAACATGTGGGTTTTGTATTCAGGCTCCCCAGTCACTTGTGTGAAATATTAATTCCTCCTCAGGGTCCAAAAAAAAAAAAAAAAAGAAAGAAAAAAGAAAAAGAACAGTTGAAAATCAGCTTTAGACACTTTACTCCCTCTGGGAAATGCCACCCTTAGAGTGTCTGGAGATCAGGAAGGTTAGTTGGATGAGAGGTAGGAAGAGCCATTGCCCTTTATGAAGGAATGATGAATCTGAAAGATGGTTAAGAAAAACCTGGCAGGATGTGCAAATTTGCCTCAGTACACACTGAAGTCTCTTGTCTTGGAGAGTGGTGGGGGAAATACAGCAAACCTAACTCTCTCTCAGGAAAAGAGGAGCTTGTGAGCCATTTGATTTCACAGATCCCATGCAGCTGAGGAATAATAAGTTATCACAAGCTCTAGACTAGAGACTAGCAGCAGACATATTTTGATCTTCAGCTCACTATTCTGCTACAAGCTACAATAAACATCTCTTCACAGAATCACAGAACGTTAGGGGTTGGAAGAGACCTCTAGAAATTATCAAGTCCAAACACCCCACCCAAAGCAGGATCACCTAAAGGCAGGCAGTACAGAGATGCATCCAGGTGGGTTTTGAAAGTCTCCAGAGAAGGAGATTCTACAACCCCACTGGACAGTCTGTTCCAGTGCTCTGTCTCCCTTACTATGCAGAAGTGTCTCCTGTGTTGAGGTGGAAACTCCTGGGTTCCAGCTTGTCCCCACTGTTCCTTGTGCTGTCACTGGGAACCACCAAAAAGACCCTGGCACCTTCATCTTGACCCCTCAGCTATTTATCAACATTGATAAGATCTCCTCCCAGCCTTCTCTTTTCAGACTAAACAGCCCCAGGGCTCTCAGTCTCTCTCCATAGGGGAGATGCTCAAGTCCCCTAATCATCCTCGTGGCTCTCTGTTGGATTCTCTCCAGCAGGTCTCTGTCTCTCTTGAATTGGGGAGCCCAAAACTGGACACAATATTCCAGGTGTGGTCTCAGCAGGGCAGAGTAGAGGGGGAGAAGAACCTCCCTAGACCTGCTGGACACACTTTTCTTGCTGCACCCCAGGATGCCATTGGCCCTCTTGGCTACAGGGCACGTTGCTGTCCCATGGAGAACTTGCTGTTTAGTTTGTAGAATGTTTTTGGTGCATGTCAGTTAGGTAGCTTTTGGAGACAGCTAAGCTTGAAGCTCCAAACACGTGCCAACTGTTAACAGAGATGTGAAAGTCTGTACCAACAACCAAGTCTTTGGAGAGCTTTTCAAAATGTGCCTGGTGGGGACATTTCATGTCCAATCCACAGGACCAGGCAGACTACATCTGAAGTAAAGCCTTCAAGCTGCCCACTGTGTAGGTGTAGAGGTCTCAGCCCACCTGACTCTGAATCTGACTCTGATCTTCTGACTGCTCTGTCCTAAGGATGCCAAATTATTATTGTAGCTAAGGTCACAGCAAGTCACCTGTGGCAGAAAGGAAGCCTGAAAAAGGACCTGAGGTCTGTCTAATTTTCATGTGTTTTTTTTTTTTGAGACTACAGGCAAGGAGGCCAGGTGCTCCCAGTGCCACTCAAAATGCTGAGGAACAGTGAATCTTGCCATGAGCTCCTCAGAGACTTGACTGAGCCTTTAGTCTGCCAGACATCAATGCAAGAATCTTAAAGCAAGATGAGCTAAGACGACTGCAATGAAAACATGGAGCGGGTAAAGGATTGATGCTTTCCTTTGACACTCTGCATCTTTCACAGAGACTTTCATAGCAAATGATCCTTAATTTCCCACGTGTGCACTCATTTTGCCCTGAGTGTGTCTTTTTAGAGGCTCAGATAATACAAGCTCACGTGTATAGGCTGCATAACATTCTGCCCTTTTTGGAAAGGACTATGGACAGGCAGCACTGAAGTTAAAAGTGCATGCAACTGATCAATGTTCATGGTTAAATATCATCAAATAAGACATTTCTCCTCTGATTAATTTCGAATGCATTGTCAAAGGTGGTACAGATAATATCAAATTCACATGGCAAGGCATAAAAAAAAAAAAGGCAGCATAAAGTCTCTGTACTTTTAAGCTGTCTGGTTTGATGAAAGGGTAAGGATTGTTCTGCTCTCAGCAGGGAGGAGAACATCTCACATACATAAAGGAAAAAAAAAACAAAACAAAACTAAAAAAGAAGGTGGTATTCTTCATGGTTCACCAATAGGGGACAGACTTCCTCATATTTGTCAGATTAACATATTCTCAGATGGCATTTCCCGAAGGGAATAAAGTGTCTCAAGTTGTTTTTCAAGCTCCTGTGCACTGTCTGAACAGATAGTTAGGAAATTGCATTGCTAATGCTCACAGTGGAGAGGCTTCCTATTGTAGGCTACACTGAAAACATTCAAGACACAGCTACACGTCCTCACTGTCTCTAAAGGAACAGAGCAGCTTGCTCCAGCCTGAGCTGAATGCTAGGCTGTTAAATGGTGGGGAAGCAACAAGAGAATATTCCTTGTGATGGAGGAGCCAAATTTCCTTGTGAAAGCACATGCCAGCTCACCTCAGCCAAACTGGCTACGGTGCACTCTCCTTACAGCACATCAGCAACATCTATCCACTCTGTCTGCTCTAGAAATTGTTCAAATCACCATCTCTGTCTTTCTCTCCTTTCTTCCCCTGAATGTCACAATACTTTTTGCCAGGGGTTGTAGTTCTGCACCCAGAGAAACACAAACCATTTTGTGTCTCCAAACCCATCCCCTCCCCCCCTGCTATTTCCCCCTTTCCTCCCATCCTACTGGCAATTATGAATGGGAAAAGAAGGTTCCACAATGGCAATGGTAAAACAAGTTTATATGGGTGTTTGGGTTTAACAGCTTTAATCTGTCCCAAACTCAGAAGCTAATAGGGTTACAAAGTTCACTGTTTGCCAGACCAAGCTACACAAAGGACAATTTCTCCTTCTTCCAGCCCTGTAGGTATCTCCAAAGTTACTGTTTGTCATTCCTGGGTAACACAGCTCTTTCATTGCAGCCATCTCTATTTCTAAGGTGACAGTTTGTTCTGCCTCAGGAGCCACTCACAGGCTCAAGGAGAAGTTAAAAGAGCTTCAGTTCAATGTATATTTTTATGAAGCCTCTATGATGTCAGTAACAGTTGTTGCTTTGACTGATTAGGCAGTCTCTAAGTACAATGATTAAATATGAAGATGATGGGGTATTCAGACTTAATCTCCCCCCCTCAATCCTCAAGACATTATCTGTAGAGAGCTGCTAATGCAGAAAATGTTGCTGCTACCACCCAGACAGCAATCTGAGCTATCCCAGGCAGCATTTGAAGGATATACTTCCTAACAATGGGGTGGGAGGTGGGCTGGAAGCAGGGTTTGCAAGGAGCAAGTTTGGAGCTCCATGCATCAGAGTTGTCGGTTAACTGTGTATCAGATTTACTAACAAGCCTCACTGAGGCAGGGCTTTCTAATTTATCACTGTCTTTCTTACACTGGAAGGAATGCTTAAAATACATGAACTGGGCTGTTTTAGGTAAGACCTGCAAATTAATCTCCATACTGTTGCATTTACTGGATCTTTACAGTGAAAACACTTGCAATGACTGTAGTTGATAAAAGGCTGCCGGATTCAGAACTGCAACTATCAAATAGTAAAATACCTGTTGCAGGGGGAGGAAAGTACTTGAGGTAATATCCTGCTCCTTGTAGCTCAAGCCTACTTTAATTTCATAATTAAAAATACCCTGCATTTTGAATAATAAATATCCATACCCATAACAGGTGGTCTGCCACATTTTTCAGTGTAGTTCAGTTCACCACTTACCAGACTTTTCCCCAGACAGGCTAAAATCTTTGTTTGCCTAAAGACTTCTTACAGCAGGCCAAAGATGCTGCTCATAAAACTCCCTCTGGCCAGAATCTTTGTTCTGTGTGTGAAGAGCTGGTTTCAGAGCCCCTCACTGTCCCTCCTTCATCAGAAGCCTGAGGATGGCTGATGTATGTGTATTTAGAGTTTTTCAGACACTTGCTTCTTTCCAGCTCCCAAACCCATTCACCAACAGTATGCACCTATTCTACACTGATGGAAAAGCTAAAAAAGTGGCCCCTAAACACCTGTAATTTCTTGAAGTTATTCTTCTTTTCCCCTGAGTGCATCAAATGATCAATGTCTATCAATAGCTGAGGGGTGGGTGTCAAGTGGAGGGGGCCAGGCTCTTTTTGGTGGTTCACAGTGATAAGACAAGGAACAATGGGTTCAAAGTAGAACAGAGAAGATTTCAGCTCAACATGAGGAGAAACTTCTTTCCAGTGAGGGTGATGGAGCCCTGGGACAGGCTGCCCAGGGGGTTGTGGAGTCTCCTTCTCTGGAGCCTTTCAAAACCCACCTGGATGTGTTCCTGTGTGGACTACCCTAGGTGATCCTGCTCTGACAGGGGGGTTGGACCTGATGATCTCTTGAGGTCCCTTCCAGCCTCTGATATACTGTGATACTGTGATACTGTGAAATGAATCTCAGGCTTTAAATACAGCACAAGTGCCAGGTCTCCTGTTCCTTCCCACTGCATTTCATCAGCAGAGCTGAGTGTTTGATCTGTTGTTGAGTGACTGAAGGTGGAAAGAGCGTGGTCACCCTTGTGTTATTTAATGCTGTTTTCCCTCAGTTTAGCAATTAGCACAGTCACTGAGCTGTTTTACAGGAGGTGTTGCAATGCTGAATTGTTCTACAGCTGCACAGGATCAAAGAGTCACAAGGGGAGCCCAGTGCATAGACCTGCCACATGTTCCTTTAGCTCAGCTTTGGTTGATGCTACCAGCTCGGATTGTGGTCATTAACTCTCCTTCTCTCTAAGATTTTTTATTTCTTGCAACATGTCTGAGAGCTTCGTTCTGGTCCAGCAAGCCATGACAGTGAGCCAGGAAAGATGAGACTGATGGAAAAGAGCCAGGGCTGTGGCACTGTTCTGCAGGAGTATTTCACCCCAGAAAGCTCTCTCCCTGTTTCAGTTACCATTATTGCCAATGTACTTAAGAGCCCTTAAGGATATATAACTTGTTTCCAAAAATCTAAATATGGGTGTATAACTAGTGAGCCTTAAGGACTACACTTTTATAGGTCTGTCTTGGGGAAGCATTAACAGAATGGAATCAGTCAGGAGAAAAAAAGGCAAACCCAAAAGAGTCATCTGAGAATAGCAACACAGACCTCCCTCATCCTCCCCAAAATCCTATAGCCATGCTTGTCCCCATATTTTCCCAATAGAGGCTTTGCATCAATAGCTCTGTCTGAAACAGCTGTACATTTTCAAAGTCAACATAAATATGATATCCCAAACTGGCAAAAGGGCTTCCTGGAGCTGTGCTGTGAGGAGGTGCTGCTTCGTGTCCCCCTGCTGTAGCTAGGGCTCCAAAACACAGCACCCTGTATAGCCTATGGCAAAAGGCAGGGGGGAGCAGAATGCAGTGCAAAGGAGAGAGAAAGGGGAGGGAGAGAAAAATGGCATCTACAGTTACAGAAAGGACAAAGAAAGTGTCAGAGGGAGAGTTTGACAGCACAAGCACACAGGGAAGATAAAAAATACATTAAAGTTGGATGAGACAATACAGAGCAGAGAGTATGTGAGTACAGCCATGATCTACTGCTCAGTTTTATTCTGCCAACATAACAATAAATTTATATTTACACATTTAAGTGGCACTATTAAGGTTTTACAGAATTCTGGGCCTTCCTTAATTAACCCCACAAGACAAAGTGTTCCAAGCCTCAAAGGCATGGCTTTTCTATTGCATACAACTCTGTTAGGCTCTTGTTAGGTCATGCATCTGTATCATGACAACCTGATTATAATTCACTTTATCTTTCCCTTTCCTGTGTCTTCTATAGACCAAAGTCTATAGCCACCATTCCTTTACTCCTCTCTTCTGCCACTTGACAGGGTAGGCTTTGTTCTCTTACTTCAAGGCTTGATTTACTTTTTACAGATGCTTGGTAAGGTTGGGAAGCTCAAAATCTACAGCTGAGACTCAAAGGTGGAAGGACTCTCCTTGCAGACTGCAGTCTCATGTAGCTGAGGAGACCTCTCCCTCTGAGAAACTGTGCTCCATGTCTTTAGCTCTGAACAGCAGTTAAGACAAAAAGGGGTTGAAAGTTTTCTGGGGATGGTGTAAAAATCTCCCAGCAATGAGGCTGGGTGTAAACCACTAATTTTAGGGAAAAATATTCTTCAGTTTAGGGAAGTGGTTCTTGCTACTGCTGCGTACCACTGTTTCTCCTGCAGATCATGTTAACAGTGAGACTCATCCTTTCCTTGGGGATAACATGTCACAGAGGATATGGATATGGATCCTATCATTTTTTCCTCATTGTAAGCACAGATGTTTGCTCTGGCTGGCAGATGCAAAAAACAAGTTCTTTTTCTCTCTGCTGAGATAGATATACTCCCTAGATAAATTTGAGAATGATCAACAGATAACTTCTTCAGAAGATTGACACAGAACTTGAAAAACAATGCATTTGTCTTCTGGCAGGAAAGTCCTCCCTGCAAAGCAGTGGCATAGAACAGGAAGGAAATGATCTATACTCCTTGCCTATTCCATCATTCTATCCTGTGCTCTACACCTTTATGAAGGCAATCATAAGATGAAGGCTTGAGACAAAGTAAAAATGCAGCAAATTGCCAAATAATTTCTCATAGTATTTTTGGCCTCTCCATTGTTCATTATTCCTTATGAGGAACTTTGTTTCCTGGCAACTAGATGTTAAGTGTTATTTCCATGCTGTGCAGGGAATTAAGACCTCTGTTTGCAACCTCTTCTCACCTTCACAGTGCTAGGGCAGCTCAGGAAAAGGTGGTGCTTATTTATCAGGAGCACCAGAGGAAGTCAAAAAGTGGGCCAAATCCTGCTGTGCTACCTGTGAACTAGAAGAGCTTGCCAGGACCCCACAGCCTGACCAAGTCCTGCTTCTGAAAAGAGAAGATCAGTAAGGGATAGTCTGAGGGCTCCTCCAAGGTCACCATCCTCCACCAAAAATGTGGCCAAGACATGACAGTTGAACTGTCAAGGAGGGAGGGAGGGAGGGAGAGAGAAAACCCACTCAGATAATGGACCAGTAACTCACCCTGTCTGAAAAGTGCTATAGCATTCTTAGGATTCAGTGTCCCTTTTCTTTTTTCTCCAGCCTTCTGATGACTTCCCAAATGGACCATCCACTGTAGAAGTAAATGTGTGTGCAGCTAGAGTTCCTTTGAGAAGTCCTTTGAATCTCTCTTAATATGGACTTCATTTCCTCTCTGTATTATGCTAGCCCCACTTCAATCTTAAAAGGCCTTGGAAAAAGTTGTCCAGCATTGAGAGACAGAATCCTACTTACGCTGAAGTGAATACTGGGTACTGAACACTGATGAAATACCTGTGTTCCTCTGCTGCTTGAAGCAAGAACTAAGGCAAGGGGATTTTAGGTTTTAAACAGAATTATAGGGGTGGGAAAGGACCTCTGAAGATCATCTAGTCCAACCCCCCTGCCAGAGCAGGTTCACCTAGAGCAGGTTGCACAGGACAGTGCCGAGGTAGGTGTTGAATGACTACAGGTGTTGAATGAGACTCAATCACCTCTCTGTCAGCCTGTTCCAGTGCTCCTTCACCCTTAAATTAACAGAGTTCCTCCTCCTATTTAGATGGAACTTATGTTCAGGTTTGTGCCCATTACCTCTGGTCCTGTCACTGGGCTCAGTGCAGGGGGGTTGGACAAGATGACCTTTGGGGGATCAGCCAGTTCAAAGATTTGAGGGCATGATATTATTATGATGTTATTATGTTGTTTGTGACTTTTCCTGAATTTCATAGCCTGGAAAATTTGTGAGGAGGAATCTTGGGTATTAAGCCTAACAAAGCTGCACTATGGAGAAAGAAGAGAGAGGAGTGAAAAAGCAATACCAGAGAAATCTGCACACTTGGTCTCATTGAAGTGTTGGAGCACTACCAAACTCTTGCTTGCGTTTCGTTTGCTCATCATTTCCGCTCACTGTGCCCTATTTCAACTCAGATTGTAACTATTTCTGAACATAAACTTCATTTGTTTCTAGCACTCACTGGGTGCCTAGCACTAATGATCACCACAGCCATTAACAGCTTGGAGGATTCCAAATTCTGGCTCTACTTAAAAGAACCTCAAATATCTCAAAGGATCGAAACTCATAGCCGGGGCTTTCAAAATCTTAATTAATTGGTACCCCACTGCTAACCTCCAACTCCCCATCTTTGTTTTAGTCACACTTACTTTGCAAGGTTTGTTTATTTGTCCTAATCAGTTCCTTTTCTGGGGCTGTGTAGGAAGGCTGCAGCAATGCACTGAGGATATACTCCACACAGAAGAGGCACGGTGGTTACGCCAATTATCTGCGCACCGCAGAGCTCTCCTTTTGTAATTGACTTCATACGCTCATGTCTTCAATGCTGAGTGCACAGCTTCATCACCACACTAATCTTTGTTCTGTTGGGAAAGCAAGTGCAATAATTTCCTGATCTGGGCCTGGGAGGTTTATTTATGCAGACAGACTGTGGCCTCTATCTAATGACATTTGTCTAATTGGTGGCCCATGCAGAGGGAGCATTAGAATTGTTGGAGCTCTGCAGGGAGGCTTGACCGTGAACTCCCCCCTGTTTCACTTGCTATTTGCAGGGCTCCCTCACTTAACCAGGTGCCCTCAGTTCTCACTCCTCCATTGCTGGAAAGCCTCAGGAATTGCCCCATTATCTGCCTCTCTGTAGCCAGGTGAGGGCTGGTCTCTTCTCCCAGGCAACCAGCAGCAGAATGAGGGTACACAGTCTCAATGAGGGGGACATAGCCTCAATGAGGGGGACACAGCCTCAATGAGGGGGACACACTTATCTAATGTGAGGTGTCCCTGCCCATGGCAGGGGGGTTGGAACTAGATGATCCTTGTGGTCCCTTCCAACCCTGACTGATTCTATGATTCTAAGTTGTGCCAGGGGAGGTGTAGGCTGGATGTTAAGAAGAAGTTCTTCACAGAGAGAGTAATTTGCCATTGGAATGGGCTGCCCAGGGAGGTGGTGGAGTCACCATCCCTGGAGATGTCCAAGAAAAGACTGGATGAGGCACTGAGTGCCATGGTCTAATTGATTGGATAGGGCTGGGTGATTGGTTGGACTGGATGATCTTGGAGGTCTCTTCCAACCTGGTTGATTCTGTGATTCTCTGATTCTTTCATACTGTTCTCTATGGAGAAAATATGAACCAGGAAGAAAAGCTTGCTGAGCCACTCTTTCCCTGACTGTGAATGTGGAGCATACAGCACCTGCTTTCCTCTGGTCTGCATCTGGCCATAAAGAAAATTAGGCATGGCAGACTTCTACTGTAAGATCTAAAGTAAGTTCACCGATAAAACAAACCTGTTTGTAGCAGAAATATGAGATTCAAAGTACATCACTGATAGATAAAATAAGCCTGTTTGTAATGGAGATAAAAGCTATTTAGGTTGCTGTGGTGCTGGGTAAACAGTTTTGCTTGAGTCAACAATAAAGTCACGAAAAAAAAAAAAAAAAAGCATTTCCCATTGTCCAGAAACTGCTTCTGAATTCAGGTCAAATTTCCTTATAATTCCATCTGAGGAAAAAAAAAAACATTGAGGCAGGACTCTCAGAAGAGGTGGCAGATGGTTTTGTTACCTTTTACCCAGCAGTTTAATGCAGACCCACTCAATTGATTTTTACTGAGGTCCATGTCCTCTCAGCAGAAAGCAGTATGCCAGCTCCTGCCCTGCCAGGATTTGCATCTTGTCTTTTGAGCCAGGATGGACCATTGCAGCTGCTCCCTTGTTTCACTGCCTTCCCACCTAGCAAGACATTACAGAGTGGTGAGCAACTAGAAATGAGGATCTCTTTCTTGAATTGCATGTCTAGAACTGTGGTGATGCCTAAGGGAAAAGCACACAGGGTCTGATCCAGCCCAGTCTCGTTTTACAGGCTCATACATCCCTCCTGGGACATGAGGTAGTTTGTCCTCTGACTCTGCTCAAGCAAATGTTAATTGGAGCAAGACCTGCAAGACAGTTCCACCTCCCAGCTGAAGATCCTAGGCTGAGGTTCACATGGTTTCCCTTCCTTCCTCACTCTGTCTAGGAGTGCTGAAGTGTTTCACCCAAGTGACACAGGTTCAGTGCACAGCATCCAGCAGCTGCTTCTCCTGGGTTGTGGGGAGATAGTTTCTATGTCTGTCAGGTAAAGAAAGAAGCTAAATCCAGACCTCTACATCTAATCAATGACCTTCTATTGTTGTTAGTGTTCACTTGCCTTTTGTGATCCAAAGAATGACAGATTTTGATTTGTGTTCCACAGAATTAAATAAACTACTTCATTTTATCAATGTTGATGATATCTCACACCATTTGGTACAATATTTCAATTTTTACCTCTGCTGCCTGAAAAAAAAAGAAAGCCTTATGTTGCACTTCTCTTGACTTTTCACAGCACTTCTATTTAAGAAGGGCTGGGTGTGTTATAGAAATCCTTTTAATAGTAAAATTCACACTTCTGGTGTCTAACTTTTGGAAGTATTCTTGATAAATTAACCTTACCTTTTAATTTTCTGGCTTTACTGGTAACTGGAAGCTTAAAAACCAGCCAGATATAAAATCTGGGAGTGGTGTTTTCAAAACAACCTTGACAGAAGGAACAATATATCCCAGAGGGAATGCATGTTGCAGGGATACTCTGGAACTGAGATACTCTATTTTCAACTTCTCAGTCTCCATGAGTTACCTGGAGTTCCTCCTCACCTGCCCTCCAGTTCCATAAGTGTTGTGTCTACTGCTAAATGTTAGCAGCTGCTGCAAAGGCAAGATCTCAAGAAGAGCTTGAAATAATAAGGAAAAAAGTCACCTAACCAAATCCACTCGCCTACACTGACCACAATCATGAGCAGTTTTGCTCTCCTCTTTTAGCCACAATTTTCTAGAGAGTCTTTTTACTTGATACACTTCTCCCAGCTTTGATCAAATGCCTGAAGAAGAGTAAAGCTGAGAACTGGACAGAAAGGGACATCTCAAGGATGCCTAACTTTGGCTTGAAACATTAGAATTGTCAGAATATTAGTTAAGGACATTTCTGGAGAGCCCAAGTGGCCATCTGAGGTCTGAGGCTGGGCTGAATATCAGCCACACAACTAAACCCTGTATGTCCCTGAAGCTATGAATGAATAATTCACTGGGCAAAACAGTGACCTCAGTGAAGTGGCAGGAAAAAGTTTCTTTTTGCCTCAGAAGGGGAAAGGGCAGGTTGCAGGAGTCCACCTAGGATATTGTGTTGCCTACAGTTGTGAGATGGGAGGCCCCTTCTTTAAAGACAAATGTGCAATAGTGGAAATTGAGCTGGCAGAAGCTGCCTGGGGAACAAACTCACCTTTTATTAAAACAAAGGAAAACTTGCCAGAACTGCTAGGCTCCACACAGCTTGATTAAAGCCATTGGGGAATTTACCAATCAAGGAAAGGGCAGAGCATGGGAAAAATAAGAAGTGCTAGATCAGTTAAAAGTAGCTAGAGAAAACCCCGAGGCTCTGCAGCTGGTCATTACTGATGCAGGAGATAGACTGCCTCAAGGAGAAGGGATTTAACAGGAGAAGAGCAACACATTAATCTGCAGAGCTCAGCATTAGGGCTGACTAATCACATGGCTGTAGACCACAGACCACCTTCTCAGAGTGAGGGCACTGACAAAGATCCCTGAGGCCATGAAAACTGCACATATGACCACGTCTGCATGCCTGAAGCAGTGCAGCTCACTATTACCCTTCCATGCCAGAGCAGATTTGTGTGAAAAGTAACTCCAGACTGTGTTTGCCCTAAGTGCAAACTGAAGATACTGCAGTGAATGGCACTAGTGGAAGCATTGCTCAGCTCTTCGGTGCCAGGTTATCACTGGCCCTGCTGGGCAGTCAGCCCTGCTGGAAATCATCACCACTTGAGAGGCTTCAGCTGAAAAGTCTTCTCTAAAGGCACTTTAGTGAAACAAAGTAAATTGCTAATCCTGATTCCCTGCCTCCCACCAGACAGTGGGACAGAGATGGCAAAAGGAGGACACACAAGTGCTCTCCCTGAGGCAGGTAAGCACCAGGTGCATGCATTTATCAGGCACAGATAAAGCCATAAAAACTTACTTCTCTGAGTCCTTTCCATGCTCTCATCAGTAGAACTGGCATAAGGAATTCAATGTTTTACCATACAGAATCAATTTCTGCCTTATTGAAGAACAACCTGACTCACATTCAGGCTATAAACTAACACTGATTAATAGCAGGGCTTGAAGGCACATGCCCACACACCAGGTAAGATCACAGACTTTTACCAGGATCTCCTACTTGCTATATAAGAGAGAAGGAACTGAGGCCACTGGGGTCACTTATAACTCAGTCACTTTGTGCCTCTCATGAAGACAAAGTTATGCAATCTCTGTAGTTGCATTTTCAGGCCTGATCTTCTCTGCCAGAGAGCACATGCTCTGAACTTAGCACATCCTGCCTCCTGGTCACAGCCAAGAGATTCTATACCTGTGCTAGAAAGCAATTACCTTGTGTTGGCCAGGATAGCAATATAAAGGAATGGCCACAAATCTTTTCTGCCCTGCTGCATCTCAGAGCTTTGTGCAACATTTTTTTACCCCCACCAGCCACCTCTCCTTCCTGCCTGCCATGAGAAGTGTCAGAAAACATCAGATTACAATGTTTAAATTAAATGTAGTAATCTGATCAGGATGAAATGCCAAATGAGTCTCCTCCTTCCACATCGGCCTCTGTGCCACCTGCCCTTTGCTCTGCTGCTTGGCTCTCATAGTCTGCTGCTTGGCACAGTGTCCAAGATAATATAAAATGGACAAGATAAAGAAGGGACTAATGGATAAAAACTTCTTGAGAGCTTTCAGGTAGAAGGCTTTGCAGTATAAGCAGATATAAGTGATGACATTTGTGAGGAGCCTGCCCTATGCTCTTCCTTTTTTAATGGGAAGAGTAAAGTGAAGTTGATAGAATAATTCTGAATTTTTCACCTTCTCTCTTCTAAATGGCACATCAGTGAGACACTGACAATGTTCTCACCATTAAAGCTGACAGTGAAATATATGTTCCCTGATTCCAGAAAGCTGCAATAATGTAAAAAGCAGTATGAATGTGAACCAGATGACCGGGTGGGGACCTGAATACAGAACAATGTGGGATCAATAGCTTTTAATAAACTTGCTGAATTTGGCACCAGGTGTTGTTCCTGAACATCAAAGAAGAAATTAATTTAAGGAATGGATCTGGATTTACGAAAGGAAAAAAAACGAAGAAAGAAAAAGAAAAAGACAACAACATGATCATTTTTTCTTCATCTTCTTTGATTTTACAGAAGTATACACAATACCACCATGTGAATCGAGATATTTTAGCCACTCTTTGTATTTCCCCCTCTCTGAGGCCAGAGCTAAGTTTTCACATGGGCAAGATATCTTTTCAGAGCCACTCATCTGTGATATTAGCTAAGTGAAGGTCAGACAACTTAAGAGCTCTGTGTCTCAAGCTGAAGATATTCAGAAGACTGAGCATTGCTGCTAAATGGAAGACGCAAGGAAAACTTCAAGAGAACTGTCTGCCACCTAAAATTCCTTGTCATCAGCAAGCTAAAAGAAATAATCCTGTGTTAAAATTTAAGAACATTTTAAAAAAGACCTCACACCCCCTCCATACATATTTTTTCTCTTTGGCTATGAACTCTACTAAGTTTAGTGTAACTCACAGCTTAGACTCTCTAAAGCAGGACACCCCAGGACACACTGTACCTCTCAGGCTACCCTAAAAAACAGATGAGGCCTTTTCTCTTTTTAAAGGTTCCTCTTTTAAACCAAGAGGTCTCCAAAAATCAAACAACCAGGAAAAAAAAAACCCTCCCAAGTCTTCCCTCATTAAACACTGAGCTCTCTTGCTTCACATACCTGTTACCCATGTAGCCACAGGTTCAAAAGTCCCATGGTCAATACCTCCCATTACTGATTTTATCACTAACAACTATTTGCTGTTGTCAAGGCTAAGATAAAAGGCAAAACAAGAGAAGGACTAGAGGGTGGGAAAACCTGATGAAAGAAAAGATTGATCCAATGGCAAAATGGGTTATGGTAGGGGAAGGTGAGCCTTTCATGATGTGCACAAGAGTTTGCCTTCCCTGTGCTCTTCGTCCTCTCCCTGATTCTGGCTGGCTTCCAAAGGGTTAATCCATCTTTGATAGCAGGAAACTAAAACTGTCCTAAATGCCTTCAGAAATCTGCTTGCCTATTACTAATTCCCTAGTGACAACGTAAAGAAAACCAAACACCAGATTTCACATCCTGAGCAAGCCTGGTTATGCATATTTAATAAAAGGAAACATACTATAAGATAAAAATGGGTGTCCATGGAAACTGCATGGCTGTCTTTACAAAAACACCCCAAAAAACCCTCCCAGGAAATTTTGCATATGACTTTCTTCCAACATACACTCTCCCTCTACCAGTGCTGGAGTTATGTATTGACTGTCAGAGATCCTCAGTGCCTGAGTGTTATTCTCACATCCTGGGGATGATCTCGGCGTTGCACAGCTCTGAGAGCTGTCATGTGCCGTACACAGCTGGGGATGCACATCAGCTTTTCTGCACTAGGCACACATGGGCTGCAGCTAAGCACTGGGTATGATGGCTTGCCCCTAGGATTTAGAGCTCTTCAGTTAGTTTTTTGTTTGTTTTTTTTTTTTTTTAAGGGGTTAGATGAGGGGAAAACAAAACAAAAAATGGCACGGGGAAGGCAGAAGCAGTCTGTGCTCTGTGAAGAAATGGGAGGTGGGGAGGGGGGGCCTGTGCGCCCAGCTCTCCACTGCTCCCTGTCCTCATACTCTGCAGGTACAGGGGAGAGACAACAAATGTGGGGATCACCCACATCTGGCTTTCAGAGGCTACTTTGAGCCTACAATGCTGTAACAACTCAAAGATACAACCAGCAGCTGTCCTGCTGCTTTATATGGGGTAGCCAACCTGCAGCTCTGAAAGCTGGGGTTCAAGCTCAGGACAGAGCGTAGAGCGCAGTGGGGAGAACAACAAATACTGAATCATCTTGTGGTTCTCTCAGCTCCAGCCACCAGAGCAGTGGCCAGCATCAAGAAGTGCTCAATAAGCCTCTTTGTTCGCAGCACCAGCTGCTAGGCGCTGTGGAGCTCTGCAGCAAGCGGTGGTTTGGGAGGGAAGCATGTGCAGGGACAGGCAGCAAAGGAGCTCTGTTACAATTAGCACACGATGTACAACTACAGTTTTATCAAAATGAAAGCCAACAGTTGCCTTCCTCAATGTTTTACCTTTAGCAAACCAGCCAATATGCCAACTCTACCAGCTGGCTCTTGTGCAGCTCTGGGAAAATGGTGAGATGTACACAGTGGGCCACACTGAGTCATGCATGAAGGCATGGTAGCAAAGGTCACCACAGAAACTTTGACCTCCTCCAATCTGTTTCCATACAGATTCCCAGTGTGTAAATTGCCCTAGCACTCAGCAGCTCTGAGGATCAGGACCCTACCAAAGCAAAGCCTGTGGCAGCACTGTGAGCTATCTTGTTACCATTGTTTCCAACAGAATCACCATTTTTTCCTCTTCAGTAACTAGGCAATTAAATTCAGTCCCCACTGTATTTTTTTTCTTTTTTTTTTTTTAATAGCAGTGAAGAATTTCCACAGTGGGATCAGAGATTTAAATAAAGAGCATCAGTTTCCCACCTCACTCTGCAGAATGCTGACAAACCCAACCTCTACCCTCCTCCTCTCCACATCTCTGCACACATTGGTTCTGTAACTGCTGCCTTTCATTTAACTTGCTCTCAGGGAATGACTTCCCAAAGGTTTTAGTTGCCCAATTACTAGACAAACATAACCACATACAGCTAAGCTAATGCAAATAGATTCCCTGCTCCTTCATCCAGTACACTTGCTTCAGGCTTTACTATGCATTCATAAGCAAATTCTGTTTCCTCCCTCCTAGAGAGAAGCTTTTATCCTGCTCCCTTGTTATCATATTGAGCATCCATAAATTCATTCCACTGCTTGAATCTTCTCATATTCCTGCAAAGTACTGGTGTTCAAGTGTCCACTTCTGCAGACAGTCATTCAGAGATGGACCTACAAGCTCATGCAGCAATGCAGAAGCTACCTAGCATTGCCCACATTGTCCTGCTGTAGTGCTCCTGTTTGTGCAGTTCAGACCGCTGACTTCCCATACTCTTGTTCAACAGTATTCTATGGTGTTTGGAAAGGAGAAGACCTGGCTAAGGTACCTCCATGTGAAATTTGCATCCATACTCTGAGGCTTTCACACCTGATAGGCACCACCATGTATCTGACCATGTTGATTAATAACACCTGCACAATCTAAGCACACACCATTAGCAGTATGCATATTCATGCCCTCCATGGCACAAGCAGAACACACACTCTTGAGGCCCTGAGCAACCTGACTTAGTAGAAGATGCCCTTTCCCATGGCATGGAGGGAGGGGGCTGGAACTAGCTGATCTTCAAGGTCCCTTCCAACCTAAACCATTCTATGAATCTTCTCATCTTTAATAGTGTGGTGGGTTGAAATTTCCCCCCCAGCATTATATTTGCCAGACCAGCCCAGCTGGAAGCAAATGAAGCTGCATTTACAAGCAAAACTACAATCTACAATGAATTGCAATGAATATGTACAAAATAGACACTATTTACAATATTTACAACTGATAAACAGCACAAGAAGCCCCCTGGCCAAAAAACAGGGGAGCTGCTAATGGCTTCTCCCTGCCCCTCTCTTTACCCCCTTGGAGACAAAGGGACAAGAGACAAGAGCAGACAAAGACCACCACCAAGGTCAAGCAGAATCAAGCTAGTCTCCCCCAGAGTGAGGAAGCCAAAAGAGAGCAAGAGTGTTTACCAAACTACTTCCTATTGTAGGTACCTCTCCAATGGGATTGTTTAGCACTATCATTATTTTTCCTGGTTACACCCAATGGTGATTTATTTACATTTTACTACTTTCTGTTCAAGATCTGTGGAAAATTTTGAAGGTACAGCCTGAAACTACCACAGACAGGATGATTCCATCACACTGATCCAGCCATGCTGCCAGCTTACAGCCTACAGCCCAGCAGCACTATTCTGAAAGACTGATTGTGCAAGGGGAGGGGTGTCCAAGAATAGAAGTACCCACAGAAGAGTCTCAGGTGCAAGCCTCATTCACATGGTCACAGTCACCATGCACAGTATTTTCAGTCTAAAGATAAGGTGTGCTCCTAGACCATGCTTTCACAAGTAGTACTTTCTGAGCATGTGTGGGGTTTGGAGTTCATGAGTAGATTATGTGCCACTGCAGTCCTGCCAAGCAGACTGTGCTGTTTGACTTAACCACAGTGACAGCCTTGCTCCTTGGCCTTGCCTCAAGAGTTTGCACAGCCTGAGAGTTATCAACAGTGTACTGACTTCTGAGGAGGGCCAGAGAGCACAGGAGTGCAGGTGAAATGGGCTGACACAATGCTAGCTGTGTCCCAGAGGTGATGGTGCAGGACACACCCAAGCTGACCAGATCCACGTGCCAGGAAACACACAGCACCTCTAGAGGAATGCTGGCACCAGCTCTCAGCAAGGACAGCATCTCTGGCCCTGGAACTAACCATGTGTCAGCAAAGGAAAGAGCACAACACCATTTCTGATGAGAGCTAGCAGTTTTCCTCTCCTGGCTCTTCTTCCCCAGCTGTAGGTTGTCCTATGCAATAGGCATGGGACCACCCATAGGCCATACAGAATGGCCTATCCCAGGACTTGAGGAGTCCTGGAAACCTATGGGAAAGAGGCAATAAATGCATATGTGTGATGCTTGCAATGCCAGTCATGCTCAAGCACACATGACAGGTAAGAGGGATGGATGGCAGGAGGAGGGCAAGGACTGCACTATGTGGTCAGCAGCAAGGCTGCAACAGCACATATGAAGCTGCTTGGAACCCAGACTTTTTAGGGTATCAGGTAGTGACAGGACTAGGGGGAATGGAATAAAGCTGGAAGTGGGGAGAGTGGTGAGAGCCTGGAATGGGTTGTCCAGGGAGGTGGTTGAGGCCCCATCCCTGGAGGTGTTTGCAGCCAGGCTGGATGAGGCTCTGGCCAGCCTGCTGTAGTGTGAGGTGTCCCTGCCCATGGCAGGGGGGTTGGAACTGGATGATCCTTGTGGTCCCTTCCAACCCTGACTGATTCTATGATTCTAATTTGGAAATATGGGTTGGTGGACATCTGAATTCCACTTATCACTCCAGTCACTCTCTTTTTGCTGCCTGTTATGTTCCCAGCACCAACCTCTTTCTATGTGACTTTCCAAGGATAAATACAAAATAGATTTCTTCCTGTGAGTGTAAGAAATGGGTTAAGTAAGCCTAGAAGTGGGTTTGTTCTCTGACTAGCACCTGTGTGCCCAAATCAACTCAGATAACTGTATTACTGGGGTAGCTTGAAAACAGACAAAAATCTGCTTTCTCTTTTTTTTGCTAAATCCACAGCTAAATGATTTTTGAGGGGGATGTTTTTGTGGGAGATAAAAGACTAAAATCAATGATAGGACTGTCTGAAGACTGAAGTTTCATTTTATCTCCACAAAAGAAAAAAATCAGGAGTCAGCTCTTTCAGTCACTCTCTATTAAGTTTTGGTTCAAAAATGTCACTTGTACTCACAGCAGTGCTGAAAAGACTATTTGTCTGAACCCAGCTGTAGCATGAAGAATCTCTTGGAATCTTTTGTTTATCAAATTCAATAAGCATAGGTAAGTAACAGTGTTTACTACAGAAAAAAAAATGAAAAAAGAACTTGCAGGTGATATGAAACCTAAACTATGACATGTGAGAAAAATTAATAACAGTAATCACAAATGGCTATGAGAATGGTATGAGGTCTGAAGATAATGCATATATATACTTAGATATCAGTCTGTGGTTCAGAGAGTTTAGGTAAAAAGTGCCTGACAGTTCAAAAAGGAAAATTACCTTCTCTCCCAAACACTTTTCAAGGACTGCAATGACAGTTTAATGCTCTGTATTATGAACTCTACCCTCTAACCATGGTGATGGCTCTGCAATGCATCTAAGTCTAGAGAAGAACTCTGAGAAGTGAGAGAGCAGTACAAGATGAAAGTTAGTTAAAGATTCCACAGTCTAAAGGGGTGCAGATGACACTGTTTTACCTTCCTGCTTATATCCTGCTGTGACATCTTTTCCCAGAAATACCAGCTTATATAAAATGCCACCAAAGACTTGGTTTTCACCCAGGTAACTGGGCAGGCAGCTGGCAATGGTTTCTCAGTTCTGGGTCTATGTGGCCCAAATTAGAGCTAGAAAGGCATCATGATTGTCTGCAGTAATTGGGTGACTAGAAATGATGGTCCTTGACATGCTAGTCCTTACAATCCTAATCTTCCAGTCAGTCTTCCTTTGCAGCTGGCTGTGTCTGGAGACTGCTGCAAGAGGAATTAGGATTAACTGTTTCTTCCTAGACATGTTATCTTTAAACACAGATCTAGCTGTAAAGCACAACTAAGCAGAAGTGAACTCCTGCTCATTTTCTCTTTGCAACCAACTTCTTTTCTAAAGAGCTTAGTCTCCAGTTCAGCTAAGCCTTTAATTGTGTGCTTAACTTTAAGTATGTGCTTAATGTCAGTGAAACATATGGGTAAGTATGAAACTGTGTGTTTTGTTCAATAGAGTAAGTTACTTCAAATGCTTAAACATTTTGCTGAACTGAGGCCTTGACAAGTAGAAAAAGAAAAAAGCATTTGATGGGATATAGAAAAGAAACAGGTTCTTAGTATCAGCTGGTAAAAAGCAGTATGCTAAAGTTTTTTTTCTCCTCACTGGTATAATTATATCAGTAACTCATTTCTGTTCATCCTAGAAGGAAGGATTTCTTTGAACCTTAATTGAAATGTGGGAGCTTAAACTGAGTAACTGAACTCTTTGCTTTTTGGTCGCCTTTGATCAGAATGTCAAAGATATTTGGATAATTATTTCTATTACACCAGTGCTCAAGAACTTGCCATTAAAATATATGCACATATCCTCTCATCTTCCCTGCATTTCTAGGATTACTAAAGTCCTGTAGGTATTCAGCCAGAAAAATGATGAGGTGAGTATCATGCATACCAATGCTATAAACCCAACAGATGCTCTCACTAGGATTTCAGGGCTGTTGTGATGGCACCCTGCTGAGATCCTTGCCCCCAGTTTATGTACATTCTTGTTACAAGCGGTGTTAGTAATGGCTCTGAAGCAAGAGGAGAGGCATGAAGTGATAAACTCCCTCTTGTTGCAGCTACTGTTCTTGAGTCTGGGAAATTTATCTTCCACGAGTTTCTGTACTTAAGCCCTTTCCTCCACAAGTCCTTCAGTCATTGCATTTACCATCATTTGCTCTCAAACAAGACACTACCCTGAATCAAGCAAGGTGGGCAGTGTTTGAAAAGCTATACATAGCAGACAAAAGAAGTCTGCCTTCTGGCAGCTCTCTTTCCTTGTCTGCCCCTGAGCTCAGGCTGTAGTGGAATGAGGTGTTACCCCATAAAAAAGAATAAATGCTACATGCAGGCAGAGTGCTTCTCCTCTCCCTTGCCCTATCCAAATCTGTTCTACTCTCACCTGTCCTATAGCTATTGCATCATATTCAGCCTCTATTTGTCCAGACTCTACATTTTTGCCCCTTAACTGAAGTTAATGACCACACCTAGCCATCCTCCTGACATGTATGTTCTCATTATTTCTTCATCCTTTGGCCTTTTCTGGTGCCATCACCATAGCAATATCTTTTACTTTGTGTGTTCTCAGCAATGGGAGCTGTTCTTTCTCATGACCTAGTAGGGAACATTACTCAAGAGGCAAACTTTTCCTAATGCCTCACTAATATGTCACTTAATTTCTTTCACATGACAAACCACAGAAATACAGAGCAGTGAGACCAGTATTTCAAAAAATGTCTCATCACAGCTCTCATGCAATGGCTATAAGTTTATGTCCCAATCTTGGCTACATTTTGGAGCCAAAGTAAGTTGCAAGTTAAAAAGAGCAATAAACAATAGGTATCACCTTAATTATTGAGATATAGCTTGTATTACTGCATTCCATTCTTAGTCCCCATTTGTTCTTTTCCTTCAGCATTTTGAGGCAGCTTAGACAGTTAGCAGGAACTCATGTCACTGCTCTTCTGGTTTACCTTTTAAATTCTGATGTATAATATTTGGGTTGCAGCTCTCACTAGAGGTTTCTTATTTCTTTTAAGCACTCCTCTTGGAGATTTGAAACCAGTCAAGCACATATTCCTGTAGGCCTTTCATTTTGTAAACACAGCCTTCTTCAAACAAAAATCTGCATTCTGGGTCATATTTGGAGATTTGTAATGTCTCTTTAATGGATTGTAAAAGCAAAGGGGTTGTTAGGATAATCTGTTTTACATCAACTTCTGCTTAAACAATAGCATATCTTTCAGAAATATCAGAGGGTGAAAACATGTTCTGATCCCAGACAAATTATTCTGGTAATCAATTACTCTCAGATTCAAAACACGGTGTGGGTTATTTTAAGACCATATTCGTTCAGTTCCACCTTCCATTCACTGAATACTGTTACCCTTTTTAGTGATGCACTCACACATCATAGTAATAAAATAGCTATCCATTCACCTCCAAACTTTCTTTTAGATAAATTAGGTAGATTCATTTTCTCAAATCATACATTATTGGATTTTTTTTCTTTTGCCCAGAGGATCAGAATCATTATTTCCTTCATCTCTGAACCTTTTCTCTGTTTCAGAGTTTCCCTTAATGTGTGAAAACAAGATCTGGACAGGGAATGTTAGCAATTATCTCAGTTATACCACAAACTCATCTTCCTCCTGCTTGACATTCATGGCTTATCAAAGCTAATGTTTTCCTCTCAGCCATTATTGGACAGGGAGCTCATATTCAGACAGTACCTATCATAAACTCTAAATCTTCATCAGTATTGCTGTATTTCAAGGGTACTTTTCAGCTATTCTGTGTATGTGATTGGAATCCTTTCCTCCCAGACACATGACTTTGTATTTGACTGTATAAAACTGCATGTAGTTCAGATGAGCTCACTTTACAGAATGATGGAAATCCAGAACATGGAAATTTTCTGTCCTGTCCTTATTTACCACTCCACTAATTTTTATGTCATCTCCAGTGCTTACCAACAGAGATTTTTGTATTTTCATAGAACCACAGAATCAACCAGATTGGAAAAGACCTCCAAGATCATCCAGTCCAAGCTATCACCCAGCCCTATCCAATCAACCAGACCATGGCACTAAGTGCTCATCCAGTCTTTTCTTGAACATCTCCAGGGATGGTGACTCCACCACCTTCCCTGGGCAGCCCATTCCAATGGCATCTTCCAGCTCATTACTAATGAATAACTAGCATTAGGCCAAGAAGAGAATACTGCAAATATCTCCACAGGACGCAGATTTTCAGTCATAGTACTTTTGAAATCTATCTACTAATACATCTTTCAGTCAAAGCATAAAGGGTTTGGGGATAAGCTTTATATACACTATAAAATAGCAGGGAATGGTTAAGCCATTTTAAACAATAAAATTCTAGCTGACCAGGCAATAGATTGGAAGCTATTGTTGCCATCTAATAACATTTTAGCCTATCCAGTCATAAAGTTTGAACATCAGCACGGGAATAAATACAAAACCACATTGTGCAACGAAAAGAATTCCAGCCCCTTAGAAATAATGCAAGACAGCTTTCTCCTTCAAGTGCATTCAACTGAGTCACTTTGTGATAAATACAGCATGATAATATTCAGTAAAAAGCCTTCTAATATCCTACATATTGGACAGAGAAAGGCATCTGCCTGCTTTGTCCCCCAAACAAGCAAAACTTGGAGAGCACTTTCACTCTGGCAGGGGTGTGGAGAGCCAGCACTACATATACATAGTCCCAGGAATGGCCTAATGTATATGGTAGCATCACAGTAACCTAATTCTGTCCTTTCTTTGTCTTAGTCAGCACAGCACACAGTGATATCACACGAGCCTATATCTTGCAAGTTATGTAGGGTTTTGGCAGCACTGTCACTTCCCTTACAACACAATGCTGTTTGGGCTCAGCCTCATTATTAAAGAAGTAGTATTTGTCTCGGATCAGTCAGTCCAAATGTAACACTCTAGCTTTAATTTTTAGTGATTTATCTGGGTCATCTATCAGGATGTGATATATAACACAACTGTATATTTATCTCATCTTGTCATATGAGCTATACAATTATTATTGCAAGCTTGAAATAATTCTAATAAGCTACAAATCATGTGGCTTGGACTTGGCTAAGAGTAACATTCAGCTGAAAAAAAAAAAATACAACCCAAAAAACAAAACCACAAAATAATTGTCAAAGGTTTTGTATGGGTTTCAAAACTGCTTGCCAAGAAAGTCCTCCACTTCCACTCCTCCAACCTTCCAGAACTAAGACTCCAGTCTCACCTTATTATTCAAGAAAGTCAAATACTTGAGATTTGTATTGCCTTCTGCTGTTGGCACTTGAAAATGGACAAGTAAATGTAATTTCACCTTTTGGCTTTGTGGTAGTTTAGTCAAATAGCTGTGATTTGTCTTTCTTATTAATAGGATCTGCATGCCACAATCCAAGCAAATAAATACATTCCCATGCAGCTGTTATAAGGCAGGTCAAGACTTGCTCTTTGTCTTGCTTGTCTGCATTGATGTAAGGCTCTTTCATAAGCAATAGTAAATGGAGATTGAAGGTCTTTTGTACCTTACCATCACAGTTTTGTTCAGAAACTACTCAAGTCCTACTAGATTAGTCATATGAAACACAGCTCTTCTGTTTTTGCTTGGTATTACAGGATTCACTAATCTATATGGTAAAAAGGGAAACAGAGCATTCACAACAGCTCTTCCATTCCCGGATGCTCTACATCTGAAGAAAATAATTAATATCATGAATAAAAACATTTGAGATGTGACTTCAGAGTCTCCTGGTTTGAAATATTACAAGCTTTCTTATTGCCAATGTCACGAGGTGGGTATTGAAGTATTCTTCAGCTTTACAGGCTCTTACTATGTTAAATATTTTTACTTAGGGCATAATATATGTTTTAACAACTCTAGCATGTAGAAACCATTTTATAGCCCTGAGCTTCACGGAAGTAATAGAAGTTTAAAGGTAATAAGGCTCATCTATTTTATGAAAGGGATGAGCCACCTTGACATGCTCATATTTTGCAGGTCCTAGAGTCTCCAGGTGCAAATAGAATTAGGCAGATGGGCCGGAACTGGTGAGAAAACTGAGTGAGTTTAGTCACATGAATTGGGCTTTCTAAAAGTGGAAACACGAAATCACCCTTTCATTACCCTTACATCTGACAAAATACATTATCATATGGTTCTGCTTGAACAGTGCAAAGACCATTCAAAACAGATACAATTGCAAATCAGGAAAGCTCACACTTACGTGGAGCCCTGACAATGTGATCTCATCAAGCTGGAACTCGAAATTGCAAGTGTCACTTCGGATACGATCAGAGAATGCTTCCTGTCCCAATGATGTGACATTATCAGGTTTGAGACTGTAGCAAAGGCACATGCACAGTTTTGTGAACTAACAAGGCAGATTGAGAACACGCTGGTTGGCAGGATATTTTAGATCCTGAGATTGCCTTGAGCTGGGCATAATTACAGCTCATTTTTTGCACATGGGAGAACCATCTCGAAGACGAAAAGAGCAGGGTACTCACTGAAGAAAGGAAAATGTTGATCTTTCAATTAGCATAAGTTCAAGCATCTGAACTGTGTTTCACATGGTGTGGACAGCTTTTGAGTGAAAAAATGCCATCTTATGTACAAAACTCTCAGGCAGCTGTGCTTCCATTTGTACAGGAATCATTTAACATCGAGAATTCTACTTTTAGCTGTGGTGTATATAAGCTTCCTTACAAAAAAAACCCAAAACAATCAAACCCCCACCTATATAAAATAGAGAGTTTGCTGCTATTGGATTGCATAAAGTTCACCCTTAAGGTAGGTCATTAGGAATTTATTAGCAGGATCTTTCTGTTGACTTGGACTCCTGCACTACAAAATAAGCACCGTGGTTCACGGTCACAAAGAAGGAAGGGCAAGGTGGCAGGAAGCCATTTAGATTTCTTGGCTCTCTGCAGATTTTTGGTGTTGTTTAGAGCTTTGTACACAGCACTTTGCCAGGAACCAGTTCGGAACTACAAGTTAGGTACCAGTCCAAAACAGAATTCATGCATTAAAAGCAGTAATTGGGAAGATGCTGAAGGTCACATGAGAATTAGAAATTTCAGAACGTTTCCTAGCACTAAAAACCTCCAAGCCACCAAATGCCTCTCTTTTCTGACATCGAAATTCCTTAGCACCTACAGTTTGCCTTTAAGTGACCAGGTGCTAAATTACTGTTTATACAGCAAGACATACTTTTTGGATATAAAGTCCTTTCTGACTTTAACTCTGTCAGATGGATGAAGACCCCTGGAAGCCAAGGCTTGGGAGCACTCCTTTTCTGTTGAAACCATGGGAGTAGAAGAGGCACATTGGTATTATTTGCATGGTGGAAGACATGAAGTCTATCATGGTAAAGCAGCTGGAGGAGGCAGAACTGTGAAGTGCTTTTGCCTCAGTGCTATGAATAAATGTACTTGGGAACAAAACATTTTATCAAGCATATACACAGTCTACTTTGAAACCATGTGATACCACATAGCATGGGCTGGAGCATTTGAAATACTAATTCTACGTGCAGAAGATTACAGAAGGTCACTTTGTTGGACATATGCACATAGTGTGATACCAAAATAATTATAAAATTAACATTTAAATGGAGAGCATCCTATCCACCACAAACCCAGCAGTTTTTCCTAGTGACCTCCCAGCATATTAAAACCATGACTGACAGCTTTCTATACAATGTCTGACAAAACATGAAACTCTAACATTAGTGCATAACTAAGGATGGGTGGGGAATGCTTTTCAGTATCACAGCTCCTGTCCCACCTCCTCATTTTTGCACAAATGTTCACATCAGCTGAAAGAAAAAAAAAAATCCCACACGTTCTCCAAATACCAAACTTCCTTGCATTGATTAATGCAGCATTTTATGAGACCTGAAAGAACAATGCTAAATGAACACAAGTGAAAACTTATGATGGATGTGTCCCTCGTAGCATTTAGATCTTTTCCACTTGATTAAAAATTCCTAGTTCCTCTTGACTGAATTGTTTAGGTTTTCAGCAGTCTCTGTCCTGATTAAAACAAATCAGCATCAAAGATCCCCAGCTGAATGAGGAATCATTAATTGAGAAACATGCAATGCTCCTTAATTACCTTAGAACAGTCAGAGAACAAATAATCTTAGGTTTCAAAGGGGTTTGCACACTCTGTGCATCGTGGGCTCATTCTCTGTGTCTGCTGGAATAAAAGTAGACTTGCCTATACCGTTGAGGGATATCAGTACAAGGCTCAGTAAACACATTGTAGATTGTTTATCTAAAGTGAAAAAACAAAACAAAAACAAAAAAACAAACCAGCAATGTAATGGCTGACTGGAAGAGCTAGATGTTGCAGTTTATTATGTTGATCATAGCTTTCAATTTGCTTTGCATATGCCAGCATTGACTGAGAAAGAAGGAAAGCTGTTCATCATTGAGACAAATTTAAATACTTCTGGAGCTGGAGTGTTTTACTCGGAAACATCTAACAAAATGTCAGACACGGAGGTACAGAGAGTAACCTTGCAGCTTGAAAATAGCAGACAAAAAGGCACAAAACTTTCATAAAACCTGGCTCAAAAGGAATCCAAGGAATATTTGCTATTCTTTGGTTGCTTGTTCTTTGGTACACAGTTTTGGTTTTTTTTTTCCTGACTGCTGGTTGTTTTTAAGATATGACTCAGATTCCACAGATCAGTCAGTGCCAACCTTCAGAGAAGAAGGAGTAACTGACTTTTTTAAGGGCACAATATACTTACTAATATGAATATCTTAACATTTGTTTTGCCTCACCAGCTCATAGAAGAAATCCTGCAGAAAAATGTCACTGAATAGCACTGAGCATATTCCTGGAGTGGGGTTGTTATTTACATTGCTTTGGCACTAAGGCTAATCCAGCAAGCGTAGTTAAACTTGAAAGGAGACAGCAAAATTAAACCTTGCACAGAACTACCTGAGAACAAGCTGCCTTGTGCCAGTGCCAGCATCCTGTGCTCTCTCACTGAGCTCATTGGCTCTGCAGAGCAGTAAGCTACTAGCAGGGGTGCAGGACAGTGATGATGCTGCAATGCCCTTCTGGTACCCAGACTAACTCACCTAGAGTGAGCCAGACAGACCTGTGCCATGCTACATTAGGCTCTAGAAGTGTATCCTTACAGCCTTTGGCATACAGCCCCCTGATACAGTCCAATACAGTGTGTGCAGTTGACATAACAAGATGATCCCAAGAAATCTAAGGGATAAATTCCATACTAACACAGTCTGAAAGAGTCCCTACACCACAGGAAAGCTTTAGGCTTGTTCCCAGGTCCTATAAACCAGTGCCATTGTTCTGGCATCAATGAACAAGTCAGAAGGGCGATTCTAAAATCTATTAAAGAATTTAATCTAAATACTATGTTCTGGCTTTAGTTCTCTGGCACCTGAAGGGCAACAGTGGCACATTCAGCCTTTTAGACTAAATCAACTTTGCTTGATCCCTTTTCAGTCCATAGCCATGAATTCCTGCCTAACTAGAAGCCCAAGGATTTCAAAGCTTTCATTAGAGCTACTTTTTCTTCTGGATAACTAAGGACTGTATCCACTCCTAAAACAAATTCCCATTTCAGCTACAGCCTGTGTAAAACTAAAAAGAACACTCCTCAAGCCCCTGGAGGACAGAAAAATTCTCAAGCCCTCTTGATCTCTTTATGCAGAAAGATACTGTATATATTTGCAAGCAAAACTACAGACCTTGAGCCAAACTAACACTTCTATAGGTGAGACACACACATACATATAGCAGCAAAAATGGACCATTTTTGGTGAATATGAGTTATGTTAACACTTTGTCTCTCCTGTGAAACTGAACTTCACCTATATATCACACTCCTAACTATCAAATGAGAAATGAGAAAGGAATATGTCATCTTGTTTACTGGTTCTGATTTTACTCAGAGTTTAGTGGTGCTGGTTTTGTTGTTGAAATCATAATCTGTATGGCTACAGCTACTGATGCCCTTCCTGTTGGCCTTCATTTTTAGAGTCAATAAACCAAAGCAAGTTGATCTTCCAGACAGCAAAACTACTGCTTGCACATTGTACTGTCACAGGAACACAAATAAAGAAGCCTTGGCAATTCTGTGTTGTTTGCCATCAAAGCAAAGTTTTGTAAAGCAGGTAAAAGCCAACCAAGCTTCAAAACACTCCTTTTAGCTTGGTAATTTTTGTAACAAAAGTAGTTTTTTATAACAGAAGGTTGAGCAAAGAGAAGGTAAATCACAAGTTCTGAATGCTTCTATTTTGAGCTAGCATTGAGCCATACAATTTTAAAGGCCTCCTTTTGAAAAATGGATTATTTTGCAAGACAAAGTGAACAATAACACAAAGTCTACCATTAGTAATATCAGTGGCTCAGTGGTGAAGACACCATAAAGCTGTATGCTTTCCTTTTGATGGGACTAGGAGAAGCACAGTGAGAGGCAAACCATGTAAAGTGACCTGTAGGGTAAGTGAGACAAGAACACCTACAGGGCTACATGGTTAATTCTTCCTCAAACTTTTCCACTTTGCTCTCTAAGTATTGCACAACAAAGCCCTCTACAGTAACACAGAAATTAGGCTGCAGTTTACACACTGGCTCTTGATAGAGTTGCCTGGATCTTGACATAACACACTACACTGGATACAAATACTGCTGACTGCCAGAACATGGGCAGGTTACAGGAGTGGGGTCATATTACAGTAAAACTGTTGGGTTTTGAAGGGATTCTTTTCATAAATCACAAAATTTCAGAAGACACTTCCAAAAGTCTTGGGCTAACAGCTAAACTGCAGAGGTGTGAGGAAAGGGTGGACACTGAGGACACGGAACATTCTGAGTGCCTATGGTAAAAGAGAAGTCAAAATGCAGTGCAGGGAAATGGGAACAAGTGGCTGGATACAAAAACTTTTAAAGCCCATACAGGAGACTGCTTTGTCCCACAGAATCAAATTCAACATATATGCTACAAATAAAACTTACAAATTCTGAGGGATTCAGGAATCACTGAGTAGCAGCTAAGCACAGGATTGGAACTTTGGAAGATTTCTATCTGAAATACACAGATGATGCTGAGACTATTTGCAAGATGATCATAGATAAAGTAGGAGAACTGCTGAAGGAACCAACAGCATAATTCCAAGAGGAAAGATGAAAGGATTTGGAAATGAATCAGGATCAGCATTTGGCAAGGACTGCATGCCTTCAGAACCTGGATGGGTTTCATGGAGAGACTGAATGAAAAGAAACTGCCAAGAGAGGCAGCAAATGCAAAAGACAATGTTTGAATGAGATGGTGGGGAGGATGGTGGGGAGGATGGTGGGGAGGATGGTGGGGAGGATGGTGGGGAGGATGGTGGGGAGGATGGTGGGGAGGATGGTGGGGAGGATGGTGGGGAGGCTGGAGCAGAGCAGCAATGCCTGAGCAGAAGGCAGCATCTACACCTAGAGGACAGGGTATCATTTTACTGAAAAATCTACTGAAGACTGGGAATCCTGTATTTTCAAAAAAGAAGTTACAGGAGGATGGCCCTGAGTTGTTTGTGGAGCTCAGTTCTGAAAAATATCCAAGAGGCAGTTACAACCCTTTGGGAAGAGCTTGGCACTACGTGTTGAGAGGGTTGCCACTAAATTATTAAAAGGAGGAGGTAAATGAAGCCAAAGGGTGTACAGAATAATTCTGCTGATTTCAGATATCTGAAAAAAGTTCAGAATAATGGAAGATGGGTTTCACAAATGCAATGCAAAAGCCAGTGTGAGGCTTGTCTGTTTCTTAACATCCAGAATGCTCAGTCAGAAAGTTGTCCGTTGGGATTTTTTGTTTGATTGTTTTGGTGGGATTTTTTTGGGTGGGTGTTTGTTTTCTTTTGTTTTTTAATTTTTATTTTTATTTTAAATAAAGTAGGAACAGTTCAGTACCACCAGTGGGAACTCTGGAAAAGAGTTCTACCAAATATTAAATATTTTCATGAGCTATTTGCTAATATCTAACACTATCATCACAATGGATATCCAGACTTACATATTTTAAGAAACCTTCTGATGTTACATCATGTCTTTTGACTTGCATTGGAAGAATTTATAACTCCAGAAAAACCTTTTTTAAAAGGCACAGTCTCTGTTTGCAATGAAGAAGACTGAGAATGAAGAGGATGTATAATGTTGGGCCCATTTAATAGAAATAAAGGATTAAGGCATGGAAATGAATTATGCCTTATATTCTCCAGCATGGTTAAAAATCACTGACATTTTCAGGTACAATGACCACCAAAACCCTGGTGCACCTTTGTGATCCTATGATCTAGGCAACTTTGAATGGAGCAGAAGGTACTGTACAAAGAATGGCTTCTTAAGGAAAAGAAAGAACACAACATCAGACATCTGAGAAGTCTGATTAATCAGTGGTATCAGTTGAGTAGATTTGTACAATGATTTACCAACAATGGGAAAATTACCTCAATAGGAAATAGTGACAGCAAATTCTGTGACCACTGCTGTGTGAAAAGCCACAGAGGATGAATTATTTAACATCTGCAAGCAAAGTTTTATTATATATTTTTAAAATATATCTCAAACTGTGCTACAGAAACCCACAACATGTAGCACTGTTAAATAAATCTGACAATAAGTAACTTAATAACTAAATACATTTAGCACTCCTGCAGTGATTGTTATTTTTAGATGAGCAAAGAGCTCTGAGTACTCTTTAAACATTAATTAATTAATCTTCAATACTCCCATGTCATTAGCAAGGTTAATTTTATAATTCAGTATTCGGTTAGGAAACTTAAAGCAGCAAAATCATTTGCCATATTCCAGCCAACTCTTTAAAAGCAGAAACTAAATTCTCTTTATTAATAAATTTAGAAAGATTTTTATCCCTGACAAGTTGGCTTTTGCTTTGGGAAGAGGGAAGGACAGATTTGCAGGAACACTAATAAGAAGCCATGTCTGAGAGAAAGCTTTAGGACACAGACAAATTTGGGTAGAGTTCTGTCACAGGAATATCCATATTGTTAATCCTAAACATTAGATTCCAAGACTATGTTTACTTTTTCTCAGGTATATTTTATAACTGAATACCATAAAAGACTTTAGGACTTCACATAAAATAAATAAGTTGTTCTTCATGTTACAATGTTCTTCATGTTACAATGGCTTTTGACAAACACAGACCTGGAAAGGAAGGTTAAAAAGAGTCAGAGCTCCAGTAGAATAAAATGTTTAACATACCTGCTAAGTCCGGAAATATTTGAAGAGCTCCATCTTGTTCTTTTCTTGCTTCTTGTCTTACAAAAGCCCTTTTAGAAAGAAGCATTTGCTAAAATTGGAAAAGAACATAGGTAGGCATTGTTTTGAGGATACCACAGAAAGCCAAACAGTTATTGTTAAATGAGTTAACAACTCTCTCAAAATCCAAATTCTTATTCTGTCTGTACTGTGAACTCTTGCCTCAGCATGCAAAAACTGTTACAGGAAAATATACTGAAAGATAAAGGATATAAAAGGATGGAAGACACTTGCCTCACTTCATGCACTCATGAAGTGCATGCTGAAAATATTGATGCCCACATTCTCTATGCACTATTTCCAACAGATTTCTATAATCTCACTCAAAAGGATAAATATGTTCCAAGTTTTGTTTCTGTAGAAATGACCATTGGTGTGCAGAGAAATGGTCACTGGTTCAGTTAAAGTCTTCATACCATGCAATATAATATGTTAGACTATGTCAGGGAACTGAGAAAATGTTCTGATTTAGATCAGCTCTGAAAGCAATTACATAACTCCATATATATTATATCTCTGTCTATCTATCTATAATTCCTCTGTGTTTTAGAGAGTGTTGTCTGGCCTGTGTGTTTTGATCTTTGTTCACCATTCCCACCCTTGCTTTCTTATTTTAGAAAAAGGGAGTTTTTAACATATCAAGAGATGCAAAGAGATTTTATTTTTTTTTTTTTTTTTTACCAAAACAAAACCAAGCTTCAACTTACAGGACTAAAGAAGTAGCAATGAAAGAAAGCCTGGGGTAATAATAGTCCTCTTTCAGCCTCACAATAAATTCATTTTCTTTGTTTAATACTATTTCACTTTCAAAATGAATGCTTTTATTTCTATAAACTGAAACAAAGTACGGCCCTGAGTTACACAGACCCAGGTTCTGCAAGACCTCTTCTCCCAGCTGTGTTCTTTGTTGGTATTTAACAAGCACAGCTGAAGACAATATGGGAAGTTCTGCCTACCTGCAGACAGCAGTAGTTTTGTTATTTGTCAGCATCTAAAACAGCCTCAGGTATTTCACACTTTGGTGATGATCTGGAGAAAGTAACAGTAAACTACAGCTTTTCAGGTAATGCTGCACTTAAAGACTGAAAAAAATAAAGTTAATTTATTTAATTTTCTCTAGTAACATCAACCATTGGGGTAGGATAACTCTGCTTAAAAGAAGACAGGGATTGTTAATTACCTTTAACAGAGACTTTTCCTTTATTGTCAAGAAACCTTTCAGATGCTTTTTAAAAACTGGTAATGAAATTAGATACATAATGATTTTATCATTTAGATTGAATACTAGGAAAGTTATTATGCATAAAGTCTGAACACCTGTTAAAGTGACCCCAAATTAAAATTCTTACCATCAGGATTCCAGGTCTGTATATTAGATTATGTAGAAAATAATTATCAATATGAATTTAGCAACACAACAAATTCCAAGTCACAATTTGAACATGTCCAAATGTTTTTGATTTGGGAAGATATGAGGGGACTCTAACTACAAAGAGAGAGCAGTCAGTTATGAAATTTTCTAATCAGACAAATCTGAATTAGTGATACCTTCATGCCTCAGCATATCTAGAATTTAGTTTTTTCTTAGATATAATTTTAAAAGTGACAACATTCAGACAAACTTTTTTGACAGGGGTAAACCAGCATTCCATTACATTTCACAGGAATGTAAGGAATGGAAGTATTCTAAAGGGTTAGTAGTAAAATTTGATTTAAGTAGCTTAAGAACTTTCTATAAATATGCAAGTGCAGAGGGGAAGTGAAGTAGTGAACAGCTGCTACCATGGACAGTCTATCTCATATTTTGAAGAGCAGTTTGTAGCTGCTTAATTTCCCTCAGCAGAATCCAAGGACTGAAGGGGTGGAGGCAGAATCCTGACAGACAGAACTTTATTGGGGCTTACTTTCCAGAACAGTGCTTAGTCTTTTATTTTTCATCCAACACAAATCACATTAGGGGTAAAAGAGGCCATTCAACATTTTCTGACTCTAAGAAAGAGTTCAAAAGTTAAACTAGAGAACAGAGTTTTAAAAAATCAGCCTTTTCATGAAGCAATCACAATGTGCCAGCTGATAACACATCTCATCTGACGGGCAGTGATCGTGATGTAAAAGTTTGCACATGCCAATAACTAACAAAACGTAGTTATCAGACATATTATGCTGTCTTCATACCTTTCAAATAGAAAGTTGTAACAGTTATTCTGAAACTTTGGGTTGTGATGTGTTGGCAGACTTCTGGTATGGAAGGGTAGTCACCATGTAAGCATTTGTATTTATTGTATTATTACAGGACTTTACTAATTCGCATGCAATCCGGGACCCCGGGAGAAGACAGATCCTTCAGAAAAGAACATTCTCAGAGGGAATGAAAATGCTGAATGATCCCATGACAAACATGCTTTCCTTGTACAAGCAACTGTTAGCACAGTAGGAATGGCTGATAGCTATTTGCTCATTTCCCAGGTTGTAATAACATATTTTAAGGGTTCTACAACTCGTGCCTGCTTTCCAAGTACGTCTCAAACCCTGGTTGGGACGCAGAGGAATGACATCCTTTATGAGCGAGTACAGGCAAACCTGCTCTGCAACACCTTCTGGTCTTTCTGTGGACAAGGTTTCCAGTACATCCACAAAACACACACTGTGTTTGTGAAATGTGTAGGCTGAGGATAACACAGAATTTGGAATGTATTCTAGACGAGTGGTTCTTTCCTTTTCCTAAGCGTATGCATCATACAAACCAGTTCCATCCATTTTCATTAACAGAGATCAACTTCAAAACTGACAGAAAGGGCTGTTATCAAAAGACCTTTTTGTTTTCTTTTCTTTTGCTAGGCTAAGTAGCATTGATTGAAAGCTTTAAAAAGGAATTTTCAAAGTTTTAAGATAGAAGGTCAGAATAGGCAATAAAGGTCACAAGATTGTGATGGCATTATTTCTGAATAATAATCTTAGTTTAAGATATGAAAATACTGAGACAATCATGCCAGCATAAGAAATAATTATACCATAATTCAGAAGTGCATAATTTCTTGAAACAATAGAGCAGTTATGGCTAGATGCAACATGATTTTCCTGTATAAGATATAACTACATACTGTACAATCCTGCCTTTTTTTTTTTTATAGTAATTTTTACATTTAGTCCTCACCCAAAAGGAAGCTGAGCACCTCCGTGTATGAATGGCATTACAAAATAAACACAACTCACAACAGGGCTTTATTACTGCTACTGCACCACCATGGCATGCAAGTAACTATGTAGTCAACTATAAACAGGAAGATGTCATCATCTTCCTGAATTAAAAAGAACATGAAAAATACAGATATAGTAGCAAACATCAATTATCTTTTTATATCTTTCATATTTACCAAAAGTCCATCATTACATGAGGCATTTAGACCTCTGCATCACGTTCCTGTATTAGTATGGAGTTGAGAAACTGTATTTTCAACAAGCTTGTACAAAACTCTTCATTTCCTATGTTGTCATCATGTAATGTGTTAATGACAGTATGACATATCTGCTACCTACCCCTTAGCATTCTCTTGCTCTTTTGTATACTCATGAATTCTGAGCAAATAAAAAGACTGAGGGCTGTGAAAGCAGTTTGTTAGGTTACCTATTGTGGCAACTGAGCCCCTTAAAGACTAATGTCCTACAGAAAGGAATATCTGCTGTTTGTTGCTGAGTTCTGATTGTGTGAGGTTCCATACTGGATGCTGGATTTGAGAACCACTGTTGGAAGCAACTTGGATTTCTAAATATTTATTTGATTTTTGTTATGCAGGGTAATTCCTTAACTGGTGTGAAAGTGACAATGAGATGAAATTCTGCAGCTGGGAGGAAAAAAAATACAATCCATACTTTATTATAAAAACAAGGGTCAAAGTGCTGACTGGGATTCCTTTCTTCTGCTCGGAGGTCAGGGCAATATATAGATACCAGAAAACTTCAATATTGAAATGGGAGCAGGTAGAATTCACAAGTTAAGCTGTACTTTGGAGACTCTCTTAGAAAAATAAGCACACTATTGCAGAAGCAGCTTTCCCATGCTCAGTTAATTTTGCTAACCAGATGGCATGGAGGATTCACACTCACTCTTTGCAAAATATATCATTTGGAATTAAGAACAGACTCTTAGGTACAGAAACATGAAAACCCACCCATCACTCAGCTGCAGCACCAATTAAGTTTCTGAGGCTTTTTCACAGTAAAGAAAACTAATAATGAAATGCTGAAATTAATTTTTTTCCTTTTTATGGAATATTTCAAATATGACAGGTGGTGTTCTTGGGACATACTTATGCTAAATTCAAAAGCTGCCTCCATATTTCAGGAAATTACAAAAGAACACCTAAATCCAAACAATCCTCTATATTTCCTGCTTGCTGGAAAGAAATCTTAACTCTGATTTTTAAGGAAAGAACTGTACAATTCTCGTTGTTACATGAAGCTGTACAAAAAATATTCCTTGAGTTTCCTGCAATTTGCTTGGTTTTCAATTATACAATTTCCTTCTACATTACAAAACAATGTACAGTTTTCCCTAGTTCTGTTCAAGGATTTTTTCCTGCTCTGATATGTTCAGGATTAAGAACACTAGGTATTTTATTTCAGATTTTGTTGACATCAGGACCCACACTTCATTAAAAATCATCAGACATACCTACCATAAGTTTGTTCTGCTTTGGGGGATAGCAGGCTGTGTGACTACAACAGAGCACAGTACCTCATATGTTCATTCATAGACTTGCCTCCATAAAAACTGAGGCTGTAGTATAGCTTTCAATGGAAGCCATTTAAAAAGAAGACATTACAGAATATACAACTGTAGTTTTGGAACCTCAGACACAAGTTCCTTGACGTGTTGAAAGATGATGCTTTCGATTCCTGACTCCTGAGCTCTTATCTTTACAGTCCGCAGGCTTCTGTTGCGAAATGTCTATCAGTGCACTTGCAATTGCAAGACCTGTAAGGTAAATAAAAGGAAAAAAACCAAAACTTTAATGCCCAGCTTTCCTGAGAAGTGCTTCAGAGCATTTGATGGTTCTCTTCATGACAAGTTTTCATGCTTTCCCAGAACTCATCAGTTTTATTTCTGAATTACATAACAAATTCTCAGTTTCTAAAACTTCTTAACAGTGAAGAAACAGAGGTAGAAAAAGAGTGCAGTGAAGACACTAGACTGAAAATCAGGACAACTGAATTCCATGTAAGTCTCTTATTGATTTCTTCTGTGATCTTAGCACCACCTTTTTGCACCACCATTTTCTTGGTTATGTGGACCAGCAGCTCCTTGTAATGGATTGTCTCTTATTAAATGTTCGTGCATTGCATTTAGAAATGAGTGAAACAATCAAATCAGAAAATAAAAGGGAAATAGAGACAACAGTTAAGACAAAATTCTATCCTTGAATACTTCCCTCTGCAATATAAATGCTTCCCTAATTGGGGAATATTCAGTCAGTATCTACGATGAACAAAAAGGCATGAAAATAAGTTTCCAGAATGCATGGATTTGTCTACAGAGAGTGAAATGTGATGGTGTTGGCCTAGATAAATTCTAAATGTTGTCAACTCACCAAAACTCTTCTTTTTCTGCTTCTGGTTCGGTTGTTGCTATTTTATGACTGTGATGATCTTAATCTATTACAGAGGGCACAGACTGGCATGCTTAGGAAATGAGTAATTCAAGAATTTACTCTTCCATTTGCTTGTAGCTGCATACTTGCCAGAAATGACTAACTTCTGCTGAAGTACTGTTATTGACCACATACTTAACACATGGTAATTGTGAATTTTTAAATTCACACTGGCAGCATTACAAGGGAACAGATTAGGAGCATTCCATTGTTCATGTGCTCCAGTGCACCGTGGTTGCAATAAACCATAGAATCATAGAATCAACCAGGTTGGAAGAGACCTCCAAGATCATCCAGTCCAACCTACCACCCAGCCCTAAGCAATCAGGGCTGGGTGACCATGGCACTAAGTGCCTCATCCAGTCTTCTCTTGAATGTCTCCAGTGATGGTGACTCCACCACCTCCCTGGGCAGCACATTCCAATGGCAAATCACCCTCTCTGTGAAGAACTTCCTCCTAACATCCAGCCTAGACCTCCCCTGGCACAGCTTGAGACTGTGTCCTCTTGTTCTGCTGCTGGTTGCCTGGGAAAGGAGACCAACCCCCACCTGGATACAACCTCCCTTCAGGTAGTTGTAGACAGCAATGAGGTCACCCCTGAGCCTCCTCTTCTCCAGGCTGAACACCCCCAGCTCCCTCACAGGGCTGTGCTCCAGACCTCTCCCCAGCTTCGTTACCCTTCTCTGGACACATTCCAGTACCTCAACATCTCTCTTGAGTGGAGGAGCCCAGAACTGGACACAGTACTCAAGGTGTGGCCTGACCAGTGCTGAGTACAGGGGAAGAATAACCTCCCTTGTCCTGCTGGCCACACTATTCCCATACCTTTACATCTGCAAAATCAAATCTATAGATATCTGCCACAAAGGTAAAACTGCTGCTGGTTCTCCATATGGCCCAATGCATCTCAATCTCTAACCAGTAACACTGCAACTCCACTAGGAAACTTTGAAAATACTTTTCACCACATTCAATGACGATTTTTAACCTCAGGTCAATATCAAACTCAGTTTACCTATTACGGAATGCAATTTTGCAACATTTTCCACGTGTCCCCTCATTACAACAGTTATCTACTAAGAAACTGCAAAAACCATTTTTCACTTACAAACATTTCTACAGGCTTCTTTCTTAGTATATGATATGCTGTCAGATTAAGTTCAGGTCTCCAGTAGCCTGAAAAAAAAATCTCCTGACTTCACAACAATGTTGTAGGAATTAATTAACACCCATACAGCTCTCTGAGAACGCATGGCAGTGTAATGCAAAATGCTGAGTACAATTAGCATTGCTACATTTTGCTATATGTAAGAGTCAAGATTAATTAAGGCATTTTTCTCACATGCACATATATTTCTTGGCATGAGCTAGCAATGCCTTAATTTGGACTTGTGCTCTTGTGGCCAAGAGAGCCAATGGGATCCTGGGATGAATCAAGAACAGTGTGGCCAGCAGGGCTAGGGAAGTTCTTCTACCTCTCTACTCTGCCCTGCTGAGACCACACCTGGAATACTGTGTGCAGTTTTGGGCTCCCCAGTTCAAGAGAGACAGAGACCTGCTGGAGAGAATCCAATGGAGAGCCACAAGGATGCTTAGGGGACTTGAGCATCTCCCCTATGAAGAGAGACTGAGAGCCCTGGGGCTGTTTAGTCTGGAGAAGAGAAGGCTGAGAGGGGATCTGATCAATGTCTATCAATAGCTGAGGGGTGGGTGTCAAGTGGAGGGGGCCAGGCTCTTTTCAGTGGTTCACAGTGATAAGCCAAGGAACAATGGGTTCAAACTTGAACACAGAAGATTTCACCTCAACACGAGGAGAAACTTCTTTACAGTGAGGGTGACAGAGCACTAGAACAGGCTGCCCAGGTGCAGCCCACCTGGATGCATTCCTGTGCAGAATACTCTAAGTGATCCTGCTCTGGCAGGGGGGTTGGACCTGATGATCTCTTGAGGTCCCTTCCAACCTCTGATATACTGTGAGACTGTAACTTTTTGATATATTAAATTTTGGAAATCTTTGAGGCACCTTTAAAGGATCAGTATCTGGTATTAGCAAATTCAGGGATAAAACCCAAACGGCCTGTTGATGGTTGCTTACATGTGATCCTGTCTTTAACTGCTAGGCTTTAGGGAGAACACATTATTAGGAAAACAGATTTTCTATATTCTATTTTTCATAAGATATTTTAAAATATACTTGGATGCCTGATGTTAACTTTGCTTTACATAATAACAAAAAGGAAGAACTATTTCCATCCACTCTATTGCTGCACATTGGGATATACCCTTAGAGTTCCATTAAAATTGGGTCACTATAGAAGATCATTTTTCAAAATGTCACACAAATCATCTGATGAAATTAATTTATTATGTTCTCTACACCCAGCATAGTTCCTTGTTATCAAAGCAATACAATTAACTGGGGGAACAATTCATTATTTCAGACTTGCAGTCCAAAGGAATTTCATTTACCAAGTCAAGCTGATGCACAGACACTACAAGCAAGCAGAATTTACATCAAAATACAACAGAAGTTTTGATAAAAATGCTGTGGCTTAAATATTCATTGAAAGAAAAAAAAAAAAAAGAAAACGTTCCCCTTTATTTTGCAGGGGTTTGTATCTAAACACCAAATATGAATATATAATCTGTAAATCAGATGGTGCTCTGTATCAGTTACCTCAGATCATGGTAATGATCTGAATGCTGCCATTTCAATACCCTACATACCATCCAAACTGGTATTTTCCAAACAAGTACCTGATCTCTGGTTGCTTCTGACTCTTGAGTAAAGTGACACAAAGGAACAGTGCAACAGTATGCTTCTTACACAGAGATTCAATGGGTCACCTCTAATAGTCTAATTTTTGGAAATTCAAACCTAGCTCCAGACCTGGACCTATTTTTATGTTCAGTTTGTTTTTTCTACTAAATGTGATAGAAATAACCTGACCTAGTTCCATGCAGCTAAAACAACCTCTAGCTTGTTTTAAGGGAAGATCATTAACAAGTGAGCTCAGTCAAATTCATAAGTGGAAAGTGTATTTTTTGTAAGAGATAATTGCATTCACAATGAAAAAAAAAAACCAAAAACAACACCAGAGAAAGCAATATGAACTTGGTTATCTTTAGCAGAAGTATTGTCTTTCCTAATGGAAGTTAAATGGTAATAGTTTATTCTCAAGAAGTAAGTGTCTAATCACAAAATTACTGGTGTGTGAATTGTTTGGGGTTTTTTTTTGGTTTTTTTCTGTGTTTTGGGGAGTTTGGGTTTTGGGGGGTTTTGTTTGTTTGTTTGTTTACAATTCTGTAAAACAATTAATAAGTGCAGGAATAGAATACAGCACATCAAATGAGATTGCCTTGAAAACCCCACTCCCAATTTCTATACAAACAGCCCTACAATTCTGCAGTTGAGCAAAAGCATCTGAAAAAGTCATTCATTTTGCAACGCTCTCCCCCCCCCCCCCAGTCTCTGTAAAAGCAGGCAGTACTATATATTTTAATTTTGCAGCAAAACAGCTTCATTAGGCGTGAAAGGTTAATTGCAGGTTTAAGTGCAGTTCAGGGAACAATGCATGGGTCTGTAGTGAATAGCACAGTCTGCTACAGGAAGGCTGAGTGCTATAAACTGTTTGCCCTGCTGAAATGTTTTACTACCTCATTTACTAACTGTCTTCTTTTACTGCTTGTATTTGTAGTTCTTCTAAACCTTTAATAGCTACAGTTTTATTTCACTGTAATCAGATTTAAATGGAAATACCCATGCTGGGATGTTTAAACATTTTTCCTCTGATTGTATACAGCTGCATTTGAACTGATGTAAGGCTACACTATCTCTCAAAACAGGAAAAAACCTTACATTGAAATCAAGTTAGTCTTACATGCTGGCATGCATATTTAAAACCTTTTTTCCTCCTCTATTGTTCATTTTAATGAGAAATGCACTGAGTTCTCACTATCCCCCTTGTCAAAAGTAAGGAAACAAAGAATGACCTCAGATTCATGGGTAGGCAAGTAACTGGAATTTTTTTTTTCTTTTCAATTTAAATATACATTATTGAAAAGTAACAATTGGATAGATGTCTTCATTTGATAAAAATCTACACGTTTTCATTGTTATGCAGAATCAGAACGTTCAGAAAACCAAAGATAGTAAAAATAACTAAAACTCAGGTAGATAAATTAGATTTGCTTGGACATTTTAACCAAAATTGTAGTTGCTGTTTAAGGTGAGCTCAAGCAATGAAAATAAAATGACAGCTGCCATACAGAGACTTAAACAGAAGAGACTGGTTAAATGCTATACTATTAAAGTAAGAGCTTCACCTTCAGCACCCTGCAGTCTTTCTGTTACTTAAAGACCTTTTACTGTACATGCTCACCTAATAATAGTGGACAGAGTCCTTTTCTCGTAAAGGATCTGTTATTTGAAGTCTTGAACAAGATGTAATGCCCAGGAATAGCTGTACAAATGGATCTAATCACGTTGAAGATACACTGAGAAGTGATGAGAACTACAGACTCTAGTGCTTCATGAAGTTGACCATAGCACAGAGTGAAGACATCAAAGACAATTTCATGCCCATCAATAAAACTAGCAGCTGTTGTGAAGGGAACTTTAATGAATTCTGTCATTTATCAGGGTTTCAAGTCTGTAGAGAACTGTTTGTAAATACACAATGTCTATTATCTGTGTACATTAATAATGTATTTTGCATTAGGTACTTCTTAATTTGATGAAGATGATCAGAGTCACCATAACCTTTATGGATGCATAGCAGGACTGCATACCTTTATTCTTCATAGCAAATACATATGTCAGCTATAGTGTCTATGTTGGTGAGGGAGCATAACTTTCAAGAAGGTTGTAGTGGGGAATTGTTTCTGAGTGATGCTGAAAAGATGATCTCACTTTTTACAAGAGATTGTGCTAGAAGTATTTTTATTCAGTTCAGTTATTTGGTCACATTTTCAAGGTGCCTAGTACTTCCTATACTTTTCCTGTTTTCTCCACCAAACTTTCTCCAAGTGGACTAACTCATGATTAATTTTCATGATTGAAAAAGCCAGAATGTTGTTTGTGCTATACACTCCTGCACTGTAGTTCAAGCCACGTTGAGAAAGATCCAAAAGGCACATAAAAAGGAACAGAATTTGGAATTCAACAGCACGATCCAAAAAACCTTCTCCTAACTATATACAAACCTGATACTCAAGTATTTACTTTTCAGGAGGAAAAATAAAAGTCATGTGAAGTTCAGGACTGTGCACAGCTAGAGGAACCAATGTATCTTGCAACAGAGCTAAGTTCATTTCAAAGTCAGAAATAGTCAAATCTTTCACATGTATCTGAATGTCTTGATCTGGCAGGTGTGCCCAGACGATATCCAGAGATCTCAGACTTAGTCACAGAGAAAAACAATCATAAGCAACTGCCAAGAAGAGTGAGTATCTTCATAACCTGTCACATGGAATTTTTTTTTTTTTTAAGTTGAATTAGCTATTTTAAAAGAAGGACAAGCTGACAGAACCTCAAAATCACAGAGTCTTTTTATGGGCTTCTCTTCCTATTTGGTGCATGGATGTGTATTTTAAGTTGACAGCACTCTTACTATGAGAAAGATGTATTAAACAAACTAAACTAACTAGGAAATTACTTCGGGCAAGTAACCACATCATTTTTTTTCAGGGATAATTTTTGCTAGATGGGAGGACAGCCAAGAGTCCAGAAGGTATGTTTTCCTTTACTTATGCATATAACGTAATTAAATAAGTAAAATATGAGGCAGAGCTTAAACCATAACAATAATAAACTAAATAATGAGAGTGTGGAATTAAACAGAGGCACACAAGTAGAGAGGAGATGTCATGCTCCTTTTTACTATAGCCTTGGTGTAGTATTAACAGTTCTTATCTATATCAGGGGCTAAGAAACTCTTACTCGCATAACTGACTTATAAATTACTTGCTGTCAGTTCATGGGAAATGGAGAATATACCATAAAAGACTTCTAGAAAAATGTTCAACCTTTCTTATTTTTTTCTCATTTTGAAAAGGAAATGGCCTTACATATTTGTGTGAAATATTTCTGCTTCATGGGGCCAGTAGTGATTATTTTGGTCAGGCAGTTTCCCCTTCGCTTGCAGTGTCAGATATCTGTCATTTAGTTTGTAAGCCAGGTCTGCACAACATCTGGTGCTTTGAAACTATCCAGCCTTCCAGTGGCTAAGAGATGGCATGGGCTGCGTGGTCTCCCTGGCTATGGATAGACAAGGATTTGCTTTGGCATAGCTCTTGTATGCTCATCATGGCTAACAAACACCGTACCATCAAAGGAAACTTAGTGAGCAGTTGGAGATACCATGGGAGTGGGATTGGTCCAACCTAATGGTAATTAACTGAAGCTTTATTCTCTCACCTATGCTGCTTAGCTGATGCCCTTCTGGAACCCAAGAATCACAGAACTGTTTAAGTTGGAAAAGACCTTTAAGATGCATAATGCAACACTACCAGGTCCACCACTACACCATCTCTCTAAGTACCACATCTATGGCACCTCCGGGGATGGTGACTCAAGCACTTCCCTGGTGCGAAGCCTTCCAATGCTGGACAGTGAAGAAATTTTTCCTAGTGGAAGTAGAAATGCACAAATGGGAGAGGAAGGTTGGGACAATAGCTGACCTGAGCTGCAAGAACCTCTTGCATGGGAGGATAGGTGGGAAACGGTAAATGCAGGAATGGTCTTGAAGAAGAATTATATTTGAGGGAACAGAAAAAGAGAATGGTGAAGCTACTAAGAAAAGGTCTGAAGCTTAAAATGCTAGTTGTTCAATCTGGCAATAAGTAAGCTGCAGAGATCCTGGGCAAGGAGTTTTGTTTTGGTGATGTAGAGGAAAGAGGACGTTTTGGAGAGGCTGCAGGAAGAGAATTCAGTGAGACTCTTCACTGTGGTGGTGAAGAAACAAAGTCAAAGAATACTTGGGTGAGAGTAAAGGGACAGTATCGTTAAACAGACCCCTGAAATCAATACAAATATTGCATCACGAATACAAAATAGCATCATGAAGCTTAAAATGTGGCAATGAAAAATAAACTACATAAAACTGGTGTGTAACATAACCTGTTGGTGAAGGGCAGCACAAATTCAAGTGTATTTGGAGTTCCATTAGGGAGAAATACAGGCATTTCCTACAAACGAAGGTAGAAAGATTTCTGATACCTTGCTTTGCCACAAAATCTTTACATTTGAAGAGTCAAGCACACCTTAATTTATGATGGTTAAATAACATCACTAGATATTTCTTGGACCCTATCCCTTGGTGTTCCCTGGTAAAGCTTATCACAGATTTGTCCAGGGATATCAAGAAGATGACTCACTCCAAAGACTAAAAATAAATTAAAAAAAAAATAGAAGAGGAATCGTAGTTGGCTGCCGAGTCACAGAATCACAGAATCAATAAGGTTGGAAAAGATCTCAAGGACCATCAAAGCCCAACCTGTCACCCAAGACCTCATGACCACTAAACTATGCCACAAAGTGCCATATCCAATCCCCTCTTGAACACCTCCAGGGATGGTGACTCCACCATCTCCCTGGGCAGCACATTTCAACATCTAACAACTCTCTCCGTGAAGAACTTTCTCCTCACCTCCAGCCTAAACTTCCCCTGGCGCAGCTTGAGACTGTGTCCTCTGAAGATAGTTTCTCAAAACCTCTTAATGACTCAGTTTAGACACTACAATGGGCTTGAAAATGGTTACATTTAGACTAGTTCAGTAAGAGCTTTTGAAGCTGCAATACATATCCATACTTAATTTCAATTAATAAAGCAGGTACCACATTTAGTCAGGAAATTCATTCAATATCCTCACAGAACAGCAGAGCTAAGAGAATTAAAGACTCTTGATGGTTTTATCTAAGAAGTTTTACCTTTTCACAGTTACAGGAAAGCAATCTACTGTTAGACCATTATTTTATTCCATTATTGTAATTTTTGGATCTCGGACCACAAATGGCAATGATGGAAATCTGAGAATGTCCTTAAGTGTTTCATTGCTTTCTCAACATTGCTTATTTAATAAGATATGATGGCAGGTTTTTGTGTGCAGTTTCTCTTTCTCCATCAAAAACTAAGGAACAAGTAATTACTGCACAAGTAATTATACATGTGATTAGACTTTCCCCTGCATTCCTAGAATATAAGTTGTGGAGACTCAAACAGGTGTATCAGTAGCGAAATAAATTTACATTTTTAGAGGGAAAAAAAAAAAGGCAGTTTTATAGCACGTATAACATTTTCAGAAAGCAAATCAAGTACATGAATGACAAATTCACCAAATAATTGTTATTTTATGTTATCAGCAAAACTGATGGCTATTAAAAACACCCAAAAGGAATAATCTGCTTAAAGTGTGTGTAAAACCCAGGCAAATTAAATCCTTGATGCTCTCTCACTCCATGGCACACATTATCTGCTAAAATGCAAGTAATTACACAGGTTTCTATAAGGGACAGTAAGACTTGAAACAGTTGTACTTTGTTTTCCATGCAAACTATTAAATTTTCAGTTTGATTACATCTCCTTTCCATTGAATCATTTATCCATATGTTATGAAAAAAAAAAATCTCTATTCTTGTGATGTTGTACAGCCGTTTAATTTGTTTTCAAGAAAATCTCTATAAACTAATTTGCCACTCTGCAAGAATTTGGTGAGCTGCATTAATCATGCCAGAATCTAATTTGGTCTTGTAAACCCATTTCTGTAGAAGAGAGAGAAAAAAATTTACTTGGAGTACTGGAGAAGCATGATTTTCCCTTACTTTCAGCAATACCTGGGTAAATACAAACTAAATTAGAATTGGTTTTGTTTAGAAGTCACTACCACAGCTGCGACCCAGTTGGGGTTAGTTTATGAAGCTCTCTGTAGTAATTACATGCATTTGGATTGCAAAAAACGTTCCAGACTTGCACTCCAGGCCAGACCTCCACTTGAGGTTACTTGCATAGCATTATTTTACTCTTTGCCTATTAATTTCAGCAATCTCCTTTTATTGGCATTGTGCGTGCCAATCAGAGAAAAGTGAAGATATAAATACTGTAAATGACCTTCACTTAAAACACTTTTAAAGCCTTTTTACCCAAATCCATTCATGCAGGTTGGACTCCTTAACCACTGTGATGAAAGCTAAACATGGTGAGTAGGAGGAACACCTGTGAGACAGATTTATTGTTCATATAAACGGAGTGTGATTGTCACTCCATTAATATACTGCTGAACTATCAGTTCGTGCAATTAAATAATCAGCATATCTGCACCTGTGTGTCTGCATATGTGTGAGTATCTGGGACACAAGGGAGAAGGCTCAAACACAACTGAGCAATCAACAGAACAGTTCGGAGGAGAAAAGGCAGAGCTATCCACCAGGGCTTGCTTCCCTCTAGAGAGGCCTTACTTGCAGGGGGTGATTTAAAGCAGATCTCTTCCTGTCTGATCAACCTCACCAGGTGAAATTCGGTTTTTGTGAATCCCTAATGATCCATCTGGGTAATAACATATGTTGTCAGATCTGCAGCTTTACTACTTCCCTCCTCAAGACAAAACACACAACCTTAAAGACAATAGGTTTAAGGGCCCAAGAGGGGCCAATTCTGCCCTCACTGGAGATAAAACAGTATTACTTACACGATCATTTACTTTTAAGGTAGAAGGTCAGAGCAGTAATTCCCAGAGATGTTGTTTCTCACACTTGCACCTTTAGTTTGCAGGTGCTGTTTCCCAACCCCCTCCCCCCCCCTTCAAAAATTTTATTTAAACCAGAAAGTGATGAATATGTTCATACAAAGCAATTGTTATGTTCACCAGAAATTCAATAGGATTGAAGCTTAATCAGAAGTCAGCACTGATATCTTCAGCTTTCCCATAATGCATTCTCATAAGTTTTGCTTTCCAAGGTTGATTAAGTACCAGACTTGGCTTTCATTTTCAACATATTATCACTCTAACCACTGCTTGGTTTGTAATTTGGTTCTGGCCAAAACCCAGTGCCAGTTTTTCAGTATTCTGCTGATTTCTACAATTAGACATTCAGTACATCCCCAGCTAAACAGCCAGCAGTCACTCTGGCAAAACAAATGATCTTGGGCATGCCACGCAGAATTAAATCAACAGGACAGAAAGTGTGCCCGGAATTTTGAACCATATTTTGAAATATTAACTGAAGTGTCAATTTCAGGGTCTTTTAGGATCTCTAACATCAGGGTATTTGTAGTTCCAGCAGTTATTAATGCCTGAGACAAAGGAAAAAAGAAAAGACACAAATACCCTGCTGTCAGTATTAGGGTGGCCCTATCAACAAAGCTAACATCAACTTACACAGAACAGTAATTGTTATGAATTTGTGTAGAAAAGCTGAAAAGCATGAAACATAAAAAAATATTTAAAAACCCAAAGATTTTATACAAGTGGCCCTATCAGAATCCTGGTCAGCATGCAAAGAGAATAATTCTGATGGATTCCAGTATGCACAGGCAAGCTATACAGCTAGTCATTTAGTCTTTGGTGAATCTCCTCTATTGCACTGAAAACACTACATTATAATTTCGGCAGGTAAAATGACATAGTTAGACCAGGTTACCATCAAAATGTATGGAAAGAGGGTTCCATTTCAAACAGTGCATGTTCATAATTCATTACATACACTTCATCCTGAACAGTCAATGTAGATAAATATCAATAAAATCATAGTAGCAGAGCACTGTTTCTGTTTGTGTGACATATAGATACACTGCAAATGTCTGAAGCTCTGAGATAATAATACTATGACTGTGTATCACTGAAAATATAGAACAGGCCCTAGGCATGCTTCATAATTTGGAGAGGAAAAGCTAGAAAACCGATAGTAATAGTCACAGTTTGTTATATAGCTCTGTGTGTACTTGCATTCCAACCAGTAGCATTTATTCTCTCATTTATTAATGCCATTAAAAATTTGAAAGAACTACTTCAGTACAAAGGTATCAAACTAACTTTTGTCATTTGAAACATTCCCTCTGACACTCCAAATTCAGGTTCACTGTTCTTCCTTTTAGGAACAACTTGCACAAGAGATACAGAAGCTGTGAAATATTTCTCTCTTGGGATCGGATTTGGCATAAGTCTCAGCCTGATGTGCCCACCACCTTTTTTTTATACAACAAAGTAAAATCTCTCACTCATTGCTTGTTGAGCAGGACTTGTGCCAGTAAATGGATGTGAAAGCAACAGGTAGAAACCAAGTGAAGGCTATAGTCCAGAAATTCTCCTAAAGTCCATTTCCCAGCAATGTCACCTCCCATAAGATGCACTCAATGAAAATAAAACTTCAGATACTGAAGACTTCCTACAGCAGCCCTTCCCCATCATTAATAAAGGGAGTGAGACATGGCAAAGATGATGTGGCAAGACATGCACTCTGCTTGGAGTATTCCAATACCAGATTATTTCTTTGAGACATAAGGCAAAATTCTGTGCATTGTTCTTCCTAATATTTTCATTAAAAACTGACATGCTGCATTAAGTGCCATGCTAGCTTTGTATTTCCAGGATGTAATAAGGAGCTGGTTTGCAATTCTGTATTTCAAAAAGTTTTTACTGTGTGATGAAGGAGAAACAAACCTTCAGCAGGACATTAGAATTCCCTCAATGCCATTTCCCTAAATCTCCCATCTGTTTTTTAAAAGCAGAAATTATGTTCAGTCTTCTATTTTCTGTTTAACTGCTGACCTTTTCCCTCTGTTTTTTTTTTTTCCCCGTATGCTTTTTGATCACATGTGAAAAACCTGGCTTGGGTTCTCTCATTTCCTGATTTTCTATATTTCAATTATACTTTAATGGCTATATATATATACAGTGATGACGATGATACAAGAGTGTGTTATGAATGAAAACTGTTTTGTACTATCTAAGCTTCTGAGAACTGCTACAATCTGAGTTGCTTTCTTCCCTAGCCTCTGAAGTGCATTCTGTAATACAATAACACAATAAACCCTGAATCTGCTCTTCCCTTTGCAATGCAATCCAGCATTCTGTTTCACATAATGCTGCTACATAATGATTTGCAACTATAAATAATTACCCCAAGTTATAAAGATAAAATACAAAACTTTAAAGCCATACCATTAGACACCATACACTTGAGAGTCTGAAGCAGCCATAAACAAACATTGATTTTTCACAAAGAATAGAAAAGAAGGTGATAATGAAAAGCATAGATCCTGCTTAGGAATACTTCATTAAAAGCCTGCTGCAAGCTTGGGTGTAAAGAATGGGAATAGTAGGTAATCTGTGGCAAACTGCACCTTGTTTCTAACAGGTGGGGCACCAGGTTTTATGACCTTTATCTCAAAAGTTAAGGGGAAAAAAACCTCAGCTGTGAAAATGGAATTTGACAGCATGTGAGATTCAGTAATAGAAGGTATTATCCCCCAAAAGGGCAAGTGTCAGAGACAAGAGGGACTTACCTAAGCCTCTCTTATGCTTGTGTTCAGATGTGTGAACTTATGAGCTGATTTTTATTTGTACTGTCTTGTCTGGAGAAGCCTTCAATATAAGGACAGTGGAATATTTAGAATTCCTGGATTTTTCCTACACAAAGTTTCATTGCCTTCATTCCAAACGGCCCTCCATTTTCTATTCTTATTTTTGCTGCTTCTTGTTCTGTTAAGCTTGAGCTGCCACACAATTTAACTGCCTTTACAAAGTACTTGTTTTTCCTCTATCTGCACTTTCAATGATCAGGAATTCTCTTTGTGAATCTGATGTTAGTTACCAAGACTACTCTAATTCCCTTCCCCATTCTTTCATCTCTTTGGACTGTCATAGCGTGAGGAGATGGTGGCATGGCAGGCTTTAAAAGCTGCAAACATCCTAAACATAATTTATATTGTTAGCCCTTCTTCTGTCTTCTCATTTTAGTGGACAATTATCTTCCAAGAAAAATACACAGGTCCACAATTTACAAAGAGAGATAAAAATCACTGTTCACATTCAAAGCATTCAATGCTTTCTTTAAGAGTGATGAAGCAGATTGTGAATAACCTAAATACAGCCACCAGCCTTATTTCACTGGTTCAGTCCCACATCTGCTTTAAGAACAATATTTACTGTCAAGGTTTTAAAAGCTGTGTTTTAACTAGTGCACATTTTTATGCAACTTTTCATCTAATTCTGCAAGAGTGACAGAAATTTGCTTTTCTCACTGGGATGGCCTCAAGGATACAGCTATCCTTTCTGCCAGCGTGCAACGTGCATGAAGCTGCTGAAGGTCCACAGAGGCTGAGGCAGTGTGGTTTAAACCCTGTTCAGAACCAAGATGGATTTCAAAGGGAGGGAAACAAGGCCAGGAGGCTCTTGCATGAATAAAGAGCCTTTAGGGTGAGGGACATTACTGCTTTGCTCTCCTGAAGATGCAAATGCTCAGCAGTTTAGACAACTCGATCTAGTATGAAACCACAATGCAGTATTTTCATACACTCCTGGCTTCCCACTCCTTGCTTTTCTGTTTACACATGTAAAAATCATCCTATTGCCCTGACACTTGCCTTTTCCAGTCCATACCAGCAGTCTGTATTAGGTCCAGACAACAAGAATATTTTAATAACACAGATGCTTAAACACAAATGAGTCTGTTAAGAGATCTAAAACTTGGAAAGAGAAATACGGCTCTCAAAATGGAAGGCTTGACTGAAACAAGTTGAATTTACAAACTTTCCCATCCAAAAAAAAAAAAATAGCTTTTTCAAATCATACTTTAGAGGTTTTCTTTACAAAATCAATGTTTCTGCCCTTTCCATATTGGTTTAAACATGAAGATATGTGTCTAGGGAGGAAAAAAAGTATTAAAATAGTGAGCTTACTATACACAACTTAACAGATGCATACTGATGTAGTGATTAGCTTGTTTGCCCAGGTTGAGTGCACAATGACTATGTTTCCTAATGCCATCATCATTCAATGAGACATGGTTTGGTATCACACAGAAGCTGGGACAGCTCTTCTTAAAACATAATATTTATGTATTGTCCAGTGAAAATAACATTTATCTAGGGTACTGATTATTTATTTAGACTACTGGTTATTTTCAAAAGACAATTACTTTTGGAGAAACAGTTTGAAGTCAAGATATGCTTTAAGTTATTGAATGATTGCAACACTAGGTAAAACCATAATGGACTGCTGCTGGCTAGGTGAGATGAGGACAGAGCTACAGCCATTCCACCTGGGATAACTAGTGTATTCTGCATAAATTTCATAGGCTTTGACCCTTCACAGCATTTTATTAGGAGCAAAACCAGTAGAAAGTTCCTAAAGTGAAGTGCTGTTCCTTCCCAGATGACCACAGTCCCTGGGTAGTTGCACAGCATGTACAATTCCAGTGTTTGTAGGCTAGATTAGATACATGTTTGTGCACCTCTTGATGCAATGAGGGCCCAAGCCACAGGGAAGCTTCTGAATGCCTCAAGAATACAAAGAATGATAACAAAAAATAGCAATAAACAGAAGTGAAACTTGTAGCATCACAGGTACTCATGGAGCTTTGGATTGACCACAAGAAAGCTGGCACAGTGTCATTGGTACCACGTATGCTGAAACAGCTTGGAAAAAAACAATCTGGGGGAAAAAACCTCAACCCAGTATGAATATAATGAATGGGTCTTCATTCCACACGTGAAAGTGTTTCTGATGCTGACAGAGCAAGGTAGAATATTTATCACTCTAGGATCACAGGGGACAAAACAACAATATTAAATCATGAGAGGTTTTATTTGTGAATTGGTAGTGTTTTCTGTCCCTTGTGTTACCAGAATGATAAATGCTTTCCTTTGTGTAGGAAAGAAAAGGTTCCCTACTGGCTATGCATTCTGTACATTTGTGCTACAATTTTTTGGAAGGGTTTGGTTAAATCCTCATAAATATCAATGTTTACATTAAAGGTGCTAATAAGCATTTTGGGGTGGTTATTGTTTGGGATTTTTTCCCTCCTCCACAGTTTTGAGAGTCTCCTTCATGATATTTTGTTTTCCAGGGCAAACAAACCAAGATTCAGTTATCAGAGTTCTTAGGATAACTGGTGGGAATATTGCAGAAGCACAATGTGATCAAAGCGGATGGAAAAGCAATCCCCAAATGACTAAGGGCAAAACTGCACCAGTCCCAGCATTACAGAAAGAGCTGGTATGTAGGAGACACATTAAACACTTGCATTTGAATTTTTAATACTGAAAATAAATGTCACAGCATTTTCATGAATCTATTTGCCTTGAATGCAGCTCATCTGCTACTCCTTGCTATGGGTAATACCTTCTACTTTTTATCTGTCTTTAACTCCTGCTTGAACACTCCAGCACTTGCAACATTTAATAGGGAAAGTTATGGCTTTTCCTAATTTTCTTACATTTTATGTTTTCATAAGCTAGGACAGAACATTCCAGTGATCACATGAGAGTTAACACACTTTCCTGCCAACATTTTCAAACGCAAGCACTATCTTCTGGTTTGCACAATTCAGGATGAATCCAGTGCATCACTGTGCCATCTAATGTGACTCAGCTCTGAGAGCTTCAGGGCTTGGCTAGTTATGTTCAGTATTGACTGTCTAAAGAAATTCAGCCATATATAAAAATAATCTGATTTCCAAAGATACAAACGTGACCCCAAGAGAGGATTATTTTCTAAAGGCATAATGCTATGCATGCTCTGAGTTCATGGGGAAAAGTTCCTAGAATGTAATTTTATCACATAGATTTCAATATCTAGGTTAAATGTGCTAAAGAATAATGCTCAAAAATACATAGAAATGCATTGTATGGTTATGCATTACAGCATGCATACATAGAATGGCTCTTCAAAAGAGCATGCTGGGTTTTCAGCTTCTTTTTCAGTGCAATTGCTATTACTGTTACTCAGACACCTCCCTGCAACCTCTGTCAGCCCCAGCCAGGGATACACCTCCCACTGTGCTGGGTGCAGTATGTGAGCACTGCACTGAACAGCCTACAATCTAACCAGCTTTCAACTGTGCTTGAATTTTCATGTTGTAAGAAACATTCACAGACCTTCTTAACCCACTGACTTTTAAAGTCAGGCTGAACAGGAAAACGTAGCTGGACTTTTCTGCAACAACCTACTAAGCACTGGAGGTTCTGCAAACCATCATCAGCTTTCAGTTACACTGCAATTCAGAGCCTTCAAATTTCTGACATCTTCTTACCCAGCTACTGAGTAGACCCTTGTAAATAGCTATGTTAATGATGTACAAGGAAGAACACAATCTATCTCACTTCTGCCTACCTTTGCCTTGCAGTTCTAACAGAAGTAAAAAAAAAAATGCTATTTTACATTAAAAACTGTCAAGATAAATGCTGCATAGACCTAAGGAGCAATAAGAGTACATTAATAAATTTCTTTTTTTCTGAGAGAATGAGACTAAATTATTGTGAAAAATGATAAGTTACTAGCTGCAAATCTCAATGATTTTATGGTTAATTTTAATATCAGAATGAGTGAATAAATTTTATTTAAAAGCAGTTTATTCTTCGAGTTAAGTATAGAACACATAAGTAAAACTAAACAAACAAAAGATTTGTAGTTTTGAATAGATTAGAAGATTATTTCCAAGAAACTTTTAGGACCTGTGCAAACAAAGTTTTATGTAGAAAATCACACATATGGAAGTCACAATGAATAGTCAAGAAGTTTCCAGATTTTGATAGATTTCAGGCTCTATGTGTCAAAAGATAAGCCCTGACACTGGCAGGCAGTCTCCCTTGAAAATTTAGACTACATATACAGAGATCTTCAGGTAAACCATTTTCTACTTTCACCTCTGCCTCCAAATGCTGGTCTCAAAGGACTTCATTTCAGCCAAGACCTGTCAAAACCCCCAAATGTTTTTCATTACTGAGTTCCTTCTGTATGTTCTCTGTCAGCTCTGTTGAAATAATAAATTCACAACTGATTGATTTTGGGAAAGGGAGAAAACCACTTTAACTCATTCCCTGATTTCGTTATTTCAGCCTGTAAAACTGGAGGCATATTTAAAATAATTGTTTGAAGTCTTTGCTTCCTGTGCCCTTTAAGGCATTTAAAATAGCAACAGGTTCAGAAGAAGTTGTAATAAAAATCATTCTGACTAGGACGACCATAAGAAATTAGTCTTTGCAATAGTAATTCACCCACAAACATCCAGCACAGACAAGATGCCCTGGTGTTGTTAATTGGTGCTAGGACATAGGAAAATTATTTTTTATATTCTGATGTATCTGGAGGGAATTCAGGACATTTCTGAAATTCCTTTGAGAGGTGAGTCTGTATGGTTTTTGTCAGCAGCAAGGGAGGAAAATACAAAACATCCATACTGCTGGATTAAGAAAGCAACAATGGTTATATTACCCAAAACCCAGAGAAGAGTCATTTCAAATTGTGTGTGTAGACAAGGACTTTAGTTTGGTCGAAGCAGTTGCAAGAACACCTTAATGGAGGACAAGAAAGCAATTAACAATGAAAAGTCACTGATGCAAAAGATAGTTCTAGAGATTAAAATCTTATTGAAACAAATGCTTCTCCATTTGATCATAATGAATTGAGCTGAGAGATCTGCAAAGCCAGTTCACTGAACACATAAGAAGGAAATAATAATTTGTTACTCAATTATAGTACAAAGCTTTCTGACCAACACACTGCTCTACAGCATCAGTTAAACAGAAATAAGAAATAGATAAACTGAACCACACAAGAGAAGAATTAGAGGCAGTACTATGTGAAATTGCAGTGTGATAATTGTGAAAAAAAATATACAGATACATCAGTTTGTGCAGTGCTTTAAAAACACAGGAAGAATATTCTTTATCCCAAATGGATAGCCACAACACTCAAGGGAACAGAGACAAAATGGGCATTGCAGGAAGGGTAGGGCAGGGATAGATGAAGCTAACAGCACAGGGAGGAAAGGGCCAGTGGTGGAGCTAAGCTGAACATGGCGCAACTGGAGAGTATTCTGAAATAAGAGAAATTGCAAAGTGTGAAAGAGAGATGGAACATTAAGAAGCAAAGATTGAGAAAAGTACATTACACGTGTGGGAACAGACTGCTTAAATTAGAGAAATCCATCAGATCAAGGTAGATTAGGTCTTTGTAATGAGGACAAAGTCTCAAATTCATCCCATCTGACTTTAGGCACGTAGCCAAGACATCCAAATCTGGAAGGTATCACATCAGATTTGAAAAACCAGTGGGGAGGCATGTGGAAAGAGGAAGCAAGATTGTAGGTGGGCTGAACTGCCCTTTGATAGAAGCTTAAGAATGAAACATAAGGGACCAAATTAGTAACACAGCCAAAACAATATGCACAGATTATGTGAAACCTTTGGTTAGATGGGACAGCTATAAAAGAGGAGGGAACAATAAACATAAAATATCTACAAAAACAGATGTAACAAGAAATTGCTACTGAACTGCTTTTTACAATGCAGCCCTCACGGGTCCCATGGTCTTCAAAATTCCTATTTATGGTAAAATGTGGCAATAAGAGAGAGATGTAGCAGAGTAGTGAGCAGTGATGAAGATAGCATCCACAGGAAAAAAAAAAAAAACACCTCTTTGTCTTTTAAATGGGCTATATTTAAATGGTTTATTTATTTTGTGGTTTCATTTTGGTGTTTGTTTTTGGGGGAGGTGGTGGTGTTTTTTTTCTTTTTAGTTGCTTTGCAGCTACAGCAAAATACGAAGTTACGCATGTAGGACAGAAATGCGAGATACACCAAAAGCCACAACCTTATTACGTTTTGGAAGTTCAAAGGAAGAAAACATCCCATGTTAAGAGGGTTCTTTCACACTATCAGTAAGAAAGATTTAACATTCAAGTCTAAAGCATGAACTCAGGAAATCTAAATGAGGTGATATTAAAGGAACTTTGATAAACAAATTATCAGAGTAGGTAAATCGATGATTGAAATTCTAAACTCTAAACTTGATTCTAAATAAGGAATCAAGTAGACACTCTGAAAGAGCCAACAGACTTGGAGGCAGACCACAAGACAAACCATAATAGAAACACACAGGAAGGAACATACATAAGTGGGAGTAATTACAAAAAAAAAAAAAAAAAAAAGACAAAATAGCTTGTTAAAAATCATGGAGTTTTGTATATATGTGTTTCTATATACATAGTTATTCCAGTTGAACATATTTCACTAATTACTAGCAGATAATTTATTCTGTCAGCACCACAAAGTAAAGAATTCAGGAGAGATATTTCAGTAATTTCATGATGAAAAGAATTATCTGAAAAATACAGATTTCTACACTAATAAATACAATATTTCTAGAAAATGCAAACAAACCCATGAAATAAGCTTCTAGATAAGAAAAGGAAAACACAAATCATCAAACTATCAACACGTTTTGTGCCTGTCACTCTGTAAACAATCAACTTAAATCCCATCTGAAACTGAGCTGTGAATGCCATACAGTTTCAGATTGCCACCTACTTGCATTTCATTCACAAAAACTTTGAGGAAATTCAGTTCAGTGCTCAAACTGTAACTATGTTTTCTAATATTCCTAATGATGTGCTACAAGCTGCATGTAATGAGGGCCTGATGAATCTTGTCCCTTAATAGGGACAAACTCAGGGTTACAACTTAGAGCCTGAACAAAAGTGAGGTAAAAAAGAAGTAGAAAATGTACTCCCTACAGAAAAGTCTTCCTAGTTTTGGAGAGATCCCTTCAGAGATACCTTATCCTTACTGAGTGTCTTGCTGCACTGCCTGCCAGGAGTGTACAACCCTGCACAGGAACCAGACAGTGAACGCAGAGTCATACATTGTGGTTCTTATTGCAGTCATGAAATTGAATTTTAGACATTTTCTGCATGGCTAATCTCTCTTGATTACATTTCAAAGTTCTTCAGTGAATGGTTAAATTAATGAAGCACAAGGTTTCCTCTTCGTGATTCTGCTGTCTCCAGTGGGAAAGGATCACTGGTCTTTGGTGCACATCTACCACTGTCTAGACTCATTCCTATTAGACTGTTCCTTGTCTTCCATTGGAAGTGTGCAATAGAGACACAGTGAACATCAACACTGGACTCAGCACCCTGTGAAGCCATCACCAGATAAACTCCATTTCTCCCTCTTGAAAAGGGACCTTTGAATGGAATTCTGTCCAAGAAAAACAGCCTCCCCCAGCCTTCCAGATCAAAAAAGGGGAAGAGAAGAGGGTGTTCAATGCTGAATGAAAGGATGGGGGGGGGGAGGGGGGGTGTATTTCCTAGCTATTGGACTTTGTCCCCCTCATATTGCCCATGTCTTCCTGGAGATGCATACACAAATGTTTACCATCAAGTCAATGCATCCATTGCATGCCTAAACTTTTACATGGGTATCTTGATTAGGGCCTTACAGGGACCCATCTTGTCAGCAGGGGTAGTATCCATCCCATAATGAAAACATCTAATAAAATTTTGTGTTTCACATTATTATTATTATTTTTTACTTGATATAGATATGATCTGCCACCAGGTTTCAGGACACTTAACATCAGAACTGCAGAATGCCCCTCAAGAATAGGAGGGATTTGCTTCAAACCAGTTTTCCACCAGCCTTGATACAACTGTGGACATGGAAACAATCTCTTTGCAAATCTCTTTCACAAACTGAAGCTAATACCTGGAAAGTCCAGACCAGAAATGTACAATAAGGATGAGAAGCTCTTTACAGAATCTGACTGAAGGGAAATCAGTATTACAAACATACTTGTAACCAGGGATCCATTACTGCTGCAATATATAACACACTACTGTGCTATTCAGCAAGCACTTGTAAGGTATGTGTCAGGAGTAGGAAATCACTCTTTCAACTCTCTGGGAATATACAGTGATGCAACATCAATGAAACTGGAAAATATTATAAGCATGCCCATATGTTCCTAACCTTAAACAGTTATCCACCACAATATATCCTCCTCTGCCTCAGTCCCAACATGATCAATTTTACTTTTGGGCTTTTAATCTGCATATCCCTAATTGTCTAAATGATAATTATAGGCATTAAATTATGTTGCCTTCCACAAAAAAATGTGCTTTGGAAAGACCAAAACAAAGATTAAATGCACGTAAAATAATAGAACTCTTTCAATGGCACTAATTGCAAAACAATTTAAAGAAGCATCTTTTGATGAAATAATTGTTTTAATTATACAGTATAGTTAGGTTTACCAACTATAAACACTTCAGCTTTTAGCATTGGTAATTTCATCTGCATTGTTTTCCCCACACTACTTCAGAGTGTAAATAAACTAGAAATATAAATCACTGCAAAAAGACATCTGAACAAAGCAGAAGGCAAAGAGGTGATCTGTCTACATACAACAGCTTCTATCTAGTGCATATATAATGGATATAATGCAAAAAGGCAACTTGTGAATTGCCTAGGAGAAACCTTAATGTTGAAGCACTAGGAGAGAGATCAGACCACAGGGCATTCAGAAATGGCATCTGCCCACAGAGAGCTCTGAGCATAGCTCAGCGAGGTCCCTCCCATTATAGAGGGACTACAGCAATGCATGTCTTCTGCCAGGGGCTTTTCTAAGTGGAAGAGTCCACAAATGACAAGGTTTCCATGACTGACTGCCTTAACCTCACAGATGGTTCATTTCAAAATCAAAATGACATGATTCTTGACTGCACATTGTGGCAGACCATAAACCCACCTTGGTGTATTGCCCACTATCCCAGGAAAAAAAAATGAATGTATCTATGTGGCTGCATCTTTCCATTGAGTTGGCCTTAAAGTATGCTTTGAGGCTGAGACACTTGGAAAAGGTGCTAAAAATCAAATACAGTAGCAGGGCAAATTTATTCTATAAAATGACTATTAAAGGAAACTAATATCCCTAGGCCAAATACCTCAAATTTGGTATTGTCTTCATTGTCTAGTGGATACAGACATAGTGAATGTCTTGTGACATTTGGTATAAAGAGGAGGGGAAAGGACATATTAAGGATGTGGAATGAATGTGGAAAGGGGATGGCAGTGAGGCATTGCACATGCAGGCATGCTGTAGCAGAACTGCAAACACTTCTACAGCTATCAACCAATCAAATCTCAGTTTAAAAATATGCCTGTAAAGGAGACTTGATATATTCCATGGAACAACTGCAGTACCAACTGCTTGTATTCTCTCTGCCTGCAAAAGCTCAACACACAGCAGCAAGGAAGTTCCTGCCTCAGTAAAAATCACAGTACTGCCCTTATGAAATTTCAGAACTATTGGTCCATCACAAGACACAGAAAAATCCTTCTGTGCTCTGACTGCTGAATTAGTGTAAATAGAGCAAAACCAGGAGAAGTGCTTGGCAGGATTTTAAGTAGTCTCTGATCTCTACACAGCATTTTCACTTGTATTGCACCTCAGTACAGGCACAATACTTGGTCTTGTTCTCACCTTGTGAATCACCAATCAAACTGGTTGAAGGATGCCAGACACAAATGTTGCTGTTTAAACTTCACTACCTGGGAATTGAATCGCAATTTCTTTCTATCAGAAAAACTTATCTCATTGAGCTTTCTTATGAGGAATGTTATTTTAAATAGCATTACTGATTCATTCATACTTTTGACTCATTGAGTTTCCACAGTGTCCTTAAAATTTTTTCGGGGGGGGGAGGGGGGGGAAGTCTAAAATATATTTTACTACAAAAGATAATGTTTGAAGCCTTTAGAAGAACTACATGGCATATTTTCAGCTGCTATTAATGGATACTCTCTACTACAGGCAATGAGTTATTTCCAAATTTGGCTAGGTTCTGGTTCTCCTTCTGCCTAGCTAGCAAACCACTAAAGTCCTAACTGATGTTACCTGTAGTACCTAGATATGGGAACATTATATAAGCAAATGCATATATATGGGTTTAATTCTGCAATATTCAGGGAAAAAAAAAAAACAAACAACCCTCTAATAAGAAAATATATCATTATTCTTTTCTACCTGGTTAGTTTAAGGATTATAATCTCAGAGAAGAGGCCTCAAGAGACCATCAAATCCAACCCCCCCTGCCAAAAGCAGGATCCCCTAGGGTAGTCAGCACAGGAATGCATCCAGGTGGGTTTTGAAAGTTTCCAGAGAGGGAAACTTCACAATCTCTTTGGACAGTCTGTTCTAGTGCTCTGTCACCCTCACTGTAAAGAAGTTTCTCCTCATGTTGAGGTGAAATCTTCTATGTTCAAGTTTGAACCCATTGTTCCTTGGCTTATCACTGTGAACCACCAAAAAGTGCCTGGCCCCCTCCACTTGACACCCACCCCTCAGATATTGATAGACATTGATCAGATCCCCTCTCAGTCTTCTCTTCTCAACTAAACAGCCCCAGGGCTCTCTCAATCTCTCTTCATAGGGGAGATGCTCAAGTCCCCTAATCATCCTTGTGGCTCTCTGTTGGATTCCCTCCAGCAGGTCTCTGTCTCTCTTGAATTGGGGAGCCCAAAACGACACAGGATTGCAAGTGTGATCTCAGCAGGGCAGAGCAGAGAGGGAGAAGAACCTCCCTGCCCTGGACACACTTTTTTTGATGCAGCCCAGGATAGCACTAGCCCTCTCGGCCACAAGCATACATTGCTGTCCTGTGGAGAACTTTTCCTTTTTACCTTTTGATTTCATGCCACTGCTAATGATATAATAATTTTCTGCAACATATTATGTAATACTGGTCAAAACTGTGCTACAATAATGCTCAAAAATAAAAAAACACCATAAGGCTGGCAAAATCTCTTTGCATACATACAGGGAGGCATCTGATCATTACAGGGCACATTTTAATCACTAACAAAAGTTTATTGGCTGTATCTTTAAAACTGACAGTGTCTTTCAAGATCTATCAAATTTATCATAACACAAGCTATAAAAATGAATAAAATATAAAGTGCATACTTCTTAGAGACATCATTTCCAAGCACGTAAAACTTTTATCCTACTGCTGAGCACTTTAAAAAATATGATTTATGAAAAAGGTTTATTTTATGGGCTCTGAGAACTAGATAAAAGTCCTTTAAACAACAGGGCTACCCTGACTTTTAACAAAGAAAGTAGTAAAGCAGGTGATGGGTGGCTGGGAGCAGGTAAGACAGAATTGTGCCCTGCATTCAATCAAATGCTTCTGCTTTTGGTAAACAGCTCTGAGAATTAAGGATGTTACAGCTGATGAAACACTCTTGCAAGTTCCCAGTTCACATTCAGCAGATTAGATATTTGTAGCACAACACACTGCCACACTAAGGTGCCAGCAGTAATCTTGTGCACAGAAGAGTGCTCTGAATGTGCAGGTTGGTGAAGATCTCATGGCTGAAGGGACTGATAAAAGAGCAGTCCTGTCATGCAACTCTTCTAAGTAAAGCCTCTTCTTAGTGTAGGCATCATAACATGCCATATTATTATTCACACAGCACTTCATGGATGGCATTGTGCTTACATTACCTCAAACATTAGGGCTTCTCAAGGTGAATTCTTATTAAAATTAGTAGTTGATACTAAGCAACTAGTTGCCTATTTTATTATTATTCTCATTAAAACTAGTAGTTGCTGCTAAGCAACTACTGGCCTGGCCACCCTTTCAGCTGTATAGCATCCACATGAACTAATGCAACTATTCCACTCTGGCTCCCTGCAGACTTTCTTTACTTTTGACCCCATACTTGCTGGGTCAGAGATACCTCTGCTAACTGCATTACTGCCCTACATTTGATTGAAATAGAAGTCCAGATCAGGACAGTTTCAAAGGTTTTTTTTGTAAGCTGATCCAACTTTAGATGCCTAGGGTGAGGTTCCTAAGCTAAGCTAATGATCTAGGGTTCCTCCGGAGGCACCAGAAAAGTAGGGTCAAGAGTGAGATTTAACAGCCAATTTCGAGCTTATATAATACCATAGGACAAGACATCTTTTTCAACTGCTTCATTCTTTCTGTTGACTAACAGGAAAAACTTAGATTAATTTAGAGCAGAAACCTAACTTCTAGACCCATGTGAGACAGCTCTTGGTTATTTTGACACAGAATTGGTTAAGAACAGCTGTGGGAGCAGCCTTATACAGACAGCATTAAAGATAATTCTTGCTTCAGGCAATTCACAAATTAAGCTAAACTAAAATCCCATTTCAGCTATAAAACTATTTCAAAAGATGCTTTTTGGGCTCATATTATACAACTTAATGGGAGAAGGGTGCCATATGGAGGGATTTCATTTTGTTAAGAGATACTCAGTTTCCTATCTTCCCTATGTACAGCATGGAAATTGAAAGCAAACATAAAGCTCATCATATATTTTTGGAAGCAATTGTCATTTTAAATACAGAGAACTTTATTAATATTGCAATGGGATACAGAAATACCAAAGTGAGAGATGTCTGAGTAAAGGCTCTTTTAACTCGGTTAATGCCATCTAGCTGTATGTAGTCATCTTGCGTTTATTGGTTTGCATTTGTGGATCATGGCTCTTTAGAATGTCATGTATTATTTTCCAAAGATCATTTTCAAAGAGAAATTGTAATTTGCCAAGCACAACTGGCATATGAAATAATAGCTAATGTAACCGTATGATGAAATTGCTGTCAAGTTGTTTACCAACTGTCCAGTACGATCAAACATGGTCTTGTGATTATATCCCTGTTCTGCTTGAGAAAAGAAATTTATTTGACTTCCAAATCCAGGCTTTTGTTCCAGCAGTCTTTGAATTCTGGGAGTACAGAAGTATTTTGTAACCTCCTTGGCCAAATGAAGGATTTCATGCTCTAAAAAGTGAATCTCATCAAACTCTTCATGGCCAAGAAGTGTCTGCTGATACGACGGGGGAGAAATCCTTCAATGAAGATGACTACTCTTCAGAAGGTGCCCCACACTTACAAAGTAGATCAAAGGTATGCAGCTCTAGCACATTCCTACCTATAAAGAATACTGCTGCAAAAAAAATATTCTAGTTACCTACAAATTTTGATGATATATACCACCTTTAGTGTGCTTTCCCACTCTTTATGGCCTAAACCCCAAGACGTTCGGCTTTACTTCTAAAGGTCTTCCCCATCAAACTGCCTCATTCTTAGAAGGGATTCCCTACAGTCATTGCAAAGCTATCTTAATTATCTCATCTCAGATCCTGTCTTTGATATGTTGCTTATAGAAAACTCATAGCTGGCTTACTGCTTTCCTTTGAACAATGACTTTTTGGCTGACCAGTACTGTCACATTGCTTCCTTATGCTCCCCCGTCTGTCTAGCCCCATCTGTTGTCTCTTGTTTTATACTTTGATTATAACCTCTATGGCAGTGGAACTGCCTTTTTATTCTGAGTTCATTTAGTGCCTAAACCAATGCAGCCTTGACCCATGATGAGGGCTTCCCAGCACAAGAATAACACAAACAAGCAAACAGTCTCACAAATAATCCAGCTGGAGTGCCGGATACAGACACTGCCTCGCAGACATCACAGCACAGAGGAATCAAATTCCACCCAAACTAAATTACCCAGCAATAGTGGTCCATTTGGTCATCACTGCAAAATAGCCTTCATGTTCCTCTTGCATTTCAGTCTAGCTCACAGTTGTGGCTTTTAGCTAAATAATCTCTCCTCTGAATAAAAATTGTTAAATTGTTGCATTGTGCACTTTAGCTGACTTGGGCTCATCTTCCTGTGTCTTGGCTGTCATGAAGTAGGCAGGCTCAGAATCTCCCTTTCTCTATTTTACCAGAAAAAAAGTTGGAGATTGAAACCAGCTCCCACAAAGCCAACTTGGATGTAGAGAGATGCTCACTCATAGCTACAGTGGCTGAAGGCACTGCTGCCTTCTGGTGTGTTACCATGCCTTGACCCATGCCTCATTCACAGAAGAGATGGAGGAACATCATGCATGAATGCTCCTCAGCTGCTCTGTGCAAAGTCTGGGACTACAGCTACCTTCTGTGGCAGTTTTGAGCTACACACTTTCTTTCCTCCTTCTGTCAGTCAGCCTGGGGTACTGCTCTCAGCTGCTTAGCTCATTGGATCATGCCTTGGTTTCTATCCACCACTGGCCAGGCTGCACTCCAAGCCTAGCTACTCAGACACAGCACAAGGAATACTCATGGACACTGTGTCAAATCTCTGCTACCTTGAGGAGGGGACATAAAGATTGAGAAGCCACTGTGAGAAGAACAAAAGCCACAAAACACCACATGTGTATGTTTGGATGAAGCAAATGATGGATCCTGTAACATCTCCAAGTCTCCATGGATGCAGAGCCTGAGCCTATTGGGAGTCACCAAAGTCACTGGGGAAGCTCAGGATGCTTACAGCTACCCTCACAAGTCGCCTGCAGATTCTGGCAGGGGACGTGGCACGGTTATATCCTCATTCCCATTTCAAGGCTCCTGTATACAGATGAACAGAATGTGGGACAGGATTTCTCTTGAGGTTCTTAAAATGCTGATTAGTTTAATTAACTTTTTCATGAAAGTAAAATAGGGAATAAATTTTTGCTCTATTCCTCTGAGATCAGATTATTAATGGGTCTCACTAACTTAGATTTCTTCAAGCATCTCTTTCATATTGTCAGTATTTTGCTGATTTGATTACATAGAAAAGGTGGCAGCATCATGACTGCTAATTAGAACTGAACTCTCAACTTTTTACCAGCCCACCTTTGTCTAGGCTTCATATTAGCAGATAAATAAAAACAGATAAAGTGTGTAGAGCTGAGCTTACCTTTAATACTGGTATTACTCTAGTTCATACACATCTTCTTTAAAATCCTACCTTTAATACTGATATTGCTCTAGTTCATACATGTCACCTTTAAAATCCTTTGGCATGAAAAATTGATAGGGAAAAAAAAAAAGAATATAAGGAAATCCAAAAGTTCTTTTTCACTAGAAATAAAGTGTTATAACTCTAGTGATCAGGAATGTCCTTGAGCTGAGAATTTTTGATGATATCATTAACAAGCAGTGGCATTACTTGTATGCAGGCATCAGCTATAAATTATGCTTTATGTACAGCCACTATATATTTTTCAGGGATTCAGGACCTTATCTAGGAGGTTCTGTAGACATCAGCACCAACACTTGAATAGGAGCTGAGGAGGTTCTGCAGCCTGCAACACTAAGACCACAAAACACAGTAATGAATGCTGAAATAATCATGAGGTAAGTACCTGGTAATTTCTCTTTCCTAGCCAAAGTGCACACTACACATTAATTAGAGGTAAGCCACCTAAGCACAATTACTAAGTATTCTACAGAAACATGTAATTTCTATGCAGATTGTGTTTGGCAAGAAAGCTCTGTGAATCTATGTTAGTCTGTCTCACCACAGTGGACAGTGCAAACTAAGCTATTAAGAAACCAAGTAACCTTGTGAGAAAATTTAGTATTTTAGTATTTATTGCTGCCACAGACTCACTGACTCACCTTCTACAAACGCCAAAGTAGTTATAACATGGAAAAGAGTAGGTTAAGAAAGACATACAGTTAAATTTCTTTATCTGACATGCAGAATGCCTAAAGAAGCTAAGTCTGGCTTCTCATCAGTTGCTTCTGAATTTTCCAACAAAATGGTAATGATATTGTCCAGGTGGCAAAAATTCTGTTTTAACAGCTGCATCAGTTGCTCAAAACTCAAAAGCAGCATCTTAACAGATTAACAGTTCTCCATAATATTATCTTTGTAGCATTCAATTTGTTCCCAATGATAATTGGGTATTTAGAGACACACATAATTAGAAAGAAATGACTGGATGATTTTTTCATTTGCTGAGAAATCTACTGTCAGGAAAGGAGATCCACTATGGGGATTAATATGATTCTGTTGCTAGAATTAGTGTCAGAAGGATATGAAAGATGTGGTTTAAACCATCTAGATGATAAAATAATGTTGTAGCAATACAGAGCTACACACAGTTAACACGTGCATGATACTTTTTTTCTCCAAATGGAACAATTCTAGTCCTAATTTCTTAAGTGTGGGTACTGAGGGGAATATGTAAGACTTAGGAAAAGATTAACTAGATTCCACCACCCCCCCACCCCCCCCCCCCATTAAGTGGATCTTTCCTAGTGTAATTTGGGATAGGAGATAAAACATTCAAGGGACCATTAGTTGTAGAACACATTTGTTTCTTCTTACTTCCAGATACCAACTGCAGGGCTCTATTTCTGTTTGCTTTTGCTGCTGCATTGCCTGACACTAAAATACATCTTTAACTGTGTATCATTTTTCTTCTGGATTTTATTTACCATGTCACTCACCAACTAGCTTCATATAAGTACACCTCAAGCTATGGGAAAAGAGCATTCCCCACATTCACTACTAATATCATTCCATAGATTGAGTGGAGTGCTTTATGAGGGATGCTGCTATCATCCAAAGACAAATCATGTCTATGACATATTCAGTTAGCTTTTACCCAGGGCTTAAAATCATACATCTACAGCACTAAAATGTTTAAGCTGGTCCTACAGCATCCATTTTCCAAGAAACTGATAGCTCTTTCTGTGCAGCAACAAAAAAAACTTATTTCTTCAATTACAGGTGCTATCCCCACCCTTACATGTGATTCCAGTAGAATCCACACTCAGAACAACACATTAAAACATATCTAAGTGGCAATACCAAACTGTATTGTTGCAGCTGTTTGTACAAACATGATTTTGTCCTTTCTTCTGTTCAGCCTATGCAATGACTGTTGCAGGTGCTCTGCAGAAACACATGACAACATTATGTTACTGAAGGCTGCTTCACAATGCACTCAGGGGAACTGAATAATGGCTGCACAGCCAAATCTGGCAAACCATTATTTCCAAGAACTTGGCTTTCTAGTTCCAATTATTTCCTTTTAAAACAGCCTTTAAAGCATTTTCTTCTGGCTCTTGCTCTTTGTTTGTTTTAAAGGAAAAGGCTAGCCAAGCTGCAACGTTCTTTCCAAAGCCCTGGTACTTGATACTGGATCTATCAAGCTCTGTCACACAACTCTTCAACATTATGTGCAGGACCAAATATGAGAATTGCCAACTATACTTCTGTGGGTGGAAATAATCTTTTCTATGACCCTCCAGATGGGGCAAAATGTTAAGGCTTCATGACAGGTACGGAGAGCTATGTTTGTAGAGCAGAGAGCCTTGACTCTGCCTGCCCTTCCCTCCCCACTGCTCCAGCACCTCAAACATGTTACAGTACAGCCTGTGCTGTACAGCTGCTCTGGCAGAAATGTGAACCCAAATCTTTAAAAATGTTTGAGTTCATTTATTATTTTGGTGTGTTGCCAATTTTTCCTATGAAATGCAGCTAAAAGAGAGAAATCTGTGATGTTCTGCAGTTTAGGATTCCACTAAACTGGACTGAAATCAGCAAACAACAACAACAAAAAGGCACTTCTTTAGTTCATGGGGGTTTTTTCTTGACCAAATTTAAAAGTCTGCTGTAAACAACAGAAGTGTTAGAAATTGCCTTTGAAAGGAACCATATTTTTCTGCAAAAAAATCTTCCATTCCAATGAGCTGGGAAACTTAGCAGATAGCCCTAGGTTTGTCAGAATATATGTTTCATATATAACTACACAAGCTCTTCACAAACAAGTTTATAACCACGATAAAATAGGCACCCATGTGACATCAGTTGCATTTAAACTTGTTAATTCCTTCAAATAGCTAGCTGCAGATACAGGCAGCCTTACACAGTTGCTAATGCCTTATACACAGTGTGACTGAATCACTAATAGCATTAGAAAATAAACTTAGCACCTAAGAAATTGGAATTTGAGCATAAATACAAACACCCAGTTAGCCTGGTTATTTACAACATCCAAAGTAATTCTTACAGCTAGCTCAGAATGGCACCATTCAAAGTACTGAGCTACTTCTGTCCATTTATTCTGAGTAGCTCAGTCAAGAACTGCAAATTGCACTATTCCATGTCTCCAGTTTCTTTGTTTCTATGGATCTGTGTCCAGCAGGGCTAGGGAGGTTCTTCTCCCCCTCTGCTCTGCCCTGCTGAGACCACACCTGGAATACTGTGTCCAGTTTTGGCCTCCCCAGTTCAAGACAGACAGAGACCTGCTGGAGAGAACCCAATGGAGAGCCACAAGGATGCTTAGGGGACTTGAGCAACTCCCCTGTGTGGAGAGACTGAGAGCCCTGGGGCTGTTTAGTCTTGAAAAGAGAAGACTGAAAGGGGATCTCATCGATGTGTATAAATATCTGAGGGGTGGGTGTCAGGTGGAGGGGGCCAGGCTCTTTTCAGTGGTGCATAGTAAAAAGAGAAGGAACAATGGACACGAACATAGAAGGTTTCACCTCAACATGAGGAGAAACTTCTTTACAGTGAATGTGACAGAGCACTGGAACAGACTGTCCAGAAAGATTGTGAAGTCTCCCTCTCTGAAGATTTTCAAAACCCACCTGGATGCATTCCTGTGCAGGCTACCCTAAGTGATCCTGCTTTGGCAGGGGGGTTGGACTTGATCTCTTGAGGTCCCTTCCAACCTCTAAGGTACTGTGATAACTTACATTTAAAAGACCAATATCACAAAGCATTTTTGTCCTTTCTTCTCAGTGTGGAACTTATTGGCCACGTTTCACAAGTCCTTATGTACAGTGAACAAAACTCAGTATTGCAGCACTTACATAACCAAGGTTCAGTATTTAATGCTGCATCACAGATACATCATTGAATGGCACTGAGGTAGGATTGTGTGGAGAGATGGTCTTGACCAATTGATAAAGTTGGAAAAACAGAAACTTTCCTAAACAGGACACCTTCTTCAGAGCTGAGGTTTCTAAAGGGAGGGATCTAAAGGGTGTTATGGTTCACATGATTAAGAATCATGAAATTTTATCCATGCAGAAGCATGCACAAGCATGTCTCAACTTTTCTAAAACAGTATAAGTTATCTTAAGCATCTGCTTAAGACCACTTAAAACTTCATAACTTTTTTTTTTGATTGATAAAGAATTCCTTTATCTTATAGAGTTATACTTTGTATCATGTTCTCCAAAAATATGCCTATGCAGGTACATATAAAATAAAGTTGAATCTGTGGAAAGAAGAGCTAACTTATTAACACCAAATAATACTGTAAGATTCTTGTCTTACCATTAAAACACTAAATATAACTGCTTCCACAAACAAAGTACAAAACATTACAGTTTCCCATATGTATAGGGATGTTTACTTGCAGCAACATCTACCTCTTAAGCAAGGTAGTAATTTTCTTGTCATTTCCAAGTAATATGTCATAACTTGCTCAATCTCCTGAATGTTACTTTCCATAATCACACCTTGAAGTGTCCTAAAAGTCTGAGGGAAGTCAGAATATTTTATGATGTGATATCAACACACCACTTTATATGCAGACAAGGAATAATTAAAGTTCCTCGTGAAAGAGTGGTAAGTGTGGTTAAGGTTGACTTTATTTTCCATTTTGCTTTCTGCTTTTGTCATTCCTAAGCAGAAACCATTAGCCTGAAAGATATTTGTAAGTGCAGGAGAATGTCAGAAGTTTCTTCCCAATTAAATATTTTTTCAGTAGGAAGATCACAGTCAATTTGAAAACCAACCAACCAACCAACCAAAACAAACAAAACAACAAAACTACTACTACTTTTAATCACATTAGTACCCCCATGTGCAAGATGATGGTTAAAAAAAGCTGCCTATTGTAACAATTTGATTTCATGTTGGCATTTCAGCTTACAGATGAGGTATTTAACTTTACAGCCTCATTTAACAACGCCTTCTCATGTAGACAGGGATCGAAATTGATCTGTAGCACACCTGTCTTTCTTTGTGGAGCCAGTGTGTGTATGATTGGATGCTTTTTTCTTCTTCACTAATGGGAAATAAAATTGGTTTCAACTGCATCCAGAATGAAACAAAGCTACAAGTAGTCCTGCAACTTCAATCAGGTTTGTTTCTCTCCATTTCAGCCTTACCAGTCTGGGACAGAAAATGGTATTACAACATACTGGGAGTTTACAAGAGAAGCACATAACTGTGGAGAGAAAAACAGCCAGCTCTTTAATTTAGGACTGGTCAGGTCATGAAATGAGCATAATTCACAAACTTGCTTCCAAAACAAGGAACATGTTGAAGTAAGATTCCAGATGCAATAATGAGTAGTCTGCTCTTCTTCCTTTAAACAGAGATCTATTCCTCTACATAAATTGTTTGGCTAGAAATGATGAAAATGTTTTGAACAGAAAGAAATGTTTCCTTTTTAAGCTCTGTCAGAAAAGCATTCCAATTAGAGAGTGGCAGATTTGTGGTATAAGGGGCATCCAAAAGCAAAGAAGATCAGAAAGCACTTTGTGAAGCAATGCCAGTGAGGTACCCCACTCCACTTTTTAATGCTATTTCATTTTCTAATACATGATTTCTTGAGAAATCAATATTACATCCTCTCCTCTATGCTTTGGAGAGTGCTTAGAACTACTGATTTGAAGGTGGGGCTTTTACTCATAACTGACTTTTCAATGGGCCCTTTGTACTACAATCCAAAAGATATAAATAATACCCTCAAAAACCCCAACTAACACTTAAGGGCTCATAACTTCAAGTTATGTTCAGTTCAATCTTGCAAATACAAAGCAGGTTAAGTGCTCAGACATGGTCCTCCTCTTCAGCTAAAAATTATTACTACTAGCATCTGATTATTATTTGGTGCTCTCTGTGACATGGATGTGGTATTTTTTAAATTTCTTTCTACTAGAAAAAAATTATTATAAGAACCTCAATAACCTTTACTATCCTCCATACCTGCTGGCAATTTCTCTAGGAGCATTAAGGAATAAATGGAAACAGCTTCCTTCAAAGTAAGGGACCAGACATGTTGCTGAGCCCTGCTGGGAAAACCATACCAATGCTTCCAGTGCTCAGCTGAATAAACAAAAGTTTCATCTCCCAGAGCAAGAAATCCAGCATTAAAATTCATGCATGCAATTTGATATCAAAAGAAAAAATAATTACAGGAAGTAAAGTCTCTCAACTTTTGTTTTTCAAAAGGGAAAAGAAAATGCATACAGTAGCTATTGCATTAGGTAGGGGAATTTGAAGAGGAGAATGAAACAAGTACTTAGGTGACAAGTATTTTTGTCAAAAGCACTCAAGCAATGCAACACCAGCTGAAGGAGGCAGACCAGATACTGCAGGCGAAACAAACACTGAAAAGAACTACAAGTGAGCTAGTTTGAGAGTTTACAGAAATTATTTGCTTTGCAGTCTCCTGGGACTTCTTCAGAGTCGTTTTTGTTCTATAACTTACACTGTTTTAATGGCCCTGGTAACATTATAATGATATCATTCCTCACATGGAAGAGGGGCTGGAAATGTATCTCTAGATATAAAGGTGGTCATGGCAGCATATCTTATGTCTGAAAGAGAAAGGCAATAATTTCTCTCTGTTTATGGTGTGTTTGCACACTTTAACTCTTTCCACACAGGCTGCGGTGGCAAGCACAGATCTTTTGATTGGAAATAATCTTTTTAAACACACCTGCTTTGCTAGTTTGAGTGTGCATTTATGCTATTTTGTGCTACTGGTGAATGTGTAAATGAAGACAAAATTGTACTGCCATTATAATTCTGTTCCATGTCTGAGTCAGCTATAGGAGGTATGGTTGAAGGGACATCAGCTGTGACTAGAACACCTGAAGTGGTCTAGAAAGTATTTCCATATATTTAGAAAATGAGCTGAGGATATAATTTCATAATTTTCAGGTGGCTAGATATGTTTCAATCAGCAGAAGCATTGATTTGACGAAGAACCTAGTGTTTTCATTTGGATAACAATTCGGAACTGAGATTTAGAGTTTCACACTAGCTGGGGATTTCTGTCCATCACTTATTGTAACGTTCACTCTGCTGCACTGTGGTTATTTCGTTGCACCTAGAGGAATAGATGCATTTGGTTCATTTAAGGATATAAAAGTGGAGAATATGATGATATAGAGCAGGGCACTTGCTGAGGTGAATTATTTCATATTGATTGAACCTTCTAGAAATTCATTGTCTTTGTGTCAGTACCCAGTTTGATGGATAAGTGACAGCTACAGGCACTGTGCAGCAGTCAGTAAGATCTGACAGTCTAAAGAAGGATACTGGATGCTCCTTAAGCTTTGCACAAGACAGCATAGGATGTAACCTGCCACTGGCTGGTGGAAACTCTCATTGATAGTTGGGCTGTACTGTCTGAGTGGCACAGGTTGTGACTGTGGTCATATTTGTTTATTATTGCATTGTTCAGATTCTAGTCTGCTGTAGGGATTTGTCTGATTTAGGATGTAAAATCCCATAGGTCTTGAATTTTTCATAGGGATTGTCACAGCAGGGAAGTGCGACAACGGGCTCCCCTAACTGTAGCAAAATGCCTTGTGCTGAAGTTGGCAAAACCAAATTCTAAACCTAAGGCAAAGACTGAGCCTTAAATGCTTGACATGGTTTATGACTGCTCACTTGACTATTTGGAATATCTTAATGGACCTGCCATTGATAAAAAAAAAAAAAAAAAAAAAGAAACAAACAAACAAACAAAACCCAGAATCACAATAATTTACAAGAAGATGCAGGAAATGGTGCTTTCTAAAAATCTCTTTTCGTATCACCACTTTTGATCAGCAAAAAAAAAAAGAGAAAAAGCAGCACTGCTTCCAGGGAAATGTCATTTCAATAAAATTCCAGGCACCTAAATGACAACTAGGGAAAGTTTATTGCAGAATCTCTTAGCACTATTCTGGGAACAGATTATCAGATTATAAAGCTCTAATATGCCAGTTTTAGGAGTCAATATTTATCCCACAGGTAAGGATTACCTGAATAGTTTGCAAATTTCCATGTGAATGAATTGCACATCCCTGTAACTAAAATGTACCTCACAGGACTTAAATTGCCATGTACCACTTTTGCTGGGAACTAAGTCACAATTGCTCTCTAAGACAAATTCTTCTCCATTAAATGCAATTGTCATTGCACCTTGCTACAAAGTGCCATAACCCTGCAGGAAGAAATAACTGATCCCTGCTGGCAGACTGTACCAGACATGAATCACTTACTCCACTGTGTAAGGAAAGAGATGGGCATGTTTGTGGGAAGAAGGAATTAGAGCCCAGGGCCAAGATCTCTGCAGGAAATCCTAAAAATAGCCAGACCTAGGAAGAAGTGTGGAGTAAGCTTTCTGGTTTCAGTGTCAAGGCACTTAGTAAAGTTAAGATTTTGGAAGTGAAAAATCTGAATCAATCACAGCCTTGATTTTCCTGTTTGTCTATAGATCCTGCACATAGCCCAAATTCAGAATTACAATGTCATGCATCAGATACCTCTCATTTTAGGGATGCCTGCCTTTCAGCAAACCAGTTCAGCTATATCAAACATCAGTAATTAACATTGTAAGAAGAATGGAAGTCATGCATATGGAAAAGGGCACAGTGAAGAAGAGACTGGAATGCAAGCTGGTGTACTTGCAAAAATGTTATTGAATGCTTGGTATCATTTTAGGAAGATTTTCTTTTAAAGTATCACAGTATATCAGAGGTTGGAAGGGACCTCAAGAGATCATCAGGTCCAACCCCCCTGCCAGAGCAGCATCGCTTAGGGTAGTCCTCACAAGAATGCATCCAGGTGGGTTTGGAAAGTCTCCAGAGAAGGAGACTCCACAACTCCCCTGGGCAGTCTGTTCCAGTGCTGTCACCCTCACTGTAAAGAAGTTTCTCCTCATGTTGAGGTGAAATCTTCTATGTTGAAGTTTGAACCCATTGTTCCTTGTCTTATTGCTGTGAACCACCAAAAAGAGCCTGGCCCCCTCCACTTGACACCCACCCCTCAGATATTGATCACACATTGGTCAGATGCCCTCCCAGTCTTCTCCAGACTAAACAGCCCCAGGGCTCTCAGTCTCTCTTCACAGGGGAGATGCTTAAGTCCCCTAATCATCCTTGTAGCTCTCCGTTGGATTCCATTTCCCCCTCCTCAATTTCCCCCTCCAGTCTTCAGTATTCTACACTCCTGCTGTGCCTCTTTGCATAGCCATAATACAGAGGACTAACACAAAATTATCAGGTCTAGAAAACACGACCTTGACCATCTTGGAGGAATTGGGATTATTTTGATATAGAGAAAGGTGACAGAGAGGAAATATAAAAATATAAAAGGCTGCAGAGAAGATGAAGAAGGGAAATGTATTTTTCCCCCTCCCATGGTTATTTTGGGCATGATAAAAAAAACTAATGGACTTAAAACATAGCAGAAAAAATTTAGGTTAACTATTAGGAAAAACTTCCTAAGAGTTAGCACAGCAATATATGAGAAAAATATTTCCTAAGTAAGAAGCAGAACCCCCATTTTTGTATGCTTTTATGGTCAGGTTAGACAAACATCTGCCAGGAATTGTTTACATGCAGCTGAGAGTGCCTTGAACAAGGGAGATGGGACTAAATGATCTCTAAAAGTCCTTTCCAGCCTTATTTTTTTATGATCCAGTAATCAACTTTGAAAGGAGCTTGGCATCGCTCCTATTGAAAATAATGAGAGTTTGCAGAGTGTTCTATAATGGCATTCCAGGCTTCCTCCAGTACAAACCAAGGTGGAACCATGTGCATTTTAATGCAGGAAACTGGGACCTCGAGCTCCAGCAGCTGCAAGAAGGGTGATAATTTATACCTAGCTGCATTTGGAACACTCAGTATCTTGCATTACCAAACTCTTTACACAGCAGAAGAGATTTGTTACCTTTCAGACAATTCTTCAGCTTCTGCTCTGCATTGAGGCTGATGGGTACCTGATAAGGTTTCTTAGGTGGATGAGTAACTGATTTTAATGTATCACTTCACATAAATTAGATCTTTCTTTATTCTAAATATTTTTCTGAGCAAATACTCTGACATCATCAGAAAGCAGTAAATTAAAGGATATATTTTAATTTTCATCTAACAGACCTTATAAAGCTACAAATAACTCTTGCCTATGTCAGTCTGAACAACCCTTTGGTGTAGTTCAGGACTTGGCTCACTCTGCTGCCAGCTATGGGTTGCTGTTTTCTAAAAACAAACCAACCACAACAAAAACTCCCAGCCCATTATTGTCATCCTGTCTATGTACAAATGCAAATGGAATTTATTCAAAGGGCCTTTAGAATATAGTAATTACAACCCCCAGAAACTAAAGAAAATTCCACCTGAAGTTCACATTTATACTTGGATTATTTTGCACTTTATGGCCAAAATTTCTTTCCTGCTTCCCCTGAAAGAAATGTAGTTTCTTCTTGAGGGTAATGTGTTATGCTCTAATAGTTTGTAGTGCAACTTATTATGCTTTGTGCATATCGATGCACTTGCAGGTAACCAAAATATCTCCACAAAAAAATTCATTGTCTACAGTCAGCTGCAATGTGCTTTCTAAGATTCTTTATCTATTTTCCCTCATGATGACTAATCAGTATTTCTGTATAGTAGACAAAGATTCTTCCATGAGTATATTTGACAGGAATCATTTATCTACAGGAAGAATAATGGATTAATCTGCACTTCCCTAGAAAAAACAAAACAAAACAATGGAGTAACTTATATATTGAGATACTGATCTGAAAATTCATCAACAAATACTGAAGAAAAGTTCTTAACTCTGTCCTTGACTCAAACTTTCCTGCTGAGGCAATGCAGGCATCTGGAAATTAATGAATGATGTTATGCACTAACCCATGCTATGGATGATTGTTTATATTTTTTCTATTACACTTACAACAATGAATCTGAGAACATCTCAAACAGTAATTCATTTACTTCCACAACATCCTCAGAAAGTAGTATTGCCATACTACACAGAGCATGGCAAAATGCCACCCATCCACAAACACATGGGGATGTTGTAATAGAGCAAGGACTTGAGTTTGCTTTGGATACAAGTTCCAATAGATGCAAGTCCAAGGAAATTTTTTCTTCCTTTTTTCTATGATTAACTACAATCAGCCATCTGAAACTTCCATGATTATCTCTAGCTAGAGAATCCATCTCTCTACAGAGCAAGTTCTGCTGAATCCACTGTCCTGTGAATTTGAACTGAGAGGCAGATTCAGCTGCAAATATGCAGTAAGGGGAAGGGTTGGGGTGGAAAAGACAGCACAAGCTTGAAGCAGTTATGTACCTGGAAAAATGCCCTGAGTGATGCTACCAGGGACAAATCTGAAGCCCTGAACTGCAGTTAAGGGTATCATGCTGGTATATCACTGTCAGAGGACAAGGATAAGGAAGGATTATCCTTTAATCACTGAAATTCAAGTATATTGCCTTACCAGGTTTGCCCTACGGCAGGGCACTAGGTATTTTATCTCCCACTTACAGTTGCAGTTGTATTCAAAGCATCCTGAGAACACAAGACTAATTACAGAAGACACTCAAGACTATGTATCATTGAATATTGAATTACAAGTAATAAATATATATATATATAAAAATACAGGAATTGAGCACAGAATGGGTAGATACATTGTCAGTATAAACTTGCCATGACTGCGTCACGTTGAGTCACTCTCAATCCTAAATATAGTTTGCCATCATAATTCTCTTTGCAGTCTTTCATTCATGTTTTGAGCACTTCAGACAAATTTATTAAAATGAAAGACTTAAAAGTGACAAGAGTGGTCCTTTTCTGCTACTGTCCAGGTTCATGCTTCATGCTTAGAAATTTGGAAAATTCACTTCATATTAACATTTCTTCATATCCAAGGATTCTGGAAAAATTAGGTTTATCAAAAGGGATTCTTTTAAAAGCAACTCACACACAAATATTATTTTTAAATGTCCCCCTTTGGGCTGAATCCTTTTGTCTGCCATTTTCCCATATTCAGGAGCTCTCAGTCATTTTTAGGCTCATCTTCTTCAGTATGAAAAATATATGCATTTTGGTGTGTGACTTACTTGGACTTACAGGTCCAATAATATACATATACACACACACACACACATCTATCTATCTATCTATAGAGATGTAAAAATCTAGCTTTTATACTTTCCCTGTCTTTATTTCCTAATGTGTTTACCTGATCCTTTGATCTTTGTTTGGATTGGTTTTTTTAACAGTCTCTTTTCATCTTATGGACCTGATTACTCTATCTGTCCAAACCCACCCCTTCTCTTATCCTGCCCATCTAATGCAAATTCTACCAATAGATGTGCATCCTGCAGAAATCCTCAAGCAGCAAGGCAGTCAGGTATGGTTCACCAGGGTGTATGAGTTCTGACAGCCTTTCTAGATCAAACCAATTCCTAAAAGCACCATTTGGTGGTTTCTATACTGCTCCCCATTTCAAGTTCCACAAAGAGTCATTTGGAGGCACTGTTGTATGCTAATTATGTAAGCAGGCACAGTGCCATACCCAGATGCTTGTACAGACAAGTGACCTGGATCTTCTATATGGCTACAGGATGTGAGCTGGCATGTAGACACCTCTAAACTATATTCCCTACATCCCTCAGTTCCAGAATTATAATGCAGATCCACAGAAGGCAAATGAATAAGGGAATTAACACCAACCCTGAGTTCTCAGATATCTGTGGGTTGAGTTAGTATCTTTGCTGGAACCAAAGTAACTCCTTCAGAAGGACATTTCTAGTGATTTCATAGCTAAGGGGCAGTTAATCCACAAGCAGAAAGGAAGTGGACAGTAACTGAGTTCACTGTTACAAACTCACTTTTGTTACAAGAATGAAAACATCCCATTAAGATATACTTCCACAGTCTGCTATTTGAATTTATTAAAGGAAGGTTTTGAACTTTAAACTTTATGTCTTTTCCTTTGTACTTAAAATAGTTACTGAATATATAGAGCACAGAGAGCAGATTACCTCCCACCGTTCATCTTAAAAGTTTTTATTTAACATTAACAATGCCAGTGGTATTAATTTGTGTCCATAAACTTTAAACCTAGCCACATACAATAAATAGCTGGACAATATTGATTCTAGACATTGAGCAGCTCCAAACTTTTAAGAGCTACTTTTAAGCAAGAACTGTCCCTATCATGTTTTTAAAGTAAGAACAGAAAGCCCTGACAGCATTCTGTCAACATTTACCTGAACCACAAATTACTCATGCATTAGAAATTCACTTGAAATGGCATAAAAGGGCTGTGAAGTAAATGTATTCCTGAAGCCTGCAAGCCAGCGTGGCTTCAGAAAACACCATACATGGTAGAAAGATAACAGATGCAAGGACTGAGTTGAGCTATAGATGGCAACTAATTTTATTTTCTCTGTAGCCTAATAACTCAGTAAGTCTTTAATGGTTTCACAAACAAGCAGATGGATGCCATCAAAAGCCACAATAGAATAAATCTGATTGCTCTCTGTAATTTTTGATATCTTTATCCTCAAAATAGACAATGGCAGCATCTTACCCCATGAGTGTGATGAAAATACATGTGGGAAAGTAGATTTATGAGCAAGTGCATTGTCCCACAGATGAAGGAAGCTTTCCACAATGGTATGACTATGAACCAGAACAGGTCTCAACATAACTCTTCCTAGTTTTGAAAGTAGATTCAGTGCTTCTTTTCAAGGAATTCAGTGTTAGGTGAAGGAGAAATAGGTGATGGACCCTACTTCTGAAATATTTAAATCATATATAACTTTATCTTTGAAAGGTTTATGGTTCTAATTTAACTGTAAGCCATCTGCTCCACCTAGTATGTGTTGACTGAATATAAAACCAGACCACTAGTTTCAAGTAGGAAAGATGCTTACGAGCAAGTGTGTCACTTGCACAGGGATTTATCCACTTCACCTAAGTTTGCAAGTCTAAATAGACACCTATTGAACCCTCCAAGTTTAAGAGTACAAAATGAAAGTCATCTGCTTGGTTTTCAAGGAGAGGAGAAACTTGGCCAAACAAGATGCTCTCTTAGGTTAAGTTGTATATTGACATGGGCTGAATGGAGGCAAGCCAGGCCCAATTACTGCCTGTTTCCTATGTAGGAAACACTGAGTCTTTTTGTCAATATCAAGACAGAAGAACAAAATATTGCTCAGTTGCATTACCATCAGTGTTTCCCTTTGTGTAAAATAAAAATAAACCATATTGGTGAAATATTAGTGGTGAAATATTCTGGGTTTTAGCCCCCATGAGATATCTCTTTAAAGTTACATAAATGCCATAGAAACTCAGAAAAATTCTCAAGTGAGAACTTCATATGTTTGTTAGTTGTTGTTATCACTTATCTGGGTTGTTTTGGTTTAGCTTTCTCTTTGTTGACATCTGTATAGTTCATGTCAAAAGAAAAACACATTACAATTTCTTTCAACTAAGGAAAGCTTAGCCTTGCACAGTGCCTAAGGGTCTGCCTGCGATACAATCAAATCTGAAGACATGACTCCACAGAACATTTTTTCTTCCTATTCATGAATTACTTGGTTTGTCCTTTCAATTTTACTCTGACTTTCCAAACTCTAATAAGCCTGTGTCTTCTTGATCACAGAATAAGCAAAAAGAAAGGGAAGAGAAGGGAGAGGAGACGGAAGGGAGAGGAGACGGAAGGGAGAGGAGACGGAAGGGAGAGGAGACGGAAGGGAGAGGAGACGGAAGGGAGAGGAGACGGAAGGGAGAGGAGACGGAAGGGAGAGGAGACGGAAGGGAGAGGAGACGGAAGGGAGAGGAGACGGAAGGGAGAGGAGACGGAAGGGAGAGGAGACGGAAGGGAGAGGAGACGGAAGGGAGAGGAGACGGAAGGGAGAGGAGACGGAAGGGAGAAGGGAATAGAAACATAACATCCATAACATGCAGTAACAGAGATATAGGATTTCACAGCCTACAAAAAAGGGAAACAAGACCTAGTTCTATAAGCTACCACTTTGCTTAGAGAAAGTGAAACCGGAGAAGAAATTGGTGCTGCAAGTAAAAAGGGGCCAAAATATAAAGGACAGCAGTTCCCCATCTGTTCACATGGAGCCCACTGGCTGTCTCTGCCAACTGACAAGGTAGGGAGCACGAGGCCCTGGCTCCTTTAGATCTCAGGCAAACCTTTCAAGGGACAAATTACTTCTAAAATCACTTCTAGAAACCTGCCCTTTTCTACATCTACAGAAAAACATGTGGCATATACATATGGTATGCAGTAGCATATAATTGAGAACAGTAAATTTAAATTTTCTATTAAACATTGTCTAGATTCCAGAGAAGCTTCTTTTTTTACTGATATATTAATCAGACTCAGTTATATGATACTTGACAATAAAAAATAATTAAAGGCTGGTAAATGGAAAATAGGTCAAAAATACATCAACATTTCACTAAAGATTGTGCCAGACCAACCCGATAATTTTCTACAGTAAGTTAATTGATTTTCTGGACAAGAACATGCAGAAGATTTTCTAGATTTCTAAAATCTTATACTGTGAAATCATCAACAGACAAAACAGAAAAGAGATTAGTACAGGAGTTACAGAGAATGAACAGTTGCATGAAGAGGAAAAAAGCGATAGTGTTGAAGAGGAAGAAGGCAGCGTGACAATAAGAATAAAACTTTAAACTTTAATATTTTCATTAAAAGGCTTGGCATAAAAGTAGGAGGATGTTGCTGACATCCAATCATGACAAACACTGCTATGTATCATAAGTAAAGAGAAGGAGTAGAATACAATGCAGAAAGAGATGCATGACCTCAAGGAATCTAAAGGCACTCAGATGTAACAGTGCAAAATTCAAAGTTATGTATTTTGAGAACAAGTAGAAACACACAGTGAAAGTTCACTGTTTGAGGAGGAGAAGAAGGGCAGGGATGTAAGAAATTGGCCAGAGAAAGACCGAGTTGGAAGGGAGGAAAATAGTTTTTAAAAACTTAAATGGGATACAGCAAGGAAATGTTAGTGCCATTGGGCAACACCAGATGGGACTTCATGTGGTGCTCTGAGTACAACCTGGCTATGCAAGGCAAAAAAAGCTGAACTAAAGCCGAAACTAGGGCAGTGCTACAAAGGTGTTCAGAAGACTGAAGAACATGTTTAAAGCAGACCCTATTTGCCTAAATCTGGCAAAAAAAGGTGGTGGAAAAGAAATACAGTTGCTGTGTTAAAATATTATACATGACAAAATCACATCAAAATAAAAAAGATAACCTCTGAGTACTTCAGCTGATAGTCAGCAGGTAGGTATGGTTGAAGGATGATGTTTCTTTCCAGGATAGAGCCTCTGATCTGAAGAGTTGGGTTCTAGTGCACCTGTTCACAGTCAGAAGATTAGGATTATGAATATCCATCATTGCCTCTATAACCCATGATGACTGGGGAGAGGAAATCAAATCACCATCTGGTCACAACCTGACAATGGCTCAGACAACCTCCATGAACAGTGGAGATACACACAACTGCAGCTACATTTTATGGTATTCAGAGCTTTTACAGCCCTGTCAGATGATTTTTTTCAGATACCTCTATGCAATTAAAGCTGTAAAACTCCCCAAAATAAAACCCACCACCACACAACCAAAACAATCCCCCACAAAGACAACAACAAAAAAAATCCTAGTAAAAACAGCCTACTTCCAGCACTCTGGAGGAACAGTCACAGTTTGGGTTTGAACAATGACTAATTGTCTATGGTATTGAATAGTTTCTATTAATATGTTTCTTTTTATTGAGTCCATCTAGGAAAGGAAATCCAGTAATAAAAGTTGTAAACCTCTCCTCCCCTCACTTTTTTTCTTTTATTTTTTGTTTATTTTTTTGGGTGCAGTTTCCCAATCAATGACTTGTGGAAGACACCTTGCTAACATTACCCTCCATTGTCTTCATATTAAAGTGTTGACATCCTTTTCAAACAAGTCCTTCAGAATATAAAGGACTCAAATGTCTATGCCTAGAATAATGTAGACACTAATTCATAACAGAGCCACCTAAAATTCTTTAAAAGACCAGAAAACAAAAATCAATACCCACCTCATTCTTCATCACTTACAAGGCTTACTATGTTAAGAATCTCAGTGCTTTTCAGGTAGATTTTTACCCTGAAGGTTGCAAAAATAACTGCTTTAAGGTTTGGGCTGGAGAAGGAATGATGGTGGCTACTGGGTCTTATTATCTACTCCGTTTTTGCTACTGCCATAAATATTTTTCAAGTAATCATCAGCACCATCTGCCACATATCACTGTTCTTTTCAGTGTCAATACTATAAACACAGCCTATTCCCTCAGTTGATGCAGCACAGAAGAATGGAATGAAGGAGAAAACAGTCACTCTAAAAATAGGCCTTACTATTTAAAAGAAAACAATTCCTTCAGTAAAATAATCTTCAGAATAGACGATCCCAGTTCCCACCAAGTGTTAAAAGACTTGCTAAGCATCTCCAGTTATCTGAAAAGAACCCCAGATTTTACTTCTCTTGAAACCATCCAACTTGACAAACCACTCTCTCTAGGTGTCAACAGTTTGAAGTTACTGTTTAATATATTAATTAGCTCAGCCTTAGTTAGAATCATGAAACTCTAACAAAGACCATTTGGATTTTCTCACACAATTTTACCTTGTCCTGTTTTTTGAGAATTTCACTGGCAGCATGTTGATAACATACAGAATATTCCTCAATACAGTTGCATTTCTATGCAAAATGCTCTAGTCATGCCTTAGGTTGGAGAAATCTTAAACTCCATCTTAACACAATCTGAACAATAAAGGTAACAAAAAAAGCCCTGTCCCTCACTGAGTCTTTTAAAAGAAACCATCTTATCTGCAGAGCTTCTGGTCAAATTAATACAGCTATGCATCTTTGCAGGCTGAGCTGCATGAACTGCCACTTGTGATTTCCATCACAGAAACCTCATTTGCATAATGAAGATATAGGATATTTTCTGGAGACAGTTTTGTTTTCTAGGAATGGTGAATTGTATGATACTGTGAACCCTACTTTGGTTTTGGCCCAGATAAAATGCCTGACTGGTCCCTGTAGCTTAGCACTACTTCTAGACACCCACACTGTTTGGATGTAAAACATTGTTTTGCTTATTTCCAGTTGCATGTTGGCACTTCAGAAAAGATTAAGAGAATGAAGATTGTGGGGTTTTTTTGCATTAGTTCATAGGAGACTATGAACTAATGATGGGTGGAGTGAGGTTGCTTTTACTCAGCATTTTTATAATGCTTTCCCTGTTTACATGTGACTTTATTCTAAGCCATATTGTTAGATTGCAGATCCAAAATCTGCTTCTTTGGTGCATCAATAAAAACATATGCAAATAAAACAGCAAATGATGAAAATAAGCCCACAGTTTCTCACCAAAATGACAAAGAAGGAGAGATGACACTCAGTCTAGACAGGCAGATTGGTACAGGACAAAGAACAGGATGCTGCAGAGAAATATGTTTACTTAAATACACATGTACTGTGCTCAGATATTAATTTGATGGGACTAATAAACTGGATAAGAAACAAATGAATGGGCAACCAGGTTAATCTTTATCTAGGCTTACATCCTTTCATAGATTTCCTCTTTTCTTCTATGTTTATATGTTTAGGAGTCTAACCAACCTACTGGTTACAAATATCTTCTCAGTTGTACCTCTGCTCCCACTTTGCTTCACCCAACATTCAGTGCTCTTGGTCTTTCTTCACTACAGCCTGCCACATATATCTGAATTAGAAGTCCCACTTCTAATTCAGAGAGAGGAGAAATAAACTTTTTAAATATAACTTCAATACCTCTTTAAATTAAGCTCTTTTTCCCTGCTTCTGCTGTGCTGGTTTTTTTTGGTCTGTTTGTATTGGTCCATATACACCTTCAAAATGCTGGATGAAATAGTCTAGAAATGGTTAATGGAATATGTACTTAGGGTGAGCATTATTCCACAACAGGTAACTCACACTCTACTGGCTACCTGACATTATACCATACATGCAGCTCTTGAGCTTTCAAGTCTTTGTTTTGCAGTTTGAGACCACACAAAGGACAAATATGATTAATGATCTGGCCTACACTGAAGCAAGCCTCAAGCCCTTTTTCTACCCTGTTACTGAGTATAAGAAAACGTCTACAAAGAGGTGAAATACTGTACCAGAATATGTATGTCTAAGAAAACAAGGGGTCAAAGATTGAAATGAGCCTCTGAGGTTCACCCTCAATTCTTCAGCCTCACTGCTACCCTGAGACAGCAAGTTTTCAGTGGGCACATGGATATAGTTGATAATTTGGAATCAGATTCAGATGTTTCCCTGATTTCCCTTGCTTTTTTCCCTTTGAATACATGAAAATGCTAGAACCCTCAGCATGCACACACAGGCCTTTAATAACATGTACCTTTAATAATAATTAACACCTACAATTCCATTTATATTCTGAGGTTACCTTTTTTTCATTAACTCATCTCATATTTCCACTCCTTTAGTATTCTATAGACACCCTCTAACATGATAAAAGCCAGAAGAGATTCAACCATCTTCTGTATGTCTTAATTACAGTACATTTTCATCGACATCTTTAACATTTTTCTGCAAGAAAATCTTTACTCATCCTTTTAGTCCTGCTGACTTTATCAATATAAAGTCATATTTTGCAAGTATGAAGGTACTGAGCAAGGAATGTGTTGGCAGCAGGTAGGGATTCATGGGAATTACTTTCCCCTGGTGTATGTCTGCAACTGTTTCACTGCATACTGTGGTAGGTGAAGGAATCCATCAATCCATTCTGCTCTGGCAGGGGGGCCGGACTAGATGGATCTTTTGAGATTCCTTCCAACTCCTAACATTCTGTGATCCTGGGATCTGCATATGGGTTTGTTTCCAAGGATCAGAACAACTGAGCAATAGCACAAAACATAATACTGTATAAAAATGATTAGCTATTTCATATTTATGTTAATGTGCCTCTTATGCTACACAATTCCCTTTTTTTCTTATTAATTTTAATCAAAGAAAATTAGAAATAGTATCAAGAAAGCAACTGAATACCCCCTCCCCATTCAGAACTAATTGTCTTGTAGAACACTTAATGAGTTGTTATTCATTATGATGGTGAGTACAGGGAAGGCAGATGGCATGATAATTTTATTGATTCTATGATCCTGCTGTAGCTTGCTGATTAAGTAGGATTGAATGCCACAGTTAGTGTGGCCAGAATAACATGAAATTCTGTTTTCATCCAAGGATATCAGAGAGCAACTTTCAGGTAGCACTGATGGAGAGACCTGCTGAACATGGAGTTATGCTATCTTCAGTTATATTTAGAGCAACAGAATATTACATGAACCCTTCCAAGGTGTATATTCAACAACTTCCATTGGAAAATTATTTCCACTGAGGTTGTTCTGTTAATTACTACATTACCTTTCATTCTAGTTTTTCATTTCCAAGTCCTGTTTCTAACCTCTATGTTAGATTCACCTCACACAGATGACTGGCTAGAAAGCAGCCCTGAGGAGAGGGACTTGAGGGTGCTGGTGGATGAGAAGCTCAACAGGAGCTGTCAGTGTGCACTTGCAGCCCAGAAAGCCAACTAGATCCTGGGCTGCATCAGGAGAAGTGTAGCCAGCAGGTCAAGGGAGGTGATTCTCCCCCTCTGCTCAGCTCTGCTGAGACCCCACCTGGACTACTATGTCCAGTTCTGGCACCCCTATTACAAGAGGGATATGGAGATGCTGGAACGTGTCCAGAGAAGGGCCACCAGGATGAGCAGAGGGCTGGAGCTCCTCTCCTATGAGGACAGACTGAAAGAGTTGGGGCTGTTCAGTCTGGAGAAGAGAAGGCTCCCAGGTGACCTTATTGTGGCCTTTTAATATCTGAAGGGGACTACAAGAAAGCTGGGGAGGGACTTTTTAGGCTATCAGGTAGTGACAGGACTGGGGGGAATGGAATAAAGCTGGAAGTGGGGAGATTCAGGCTGGATGTGAGGAAGTTCTTCCCCATGAGAGTGGTGAGAGCCTGGAATGGGTTGTCCAGGGAGGTGGTTGAGGCTCCATCCCTGGAGGTGTTTGCAGCCAGGCTGGATGAGGCTGTGGCCAGCCTGCTGTAGTGTGAGGTGTCCCTGCCCATGGCAGGGGGGTTGGAACTGGATGATCCTTGTGGTCCCTTCCAACCCTGACTGATTCTATGATTCTATATCAGGATGTTAGATGTGCTCTCTTGTTTAATGGAGAGAAACTCTTCTCCAGACACCTTCAAGAGAAAATTCAGCTCACTGTCTTCATAGGGAAGCAGCTTTCCTGGGTGCTCTAGCACTTGTACCTGCTTGGTAGATAGGGAAACTTTGCTATGTGAAAGTAACATAAGTAGTAAATAATTCACAAATGACACTATGCTTTAACACATTTACTGGCCTTCTCCAAGAACACTGCGAGTGTCAGGGGTTTAGAAACTGAAGAGCACAATATCTCAACATCTCCAAGGGTGGGATTTAGTATCATTAATAATGATGATGACATGATTACAGTTCTCTTAACAGAATTTATCACACTACCAAGATATTCTTTCTGTATTGCCCAATATATCACCAGAGCTGTGTGAAGACCTTGAAGGAGTTATTCTTGATCTTTCTACTGCTGGTAATTCATTGGCACTTTTTTTCTGCATTAAGTAATTTATATATTATAAGCTTCTTTTTTCTTTTTCTTTTTTTTTCCATTTTTTTACCCTAGCTTGTTTTATTCATTAACCTTTGAGATGTATAATTTACTTCTTTCTAGAAATCTGGTTGCAGCTGCTCTCATTATCAGATCTCCTTTGATATTGAGAAGAGTTTAGGGTATTTAAAGCAGGGGGTCAGATGCTACAGCAATAATAGATGATCTCTAGCTTTTCTAACTCTTCTGTGTCATAAAACCTGTAAGCCATGTATGTGCATTGTGTATTATAAGCTGCCTGTAACTGCCTGAAGAAGTGATTTTTCTGATTATGCACATACATTGATGCATGCATATTAATCCATCCATGAATTGTAGAGAGAATTGCTATTCTTTCTGAACCCTGAAATTCTTTTCTGATTACTCAAGAAAAATGTAGTCAATGAGACAGAAAAAGAATGAGGAACCCACATGTTCTAATTGACAAGTTTAGGTTTTGTCCTTGCTAAACTTCATGTTTTTCATTGGTCATCCTAGTTTATAATTTGGTTACTATTTCTTCATTAACCCAAGGAAAATTTCATAGAATCATAGAATCAAGAAGGCTGGAAGAGACCTCAAAGATCATCGAGTCCAACCTGTCACCCTAAACCTCATGACTATCTAAACCATGGCACCAAGTGCCACGTCCAATCCCTTCTTGAACACCTCCAGGGATGGTGACTCCACCACCTCCCTGGGCAGCACATTCCAATGGCCAACCACTCTCTCTGTGAAGAACTTTCTCCTCACCTCCAGCCTAAACCACCCCTGGCGCAGCTTGAGACTGTGTCCTCTTGTTCTGGTGCTGGTTGCCTGGGAGAAGAGACCAACCCCCTCCTGGCTACAACCTCCCTTCAGGTAGTTGTAGACAGCAATGAGGTCACCCCTGAGCCTTCTCTTCTCCAAGGCTAAACAGTCCCAGCTCCCTCAGCCTCTCCTCATAGGGCTTGTGCTCAAGGCCTCTCCCCAGCCTCGTTGCCCTTCTCTGGACATGCTCCAGCAATTCAACATCTTTCCTAAACTGAGGGGCCCAGAACTGGACACAGTACTCAAGGTGTGGCCTAACCAGTGCTGTGTACAGGGGTACAATGACCTCCCTGCTCCTGCTGGCCAAACTATGCCTGATGCAGGCCAGGATGCCATTGGCTCTCTTGGCCACCTGGGCACACTGCTGGCTCATGTTCAGCTGCTGTCAATCAGTACCCCCAGGTCCCTTTCCACCTGGCTGCTCTCCAGCCACTCTGACCCCAGCCTGTAGCTCTGCATGGGGTTGTTGTGGCCGAAGTGCAGCACCCAGCACTTGGATTTGTTGAATGCCATCCTGTTGGACTCTGCCCATCTGTCCAGCCTGTCAAGGTCCCTCTGCAGAGCCCTTCTACCTTCTAACAGATCAACACCTGCTCCCAGCTTGGTGTCATCTGCAAATTTACTGATGATGGACTCAATCCCCTCATCCAGATCATCAATAAAGATATTGAACACGATGGGGCCCAGCACTGATCCCTGGGGGACACCACCAGTGACAGGCTGCCAGCTGGATGTGGCACCATTCACCACCACTCTCTGGGTCCTGCCCTCCAGCCAGTTCCTAACCCAGCGCAGAGTGCTGCTGTCCAAGCCATGGGCTGACAGCTTGGCCAAGAGTTTGCTGTGGGGGACAGTGTCAAAGGCCTTGCTGAAGTCCAGGTAGACTACATCCACAGCCTTTCCCACATCCACCAGGCTGGTCACCTGGTCATAGAAGGAGATCAGGTTGGTGAGGCAGGACCTGCCCTTCCTAAATCCATGTTGGCTGGGCCTGATTCCTTGGCTATCCTTCAGGTATGCAGTGATTGTCCCCAAGACAATCTGCTCCATGATTTTCCCTGGCACTGAGGTCAGGCTGACAGGCCTGTAGTTCCCAGGTTCTTCTGTCCATCCCTTCTTGTGGATGGGTGTCACATTGGCCAGTTTCCAGTCTTCTGGGACCTCTCCAGTGAGCCAGGACTGGTGGAAAATGATGGACAGAGGCTTGGCCAGCTCATCTGCCAGCTCTTTCAGCACCCTAGGATGAATCCCATCAGGTCCCATGGACTTGTGAATATCCAAGTGACTCAACAAGTCTCGAACTAATTCCACATGGATTTCAGGAGTACAACACTGCTCCTTGACCCCATCGACCAGCTCAGGAGGCCAGTTATCCTGAAGTCCTCCTGCCTTACTGTTGAAAATGGAGGCAAAGAAGGTATTTAGAATCTCAGCCTTCTCCTCATCCTTAGTTACAATGTTACCCTCCACGTCCAATAAAGAGTGGAGGCTCCTCTTGCCCCTCTTTTTAACATTAATATATTTATAAAAATGCTTTTTGTTGTCCTTCACGGAAGCAGCCAGTTTAATTTCTAACTGTGCTTTTGCCTCTCTAATTTTTCTTCTACATGATCTAGCAACATCCTAAAACATATCACTAGTTGCCTCCCCCCCTTTCCAAAGGCGATAAACCCTCTTTTTTTCCCTTAAATCCTTCAGGAGCTCCTTGCTCATCCAGGCCGGTCGTCTTCCCCGCCGGCTCGTCTTACGGCATGTGGGAACTGCCAGTTCCTGTGCCTTTAGGAGCCCCTGTTTGAAGTAGGTCCAACCATCCTGGACCCCTTTCTTCTTAAGGACTGTTACCCAGGGAACTTTCCAAATAAGTTGCCTGAACAACCTGAAGTTTGCCCTCCGAAAGTCCAAAGTGAGGGTTCTGTTACTGCTCCTCCCTATTTCCCTGCATATTGAAAACTCCACTATCTCATGGTCGCTGCACCCTAGACAGCCTCCGACCATCACATCTCCCACCAGCCCTTCTCTATTTGAGAACAGCAGATCAAGCAGAGCCTTGCCCCTGGTAGGTTCACCTAAGAGCTGCATCAGGAAGTTGTCATCCATGCACTCTAGGAACCTTCTGGACTGTCTCCTCTCTGCTGAATTAAGTTCCCAGCAGATGTCTGGTAGGTTAAAGTCCCCCACAAGGACAAGGTCTGATGATCTTGAGACAGCTTCCAGCTGCTTATAGAATATCTCATCGGCCTCCTCGTCCTGGTTGGGTGGTCTATAACAGACTCCAACCAGGATGTCAGTTTTGTGTGGCCTCCCTCTGATTTTAACCCATAAGCATTCAACCCTTTCATCTGCAACCTCGAGTTCTGAGGCATCAAAAGATTCCCTAATATACAGGGCCACCCCTCCTCCTCTTCTCCCTTGCCTGTCTCTCCTAAAGAGCTTATAACCCCCCAGTGCAGTACTCCAATTGTGAGAATCGTCCCACCATGTTTCTGTGATGGCAACTACATCATAGTTCTCCTGGTGAACCAAGAGTTCCAGTTCCTCTTGTTTGTTGCCCATACTGCGTGCATTGGTGTACATGCACTTCAGCTGGGCTGCTGATTTCACCAGTTTGTGTGGTCCTCCCTCCTCTCCAGGGAGACTGGTTTCCTCACCCACCCCCTTCAGACCTAGTTTAAAGCCCTCCCAATGAGTCCTGCCAACCCCAGTGCCAGCACACTCTTACCCTTTCTAGATAAATTCAACCCATCTTGGTCCAGCAGGTCAGGTGCAGTAAGAGTTGCCCCGTGATCAAAGAAGCCAAAATTCCGCTGCTGGCACCATCTCCTAAGCCAACTGTTGATGGTGTGGGTTTTCCTGTTCCTCTCAGTGTACACCACTGCTGGTGAGGGAACTGAGCAGAACATCACTTGAGCTCCTGCCCCGTCAATTGATTTCCCAAGGGCCTTAAATTCCTTTTTAATCTTCCTGGTGCTGCTCTTTTCAATTTCTTCACTTCCAGCCTGGATTACCAGCAATGGGTAATAGTCAGAGGGCTGGATTAGTTTAGGTAACCTTTGGGTGATGTCCCTCACCCGGGCCCCAGGTAGGCAGCACACCTCGCTATGGGATGGGTCGGGACGACATATGGGTCCCTCTGTTCCCTTCAAGAGAGAGTCTCCAATAACTATAGCATTTCTCTTTTTCTTTGTAGCACTGGTCCTTAAGGTTTGGGGGGGCTGCTTCGTCTTTGGCATCTCCTTGATTGGTTCCTCTACAATACTCTCATCCACATTGCCCTGAGCCTGCAGAGTCTCATAGTTATTGCTCAAGGGCAGCGGGGGAGGGGAAGAGGGTCGGGGTGCATTCCGTTTGCTTCCCCTGACAGGGACCTGTATCCATCCTCCACTGCTCCCCTCAACTGGAGAGGGTTTCAAAGCCTGTTCCCACATATCCAACTCCCTTTCACATTCTCATATGGTCCTGAGCCTTGCTACCTCCACTTTCAGCTCAGCCACTTCATCCTTCAGCTCAGCTACCAAATTTAAGAGACAATTCACCTGGTCACACCTGACACAGGTGTCTCCTTCACCCTCCACACCAAGTGCCAGGCTCGAACACTCGCTGCAGCTAGAAGCCTGAACACCAGCATGCTTGTAGAGAGACTCAGTCTGGGAACCTACTGCGTGTTTAACACCCTTTGTCCGAGTTGTTACCATGGTAGGTACCTGCTGGCAAGAGATCTTGAGATCGGAGGTTTTATTGAGAGGTTGTTTTTTTTGTTTGTTTGTTTGTTTGTTTTTTCCCCTGTACCCTGTCAGCTGACCTGGCACGTGCAAGCAGGCAAGAAGCCTATAGCTCACCAGCCAAACTGGCGTCGCGCGCTCAGCCCCGCCGGGTTTTAAACATTCCCGCGGCTGACGTCACAATCCCGAGCAGGCACGCGAGAGGACGACCGCTGGTTGTCGCTCTCTGCCAGGGTCCTTCCGCCCCGCAAACCGCGAAAAGAAACGAAAAGAGAGAGAACCTAAAGCAGGCACAGCGGACCCGGTGTCGATCCCGATCAGCTCACCAGCCAAAATTTAAAACCAGTTGCTACTCTAGAGAAGTATAACTGAAGTGTTAGGATCCTCTTCAAATCTTACAGATAGAAGAAAATCTAATGTCTACTATGCTACACCTAACCTAAGCTGTTACACACTAACACTTACTGACTTTTCAGAATGTTTAATACTATAAATAATTCCTTCGTTGAAGAAGTCCCCTTTAAAACATGAATCACAATTGTGTTTCTTTTTTGACAATACATTATTTTTTCTTAATATTTCATCTGAATCTACATGACTAATCTGTATAAGAACTATCTTAAACCACCTATTAATTTTAAGCAGTTTGATTGTGTCAACCTAACAGTTGTTTATTTGTAGGATTAGGATTTAGAATTAAACAATGCTATTGGAAATCTTTAAAATTCTCAGTATTTTCTGCAGGGAGTAGAGAGCACTGAGATCTCCACTGGGACGTGGTCTCTCCTAGAGAAGTTTTTGCCTTGCCTAATCTTGTGTCCAAAGCCCACCATCTGTAATTTCAACTTCTCTTCCAGCTGCTGATAAAGGTGAAATGTAGAACATATGCTGCAGGAAGAGTAACCTTTACAGTGGTTTCTTGGATTTTTTTTTTAATGTTCAGAGACATTTTTCAACAAAATATTTGCTAATGTGAACCTTGAAAACAACTCATGTTTGATCAAACTTGGGGCTTAATAACAGAATTACAACCCTAGTAACTCCAGTAGACCACAAACTAATTGTTTGTGGAAAGAATTAGCTTTCCTGATTTGGGAGAAAATATAATGCAGAGCAATACAAGCCTTTACTTCCTATATTTCAGACATATACATCTAAGATAGGAAAGACATGGTCTTTTCATTGGGAACTGATAACCACTATCATTTAAACAAATGTTTGACACATTGCCAATTTATCCTAGAATGATCACAATGAACTTGAAAATGGTTATATGCAAGTAACAGAAGATCCCAAAATTACTTGGCAAGAAATAATTAACTCACTACTACCATTCACCTAAATATCATTGTTTTAACCTAGCTTAGGACATAAGGGAAACCAACTGCATAGCAAACATATGTCCACTGCACAAAGCTTCCACATCATTTCAAATAGCTTGGCACAGTTCACAGCATCTGCTCATAGGAAAGAAGCAGCAGGTAGTGCTGCAGGACAGGAATGAAGTGAATTAGTAGAGCTACAGGTAATGCCAAGAAACTTGCATAACAGCTTCTGCCTTGACTATGCATGGTTACATACAGTGAAAGCAATCCATGAGTACCAAAATTCATTAGACACACAAAAAACTCCTGAATTACAGCAATATAATCAAATGGTTGAACCAGCAGGTTGCACACCACTACCATTTCTACTTGCTTTTGACCCTGAACAAAGTGAAAGTTGTGGGACTAATTATTTTAGATACTTTAAACTCTGAAATGGCTGACAAATGGAGGAGCAGCATTTGAAATATAAGCCTGCAAAGCTGAGGGAAGGCATCAACAGAGCAGAACAGGAAGACATAACCCATGTAAAAAAGGGGTATTCTCTCCTAGATTGAGAAACATACAGGATGACACATCTGCTGTGTGTCAAACACAGCTCTTGCAAAAGCCTATTTTCCTCCACATTTTACACACAAAGGACAGCAATTACTTAAAAAAAGCAAATAAACAAACAAAAAACACCCCAAACAACCCCCTTCTGTATATAGTAAATAGAAGCTGATTATGAAATAACTAGATGAATACATTTTTTATTGCCAGGATACACATCACAGGTAAATTTGAAAACAACAGAAAAAAAATAAAAGAAAGATATAATTTCAGCTCCAATTCCAACAACTACTTTTAATTTCCTTTCAGGATGTTTTTCCTCATTGTATGACTATAAACACTTTTGTTTCTTTTTTCATTTCCTTAAAACACAAAAAGGGAATACACTAAGCATCCTTCCTCCTTCATTGCTCTCTTCAGGGCACTTACAGTCATATACTTCTTCCAGGAAATGTTTTTGACAAAGCATCAGTAACACTTCATAGCACTTCCAGAAATTATATTCCAAACCATAAACAGCATTTTAAGAACTAAGTCTTCATCTCAGAACTCAAGAGGGAAAAAAAATATATATACCCCTCCCCCCACCTCCTCTCAAAAAAAAAACCAACCAAAACAAAACTAAAACCACCAAATAAATAACAGATAGTCATCAAGCCAAAAGAAGAAAGAACACTCAGCTGAGTTTATTTCCAACATAAGTCAACTGAGTTTGCCCCCATCATCATTACTCAATACTTTTTAATCTCTTAAATGGATTTTTGAAGGTTAAAAGGATATCTTTTTGGCTCTTAATGATAAAAGTTAGTCTTAAAGCATATTTTCTGGGGTTTTAGGAGCATTGTGGGCACATACCACACAGCATACTATTCATTAAAAAGGTGTTCTTCTTGGCAACAACTCCAATGAATTCTGAAGAAGCAAGCTGATGAACTGTGATGTGCCACACTACTATCTTGACTTTGTTGCCATGACTGTTTTGTATCATATCACTGTAACCAATTATTTAAAGGATTTAGGTAACTCCTGTTTAGGAATAATTTTATAAGAATGGCTGTAATGGCTTTTAACAACAACCTAGCATAGATCAGATAAATTACTACAAGCACCTTCAGATAGTGCAAATGCTGCTTTAAAACGAGGTAGGATCATTTCCAAAGTGAACACCTTCCTAATGAAGCAGATGTGTTCACTCACACAATCATAAATTTCATCCAATAGGCATTCTGGAAAAGCCATTTCACTCAGATCCTGGGCAGCACAGCACTGAGATTCATGGAGCAAAGGAACTTGACTAGAAGTTAACTAGTCCAATGAATGTCAGCTTGAACTGGCATTCCCTATATGGCCTCATTTCTAGCAACTTGAACTGAAACCTCTGGAAGTGTTTGCATCTAAAATTGCTTTGCCCTAAAAACAAAGCTGAAGAATAACACACATTCTGTTTAAGGAAACAGAAATTAAAGATGCCGCTGTACACCAGCCTAGTTTGATTATTGAGTTTTTGATTTGGGATACCACTTCAAATCCCAAACAGAAATTCCTCAACTTATCAGCTTGACTTAGTAACCCCCTTGTGTCCATCTGCTCTGCCATTCTTTTGGACTCACATGGGTGCTTGGGTCCAAGTAGACTGCATTGCATGATGCTCACCACCACAAGGCTTACCTGACTGACCAGGAGGTGGGACTCCTGATGATCCTCTGGGTAGACATAAAAATACTGTGAGGACTGCTGCTCTGTTTCCTGAGCATGGCTCAATGGCAATCGGTTTAGGAGCGCCCTGAAAAAAAAAAAGCAACATACCAATGTAATGATTGAAGTTGCCATTTTGGTTTAATTTGTACATCTTTCATTTATTTTAGGTTCACTGTACCAGTGGGAAGATATTTTTCCCAAAACAGTTCTTTGCATTTCCACATATTGTCTTACCCATGTTAACTGACTTGAAAATGGACTGTAACAACCCACACTGCAAATCTAACCAAAAGGAAAAAGTGAAACCATCATAAAGACAACAAAATTATACTTAATTTTGTACTTCAGTAGATGTAGTGATACCAACTTCTTAAACTTTAGAAAATGACAAAAGCTTTTGGTATACACACTGCTGTCTTAAAGTAGCAGAATTTCCTCTACTCTAAGAAGTATTCTTGCGAAAGAACTGTGCTTCAATAGCATCCATGACCTAGCCTTCCTAATGCCATGACCATAAAGTGAGAGCAAATCTGTATTATATAGACATATATAAAGGTAGTCAACCCCCCCTGTATTTCCCAAACCAGCAAGTCTGCCTTCTCTGTCTGTCCTGGTAAGCAAATGATTTCTTTGAGGCAGGGCCTTCCTGATTTTTTTATTGCTTAGGTGGAAAATAGGTGCAGTATTATTATATTTAAATAAACTCTCTGAAAACATTGTCTGTATGATCATCATCTTACTTTGACTTACATAAAGATATAATGGTGGTTTTGATGGGACCTATGTGCTGTTACCAAGCATTTCTCATTAGCTAACCAGAGAGTTTCATTTGTAGTTAGCTTTCAACTAAATGGTTGCTGCCACGTTGTTCTTGAGATTAAGGACACTAGGAGTTGGGAAAAAAGCAAAGCAGTCTACAAAGCCATAGAATAGTAAGTTTCTAAAATGACAATTTACAGTGTTTCCACATTTGCATGTTTTGTGCTCACTAAGAGATAGGCATTTCACTTTGGAGGGCTTAAACACTTAGCCAAGCAGTAAAGATATTTCTGAAAACTTTAGGTCAAAATCAGAATAAGCATTTGTTTCCTTTGTAGTTGTTTGCAAAGTTTGAGAGTGTCTGTCATGTTGCAAGACAAAACCAGAGTTTGATGATTCAAAATTCAAAGCCACAAAACTTTCTATTTACATACAAAATTCAACATATATGTAAATGTCAACTGATTCAAGTAGACTAAGAAAAATTACAGTTTAGTCAAGTTAAATATACTGCAAAGGACTAGATATAAAGAAAACAAAGACACTTTCATCATGTAAAGCAATTATCATTTTCTGTTTTTCAAGTAAGCAACATTGACTACTGCTCAGTGAAGATAAGGAGACAGAGAATACAGCAATAAATTGAACAATAGATAAATATACTTTTTTTTTTTTTTTTTTTTTTACTTCATGGTCATATTTGAAAGGCATTTCTGTAGTTTCATTTGAGGTGATAGCATTAAAAAATCACCTAGGCAAGGAATGTCACCTAATTTAAAATTGCCATGGCATAATGAATGACAATTTATTGTCACTAAAACCTTGCCAAATGATGAAACTGCAAAATAAGCCCCTCCAAACCATTAGCTAAAAAATAATAACTTAAGAAAAAAACAAAACCAAACCAAACATACATAAAAAAAAAAATAAAAAAAAACCATAAGAAATATTTTCCAATCCAAGAGTACTGGATTTGTAGCCTTTAATTTTTTTTTTTTTTTGTAATACATTGGCTCACCATGTGGCAAAGGATCAAAGAAAACAGATTCTGAACTTATGTAAGCTGGTGCATAATTGTTAAGTTCTGGTAACTTGCTGTTCTATTATCAGCAAGACATTTAGACAGGCATTGCTGGATAATATGATTCTACACTAAAAGCAATGCAGAAAAAGTGGAAAAAAAAAAGAATAAGAACCTTGCTAATATCAGCAGCACTGATTGCACATGTACAAAAGAAGTGCATGTGCATTACTAGGGGAAAAAATGGTGTGGGGAAGTTTTAGTGCTAAGGTTTCTTTGACTTTCCTAGGTTGAAGGGCAATGTAAAATGAAATAAAAAATAACAGTAATTCTTCTGATCATAGCATTTAACATAGAAAAGGGTCTTGATGGGATCATTCAGATTAGCAGCAAGTCTGTGCCCTGGGCTTTTTCAATCTAATCAGACAAGTGTAGTCATAGAATAATGTAGCACAGCACTGACAGCAGTCTGCTCTAGACCTCTCTGCTGATTTCTCCCACCATTCATTGCTATACACTGCACCTTCAGTTGTCAAAATCTAAGGCTTCTCAACTGTGACATACTCATATCACACCGCCCCTTGGATCCCTTCACTGCAGCACTTCTACCTATATCTCTTCCCCAACCATGCAGACAGGGATGCAGCTCTCTGACAGTTAAGTTCATCTCCCTTCAACCCCATGCTTCCTACTCCAACCTGCATTGGCTTTTTTGCATCTCCACTGCAAACCAGTGTGCTGGTTTGGGGCCAGACAGATCGTCTCTTGCCCCGAAAGGGACAAAAGAATGAGACTCACACAAATGGATTGGAGAGTGATGGAAAGTTTAAATGGAAAAGCAATTGGTGAAACTACAGAGAACTACAAACTACAAAGCATAGTGACAAAGAGTATCCCAAAGTGTACAGAACCCCTCACAGAATTCCCAAAGGCTTCCCAATCCTTCCCTTCCTTCCACCTGAGGGTAAACCCAACCCCCCCAGGGCTCTTTCTTCCCCCTCCCACTGCTAGGCAAGTGTCAGGCTGGCCAGGTCCGAGACTGCCCCCCCTCCATTCTCCTCCTGGCATTAGGCCTAGACAGGCCTAAGATGCCTTGAGGATACTCCCCCGGCATTACCCGATAAGAGAGGACATCTCCCAGGGGAGCAGAGAGGGAAGAAAGAGGAAGAGAATGACTTTGCAGATGGCCTTATAGGGTGCAGGATTTATGGGTAGAAATACGTCGTTTCCTGTGTCCACCCCTGTGGGTGGGCACCCAGGACACCAGAGGTGTACCTCATGTAGCAGTGGCAGGGGGCACCCAGCCTAAACTGCCACAACCAGACAGTCCAGGTATGTGCAAGTTCCTTGTAGCAGGAGATGTAAATGGAGCAGGCCAGGTGCCCTTCATGTCCATGTAGAGAGTGTCATAAGCAGGGGAGGTGGTTAGTGAGTGACACTCAGGCATTCACTAATATTTCCACGTGGGATATCACTATGTACTAGGATAACAGCACCTGAATCCTTATACAACATTTATGATTAAAATAACTGGTATTACTAATGCAAGCAACAGAGCATTTAAGTAATTGTTCCTGGCTTGTCACAATGGCAAATCAAAACACCACCATTCCTTTCTGTTCGAGAAAGCAAGCAAAATGAAATCTTCATTTAAAAATGTAACTCAGAATACAGTTTATGCAGACACGACTGAAAGGAACAAATCTGCCCTTCTGCCTTCATTTGGTGAATAATTACTTTATTATAAAGCGAAAGATGATGTTTTCTATTGCTGTGTAATATAAAACCTTTTATTAATGGTCCTCATCCTTTTCTGCTTGAAGTTTATACTAACGCTTTTCAAAACACAATTGGAAGAAATTAATCCTGATAAACACTTTTGAGAGAATTTAATCCAAAAATCAAAGAGTAAGATTTTTTTATTATTATTTGTGTTTATTTGTTCTTTATAGCATGTTATGACTGAAAAAGCAGATCTCTTTATCTTACCCCATATCATTCAGATTCACCAGCAAAAAACCACAGAAGCACAGAGTAAGCGATAATAATTTAGATACCCTAGGGTTTGTCAGTTGTTAAAGATAAATACATAACCATGAATCAAAGTTATTTCACAGTGACATAACATGTTCTCAAAAACATGCCATTTATCATGCATTTTCCACAGGTTTTTTGGATGAGATAAGGCACATGTTTGTTTGCCCAAAGCACTTAGCCACCATGATTTACTTGCTAGAATTATCTTTATTTTTTCCCCCCTCTGTACAGAAAATGACTTACATTCTTGCCAACAAGCACCAATGACAATCATAGAGTTAATAAAACTTTATCAGTGGAAGACAGAATAAACAAATACTTCTTTATTTAACAACCTTTTACTCTTACATCCTCTTTCTTACACAAACATCATGACAGAAAGAGACATGCCAGTTGGGAAGGTGAAAAAGAAAGGGGAAGAAAAGCACAAAAGAATAAAAGGGTATCACATACCACTGTTAATAGTGAGAGAGTAAATCAGTGGAATGTAGAAAGAAGAAACAAGTGGAGAGAATAAGGAATGAAACAGAGAATTAAAGAAAAAAAAATATTTTCTCCACAACTTAAATGCGAAGTTATATATTTACTCACAGAAAACAAGGATTAGAAGTAATCCTCTATTTTTATCACAGAAAACATTCTCCACACTCTAGATTCTCCACATCCTAGATTCTCTTCTGAGAACCCTACAAAGGCCCAACCAAAGTCCAGCTGCCTGGATGAGTTTGTGAGAAATTATCAAACTTTGGGAAGATTCTTTGCTCACTCTTGATCTGTTTCTACATGAAATAAATTGTGGTTAGATTTTTTTTTTTTTCCTTACACAAAGGACAGATGACAATACTACCATTGCTGGAGTAAAAACACATGCCAGTGTATGCCACATTCATAGCTGTATTAATAGTATTTCTAAGCAACATGGCACACCTGCTTTATAATGACAAGGAAGTAACAAGTTGATAATTTTTAATTTAAATATTGGGGAAATAAAAGCCAGAAAATCTTGTATTTTGTTATTTGGCTGTTTAAAAATAAGAAGCTTTAAGACTCCAGACCAAGAAATAAGCTAGAAAGGGTATTCTGTTGTTCTTGATGGGCAGGACAGGCAACAGAACCAGCAAGTGTGAGATGAGAAGAGCAGGAGAACATAAATATGACTAAGGGATGTTCATGGATTTGCACAGATATTTTTGAGGGAAATGCACGGAAATTTCAGCATCAATTCATACCTACCAATGAAATTATTTAATACTGTGAATATGGAAAGATGAAAAGTGTAAAGTGTTTGGGGTCTGTCTGTGTTCCAAGCAGTGGTGTCTCAAGGAAGCATTATAAAACTTTGGATTTTCAGTATTAAATATATTTTCTGCTCAGAATTCTAAGTAAGGTACATCCAATTTTTAAGAGTGCATTATTACAGCAAAAGACAAATAGATCATGTAAGACTAAATGGCTCCAAACTCATGCCAAAAAAGCAATTAGAAAATTGAATCAAGGAATTAAGGATTAATGTGAGCATGGTACACCTGTCAGCAGTAATAAGTATTTTGACAAGAACAGAATAAAGTTTGACAGTGTGCACAAATACAGATCTGATATATAAATCAAGCATTAAAATGCAAACAAATGTGCATTAATCACTGTAATGTTTCCTAACTAAAGTAGTCTTGCTATTACTTATGAGAAATCATTATAAATAAAACTTCACCTCTTCTTACAAAACAGCCTGAGTTATACTTTTTCTTTTAGCAATAAGTTACGCCAATTTAAAATCAGTTCTAAATCATATTATTAAAAGACAATTTATCTAGTGAATTCAACATAAGCTAAGCTTTATGGCTTGGCAAAACCCAAGCAAATCTGTTGTTGTAGCAGGTTAGTACCAGACTCAGAATGTAAATGGCCACTTTTCTGCAGTTCAGTGTGTTAAGTCTTCATAAGGGAGAAAAAGACAACACTGTGTCCTCTGAAGAGGTAAAGAATATAGAAAAGGATTTGTGATATGTAAGCCTCAGATTCAGAAAAGCACTTGAGTACCTAAATTGGCTTTTGGTCAAATTTAGATACCTATATGAGAACTCAGAAGCCTCAAAGCCCTGTCAACCTTAGTTTTAATAGTAAAATTTTCCCAAGAAAGAGAAGCTCTCTTCTACCTGCCCAGGCACACCCTTGTGCTTTTTATATCCACTCAGGATTCACTCTCATTACTGTAGCTGCCCTGGATGGAGAGTGTGATCTAGGTAGCTGTTTGCAAAACATTCTTAGCAAATTAGATTTTCACAATACAGTTGTGGTAACTTGCTTTTAAAAGACTGCTGAAAGCAGAGCTAGCTCTGTTCTTCATGGAGTAGATTAATCCTGGTTTTCCCTTTCTGCTCTTGATAAATGCTTGCTTGAGATAAAATACTCTGACCTATATTTAAAGATGCAGAGTAAAATTCTGTGATTGGTCTGACCATTTTCAGTACAGTCAAGGCAGGCTTTTCTGCAGTGCAAAGGCGAATAAGAAAATTCATCATCTAAAATTCACAGAATTCCAATAATATCATTTAGTGGGGGCTTTTTTGCCCATTTTGCTGGAGAAACTTGTAAGTCCCTAACACAATTATCCTGTCAAGATTGGAGACACCCACCTGTAGCCTACCTCCATCCTATCCCCTCTTGATTTTCTCCTCATTTGTCAAGAGAATCAAGACCATCAGAGGAATGCAGAAATGCTGTCTGCTCCTCCCAACAGAAGCCCACCACTTTCACAGGACCCACTCCTCTACTAAGGAGAATCTGGCACTTCTCCCAGAGTGCTGAAACTAAGGCAATGCCTCAGACAGAAAAAGACCACAATCAATACTGCTGTTCGAATGCCAGTGCTATACTGCATTGCTATTCTAAATGTCAGGTATGTATTAACTCTCCTTAGCATACTTTTGGGTACGAGCTTTGCACTCACCCAAAAGTTTTGACAATTTTCTCCACAGATTTATTTAATGAGTAATAAGCCTTAATGACAGTGCAACAGGAAGAAAGGAAGGAAGGGAAAAAAAAAAAAAAAACAGCTTTCACCAAACATCATTTGTGTGCTAGGAGAAGCACACTTCAGGAAATACCACAACAGAACAAATAAGGGTGAAGTTCTCAACATTGCATAGGAAACACCATTTCTTCATATGGCCCTAGGGTTTTACTGAAATTGTAAGCATCCTCTGAAGATTTTCATCTAATCCATCCCATAAAGTTCCTCTCTTGCAATTAGAGAGCAGAAAGCTTTACCTCACCTAAACCTACAAGAATGGCCCAGAGCCTGAGTGTCCTCAATGCCCTGGGCTTCTACACTGCACTTTGTTTTGCTTGAGGATTTGTCAGTGATTTGTAACTATGTTTAATGAGGTCGTACAACCCCATACATGGTACGTAAACACATTATTTATATGTGATGGTACAATTCCCCCCCCGGTTTATGCCATTGGAAAAGCAGACTGCCAAAAGCAGTGTACCAGAGCACTACAACACACCCTCAATGTACCCAGCCCCTGTTCTCTGGGGACAATAAAGATGGTTACTTAGAATCATACAATCAACCAACCAGATTGGAAGAGACCTCCAAGATCATCCAGTCCAACCTATCACCCAGCCCTATCCAATCACCTAGACCATGGCACCAAGTGTCTCATCCAGTCTTCTCTTGAACATCTCCAGGGTGACTCCACCACCTCTCTGGGCAGCCCATTCCAATGGCAAATCTCTCTCTCTGTGAAGAACTTCCTCCTAACATCCAGCCTATACCTCCGCTGGCACAGCTTGAGACTGTGTCCCCTCGTTCTGCTGCTGGTTGCCTGGGAGAAGAGACCAACCCCCATCTGGCTACAACCTCCCTTCAGATAGTTGTAGACAGCAATGAGGTCACCCCTGCAGTGGACCAGAGCATTGAGACAGCCCTTCAGAGAACTTGGCTCCTACTCCCCAATTCTTATCATCTTGGACAATCAGTTGACACTCTTATGAACTGAAACACTTGTACTCAGGTTGTGGCCCAGAGAGGGGAGACCAAGACCCCAAGATCCAGTAAGTGCTGGACATGCACACCTGGAAAATATCAGGACCTTCAAGTCTGGGACTTGCAAAAAACAGAACATCGTATCACCTGAGTTGGGCTGAAATGGAAAAGAACCTGACAAAAGTCAATTATGTTGGACTTTGTAAAGAACAATCCAAAAGGAGATCTTTTGAGCTTTCCTGGACCACAATGGGCTGCACCCAGCATCTCTTCTGAATTGGGCTCCTCTCAGGAGCATCTGACAGCAAACTTGACACAAGGCCTGGGTGAGGCCACCTCCTTGAATCTCAACTGCCACCTGTTGAGAAACATCTCAAAACTCAAAAAGGAAAATTTTGACCATATCTTAGTCTCCTTTACTCACCTTTCTACATAATTAGGTGTTTGGTTGTATGCATTTGCTTTTAGAAGCGTGGGCATCTAGATATCTCACTATCCAAGTCTTTCCCTGTCTGCATGCTTTGTGTTTATGCAGAGATGTATGCTTTGGTTGAAAGTACCTTGTACCAAGTTAGCAGGAATCTTGTCATCCTTGAGTCTGTAATTAAGTCACTGTTTCACTAAATCACCTGTTACATTAAGTGCTACCAAACTTAGCATTTGATTCATCTCATTTGTTAATAAATCTTGAATTCCTGATAAATCAAACTGTGTCAAACATTTTACTCCTCAAAAAGACGTAAAAGCTGAAGAACATTTTTGTGTAGTTTACAGTTCTTTCCACCTTTACTGAAAGAGACCTGAGGTAACTGTCCTCCACAACTGAGTCACCAAGCCAGCACCGATTTACTGGGAGGACTCTACCAACTCTACTCAACCTCCAGAATGAACCAGGTCTCATGAAATATTCTATACTGTCTAATGGAGCTGAGATTAATAGGTTTATTGATAATAAAATGGAACCTGACCAAAATTATCTTCATATTTATTATTAGAGATTTTTTAAAATAGTTGATTATCCTTCCAGTATAAGTTTGCCATTGATTTCCTTGTTTCAAAATAGCAATGGAAATCTTAGAATATATTGGTGCATTACTTTCCATAAGAAAACCAGTGGAAATTAATAATTAAGAGAGCATATTGTCATTACCAACCTGTTACCCTTCAGTTTATTGCCTTACTTCTCTGTTTCAACATGCAGTCAAAGGTGTTTGGGTTTGCATTCTTTTCTGAGTACAGTGTGGTTGTTAGTTAGCAAGGGTTATGTACTGATGCCAAATTTACCTATTAATCTGAAAGCATTTAGACTCAGAAGAGCCTTATTTTTATTGCAAGAATTATACTTGCAGGAAAGTTACTCTCAGTTAATCTGGTAAAAGGCTTCTTTTCAAAACCTGTGTCACATAGCAGTTCATTAGCAAGAGTTATGAATTGACATTCTGATTAAAACTGATTTATGAAGACAAAGCTACAAGAAACACCTGCAGACATATTTATTTTCAACAGGGTTTCCAGAAATAACTCCTAGTCAGGTTTGCCTATTCAGCTTTCATCCTACTGCCTAGAGGTTGTCTGTTCTGAACAGTGACACCGGTGTGAACCATCCTGCAGTTTTCTTGACTTTCACAAGTGGCTGAACAGAACATAAGACATTGAAGTTAAATCAAAATACCAAGTAGCTGCAAGGCACATTGCATTTCTTTTTCTCTGTGTCCATGAATGCAGTTTCCTATCTCTTCACAACGATAAATCAACTTGGTTTTACTTTACTTGCCCACTAATAAAAGTAATTTCAGGTTAATCTGGAAAATATTGAACATAACATACAACGGATGGTGTGTGTAGCAGTTTTACTGGATTACTGCCAGAGGCATCCCCAAGAGCCTCCAGAACATTCCCCTATTAAGCTGTATGAGTCTGATTAAGGGCTGGCAATGCTAGCATCCAGTTTGTGAAAAGAAATTTATCTTGGCAGCAGCTAGCTAGATACTATTGGGAAAAGCACCTGAGACTCTATGGCTGTGGCATATCCCCAGACAGCTTCCTGTAAATTCTTCCTGCTGCTACTTCAACTTCTGTAAGTCAAAGTGGTGCTGTGCAGTGAAGTGCTACTAATGGGCATTTGTTTCCCAGATGGGTCCATTTGTTGAATCTCCAAGGAACAGAAACAAGTGGAGAATACTGTTATTCCTTCACAATTTAACCTGAAAGGCTTGCCTGTGAAAACTCACATTTCACTAGTGACAAATTACTGACAGTCCATCACTGTTTGATCTTGGGCTGATCTTTTTATGAGCAAATTGTCACTCCCATATTTCACACTGGGTTAACATTACCCCAGACTGCCTGGCAAAAGAGGACATGGTTCTTCTAGAGCCACTAACAACTTTTCAGGGTGGGAAAGGTGAAGTACTAACACAGTTTAATTTCCTCCTAACTTGTAGGCTAACAAGGGTGGCTGTGTTGGCAGGGAGGGGAATACCGAGCTAAGGAGGAGCACAGCAGAGGTTACTTTCATTGGGGACTAGCAAACTGAGTCAGCTACAGATTTCTGCAATGTCCATGAGGTGGATAAATTTGAGCTATCCTTTGCTCTGGGTGGGTCATAAAATTTATATCTGTAGTCCTGACAATGAACCTCAGACAGAAGTCAAGAGTTCTGACTAGGAGGTGCCTTTGGTGACCACAGACATCTCATTGCTGTAGCTGTGCAGCATCCTAGAGCCATTAAAAATAAGCTTTGATTATTATTTATATCTGCAGCAGACTTGAGGGCTAGGAAAGACAAGTGTCTTGAAATTATTATGCTGCATTTTGCATTTCTTGCAAAAATGGAAAGAAAATATAGTATACCATATGTCACCCAAAATACACTTGTAATGAACTTTTCTTCAGCAATGTCTTTCAAAATTCTTTTGTATCCTCCTGGCCACATGTAGGATGCCTAGTGAATGATAAATTAAAACTTTTATACCTGGAATCATAATAATAAAAAAGAGAACTAAATCAAGACACATTGTGAAAACTAGCTGCCAGCAGAAGGGATTAAAGTGCAAACTTGGCAATATTCTTAAAGCAGGAAAAAAATGCTAATGGCACTAGAATAACAAATTACTTTCCATCATGAGACCTTACAAAGATCAGAGCCTACTGAATGTAGAGGTGACACGAGCTGAACATCTGAAAGTATGGCATAGCTTTTGTTTTTATTGTCCTTGCCATGGTCCAAGGACAAGCTATAAAATGTACACACTGTAGTCAAAACCATTCTGAGTCAGATTACCCCTTTATTTAAGATTTGTAAGCCTATAGATGTTTTGATCCTACTCACTGTGTGGACAGCATGAATCAGACCATAGCTGCTCCAGCAGCAGGAACAAGCCACCATGAAAGACTTCTCTATCCTGAGGGAAAGCAAAAGGAATCCCAGTGTTGCTGCATTAGACAGTAACAGAGCAGCATGTGTTAAACTGACCAGTAGTTTTGGCAGTGCTTGCTGACAATGAGGTGGAAAGGGAGAGGGCAAGATGGCAGGCTTGTGGAAGTACAAATCAGGCCTTTTTAAAGGTGTTGCAAGATGCATCTCTCACCTTTATCTCTTGAGAAGACCTCCATCACCCACTAGTACTAGCACAGTTTAGTTTCCTCCTAACTTGTAGGCTAACAAGGGTGGCTGTGATGGCAGGCAGAGGAATACCGAGCTAAGGAGGAGCACAGCAGAGGTTACTTTCATTGGGGACTAGCAAACTGAGTCAGCTACAGATTTCTGCAATGTCCATGAGGTGGATAAATTTGAGCTGTCCTTTGCTCTGGGTGGGTCATAAAATTTATATCTGTAACTGTGACAATGAACCTCAGACAGAAGTCAAAAGTTCTGACTAGGAGGTGCCTTTGGTGACCACAGACATCACCTACTCCAGCCCATTCACCCATTTGATAGCATAAGTGGGTACAGTTTTTCACTTGAATCTGATGAATTAATTCAAATCTCAAATATCAGTGAGAGAATCCTTAGCTGCCTAAATCAGTACAACACTCAAGTAACACCAGGACTGCACTGATTTACACCAGCTGCAAATCTGACACTATATCATGAATTTCCTAATGGTGTCCTTGAAAAACCCTGCAAATAAACTCCAGCTAAAATAACATTACTTAAAGTTGCTTTCTAAGATATGCCCCATCAAGATCGTTAGCACTTAGAGTGGTCACAAAAATATTAGGAACTTCACTGAAAAGGCACAAGAAGTGAAACTTGCAGGATCTAATCTGACAAATAATTAGACACATGAGAATTGGTGCTTGGAGAAGCTGGTACATTAAAGCAAACAGGATTACTCGCATGGATGAAATTATTTATGCATGTTACCCATGTTAGCTTAACATAACTGATGGATTTTTGGTGGGGTTTTTTTGGTTTTTTTTTTAAGGCAGAGGTTTTTAACATAACAAAATAAGAAAAAGCTTCCTTCTCTACCATATTACAATATCTGCACATTTTTTTACTAAACTGGCAAAGCTCTGCTGTATTTGCTGAACTTGGGTTCGTTTAATCCCACTTATTTATTCCACTTATTACTAGGAAAGTGTGTGTTATTTTTTAAGAATGTATCACATTCCAAGCCTGCTTAGCCCCCTGAGTACTGTTAACTGAAAAAGACTAGTATGGAAACATAGTCCAGTTCAGCTTATGCTTCTGTTCCATTATAGTAAAGCAAAACTTAGAAACTCTGGCCTCGGTGTATGGGCAGCAGGTCCCAGTGGCATCAGGCCCTAGTGTGTATTTTTTACTTATATTTTAAATGTTTATTATTTTCTTCAGTCCCCATCCCCCAAAATCATTATTCTATGGGATCATAGAATTGTTCTTCTAAGATCATCAAGTCCAACCACCAAGCTAACACCACCATACCTATTAAACCATGTCCCAAAGTGCCATGCCTACAATTTTTTTGAATACCTGCAGGGGCAGTGACTCCATCACCTCCCTGGACAGCCTGTTCCAATGCCTGACCACTCTTTTAGTAAAGAATTTTTTTCCCAGTATCCCAATCTAAACCTCCCCTCCTCAACTTTAGCTCATTTCCTCTTGCCCTATCACTTGATACTAAGGAGAGGAGAACACATCCCATCTTTATTTCACAAAAGTACAGAAGATCTTGTTATTTTCCTTCAGTAAATGTTAATTTAAATTTTATGTTGTAAAATTTAGCAGCAATGGTGACACTTGAAACATCTTCTTTTCGAAAGATACACCACTTTCACAGCAGACTGACTATCTTTTTTTAAAGAGTTCCTGGAAAATTTACAGATTTGTGAATTTTTAACTAGAGTTTCCTTGAAATCCTTACATCTGATGAAGCTTTGTAGTCCAGCTCATATTTTCATATCTAAATTATTTCTCTTCCTCTAATTTTATGCCTAGAGTTTAATCCACTGCCAAGAGTAAAACAGAGGAATGTCTGTCCTGTACCTCAGTCAACACAATGGTGTAACACATTTACTTTTGTACTATATGCAAACTCTTGTTTATTTTAGCAGCAGCTACATACTCTTACGCTAATGAGGCAAATCTTGCATTTCGCCTCTGTTTCCTGATTCCTCTTCCTTTTCCCTCGCCTTTCCCAACACCTTTCTCAGTCTCAGGGTGCTCTTTCCCTGGAAATAAATGCCCCGTATCAAATGCCACTGACTAATACAACAAGCAGGAAGAGCGGGATCTTATTTACTTAAACAAGGGTTGAGATTTGAGAGCAGTCATCAAGCAGATGTTATTTCTGAAGCTGGAAGTGTTCATGATGATTGTTACTATGGAGACCAAGCTTTGTGAAATATTCCAAACAAACACTTCTTTATTAGCCTGCGCTGTAACTACAGCGCTCTGCGTTACGCCACATCCCACGGTAAGTTATCGAAGGCACAGATTTTTGTTCTGGTTACTTGCTTTCAATAGTAACTACAAGGCAGGATTTCTATAGGTCTTAAAAGATCGTGTGTCACAATACCAGCCAGCCATAAAATGACACACACTGTACTCATTCAGCACTAAACTCCCCTCTGTTTCATTTCCCCCCTCCTGCGGGCAGCCACTCAAATCAGTGTTGCCCTGTTCAGCAACAGCGAAAAACAGGAACCCACTGCTAATTCCTGTGGTTAGATCAGCAGCCCAAAACCAGCAGTGGTTGCTAAATGCCAGCCCCAGCCTCTTTAGCAATTAAAACATTCTTCATTCTGAGTAGACTGTATGAAGCGTGTGCGTCACTCAGAAAGTATCTTTCAATGGCTTGTCGTATCATAACCAGAAGTGTCATACTTGTGGCTTCAATCATGCTAGAAGTGAAAAAAATCATCCCAGTTCCACTGAAGTCAGTGGGACTCCATCAGTGCAGGATCCTTGGCCTTGAGCACATCCCTAGGGCTGGAGCAGACCACAGCCATCACCGCCAGGTGACTTCAAAACACCACAGTGCCAGTGGGAAGGGGCAACATATGCCCAACATATGCCTGGCATTTTAAACACATCTCTCTCTGGTGACAATTAAACTGCCCACAGCCAGAAAAAGGGACAAACTCTTTTTTTAAGTTAAGCTGTTATTAAAACACATTGAAAGGAAAACTGTTTTTAGGGCTATACAAGGAAAGTAGAAGGAAGTTTACTATAGAATGACTGCATCATGTGGATAGCGGAAATACTCCTTCTCCAAGGCCATTCTGCCTCCTTTCACAGAGAAATCCTTAGAAAGTATAAAATGTTACTAGTATTTCAAAATACAGAAAAGATTCAAGTCAGATATGTTAGCAACTTCAGATTATTATAAATTAAATTCCAAAGGTGTTTTGATTCTCAATTTACTGTCATTTGAGTACAATCTCCTTTAACTTTTCACACCACATTTCTATTCAAACAGGACAATTTTGTCCAAGTCTTCCAGAAACTTCTCAGCTATCTATCAGATGCGGGAAAATGAACACTTTTTTTTTTTTTCCTAATACAAGTTCTATCCAAGACTTACAATTTAATTTAAAAGTTGGCTTTGACTCAGGTACGATTGAGGATTCCTGCCTTTCATTATTGTAAAACAAATGTGTTTTAAAATACAACTATACAGTCAGAGCACAAGAATATTTCCACAAGAATATACAGAAGTATGGAACTACATGTGCCACTGGTACCTATTTTTAACACACAATATTGCCATAATGAGGAAAGTAGTAAGCAAAAGATCACAAACAGAGGAACCAGTTAAAAAAGTTTTGGTTGTGGTGATTTGTGCTGTCTGCAAGAGTATGCTGGAGGTAATAATTAAAAAGAAAGAAAGAATGATTTAAAAAAAAAAATCTGCAAAACATTTTAAGTTTGAGAAATCTCTGGCAAAGAATAATCTGGAAATGGGTCACAGACAAAGCAAGAGATCACAGACAAAGTAGGCATGTTTTATGAAGACAGAGTTACAATTTAGAAGTGCTTGTGTGGGACTGAATACAAAGAATGCAATTAAGGCATGGCACATGTCCTGGTGGACCAGCATAGAGAGAGGAAAGTGCTGTAGTTAAATGCTGTCGTTACAGGAAGGTTAAGGGTTCAGAGAACATACAAGCTGTCTTAAATGGCAGTTAGCTGTGCCCTAGACTCAGAATATCGTCACAGATTTTGTACTCTGTGAAGAAGGTCAGGCTTTCTCCACAGAAAAGTTAGAGATAGATGAACCTACCATGGCTGAAGCATGTCAGGTGCTCTGAATAGGGGTCCTCAAGGAATTACAACAAATCCTACTGCCTCCTGCTCCCCAGCTTATTTGGGCAAGCTGCCATTTGCAGCTACTTAGGGCAACCCTCAGCACCTGCTTATAGCAAGCCAAACCCATTCCCATTTATGTGGAGCAATTAAGACTTTCTAAGGGTTTTTGTTTAATTTTTCTGTGCCTTTTCCTGCTGTATTCCATGTAGAGAGGACACATAATGTAAGAAGATAAAGTACATAGGTAGTTATACACAGGGGTGAACAGACACACACAAGTACATGCCATTATTTCTGATCATGCTTTCAGAAATCTCTGGAATGCTTTGTTAGAACAAAAATACAAGCACAATAAAAACCATATCAAAGACCTTGAAAGAGGAATCCTCTTAAAAACTTCCTCAGTCCTAGACAGCAGTTTCTCATAATTCCCCAAGTGTCCTGAAATGATTTAGACTAAAAGGTTCTAGAGCCATCAATATATTTAACAGTTTCATAGATGTCTTTTAGTTCTCTTTGATCACTCTCCAGTTCTCTTGTCCCTGATTTTTCTGCTATGACATTTCTGGATGACTTCCAGTTCTGATTCTTGTAAAGTCCTTGTTTTTGCAGAATCACCTAGTGTTGAAATTTGCAATTCCAAACACTATCTTTTTTTGGTCTGTTTATCAGCTAACACTCTTTGCTCAAGCAATCTTTGCCCTTCACATTCCAATTGATTTTGTCCTTTTTCAAACTTCTATGAATTCACCATGAGTAATATAACTTTAAATACAGATTTTGCTTTATTTAAGAAAAAAACAATCTTTGTTTAACCTTCAGTTATGGGAAGTATCTGAACACCTCCACAGAGGCAAACTTAATTTGGGGGATTAGCATTTGATTCATTTGATAGTTAAATTATTGAGTTTTATTTTTACATTTTATTTATACATGTAAAACAAATTTTCCTGTTCACATTAAAGGTGTCTGAATAGTTGGATTTTTCCTCCAGTTTGCTGGGTTTTGGTCATGAGAGTTTCCTAATTTTCAGTGAACTGCTGAGCAAGCTGAAGATGTTAATTGGATAGATCACTTTATTTTTTTCTTCTAAGGGTTTCTTATTAATGGCTGGTCATGTAGATGATATAGATGTTAATCAATTAGCATCTGTCCTTCTAAAAGATTCAGTTAGGCCCCTAATTAACCATCTGTAAACAAACCTGTATACAGTAACAGCCATTTATTGTGAGCTAACAGACACTAGTAAGGACCTTATTTCTAACACTGTAGATACTTGACTTCTCTCAAGATACAGAAAGAAATTGGAAAAAGACAATTAACTTACTCTAGGTTGTGGATCACTGGATTCTCGCTATTTCAAATCATTGTTATTATGAGAAAGCATCAAAAATTGCAGGTGTCTGTTGCTTCCGTGAAGGGTTTTTTACTTTAGCAATACTAAGAGCTGTGTATTGCACAGCTCTACATGAGGATAATGAAGACCCTAAGATGAAAGCAATAGAGAGACAGCCTTTAAAAATGTCTTTTTTTTTCTGCCCTAGAAGAAAGACTTGTTATTATGAGCATTTGCAAAGAACACAAATGTCCAGCTACTAGAAAGTTCTTTCATATTGTTGAGTTTATAATCAATAAGTTTTCAAAGTTACTCCTGACCTAATTCTGTATTGTAGGACTTTGTACAATGTGCAGTGGTCACAGGAGCTTCTGAACGGCTTCAAAGAGGAACACTAACCTCTCTAGTAAATCTTGTCTCTCACCACCTCCTGGGAAGCATCCTCATTTAAGCATGCCAGTGCAATGAGGATTTCTCTTTTTATTATAACATGCATGGTATTACATACTGAAGGCACTATATATTTTTATACATCCCATTCCCAGTACGCTGTTATGGGCCACATACACTCACAAAGGCTTGATGCACAGTTTCCAGCTCTTTTCTTATGGGCTGCTCATAGACCATGATAAAGGGAAAGACACTAAGTTATTGTCCATATTTAAGAGCAATTTCTAGCACAAAAGGAAACCATCTTCTCTATTCTTACAAGCAGATAACTTAGTGATGTGTGTTGGAAGGCATAGTTCATTTTTACCACACAGAAGCAGAGCCAGGGTGCCACTCAATCACATGGAAGGGATTGCAGCTATTCGGAGGCACTTCCAGTTCTGCCATCATATCTATTTCTCATCCTTCCCTATTCTGTGCAGTGCCTTACTGTACTATTGAAAATGACAGGTATTACTTACATTGCTGTTAATGCACACCCAAGATTTTGTGTGATGACCACAGATAGTGGAATGTGGAAGTGCCTACACTTCCAGGCATTACGTCATGTGAGCAGAAAACATGAGAGAATCCACGGAACTTGGCAGAGATGACTTCAAGATATTCACATTTGAATAGAAGATACTCACATTTGAATAGAAGATAGTCACATTTGGGTTTAGTGCTAATATCTCAGTGATAATATTTTATGCTTTCCACCAATATTTCAGGAAGGGATCAGTGTGACTTCTATGTACAAAGCACTTTATTTAGTCTCCAATTCTCCACATAGAACTGTTTTCTAGACAGCAGTTCTATGTCATCAGAGCCCTGCTATATTGTCTTTAGGAGTTCAGCAGAATCATTAGGAGTTGGAAAGAAAATAAAGAAATAAAATGAACTTGTTAATCACCAAAGGAGAAGAAAAAAAAAAAAGAAAATCTATGAAGGGGGAAAGCAGAGCCACAAATCAGAGATCTAGCCTAAGGACTTTCATCTTCCTTATTTTGCAGTTCTACTTTTCTCTGACTCAGTGATATGCCTCAACATCCAGTTTTGTTATAGCACATTTATTTCATATTGATTGCAACAGATTGTATAACATGAGACATCTTCGCTTTGCAATTTTCCAGATTCTTCTGAAAGTGAACTCGTCAAATCGTCTAAAAACTTGTTGCCAGGGCTCTTAAATATGGAACCTACTGCTCTTTCCTTTCCAGAACTGTGTACATTTAGATGGTTAAATTAATATTCTCCTGGATTCCACACAGGGTATTACCATACCTTTTGTTTCAGATGTAATTCGTTACAAACCTCTGTTCTCCCATTCCACACTTAAAAGAAAAAAACCTGTCTCATTTGGAGACTTGGTCTGACTTCAAAGATATCTGCATTTTGTAATAGATGTTTCTAACTGAAAATACCAAGGCTTTTTTTCTGCTGTTAAGATCTGGAATTCATCTAAAAGCTCATGTTATATATGCTTGATATTTCATTTAACACCACTGAGCACTTTTGGGCCTCCTACCTCATGATCCTAGGAGATGGAAATTGAAGGGATTGATAACCTAAATTGGGAGATTTACAGCTTTCCACTGAGACACACAGCATCCACTTCAGGACCTCAACTTTAGACTGATACAAACAAACTTTACAATCTAAGGATATAAGAATAAAACCAATACCACAGTTTTTAATTTCTGGGTTTTTTTCTTTTTTTTTTTTTTATTTTTCTGCTGTGAAACATGTGGCATATGCATAATGTATGGCAAGGCAATCTACAGAGCTTTTATTGATGGTTGTTTGGTGTGATCTATATAACTCACATATTGCTCATTTATGAGTAATGCAGTCCTCCCAAACTCTTACTCCTATATATAAGAGATGAAAACATTCAATGAATATCACTTGGGAAGGCCACAGAATTCCTGAATGTCAGAGCTTACACAAGTCATGCTGATGAAGGCATGATGCTAACTGACATCACACAATTATGCACTCTAAATACATTATACATTTTAGGAAAATAACTAATTTAGGGAAGAAATGTGACTTTTTTTTTTTTTCTGGCCCAGACTAGTTTTGTATACTTTGGATGTAAAACCAGTGCCTTAGTTCCTGTCAGTTTGACTGCATGCTACTGAAAATTAGAAAACTGGGCTGTAATGTTGTCAGTTTCCAATTTTGTCTAGAATCTGTTTTATTTGTATTTCATAAATAACAGGGGGGGGGGGTTATGAGGTTTTGGGGTTTTTTTGGATAGTACTGAGATTCTACAACTTCCAATATGCACTCACATCTGATACTTTCACCATCAACATCTCTGTACCATGTAATGACTAGGGGCAGACTTCACATGCTGATTATTTTTTTTTTTAATTTTAAGAAGTCAGGCTAAAAATTTAGATTTTTTTTTCTATAGTTGTTCACTACGATTTCTCAAAAAATTCAAAATATCCCAAATTTTAAGAAGCTGCATCACACTACCACCAAATGCCTTTTATGTTCTCATTCTAATGGAATTTGATTTATAGAAATATAACTGTATATTCCATACTTAAGAGTTTGCTGTGAAACACTCAGTAATAAATCAAAGATTATTTTATTAAAGAAGTGTTTTCAGTATATTAAACAAAAAATACAAATTCATAAATTCTCTAAACTATCTATATACCTTTCAGTTTCTTCATAGGATATAGCTTGTAAATCTTTAGTATATAAAGTTTAAATTATTCATAATCAATACCAAAATCAAAGAGTTGGCAGACAGCTCATTCTAAAAACTGCAGCCATGCAATTCATACTCTGCCATAGTGGTCAGGTCAGAGTAAAAAAACAGAATGAACTGATGCAGCTAATTACAACTTAATTTCAGCTTCCCAAAGTGAAACAAATGATTGAACTGTATCTGCCATATTGACCTTAACATCATTCAACCACCTGAGGTTGTACCAGTTGGTAACCTGTAAGAAAATGGACACTGATATGAATGGTCCATGGTGAGGTGCTTCAAAGGTTTGAGACCAGTCTATTATATCGCTCTGAGCAGCTCTTACAGATTAGAAGGCATGAAAATGCATGATGGTGTTCTTCTAGATCCATCTGGTTCAACATTTCCAAATGCTGAAGGTAATTTCAGTGCATGCAGATTTCCTGTCTCTACAATCCCATGATGATACCTATTGCAATATGAATCAGACAGGTTTTCTTCCAATCAGTTAATTTACACATGCAAACAGATCATCAAAGTTATGCAGTGGGGCTAATAAAATAAAAATAAGTTTTTCTATTAAAAAAATATAAAATCTTTTAAGAACAGAGTAAGAGAGAAGGTCAAGGCCAAATAATTGTAGGAATAGATCCACTAACAATGTGAGCATGTCCAGAGAAGGGCAGCGAGGCTGGGGAGAGGCCTTGAGCACAAGCCCTGTGAGGAGAGGCTGAGGGAGCTGGGACTGTTTAGCCTGGAGAAGAGAAGGCTCAGGGCAGACCTCATTGCTGTCTACAACTACCTGAAGGGAGGTTGTAGCCAGGTGGGGGTTGGTCTCTTCTCCCAGGCAACCAGCACCAGAACAAGAGGACACAGTCTCAAGCTGCGCCAGGGGAGGTTTAGGCTGGAGGTGAGGAGAAAGTTCTTCACAGAGAGAGTGGTTGGCCATTGGAATGTGCTGCCCAGGGAGGTGGTGGAGTCACCATCCCTGGAGGTGTTCAAGAGGGGATTGGACGTGGCACTTGGTGCCATGGTTTAGATAGGCATGAGGTGTAGGGTGACAGGTTGGACTCGATGATCCTTGAGGTCTCTTCCAGCCTTCTTGATTCTATTGATTCTATTCTATTGAAAAGTTCTGCCTTGTTTGTTTAAAAATAAGGAATTCCATCTGTCTCCCACAGCCTAGGTGTATGCCACAATCTCATACCATCATATGATAGTCAAACATTAATGCTGATGAATATTTTTATAAATCCTTCCAAGTGGTACAGATCACCTGCAAGATATTTATATTGTGTTAATCAAGTCACATCCACAAGGGATACAATACTGCCACAGGTATGCAATCTGCCATGGTTCCCTGATCTCTTGGACTTCATCAGAACTCAGGTATGTAATTTAAGCAACCACATTTCCTTGCCTGTATTTCTGTGTTTTTTTTTTTGGAGGCTCCATTAACTCACTGAGCTTCTCCATCTGGGTCAGAAACCAATCTGATCACTTAAACTGTCTTTCTGCAGAGAAGAAGTCCCCATTTGGACCTAAGTATTTAGTAGCTATCCATAATCTACTGAAACTGGAGTCTCTTAGGGGAAAATATCACCATCTAAACCCCACACAGAAGTCTGATTTCTGAAAAATGTATGTTAGTTCATGTTAAAAATAGAAATATTACATGCCTTTTGCATAATAATCTTTAAGTTGAAGTACACATCCAAGATGTATGAATTCTGGATCCAATTTCCCACACTGGGAGCACTCAAGCAAAACTTTACCAATTTTCTGAAGACAGTTTTCCCACCAGAGTATGCCAAGGTATGGCATAGTCCTTGCTAGGGAAACTCCTTATTCTAGTGGTGGGACACATGGACAGACACTGTAATCAAGACTGCTTGTCAGGTTTGGATTAGACAGTAAGCAGGACTCCCTCTCTTATCTGAGTGTTTGAATGCTGGATACAAATTAGCCTATTAATGTTTGGGGGGTTGGATGCTTACATTATTGTAGTTTTTTAATGGCCCACCTCCAACCTCTTTTTAATGAAAGAATTATTTTGAAATTAAAGGCAACTTTCTTGCCAGCTATTGGACCTGCAAAAGACTAGCCAGGAGTAAATCAAAAAGCTATTTGGGGGTTGAAGGGAAGAGGTGCTCAAAGAATAGATGAAGAAAAATACAGTTAGCTCTTTGGTACTGAGCAAAATTAAATAGAAACCATCACTTCATTATACTATACCCAAAATGTTGCTTTTCATTCAATGCCTATGTTCAGCACAAATTAAAGCTAGTATTTTAATAACATTTACAAATATATGTTAGCTGTTATTGCATCAGTCACTCATTACTAATACTTTAAAGCAAAGTAATAGTTCAACAACTCCATTGACAGCGTGATAAATTACAAGGAACCAAACGAGTAAAAGGTACTGCACTTGCCACCACACAACTAGAGAGACTGCAAAAATAACAGAAATCTTTAATTAACTCAGGAAATTAAAAGGTGACTTTAATAAAGAAGCTTAATAACATGACACACTCAGATGAGCTCCCTAGCACATGTTAATCAAGAACAAGAAACAGTTTCAGGTACACAAATAACGAGATGCTTATACTCAGCCTAAATTAAAAGACAAATGTTTTAAATTGGCATCCAGATAAAAGATGAATCTGTGCTATCCAAGACTATAATCACAGGCACTGACCATAGGTCTCTATTAAATAACAACTGGAAGCAGGGCTGATTCTTGACTGAGCACAGATTAAATGACAGCAAAACTACACGAACCTCCTTCTGCAGTTTATGCCATATATCAGATGCCATAGGTTGAAAGCTAATAGCCCCATGTTTATGTGTAGATAAGAAAAACTTTTATGTTGGTGGGTTGTTTTCGGATGAGTAGCAGCCAATTAATTATTGCAGCAAATTATGATGTTAAGTTTTATTTCTGATAGCTGCTTAACCATAATTCCATTGCTTTCCACAATCACATTCACTGAAAGTGCAATATAAACACAGGAAATAAGTGGAAAACTCACTGTACACATTCAATGGATGTTTTAGTAGAAACAGGAATGGTTCTTTTCTACTCAAATATACCTAAAAAAGACAATATTGACAATAAATATAAGCCCTGCAATATTATGTGTGGGGTTTTTTTGGTGTCCAAACACATAACATTGCTACTTCAGTGGTATTTTTAATTGGTAGAATTGAAAACAAGGCATTTCCCTACAATCAATTGAACTGGAGCACAAAAACCTCCCTACAAAAAGTACTGAAATTAGAGTACACTAAATTTAATGGGCAAAACTACAACTAAACAATTTATTAAATAAGACCAATTGTTAGTATTGGTCTTCATCCACATGGAAAATATCTGGAAAGGTTCAGTCTCCCTGGTTTTGATGTAACTTTCAGCCACAGGCTTCAGCAGCCTCCACTTCCATGGTAGAGCCTCAGTTCCAAACAAAGTTAATTTTAAGTCTATGCAACCCTTACAAACATTTTAATAGCCATACATTTTCAGATGCTGCTTTGAGTGCATGCCAAGGAAGAGAACAAAAGCACTTCACATGCATTTACAAAATCCTACTGATTTATTTACCTGATCTCATTTACTGATTTATGAACTAGTATTCTCCTACGACTTAATTTCTGACAGCTTATAAACATCTCATATAGATTAATATGATTATGTTTGATTTTTGGTTAGATGACAAGGTATTCCCATGTGACAAGATGCACTCAATTATATTTCCCCCTTCTGATACTATTATGAAATATTAGTGGGTTTAATACACTTCTATCACAACAAGAATCACTCCCCAGCCCATTTTCCAGTGACTTGCACATCACTGGTCAGGAAGCAACAAGTAGAGTTTCAAAGTACAACTTAAAATTGATCTGCTTTATAATGATAGGGTTTTTTTTGGTGATATTTATCAAGACTAAGTGTGATCTGACCCTCTTTCCATCCAATTTTAAATTCTCCTTGAGAAGAAATCACTGGTGAGGAGTGACAAAATATAAATTTGATGAAAGCAACAGAGACTACACTGAAAAAGAGTTATATATTAAATGTCTCAATGTCTTACACAAATGTGGCCTTGATAGTGATAAACTACTAAGTAAATTTCAATATTAGAATACTATTTTAATTAACATTTAGAAATTATCCCTTGGCATTCCTAATCTCAGAGCATATTCACCTTAAAAATTCTTTTGCTTTTGTTCTCCTACAAAACATGTTGTGTGAGCTATGGGATGAAACTTACTTTATAAACCATGTTTGTTGCCTCATTCAAATGAATTTGGCAGTGTACAGTGGTACCACAATTTATTTTCAGCAGCCATGCCTCCTGCATGTTGCCTCTCCCTCCCCCAACTCCCCCCTACCCTGCCAGTTTATTCATTTCCTAAAGGAAATTGCAAGTTAATAGAAAAAGCAGCACTGGAACTGCCTCACATCCTATAGTTATTAATTAAGTAAAGTCTGGTTCAGTAACTCTGGATACTAAAAATACAGAGTTAAACAAAACCCAATGCTTTTTGAAATGAAGTTTCAACTTCATCAGTCATTCTACAAAATTTATGCATTAAGTTCTGTATCTTTCCTTTAAGGAGATTTTCCACTAAACCTCCAAGTAAAAATAAACAAAAAATAAAAGAGAGCTCTTGACCATTCCCTCTAAAGGACTCATGTATGAAACTCAGTACAGAAGCATCACAATAAGTTATGTTACCATCATGTAGAAGCCTCTAACTATGTAATTCTCCTTTACACCTATATGCAGATTATTACCCTGCAATTAATAAGAAGGAGCACTACCTGTATCATTCATAATATAAAATACACTTACGTGAGAAACTTTTAAATGTTCCTGATATCTGTAGGTCTTACAGAATAATTCATAGGTGCATTTAGTATTGAATGTTAAGTGAGTAGGTAGCATGCTGAGAAAAATGCACATAAACTTAGGTTGTAACAAGTCTTTTCCTTCCCAGTGAACCTTTCCTTAGAAATGAGCAGGTTAAGTGTTTTTTTGGAATGGAGGACAATAACAGGTTCAACAACTACATCAAATACATTTTGCATTCTGAACAGAATTAAATACATAGAAAACTCGTTGCAAAAGGTTGAACCAACTGATGCTATACATGCAAGGCAAAGGAGGCAATATTAACACATTTCACAGAATCACAGAATCAACCAGGTGGGAAAAGACCTCAGAGATCAAGTCCAACCTATTACCTAACACCTCCTGACAACTAAACCATGGCTCCAAGTGCCACATCCAAGCTTTTCTTTGAACACCTCCAGGGATGGTGACTCCACCACCTCCCTGGGCATCACATTCCACTTGCCAATTACCCTTTCTGTGAAGAACTTCCTCCTCACCTCGAGCCTAAACTTGCCCTGGCACAGCTTGAGACTGTGTCCTCTTGTTCTGTCCCTGGTTGCCTGGGAGAAGAGACCGATATTTCATCTGTAAACATGCATGCTGCAGAGAATGCTTGGAGTCAAATCACTTTGTATCCTACGGAAGAATTAAGTTTGCCTGAGGGAAGAGGAGACTCGGTCACCAGAAGCCTCCAACTGAAAAGCAGTGACATGGAAAGAGAAATGATCCAAATGCATGTATTTTATGACAGGTTAAATAAAATTGGTTATTATAGACGGTCTGGCATTCACCATTGATTGAGTTGTAAATATTTAGTTTTGCTCTCATATCTGCTTTTATACTCTAAACAATATTTGTGTCACAAGAGGAGTTTGTCACCTTTGTTTGAAGTTAAACATCAAGTGATATTTGCTATGACCTACCTTCAGAGGCTGAACTGTGCCCTTGCTATCACAGCTTACACTCAGAGAAAAGGAGAGGCACTTACAGAGAAAGGAAAAGAGATTCCTCATGGGAACAAAAAAGAACACAATTACTGGCAAGGAGTGCAGGGCAGATGCAAAGCAAACCCCCTGTGTTTACCCCTGAAGTCACAGAAGCTTCCTGGGCAGCACTAGTACTCCTCCTGTTCAAAAAGAAGTGCCAACTTGTGCTCCTCATCTTCAGCAGGAAATTTTTTTGGGCTTTTTTTTTTTTTTTCCTTTTTATGAAGTAAGCAGAACACTGTCTCCAGCCTTGTCTCTGGCTATTAGCACCTCCATCTGCTAAGATCTGTAACAGCACAGTATCTGTGCTTCAGCAGACTAACTCCTGCAGAAACACAGTCTGTGCTGCTGCCAACCTTACAGGCAGTAACACACAAGGGACTGAATAAATGACATCAGGTCCAGGTTTATAGCAAGAATCAAAAAGAGAAATAAAAGATCACACATAACATTAAAGCCATGACAGCCAGCATCAAGATTTCCTTAACCTTTAGTGTAAAAATCCCAAAACCCAACAAAATCAAAAAAACCAATGACCACTAAATATAAAAATGAGGCAAAAATTGTTGTATTATTAGTAGGTTTTCTTGTAAGAGGCTTAAAAGCTATTCTACCAACTTGGCTACACCTAATTTCTGTATGTTTATGAAAATGCTGTTCAGAGTCATGGTTGTTTTTCTTGTATTGGGAGTTTTAGCCCTCTTTCCTTCCCCTCAAAGAGATGGAAACAAACATGTCACATATCTTCCCATAATCTATATGGTCACCTATGTTATCAGCAAAAAGTAATTGTAAGAGTGAAAGATATTTTGTTTGCCTGACAGCTGGCCTGGTTTTTCTTTCAGAAATATATTAATTAGGTTAATAAAATAAGTGGCTTTTCTGGTAAATCTATTTCTACAGAGTGTGCAATTAACAGCCTGGTGAGTTAAATTTTATGTAAGCAGGATATATTTCTCCAACCTCAGATGGAGAAATATCTCCATCATCTCAGTTTCCTCTGAAAGGCTAGGTCCATTGCAGGAAAAATGACCACTATTACTCTCCCATGGAGAGTTTTGTGGGGTTTTTTTTGGTTTTTGTTTTTTTTTTCACATTGGCTCTTTATCTTGATATAAAAAAATCCCCTCAACCTTACTAATGATGAAAAGCAGAACTCAAAAGTAACTCTTCTCACTACTTGCTCACAGAAAGGTATAAAAAAGGTATATAAAAAAAGTATATCATCCAGCCCAGAAAGCCAACCATACGCTGGGTTGCATCAAGAGAAGTGTGGCCAGCAGGTCAAGGGAGGTGATTCTCCCCCTCTACACTCCTCTCATGAGACCCCACCTGGAGTACTTTGTCTAGTTCTGGAGCTCCTATTACAAGATATGGACATGCTGGAAGGTGTCCAGAGAAGGGCCACCAGGATTATCAGAGGGTTGGAGCAACTCTCTTATGATGACAGGCTGACAGAGTTGGGGTTGCTCGGTTTGGAGAAGAGAAGGCTCCGAGGAGACCTTATGGTGGCCTTCCAATATCTGAAGGGGGTTTACAAGAAAGGTAGTGAGAGGCTTTTTAAGGTGTTGAGTAGTGACAGGACTAGGGGAAGTGGATCCAAGCTAGAGGAGGGCAGATTTAGATTGGATGTTAGGAAGAAGTTCTCTGCTGGTGGTGAGACACTGGAACAGGTTGTCCAGGGAGTTGGCAGAAGCCCCATCCCTGGAAGTTTTTAAGGCCAGGCTGGACTGGGCTCTGGACAACCTGATCTAGTGGAGGCTGTCCCTGCCCATGGTAGCAGGGGAGTTGGAACTAGATGATTGTTGGGGTCCCTTCCAACCCTGACAATTCTGTGATTCTGTGTTAAAGAACAATGTTTCCAGAGCTCTAGGGCATTGCCTTAACCTTTCTACAATTAGAAACAGGTTCCTAAGTACTGCTGTTTTGGCAGAGATTGCATAATGCAGGCACATTTAAGCAGGGAAATAAATTAGACCTAGTCCATCATATTAACCTTCAGTTATGAGTTATATGTTCAGTTATATGCTTGGGCTGTGCTAGAACTAAAAAGTGTAGAAATGGAAAGACACCACTTTCTGTGAGGTTGCTGAAATTGTGAAATCTTCCACAAGGTCATCTCACTGAAGTCTGGCTGTTTTTTCAGACATTTTTAAGAAATCAGCTTTCCCCATAAGACAGTGAAGTATTCCATTCTTTTCTTTTTGTTGGATTCTTCAAAAAATTCGGAAGGCTGATTTCTGTTCAGTAACCTACGTGTGTGAGTTAGAAAAGAAGAAATCTCTAATTCTTCTTTCTTTGGTGAGATAAAAACACATTTTAAGTAGTTTTTTCCTTCAAATCTTGTTTTTCTTATAATTTTGAAAAAGGGCAAAAATTAAAATATCTAGACCAGGTTAATAAACAAAGCAATCACTGTGATGTAAAGTTCATGTTTGCAGACCCCTCTACTTATACTCTCTATATGCTATGCGTCTCTCTATAATGCTGTTGGGTGCATTTCCACCTGTACTTTCTGATCATGAATGAGAAAGAATAAAATGGTTATGCAACATCAAGATTTTGTGTTGGTAGCATTTTTATGACTCATAATTTGTCTGGTTCCCCTCTAGAGACTTTAACAATCGATATCTGCCACATAAAACAACTATTTTTGCCAAGAGGACAGTGTCACAGTTTGGCAGTGGACAAGTTGTAATAAAGAGTCAACAGAAACAAATGTATTTTCTATCTGTTTGTTTGTAAATCTGCTTTACTAGAGCCAGACCTAGGAAAACAAGTGTATGTACAAAGGAAAGCCCTTCCTTATCTACTGGTAGGTAACTCTGTCAGTGAAGGGACAGGTGTTCATCAAGGATATTCAGATACCTCAGCAACTGCAATAGAATTCTAGCTAATGAGGATGTGTGGCAGAAATGAGGCAGTGCTCAGAAGGAGTGAAGGAAAAGGGATTATGGGATTATCAGTCACACAGGAAACGAGGTAGAGAGGAGCTGCTCTGGAAGAGCTATGCAGTTATGGCAGGAAAAACTCTTGAGAGGATCTGCTCTGATTGGTAAGGACAAGTTTAATCACAGCGATGGTTAACAAAGGCTACTGAATCTTCCAGAAGCAGCAGCGTAGTAAGTGTCTACAACTACCTGAAAGGAGGCTGTAGTGAGGTGGGACTCAGTCTATTCTCCCTAACAAGAGAAAATGGCCTGAAATTGTACCAGGGGAGGTTTAGGTTGGATATTGGGAATAATTTCTTTCCTGAAAGAGCAGAAACAGGTTGCCCAGGGAGGTGGTGGAGTCACCCTCCCTTGAGGTGCTCAAGAAACACGTGAACGTGGCATTTCAGGACATGGTTTAATGGCTTAGGTTGATGGTTGGACTAGATGATCTTAAAGGTCTTTTCCAAGCAAAACATTTCAGTGACTCCATGATAAGTAGAATAAAGCTAAAAATGGCTTCCAGGGAGATAACCCTAAGTGAGTAGTCTTTTTCTTCTATCAGCAGAAAACCCAGCAAAATCAAAAACATTTAGACCATTAACATGCTTATTACAACAGCTACAATAAGTGCCATTGGGTTAATACACTCCCTCTCAGGAAGCACATGAAAGAGAAAGAAAAGATGGAACAAAAATCTCATTCATATAGGTGTGATACAAAATTACTTAAATTAGCTGCTGACGTACTCCTGTTACTGCCTGTTGCCATGCTAAAAGACTACATAAAAGAAGAAAGAGAGAAGAAACTACCAAAATTTCGCATTGCTTGCAAGGTCAGTTCTAAAAATTATTTCTATAATCCAGTTAAAATTGCACTCCTTAATGCATTCTTGGCCAGTTCATTCACATTTTCCTGTTTAATGACAATACCCAGTATTATTTAACTCTCTCCTTCAGACAAAAATGATGCACCCTAAAAAAATTAACATAAATTTCACTGGAAGAGGATGAAAACCAATGTAGGTTCTATCCAAATTAATTTAGGTAAGTACACTAGATAAATAAATCAGCACCCTTCAGCTCTCAGAAAGCACTTCAAGCAATTTCAAGTCATTAAAAATACTTTTAGTTCCAACATTTTGGCTCTTAGAACCATCTTAATGGCTATATGACAGTATGTTCTACTGCTAGCTGTATGGCTTTTATTGCATGCCCTGATCTATTTGATTATCACGGCAGCTTTTTAGAGAGCTACAAAGAAAAGCTGAAATAATGAATTATTTTTCAGACAAGTCTAATAAAAGTGTTAATCAAAAATACCATAAATGTCAGAGGCTCTCATAAATCCATTTTATATATTCCTCTTCTGAACATTCAACCAATGGAAGAAGAGTCCTAAAATGGGGAGAGGAAAAAAAAAAAGAAAAGGAGTGCATGCCAAGGAAGAGAACAAAAGCACTCCATATGCATTTACAAAATCCCACTGATTTATTTACCTGATCTCATTTACTGATTTATGAACTAGTACTGTTCTCCTATGACTTAATTTCTGACAGCTTATAAACATCTCATATAGATTAATATGTTTATGTTTGATTTTTGGTTAGATGATAAGGTATTCCCACATATGACAAGATGCACTCAATTTTATTTCCCCCTTCTGATACTATTATGAAATATTAGTGGGTTTAATACACTTCTATCACAACAAGAATCACTCCCCAGCCCATTTTCCAGTGACTTGCACATCACTGGTCAGGAAGCAACAAGTAGAGTTTCAAAGTACAACTTAAAATTGATCTGCTTTATAATGATAGGGGTTTTTTTGGTGATATTTATCAAGACTTAAGCGTGATCTGACCTTCTTTCCATCCACTTTTAAATCCCCCTTGAAAAGAAATCACTATTAAGTGAGGAGAATATAACTTCATATGACACTGTGGGTTTGTTAGCAAGAATTAATTTTGCATTTTTATGAGGTTTCAAGAATATTATGTTGGAAGGTGAAATTATAGAGCTGTCAGGTATGTCTGTTGGATCTCATACTAATGTTAGTACGATGCTATGAAGTTTCAGGAATTCTTTGTGGGGTTTCCATAGAGCTGTGCAGATGCTTTGTACCTATGGTGCAAATACCTGCTAATTTGCTTCATTTTCCAACTGAAAGCATTGAATCACATTTAAAAGAAAAAGTAAAACTTCTTAGACACGTAATTCATGGCAAAAAGATGGAGCTTTGTAACAGAAATCAAAGAGAGGCTTCCAGATGCCTTGGTAAGAGTGGTGCAGTAGATAGCTACTTTCAGTCACAATATACATAACCCTTTACTGTCAACAATCACACTTAAATACTTCTAGCAACCCCTAAGAAAAAATAAGTTGTCAACTGACTTGCATATGCATTACCTATTGCTTCTCTTACAGTGTATTCCTCATGTATAAAAACCTGTTAAAGCTTACAGAGATTCCACACAATTATTTGTAACTCACATACTCAGAGGAGAGTCCAGTTATTTAGATTTCATAATTCTTGGTGTGAAAAGTGAAATCAATAGAAAAAGTTCCATTTAAGAGTACTTCCTAGAGCACCCTTCTAGCATGAGAGCATCAAAAAATATATACAGTTCCTCTGACTGACAAATGCATCTCTACAGGTCCTCTTTTATAAAAGAACAGCCAGTGGCAGAAAGTGTCTCCACATGCTCAATGTTTCATCAAACATCCAGCCCAGCTCATTTTATATACTTGAACTTTTATTCAAAATGGGAAAATGTATTAATTTTAAGTGAATAATTCTTCCCCTGTTTATTTTCCACTAATAATATAAGAAAACAAATACATTTTACTGATAAAATTTACAAGAACCCAGAATAATGAAGACTTTATTTTCCCCCTTGCCCACTCTTCCCCCAGTGTTTTTCATCAGTACAGTTTTAATCTTTTAAGAAATCATTCTGATAACTTTTAACCAGTCATTGAAAAGAACCACAACAGCTATTGAACAACACTTTTTCCCAGATTTTGTTGAAGGATAATTATGGAAAACCAGCACCTGAGAATTCAGGGAATACTGTCATCTGATATTACTGTAAGTGGCAGAAGTCTGTACTCATTACCTGAATAGTTGCATCAAATCTTTGTTGGTTTTACAGTCACAGGTTCAGCATGTTAGGAGGAAATCATAGATGAAAGGACTATTTCAAACAAAATTTTATGTGTGGATTCAGTGCATTCTTGAGCATATTTTTTCCCCAACATGTCCACCTGTATCATTTTTTCTGAAAAACTATGACTAAGCAGAACAGCAGCTTGGTTTCATAGATCAACGTCAGGGCTCCTGTCAGTTGAGAGATGAAATGTTGTGCTTTTGGTTGGTACAGCCTACATTAACATGGACTTTTCAACTCAAGTTCACTTCCTATATCTGCTATAACAGCAGTTCCAATGGGATACAAGCCTTTCAAGATGAGATTGATTTCACTTCATTCTAGTTAACCTGATCACTATCTAGCCATACACATCTGTTAACATGAGACACACACAACAAAATAGTTTCTATTGTCATCTGCAGAAAACACCATGACACTGTCTAAACAAAGTGTGCTGTCAAAGACTTAAAGTGTCAGAGGAAAATGGTGAATTAAACTATCAGATTAAAAGGCACTGACATGAGTTAGGAAAAGAAGATTCAACAGCATTGCAGAGTTACTGCATTCCATTTCGATTATCAGATAGAACCCAACATTTAAATTTGAATAACGCAATACAAATAGATAATGGACAAGCTTGCACAGACTGATTGCAAAATAAGAGCAATACATACACTTAAATCCCACAAATCATTAGCAAGACACAATATTGGCCAAATTACTAGCTATCAAAATTCAGTTTCCACTTCTGAAGAATAAAACAAATCAAATGGATTTTTTTTTTTGGTTAGTGTCAAACTTGGAGAAGGAGCACACAGCAAGGTGTGCTGTAACATTACTTGTAATTTTGCATGAACTTTTCAAAAACTGTTGTAGGAAAGAACAGGGTAAGGATTTCATACCAATTTATTGATCCTAGAAGAAAAATAAAAAGGCAGAAGTATCATAAGTTTGTTACTAATTCCTTCAAAACTCAAGAGGTACAGGACAAGAATCGGAAGCACCTTATTACCATCACTTTGAAACATTAAGTATGAAGGGAGCAATTTTATATATAGAAGCAATATGTGAGTCTTACAAAGAAAAAACAAAACTGGAGGAAAAGAGAAGCCAGAGGAGAGAACTTGGGGTTTTTTGTTTAAAATGAGTCAGCATTTTGCTCTAATGCCAGCTTTTCTTCTTTTAGCAGATCTCACCTGACTGGATCACTCTGGATCAATATCACCTGACTGGATCACTCTCAGAAAATTCTACTGAAAAATAATCTCTTCTCTATCATGTAATTGTTCCATGACCCTTATTAAATAACTCCACATCAATGTGTTTCTATTTCCTTGCCCACTTCTACTCAGCTACAAAGCAAACATTTTAGGGCAAAGACTCTTAACCACAGACCTGCACTGTGTGTAGCCTGGTGGGAATTCTAACTTCACTTGGGACTGCAGTGTGTATAACACAAACAAAGCATAAAAGGAGTTCACAGAATTATGCAGCCACAGAGATAAGAAAACGCAGCAAGAGGGGGGAAAAAAAGAAATAATCTGATTTTAAAAATCAAATGACAAAATTTGGATAGTGCTGTGAGCAGTGCTGAATAAATGTAGTTTGCAGAAAATTTTATTTATTATTTGATTATTCCCATAAGCAGACATGCCAGTTCTTAATGACCATGCCCTTCCAAGATGACACAGGATAACTTGACTTTTTTTTTTTTTTTTTTTTTTTTTAAGTCTAGGGACATTAGCCTCACCAATATCTGTCCCAGATGGAGGTCTGGTAGCAGATGTCTGCTTGTATTCAGAGATTATTGATTTCTGAAATTTGAGCTCTGTATTGAAGACTTTGAGGATTGCTCTTTTTGGGAGGGGGTGAGAAAAGGAGCTGTCATTCAGAAATAGAAAAAAAAACCAAATATGCAATTTACTATGGTCCTCATGCTTATTAGAATTTACTCACACTGACTTCCCTTCCATAATAAAGAGTTTCACTGTCATTCTGCAGAGGACCCAGGCCATTTAATACCTGGAAAGCTTCACTTAAAATTTGTGTTTTGATACATCCAGATTCCCAGCAAGATCAGAATGACAGTGTTCTGTCTTGGACCTCTTGCAGTTTAAGAAATCTCAAAGGTCTGCTGTTTAAACCAGTAACATGTCTAACTCCTCACTCCTTGCTTTACTCATCCTCTCTTTAAATCTGGCAGAGACCACGCTGCTGTGAAGGGGCTGCCATGACATCATGCAAAATGCACCAGTGAAGCTTTAATGTGTGCAGTGACAGAGGCACAGGAAACAACTAATTTCTCATTTTCTGCCTCTTCCTCTCTTTCCTGTCAAAATTCTAATTATATGAAAAAAAATTGCATTTCATGGACATTGTGTCAAGTTGTCATAACTGCTGCCCAATGCAAGTGCTTGACTCTGGCTCCCAAATAACAATGTTAATGAGATAATGCAGAGCAGGGGGAGCATGGGCTGCCAAGCCTGTGCAACAAGCTACAGCAAAATTTCTCGTGAAAATTATTTCCTCCTGGACACAACTGCATTTGATGTAAAGATTTCTTAGCAGGTTCTTCTTCAAGCTGTATCATCCAACATGCGGCTTATGTCATCAGCATTCTGCACAAACTTGCTTTCTGCCAATGAAAGCCTCTCTTTGAAATGTTGTTACAAGAACTAATCCTATTTGAACCTATGAGTGTAAAACTCTGCCTCATGACAGAAACACTCAGAGAGACCCAGCAGACGAAATACCGAGGACTACGGAGGCCAGCACTGAGCTGGGTGGAATCTCTGTAAGTAATTTTACACTCTAGGGGGAAAAAAAAAAAAAAGAGAGAAGTTTAAAAACCAGTAAGTTGTGGCAGAAATTAGATCCATATTGACAGGTCACTTTGTATGTTCTTTCAACACTGACTCGTTCCAAACTCCATATTTTCAACTCACAGCATTCATTAGAAAATCATAGAATTGTCAGGGTTGGATGGGACCTCGAGGATCATCTACCTGCCATGGGCAAGGGACACTTCACACTAGATCAGGTTGCTCACAGCCACATCCAGACTGGCTGCAAAAACCTCCAGGGATGAGGCTTCCACCACCTCCCTGGGCAACCTGTGCCAGTCTCTCACCACCCTCCTGGGGAAGAACTTCTTCCTAACATCCAATCTGCATCTCCCCACTTCTACTTTTCCCATTCCCCCAGTCCTGTCACTACCTGACACCCTAAAAAGTCCCTCATCAGCTTTCTTGTAGGCTCCCTTAAGATACTGGAAGGCCACAGTAAGGTCTCCTTAGAGCCTTCTCCTCTCCAGACTGAATAGCCCCAACTCTCTCAGTCTGTCTCCATAGGAGAGGTGCTCCAGCCCTCTGATCCTCCTTATGGTCTACACTCACCTGTGTCAAACAGCAGTACTTATATTAGTTTATGGGGAACTTTATCTACCACCTTGCAGCATCATATGCAACATGCATATTTCTTCCTTAAGAGAAATGTGATATACTCTCTTCACATCTTTGGATTTAACTGCAACATCATCCTCTGTTCCTTCACTGAGGAGAACTAATGTAGATCTTAGTGGACAAAACAAAGCTATTGTTAACTAGTTGTAAAAAAAGGATTTGTAGTAATTTCACACTCAGATGAGCCCTTTGCAATTCTGTCTCTAATGGCACTTGGATGTCCATTGATTCCTAGAATTCTGTACAGGCATCAGGGATGGGATTAAGGGATGGACACAGTCCTGTTGGTGAAAATGCAAAACTCAACAGAATCAGCTACTTGCCACCCTTTTTGTTGCTATATATGTGCAGGGTCAAAAGAACAAACTACAAGTTGCATACTATTTGCATTCCTTAATGAACTGCTGGAGGCAACTGGGACATGGTAATGATGAAAACAACCTACACAGAACATAATTAAAACCCTATTTTGTTTATATTTTTTAATACTGCAGTTAACCCCAGAAACACAGAAAACAAACCTGTTCAGAAAACACTTTTGCAATAGCCTTTTCATCCTCAAAGATGCACAATTATGTCAGGCAATCTATGGGAGTATGCATGTTTTCTTTTCTGATGTATAGTACGTTTTCTTTCCAGGTAGGTTAATATTAACAGGCCTTATCATGCTCTGTACCCTCATCTTCCTCTTGCTGTCTGCTCCATTTCAACATTCAGTAACCACAGGGATTTTGTAACCACCCTCCCCAGGGATTCTTTTATCAAACTTTTCACTACATAGGCAGCAGCTGCACCCCTGCAGGTAGGGTAAAATTCAGGCTTAAAAGCAGAAATTATATTTCTTTCTTACAAATGAATAATAAAGCAAATAATTACATGATTAATATCTCAGTGCTTTCCTTTCTACTATGGCTGAATTTTCCTGGAGTTTACACAGAAAGCCAATTATTACTTTGGAGTTAAAATGAACTATAGTTGGGTCTTTTAACTAAAAATTCAACAAAACCCCTCATCCTAAAAAATCACGACTACTCATTCAATAAAAAACCCACAAGAAAACAAACCACACACGAAAGTAGAATTTGTTGTTGAATGAGATAAACAAAGCAAATTCCACCTTTTGCCTGTATAATTTAACATCTCCAAGTCTGAGATATTTCTCTTCTGAACAGGGTTCTCTGAAATAATTGTGATTTATCCTCACAACTCATTACAACTTTTTGTTTGTTTGTTTGTTTGTTTTCTTCAGTATTGCCACATAATAATAATATTCTGTTCCAAAAAATTCCATAAGGTACCACACTGCATAAAACTGTTATCATCTCTTGCTGCTCTCCCTGTAACTAAACAAGATGCTGCCTACAAGTGGCCACTTTGAGAAGGACTTCCATTTCCTGTAGTTCTCAGTGAAGCTGTTTTATCCCTCTCCTAAAAGCACAGGAGACCACCAGCTAAAGGCAATCCAAGCAAAATCGAAGGTGATAACTTTCTAAGGAAGGACAGCTCCTCATAAGATTTTTCAGACAGGCAAAATCATATTTATGACTCCTCTCTTTAGGACTGACATGAGTGCTGAGCACAGGAAGCATTCCTGATAGGCCTATCAGGAGCTTGACAACAGAAGGAATTGAAATACAGAATTGTGCAGGACATACCTGGTGAAAAAAGGGATGTCACGTTGGAAGTATTCTGCAGGGCGCTGAGAAAATAAATCAGCGTCTTACACATAGATATAACTTTGGCTTGTGGGAAGAATGCAATACACAAAATATGAAACCATTTTCTTTTGATTGAAGCTATTAACAATAATTCTGTATCAGCTTTTATTTTTAGCAAAGATGACCTCAGAAAACCTTAACTTCCCCCCCCCCCTGCAGCTCTATAGTGTAAGCCAAGACAATTGAACCCTTTTAGTATTAAAGCTGGGCACTCAGAGAGGAACTCTCAAGTACTATTATCCCTGGGACCACGAAACAAACTATAATTTGTGCTGCGTGTAGCAGTTTTGAAATGTGTCATGGAGATGGAGTGATTCATACTTTTTCTTAACAATAGATGCTAATATTTTCTAGTATTTAGAGTGTCAGCTTTTTGACAACTTACATTGCATTTTTGCTTCAGGTATTTCTTTTGTGTTACCTGAAAACTAAATTGTATGACTCGGTACAAAATACAGCTTATGGCTTGGCTACCACTGCTAGCTCCTCTTCTTGTTAAACATCTTGTGAGCAGGTCATGAAATCTTGGGGAGGGGTGAGGGCAATGAGAAGGAGAAAACCAGGGAAAATTTAGGATGATGAAAACATCTGGATCTCAATGTGAACAATAAATTTTGAAAGATGGTTTCCTTAGGCGGGGGGGAAACCTACTAATCTGTTATTACGAACACTTCACATCTTGTTTTCAGAGATCTCTGCATCTATCAAAATCCTGCTATAACTGTATAGGAGAGAAGCTAAGTCATGCAACAACAAAAGGTCTTCCTCTGGCATCTCACTTCTGAACATTCAAAAGTAATGCTGAAATTGCCAGAGCAATACCTGAAAACTGGGTAGAAGCTTCCACGGAAAAGATGGGATAGAGTTTCCATGGGCATACGACTTCCCCAAATTTGCATATTGACTTCAGAGCGCCCTTGAAGGCCCCATGACTGTAGTTAAAAACAAAACAAAACAAAACAAAAACCTCAATGTTTAAAATCTTCCTTCTGCTCTTTGAAAAACTATACTTTACACTTTCTTGGCAGCAGCAGTATGGAATAACTCCTGTGTTAAGCTCTGAAGCATATAGCTTTTTTGGAGCATTGTTGAAGAGCAACAGGATGCAAAAGTTCATACAGCGGAGTAAGTATCAAAATGTGACATTCCTAATAATGAGGAGGTAGCATGACTTGTTACAAAGCTCAAAAAACAAAGAAGAAGAATTACAGACTTGTTTCAGAACTGCAGCACAGTTTCATACACTCTCAAGAAATTCAACTTCAAAGCTGCCTGTGACATACTATGTGTATGTTGGACAACAGGAGAAAAGGACAATGAGACCAGCAGAACTTCCATGTTTGCTACTGATGTCAAGATCATGTTGCAGTTTGTGCTTTCACTGCAGAAAGTATCTAGGAGCAAATCAACCTCTTCCAGGCTCTCAAAAAAAACCCTGTTACCTGTAATGGAAAATCATTCCTCACCTTTCAAAAGAAAATTTTCCTCCGTAGATTTTTACTCTCTCATTCTCTCTCCTTTTTCTCTCTCTCATTTACTCTCTCATTCTCTCCTCCGTTTCATGTATCAGTATCAGTTAATGGCTCCACCTACCAGGAGCAGGAATACTGGATATTTATCATGTTAAAAATTTGACCACATTTACAGTAACAGACTTTTTAAATAAAGTAAAAGATGACAAAGAATGAGTATTACAAACAAAATCATCACCTGGTAATTTCTCTGGTATCTCCTATCTTACAATTGAGGTTGTGAAGGTGAAGCTAAGGAGATGAGGTGTAAGTAATAGCACTGCTTGGAAGACCAACCCACAAATACTCATAACACAAGGTCAAAATCATGGTATAAGGCCTATGATATACTAAGGCTGATATTCTTGTACTGTAGGGGACTGTCTCTGAAGCATTTCTTCCCAAAAAGATAAAAGTGGGTTAAGCATTGCAGAACTTTTCCAGTTCCAGTTGTCCATGCACAAGTGAGATAAAGTAAAAATCCAGGATTAGTACAATCTAGGAGATCAATGACCATCACATAGCTCCAGGATAAAAAAGGAATTACTACTCATAGCAGAAAAAGTCTCTAGTGCATCTTTGAGGATGTGGAAAACAACAGTAAAGCTGCGTACTTAAAGCATGTCCTTGTGTCTGGAAGGTATCTGTAAAAAACACAACAAAATAGCCTAATTTCTGACAACAGCAGGCTCTGTACCCCACTTGAAGATTTGATTAACCATGTACATGAACACAGACTCTGAAGAGTAAGATGGTACACTGAAAGGACTGTGATGGTATAGAAACATTCACAAGACTGAAAAATCTTGTTGCTCTGTCCAGCACTAAGTTTATGCAGGGCGTGATGTTATAACGTGTTAGAATCCAGCAGCAGTGAAGATGATGCTGTGACTAAGTCCTGTTCCAGGCTTCATGCCATGATCCATGCAAGCATGCCACACTGTCTTGCCCTCTCATTTGCTTATCATTAAATAAATAAATAACCAACCAACCAACCCACCCAATAACAAACCCATGCAAAATAGTCCTAGATAGTGTGACTATTTGTTTGCCAGCAGAGTTTAGTGCCCCAGCTTTTAGTCTACCAGGAGTTTCCCTGCTGTTGCTGTGCTTCTGACCACTGGCAACTACTGCAGCCCAGCAGCAAACAAGGGAATGTATCATACTCATACAACACAAGCATTGACATGACCACTATGGCCCTCTCCTGACACTTAGGGTTAAACATTTCAGACTTGAATGAGCCTAGATCTTGGGTTCTGTATAAATGGTTTAATCAGTAAAGAAGAAAATCTGCAGTAACGTCATCCCTGTGAACTTGTAACTGTGACCTATGAAGCTAAAAGCTGCTGCAATTTCCTTCTAACAGTCTCCTGCCCACACAAAAGCACCCACCTACCTCAACAGGCATTTCTGAGATGGCAGATACAAGGTTACCTGTAACAAATTTAACTATGGCATTGATCATACACATTCTCTGATGCCAACAGCATGAGATGTAGATGCTTTAGGCTCCATTGTAATAATTTGCTCCAAGTGCCACTTCTGTAGCAGAAGCCTAATCTCACTTTTCTACAATAACTACTATCATTCGTGGTATTATGGTACCCATATGACTCATCCTGCATAAAAATGGTCAAAACTCTCTCATTCAATAACTCCTGCATCAGGCTCTGCTGCTTGCTCTTGAGGCAGCTCTTCTTTTAGAAAGATATGCAGTTTTGATCAAAGACTTCCACTAATGGAAAATCTATCATATTCCCTGAATGGTGCATTCCAACAATAAAATATTTTGGCTTTTTAAAATGGGCATCATCTTTCCTGATCAAATTCTTTGACTTTCAGCCTCAGCCTGAGCATCTTGTTATGTTTTTGTCTTCATGATAAATGAATCCCCAATACAAAGCCTCTACTCTGTGTGGAGTAGATATGTCACCCCTTATGCCATTCTTTGACAAAGAAAAGCCAGTGGAAGAAAACAGGAGTGAAAATAAAGCCCCATATGAATTTGTTCAAGGTTGACTCAAGAAGACAAGTTTAGGTTTCATTTTAAACGCAAACCAAAAGTTATCCACTTCCAAATCTAGAGTCAAACACAGATGTTCTGATGTAATGGAGCACAAAAGAGAGGTGCATTTACCAGCCTCACTTATACAGTTACATTATAGATTTATACTTTTAATTAGTTCAAGTATTAGCAAATGAGCATGATGAATTTCTGTCAAAGTTAGAGGCACACTAGTGATGAAGGAAATGAATAGACAACAATTTCCCTGCTAAGGAACAGTCAGCATTTGCCAACACAGCCAGTATTATTTATGCTTAACACAAGGTGAAAATACTGCATAAAAGCTATCCCTGGAAAACAAGAAAAAAACAAACATCTTGTGGCCTAATCCATCCAGACTGCTATTCACCTCTTGGGAACAGTAACAGATCTATAACAGAGAACAGCTCTAGCACCAGGAGACCAAACAACTAAGCTGGATCAAAGGTCACATACCCATCCAGAAAAAAAATGCCAATTTATGTATTCAGCAAAGCTTCTAGAACACACAGATTGAAAACACAGTGGCTCTGTAACTACAACAAATGCTCCCCCGCTGATCCAGGGCTACCCTTGTAGCCTCTCTTAGGAACAGCTGTACAACCACACAAAAACATTATCTGACATGGAAGAAACATGTCAAATCAGCAACACTGGTCGATTTTAATGGTGCTCAAAGGACAGAGAAAAATTAAGTCACAGAGCTGTTCCAAGTTAGTCCATGACTGACCTGGGTTTGGGCATGATCACTGACAACCATGTTGCTTTGGTAAAGCCAGATATGTCTTTTGTTTTTTTTTTTTTTTGTCTTATTACATAAATACCCTGGACCTCGTTACCATACACAGTACTCAATAGAAAAGCAATGGTAAAGGTTTCTTTTATTAGGGCAGTAGCAAAACAGTCCAGTACATTAATAATCAATAGTAAACAACAGAATTTAACTGTCCAGCATCAAGATATCTGAAGTTCTAACCATAGCTTTCTTTACATATCCACACATTTCAATAGTCTCAATGCATATCTACTAGTTGGTGCAGGTTATATTAACATCTTGTACACACAAACATACATATGTACCTCAGTATGAATTATTTTAATCATCCAGGCACAGAGAACCTGCAGTAACTGACACTGTCAATAGCCATGCACAATTTTTTATGATCAGTTAAGGCCAAATAAGAGAAGAATAAGAAGCCAAAGGGAGCTGTGTGGAGAAAAGACGAGCAAGCAAACCCACTGATTGGAGATAGGCCATTTTCTCCCAGCTCTTCAGGCCTTAGATGCTAATGGCTTATTAAGAGTCAATGTCCATATCAGAATTTAGGAAAGCCTACTTCTGGGCTAAAAATAACTTCTAGAACTCTGCTTGTAAAGCTAGGTGGGAAGGCCAGAAGAAATGCCTGACAAAAACTTTCTTAATAAGTTGAAGAGGGCATTTGGGAGACCTAGACCAATGAGTCCTCATTTGATAAGGCTGGGCTAACCTAAGCCACCCTGGTGGGGGATGCATTTTTTGATTAAATAGTTCCTGTTCAGGTCTATCCCTTGAGAATTCTGTCTGATCACTACATACGATTTTGGAACAGAGATACAATAAATGTCTGAATGCTGGCAGACCTACTAAGCAAGCCCAGTTGGCAAAAAAAGATTCTATGGTGGTAGAATGGGTATGACAACAGAAGAACTACGGAAGTCTGCCTAGGACAGTGAAAATCACTAAGCCTTTCTCTAGATAGACTGATTCCATGAGAGAAAAAGGCAATATAAGCCTTTCAACTTTGGTACAGCATTTCTCTGCAGGTAGATGGCTTTTGCCATGTTAGCAGAACGATAACATGTTAGGTATTGTGTCTGTATCTAGATATGCTTGGAAGGTCAGCTTCAGCAAACACTAGTACATTAAATCTATGGTCCAAATCATATTCTAAACAGACTGGGTTCTTTATAAAGAAAAAATAAGGGCACTTTGAAAATAGTTAAATGTACAATCAAGTTTCAACTATATTGAATACTAGTATGGAAACTTAGTTACTAGATGTCTTCCTATCGACTTCACATAGCTCAATATGGTAGAGTAAGAAATCCATTCAAATGCCCAGGTAACCATGGTTGACCACATTGTGAATGTCAGTTCACTGACTCAGTTAGTGAACTCTTGCCATTTTCAGCTCAGGCAAGTCATTCACCTCAAAGAAAATCAAAGATTAACTACCTGTTCAGCTGCAAGTACAAGCGTGGTATTACAATCTGATGAACCAAGCATAATAAGTATTTTCCTCATTTACCTTTTTAGCTACACACAATATACATAAATCCCAGAGGTGCTAATTTCACTATAGAAACTACGCAATTAAAATTTGCTAATATAATTTGCAAAAGAGAAAGCAGGGGGGAAAAAAGGAAAGGGAAAAGAAAGAAAGAAAAAAAAGAGCCTTTTGGGAAGTCATTAGAGACTGGTAAGGGGTACAAGCATGTGACATTCCACAGAGATGAGGCAGGCTGGCTGCATGCCAATGTCAGCCACTGTAACTGCACCCTGCAAGAATTCAGCTGCAAATCTTTGTTTCCTTTATGTCTTTCACATCTTTGCAATTTTCAAGGCAAAAGGCAAAGACAAAGTCTTTCAGATGGAGTTCTTTCATCCAAGAACATTCTTCATCCAAGGCCAAAAGGTTCACCATTTCCTAAAAGGCCTTTGGATCTGCATGTTCAGTCATCTTCATCCAAATGTATTTCTTTGGGAGCATTATTCAGTCCTTGTGGTGGATCCTAAAAGAACACCAATAAAAACTATCTTCATTCCTTTCAATACAATCTTCAGTGTTTTTATCTCTAGGACCGCTGTATGAGAGTGCAAAATGGTAAATGAATCAAATATATTTTAATTAAAACCACAGCACATTGAAACTCTCCTCCTTCTACAGTTTTCAGTGTTTGGGTTTTGGTCAATTCTTTAGGTAAAGGTTTCCAAGATTAAACAGACTTTCTGGAAAATACCACATATGAACACAACATTTTTCTTTTGTGCTGACAGCAGTTTAAAATGATTACCTATCAGCTTTCCCTGGGCAATATTTGTAAAATAATAAAATTTGTGGTAGAAGCCTTTACTTGTATACTACAGTACTACAAAGTCTTCTGAATACAAAACTGTAGGCTACAAGGAGGTTCCTGTATACACTTTGCTTTACTGGAGCAGGGATAAGCAGGGTTTCTTCACAGAAGAGTGCATGATAACACTACAGAGAGTAAAAAAAAAAACCTGCAGTGGTAACTTGTGATTGCCAAAAAACACCTAGCTAAACCAAAAGAACAGCAGCTAATTCTGGTTTTGAAACCAATCCCACTCTTCTGCTTGCCTGATACTCCACATCATGTAGCATACTTCTCTTTTTCAAATACAAAGTTTTCCAATCCTTTCTTTGCCTCATTTTTTCTTTATTTTTTCATTTCTTCCTTCTATACAAATATCTTCTCTCCTTTTTCTCCCTGCTATCCTTCTTCTCAAGTCCACAAGTCCCCTCATGATTCTAGTTTTTGCATTTCTCCATCTGTATCATTTGCAGCTGTTTTGATCTCCACAGTCTCTCTACCAGTTCTGTCTTCCACCACTTCTCAACCTATTGCACCAGTCACTTTCAGCTCTTCTTTGCCTTTATTATTTTGTATCTCTCTCTTTCACCTAAAAATCAGTGATTTCCTATCTTCTCTATTAATTTTGTACGTGCTACAACTTTCTCTTGCACCATCCTGACAAGCAACTAGGTCACTTTCAACAACAAAGGACTTTGCTCTAGTAGTCTAACAAGTTGGAGGAGAGCTCATCCTCAGCTTCATTTTGGAACACATGAAGCTCCTTTGCAAGCACTGCTTGCCAACTCTCATTATTTTCTTACAATACTTGCAATAAGTTTATTAGTACTAGATCTGCAGCTTCTGAAGGATATCTCAAAGAAGTCTCAAGTTCTGGTGGTTACACAAAGAGAATGAAATGTGTCCCTGTCTTAACTTAGTAAATCACAGGTGAGAAAAGGTAGAATTCAACCCAAGTATTTTAAAACCTTATGATGTTTTAGCTGTGTAACTATTCACATTCTGATTTGCAGAGATAGCCAAACCTGATCTGAATAGAAAAGCAGACTGTAATTATTAAAAGGGAAGGGGAAAAAAAAAAAAAAAAGAAAGCTAATCTCCAAGTCACTACCTGAATGCCATTAAAATGTCACTAATTACACTAAAGTTGTAAAAACTGGCAGCAATGTTGTCTCAGTAACTCTTGTTTAATTTTGGATGGAAATGAGCAGAAGTGACAAGTGCTTGGTACTTTGCAGATTTCAAACCAGTACCAAACAAAGGGGGGAAAAAAAAAAGAAAAAAAAAAAAATCAATGTTCCTCAGCAGTTTGAGAGGTTTGTTCCTATCAAAAGTAATTTCTTGATCTCAAATTGGAAGTCGTTTTCCCTGTAATGGGAAATGGCCAGGCCAGATATAGGATACTAAGGAGGATTACTTTTTTATTGCATGCAATGTAATCAGTATATCCCTCCTTAATTATCTCAATTGTCATAATGGGGACAAAAAAAGGGCTTGATTTTTTTCTTTTTTTTTTTTTTTAGGGTTGTTTTTTTGGGGTTTGATTTGTTTGGTTTGGTTTTGGTTTTTTTGTTGTTGTCTTTTAAGTCACTCAGCCTCCACAAAACTTTAAATTTCTGTATTTTTTTTTTTTATGTTGCAAGAATTAATATAGCTAAATTTACCTTGGGATCCTTCTTCAATGTTTCTATTTAGTTTTGCAATGTAAGAGTAGAAAGCATTACAATTTTGACCAGAAACACTCTGACATCCACCTTCTAACATAATAAGTTATACCCCCCTGACTAGGCTATGTTTGCATAACTGGGTTCATTACTTAAAGGAAATATTTGTCTATCAGTTCTGTGCTGAGATTAATTTAAATACACTGAAGGCTTCAGAAAGAAAATCCTTTATACCATTAACTTTTTGAAAGATGTTAACATGACTTTAGCTCAAACAGAAGCTTCCTATACACTCTTTTGCCTTCAAGGCTGGAATAAAGCAGAACTCAGACCTGAAACCTGATAAAGCTCAGACAGTATTTAGCTTGTAAAAAACAATGCAAGGCTTCAAAGTCTATTAATTCTTTAGTGGCCCATGTTCTTTAGCCTTTTAATGTGTAAAGTAGATTTCTCTGCATGAGATTCAATAACTTTTAGCTCAAAGGGGATAGTGATATAAGGTACCATGTATCTTCTAAAAGCAAACATCATAAGCTGGTTTTAACACCAAGAGAAATGTAAAAAAGATAGATTGTGTCAGCTGCAACCTGGAGAAAGACTAAAGGCAAAACGAGGGAGTGTGCTCTCAGGTCAATTTTTCCTAACAAATTTCAGGCTTACCAGATATTGGACCTAGTATATTATGCAACTAAGGATCAAATTTATTCATAAGCAGATCTAAGCTATCACTTTTTGTTATGGGACCTGACAGTAAGCAGTCCTTAGCTTTCCCCTGCTGACTCCTCCTGAAAAATGTAGTTTAAAATAAAAAAAAAAAGGAAGCAACAAACAGCAAGCTTGGTGATGGCTCATAATTTTTCTCTGAGGTAGTTAAATATTATGAAGGGCTTCAGAGCACCCACAAACCAGTTTTGCAGTGCTCAGTTCCCAGCAATGAAGCTAGTTGTGGGTCAAGTCAATGCTAAGATAAATCTAAGCTTTCTTTTCAGCTGTCAAAACACTTAAGCCATACGAGATTTTAAAGTGATGTCATAACAATGCAGTTATTACTTGCCTGCCACAGGAACTGCTGATGGCAGTTGAAGTTCTTATTCATCATGGGGTCCAGACAATGGAAACAATCCATCTACCCTGTGTACTTTTTTCCTACCTATACTGTACTCACTTTCTGCCTTGTGACATTTGTCAGTGATGTCATACTTCATCAAGCAATTGGTGGCCTGCTAGATCTCCCGAGAACCGCGCTGCACTCCCGTGATGGAGAATAGGTAACTAAAATAAGCCACCTGTTCCAAGATTCCCCTTTTCAAAACCTGATGGGACATGATATTTGACAGTGACTGTCATAACTGATCAAGCAGTTGCCAGACTCATGCATATTTCCTGAAAGCTGCTGCTGTTTTTCATCACAGATTCCAGATAATTGAAATAATTGACCTGCTCTAGGGCCCTGCTTTGACTCTGGCATTTTCTGCAATGGGACATTTGCCTTTTGTCCTATCTGTCTAAGAGCTGCAGCAGAAAAAGGCTTTGATGCTTCTTCACAAGACGTCATAGCACCACAAAGGAAAATGACATTGTTTGCACAGTTTGCATTACTGAACTGCCAGACATGACTGTGCTCCCCATACTCATAGCATGACTTGCAAGCACATGTGCTATGTCTGAGAAAAGTACAGAAAGAGGCAATGAAGCAAAGCATGCAAGCTAAAGCTTGGCAATCCATATGAGTGCCAATCCTACCACTACCCTCATGAGTGTCAAGTAATTTAAACACTCCAGTTGGTTAAGCAGACTTCTACTAAGCTTTTTATCAGTAGATAAGGAGCCTACAAACATTTCCCAGAAGATCAGGTGCTCTGACTTAGGCTTTTCACCACTTATACATAGTTAAAGGACAGGCTTGCCTGTTGATATAAAGATTTTTAGAACAGGTCAGTTTGTAGTAGCCATTAAAAACTTATGTGTTCATCTGCTAAGGGGTATAGATCTTACTTGTCAGATTACATTGCTCAGTTTTATTTGAGAAAAATACCACATTCACTCACTAGATCACACCCCACTCCTGAATCTACTGTATTCATCTCAAGGATGCATGCTGAGTTGTGTTCATTGCTCTGCTTAGCACCCAAGCTAGTCACAGACTGACTGAGACCTTGGAAATAGAGCACACTGCAATAAGCACTCATGAGTCAATGATGAAAGTGCTGGAAATCTCTTAATATCTAACATTTCCTCAGCTGTACTGTAAGGAGTTCACTATTTTGCCTTGCACAAAATACAGCACACAGAATTAATTTAAAAAGACCTACTATAATACAACGTCAACCTCTAATAATGTCCAACTTTCCTAAAACCAAGATTCTTTTTAATCTGTAGCATTTTCTTTTCAGCCCTATCATCAAACAGATAACACTGAAATGACTAAAGTGAAAAAAAAACCTGCCAAATCTTACACTGATGTACAGCTAGGAATATCAACAATGGAGTGACAATTATTTATCCACTTGAAGATTTGATTTTTTTTTTTTTTTTTTAATTTGGATGAAAATTAAACCAACTCAGAAAGTCAAGATGATCTGTTAAGAACAACAGAGTTTATGAGTAAACTATGTGATAAAAAGAGTAAATTTTTCTCCAAGCTTTGTAGAAAAGAAAGTACTAAATGTCTCTTGAGTTTGATTTCTATTAGTGCAAAAGTAAAATCTTGACATCCAGAAGAGATTTGTGTTTCTGTCAAAAATAAGAGTCAGTACTCACATACAAGGAGAGGTAGTACCTAGATATTTGTTGTCCAGAGAGAAGCTACAGATTGCTCTGCTTCTCCCACGTTCCTGACCTTCAGTGGTCCTTACAAACCCTCAGGTCCCAGAAGCACCACAGCAAGTGCAACCCAAGCACTGCAGCAATACTTGCATGCTTTTCCCCCATTGAGAAATGTCTTAAGTAGAAGAAGAAATTTACTGAGCAGCAAAGTTTGACTTTTACCTGAGCAGCGAAGTTTGTCTTGCAGCTTCACAGAGGAAATTTTATCTAGGAAGACTTGACATACTACTCCAGTGAGTATTTGTCAACCAACACTTACTTGAGGGGAAAAAAGATGACAGAAACAACTTGGCTGTTACATGCAGGCACACAGCTGGGGAGTGTGGGAAGTCAACATTCTGATGAAAGAGTTGTTGTTTATTTTTTTAAGATACATAGGTGATGATTGAACACATTGAGAATTCAAAAGGGTGACTTTACAGATAATTGGCCCTGACTAACAAAAGAAAACAACACTTCAGCTTTTTTGTCAGCAGTGGGATGTAATTATGCATCATTAATTATACTGGCATGTCAATGAAAGGTCAGGCAACACCGTATAAAGGAAGAAGGAAGTAGTTTTATACCCTGACAATGTTATTGTTTGGAAATGTTAGTGCTTATACAACCCTCTTGGGATGGGAGGAAATCATTCTTCATCTAAATCAGGTGAAAATCTGGGGTCAGATTCGGAGCTGATTTAAAAGTAAGGACGTGAAATAAAACAAAGTGGTGGGAATAAAGAGGAATTGCAGATATTAATGTAACTGCCTACCCTTTCATCCCAGACAGACAGGTATGCTCTTGAATGGGTATAACACCAGGCAGCAATATTTTCACTTAGCAGAGGGTCTGCTTGCCAGCAGTAGTACAATTCAAAGCAGAAAGCAACTTCCCTCATCACTGTGCATCCTTCTATTAAAATAATCAATGTTATTTTTATTCAATACCTTCTTCTCCCAGTCCATCTTATTGGTCCTACTGCCAACTCTTCTAGAGGATAGATTTGTCTTCTGTGATATTGTGCCTCACTTCAAATAAAGCTGTGCTTTAATTTCATGCTATTTGACCCACCATTAAGAAAAAGGGAAATTTCAGCTTTGTTAGCAATGAATAGTTAAAGTTCTTTTTAGGTTCGTTTGCTTGTGGCTTGGTTTTAAGGTTTGTTGTTGTTTGGGGAGCTGTTATTTTTTATTTGGTTTTGGTTTATTTTGTTTTCTTTTTGTTCTAACACAAGTCACTTTTAGCTAGATTCTCCCCTTTCCACTGACTTACTTCCTCCCATCTCTTTATTTCCACAGCCTAATTCACCAGTAAAAAAGTGGGAGGCAAGTTTTGTGACTTTTAAGTGTATTTCAAATATCCTAGTAAATAAAAGACACTGTAACTTGAATGATGTCATCTCTGAATGCAATAGGTACTGATTTCCCTGATTCTTTCCATTTTTCTTAACTGATTAGAAATACAAATGCAACCTTGAAGGCCAAAAACTTCTGCAGCAAAAAGCACAGTGTTCTAATGTTTATCACTAATAGAGGCAGTCATGCCTCTTTGCCAGGATGAAAGAGGCTTGCAATGATATTCCAATACTGCTGCCTCTTTTCCCAAAGCAGGAGTGAGACTTGGCAATGGGTAAATGGGAAGAGGTGGGGGAAGCTGTGCCCCAAAAAAAAAAAAAACAACAAACAAAAAACCAACTCAGGGATACCCCTTCTCATTGGCAGGTTGGAATTAGGTTAGGTGACCTACTGGGAAGGGAATATATAATGGCCTAAATTCACAAACTTTGCTTCCTGAAGTTCAAGGTCCTGGAAAGTGAGAGTGTATTTTTGAAACAAAACAAAACAAAACAAAACAAAACAAAACAAAACACCTCCAAACAATAACACCAACAAAAACACACACACAAAACAAAGAGCAAACAAACAAACAGAAAAAAAAACAAAATGAAAAAAACACCACATGCAAAAAAACCCCAAACCATAACTCCCCCCAACAACCCCAAAAGAAAACCAACCACTAAAACCCAAAAATAAACTCAAAATCAATTTATGCCCATCACCTCACATTCAGATATATTCCCATTCCCTGCCCAGAAGAACACAAGGTTCAGTTATATATTGACATGATTAGAATGTTGACAACAGAAATGAATTGATGTAAAAATATTTTCATTTTTCTTTCCAGTTTAGGAGAGAAATCTTGTTTTCAGCAGTTCCATTCCATATACATCTCTCCCTTGAGATACTAAATTCAAAGGCCAAAACTGACTCCTTTCCTCATGTTCTATCTTTTCACATAATTAGAGAGAAATTGCTAATGGTCACATTGAACACTTAAATGAGATTTATCAGTAGGGCAAATCAAACTTTCACAGTAAGTCAAGTTATGCAGGATACATATTTCAATACAGCACTATACCACCACAGTTGGTAACTTACAGGCAAGCATTTAATTGCACAAAAAGTTTGGAGAGAGGGTGAGGGAAGTGGTGTAATGAGACTGTCTTTGAACAAAATCAGATGGATAAGCACTGATAAAACATATCAAAGTAATAATGTTGAAAGTGAAATTAAGCCAGAATAAGGAAACCTCAAATCCCTGGATTTTAACCTGGTGCAAAGTTTAAGCAGAAATGAACTATAAAACTAGGTCAACCTCTTTTTCAGTTGGCATTTCTTTACACAATGAAGTTGTGGTTTTGTCTAACAGTGCAGCTCTTCTAATGGCTAATGATGTATCTTTCTTTTCAAGTCTCTACAAGCTGCTAGAGAACAACTCAGATACTGTTCACCGTATCCAGCCTTTTGCTTAGGCAGCAAATGCTACTCTTAGGCAATGGTTATCTTGAGTAACTATAGCATCATTAACTTGTCTCAAATGCCCCATTTTTAAAGATTGTTCTTTCCAGGAACAATTTTGGAGGAGTACAGAGGAGCTGAAAAGGGCTGAGTGGTTTAGATTAGGCTATTATAGTAAAATTGAGCATCCCAATCTAAAACGATTTATTGCATCCATGCTCTTCTGTGTTAAAAGGTCTGACAGTATGCATCAAAAATTTTGCAGTAGTTGTATCATGTTAGGCCTTCTCCCTCACCATTGGTCAGATTTCAATTTAGATTACATTATTTACTAGAAAATAAAATAATACTGAAGTAGAGGATATCAATGAAGTGTGTCCAACATTTCACACCCAATCTCACAAACAGCAATTAGCATACAGTGCAAGTGAATTTGAGAGATCCTTGATTATTTCTGAGGTAAGCTAGCAGCAAAGAAAAGATATCTGGGGGATTCCTTCTAAGACAGCACAACTACTACACCACCTCTTGCTCAGATATTTAGCCAGTCTACTCTCCAGCTTCTACCACTGCAGCTCTACAAGAAGAAAGCAGGCATTTGGAAGACTTCACTGTACCTTACACCTCCCCAAAACAATGACTCGTGTGATGGAAATTATCTCCACTGTTAAAATCCATGCAGTGTGTTCAATCATTCAGTAATCAAATAAAGGAGGTATCTCCTTGTCTATATTTAGCCCATATCTGGGGCTAAATTACAGTAGTTGTTCTATCAGCCAATGGCTCTCCCTAACTGAGAAGGGGAATTGGGAAATGGAGAAAGACCCATGGGTTGAAATAAGAACAGATTTAATGAAACCACAAAACTTATACTCAGCGCAGTGAATGTACAGCACTCACAGCAGACCAAAAAGCAGTCCCCAGGAGCAGGCTGCTAAGTGAGCCACTCCAGGTATGGTGACTCCTGAGAGGAGAAGGAAGAAAATGGAAGGAAAAGGGGGAGGAGGAACAGGAAATCCCATTTCCAGCAAATGTCCTCCTTTTATGAGCACATTGTTTATGGTATGGAATATGTCTGCAGCCTGCTTGGGTCAGCTGTCTCGGCTGACTCAAAGCTGCTAATGGCTTACAGCCCAAGGCTGGCCTAGGATTCTGTCCCAGCAAATCCAGACCATTTCCACAGTTCATGTATCATTATAATCATCAAAAAAGTTTTCAAAAATGTTAATTCAGTAAAAACTGCTGAAGAGAACCAGAGGTAACTAGAACAGTACCCACATATTAATATCTTTACCAAGTAAAAATTACACTTTCTAGATAAACTAATGTATTAATGGAAGCTTAATTTATCCTTAATCAAAGAAAACTACCACTTGGCAAATAAGATCCAAGACACAGAATGGCTAGGAGGTTTTATTCTAGCTATGCTAGACAAGGGAAGACAAGTTTTTCAAAGGACAAATAAAATACAAACTAAATTTACATTTCAAAACATTTCCCTGAGCATCTGAGTCAGCAAACAAGCCTGCCCATTTTACCAGATCACTTTGCGTTTTGTATTTTCTACATCCACTATTCCCACTTTTTATTCAAATAAAGGTGATCAGGGTCGTTCTAATTTGTAAGAGGAATGCTATGCTTACATGGGCAAAGCAGGGCTCTGGGCCAGGACTCATGTTTATTGAAGCAAGAGTTCATTTAATGAAAATTAAGGATTTAATATTGTGTAATTAAATTTATGTCAACACAAATCAAAATACATAATGTTGGTTCTGTTAGTGCAGTCAGAGACAGGTGAGCAGACCCCTGCTCTCCAGAGAAGCTCTTTTGACTTAAAGAGCACCCCAAACTGATGGATCTTGGCATTCCCTGCACAGCCACTGTAGTCAGTGGTGTTCACATACATCAGTCCAGAATGACCTGGCAGTAGGATGGAGTTTCTTGTTTGCAGTTTTGACTTCTAAGAAAGCTTTAATTTGATGTGAAAGAAGACGAAAACATTTACTGGTCAGACTTAGAAGAAAATGATCTGAGGGTGTTCTTCATCATAATATTGTTGATGATTACTACCTCAAGTCTTTTCAGAAGTGGATAGGTCTTCCACACAAGCAGCTTTCAAGAGGGAATGCAAGACTAAACATTCTGTTTTGAAATACTGCCTAATGGTAAGTATAATACAATTAGGATTTGCTGTGTATTCTGCAACTTAGCATACATAACTTCCAATTTTGCCAGTCATTCAGAAGGCTTCAACGCTTATTTAATTAGTCAAAGCTTGGTAATTCAGCCAATGAAAAAAAAATGTTTAAGTCATATTACTCAAAACCAATGTTAACAGTTAATATTCTGAATGATGGAGCAACATAAACCCAAATTTGAGTAACACTGAGACTAATAAATTGATTAGCTAGTTCCTGTTGAGGAATTATATTCAATAAGAGTCTGCCAATACAAATTGCTATCAATTGCCACTTTATGAAGTGTCAAGAACAATGGGCTCAGGTGCATATTAGAACTAGTTGTCATGAATGCCAATTTACAGCAGAAAAATGGATTGTTTATCACCTAATTTAATTTCAGACAGCTAACTTACTCGTAGTAACTCATTTTAGCATTGAATTTTCAAGAACTTGTAATAAATTTGCAAAGCTAAATTCTTCTGTAAATAATTTAAAGCAGCATTTAAGTCAATTTTGCCATTGATTACGTAGAAAATATTTAGCGATCGTGTTCAACATCCAGACGCTCTCATTCCTGCCACTGGCAGCAAGTTTCATGACAAATGCTTCCCTGATGCAGTATTAGACTCGACTCCATGCTTTCAACACTGAGAAAGATGCATTGTCCATTGCTGCTTCTGGCCAACTCAGTCAAAATACTTTGTGGTGCCTGGTAGGTCATGCATGCTAGCAAATACACCACGTGTAGTAGAATTTACTACACTTCAGCACATCTGAACAGTTTGATGACCAGATGCTGAAAAAAAAAAAAAAAAGAGCAGGGAGTAGAAGTCTGCTCACAGGTTCATAAGCAGAATGAAGGGACACAAAGTTGCTTTGGTTTGGGGCAAAGGAGTGGTTTAGCTCATGCTATGTTTTCGCCATCCCGTTTCTGAAGTCTTAGGTTGATTGATGGCAATTGTGAACAAGGAAAAGTTTGAAGGAAAAAAAAAAAGTCTCTTGGAGCTTCTGAAAAATGATACAAAACATCAGTTTCTTAATGGCTTCAAGGAAGCTGTCAGCTAGGGATAAAATGAACATTTATGGAGAAGACCTTACAGATATCAAATATTCACTGAACTTCAGTTAACACTTTCCATCTACAAAGAAGCATTTCTATTGCAACAATAAGCTACAATGGCATAATTATTTAAGTGGTTATGGATCTACATAAAGTTTTACATCTAGGAACCTCACCAATCTGTGTCTACAGTTGTAATATACATTCTTCCAACAGCTTGCAGTTTCTGCAAACTGATGTACCATAAGCCTGTTTCTTCACTTTGCAAACAAGGGTTTGAAACCAATAGTGTTCCAGCATGCTTGCAATCAGTACCTGGCAAAGTCCACCAGCTTGTACTCCTGACTGTCAAACACTGGTGAACATAAAGGTTACTGGCAGCTTCATTGACTTACTGCAACTACCTCATGCCAGTATACCATATGTGCAAATCACTTTATATTTCAAAATAACAATTGTATTAATACTCTTCTGTAATCTGTGGCTTCAAGAAAGATCAACCACAGTTCTGTACAAGAAGCAATAAGCTTAAAGGTTCCAAAAGCCTTTTCAGCTTTCCTTTAATAACATGAATTGATTTAATAAAGAAAAAAGTTCAACAGCAAAGTCTTTGAAATGCCACCTCAAAAAATAGGTCAGAGTCTTACTTCCCAGCTTCCGTTTTACCGCATGAAAGGCTGGCTGTGTTTTGCCTCACGACTTTTTTCCTTATGGGAGCTCCCATGGATCATTTCTGTTAGCAAAAAGGAATCCATTGACTAAGCCTATCCTAGAGCTAACAGACTGAGCTTCCACTGGGAAAATGCTGCAGGCTGAGCAGAGATATTGACCAGCCTAGTACATAACAGCACATAACTAGCACTACACTACCATTGCTTTTCACCAAACTTTTTCATAAGTGAAGAAATATTTCAACTTTAGCTTCAAGTTGGACTAATAATGGAATATTTTACTTTGGCTAAAAATAAATAAATAAATAAATAAATCCTTGTTTTCTACAAGTCTGTCCCTGTTCTGTCCCTGGGAACATTTAACTGGATTTTCTGGTGTCCATCTGCTCTTACTGTTCCAGGAACAGCCTGGGATTACCACTTTCAGAAAGTCACTCTGTTCTTTTCATGACCATTTTGGAATGCCCTCAACTGCTGTGAGCATAAAGCAGAGCATGGACCGATTAGGAGAAGCCCGTTTCAGAAGCACCACTGCAGAATAGGCATGGCTTAGCACTTTACCATTGCAGACATCCAGCTGAAGCTTCTAAGCATTCAATTCAAAAATCCTGCCAAATAGAGAATTATTTACACCATGTTCAAAGAGCTTTTGGTAATAACAGAAATAACCCTTTGCCTGGAGGATCACTTTTGAGCCAGATTGTTTCTGTGTTTTACTGTATTGATCCACAGCTATACTGACACAAATAAAGAGGCAATCAGAGATGGGAACTTCTTCATCCAGTTTCATTACTGAAGCTAACCTCGCATATCTATGATGTCAGGACTCAAATGGCTATTCTCAATACTGTCAGGAAGTGTTTGACACCTGAAAGACAGAGGTGGAGTATGACATTTGAGTTTTTCCTTTTAGAAGGAGGGAAGGAAAGTATTCTCAATTAAGAGTTTATATATTCATACAGAGAAGGTTCAAAAACCTATCTGTATTCGCTGAAACAAGATAATAGTGTAGTAAACTTTAAAAGCACTCCCTCCCCACTCCTCACCCTAGTATGTTGTAAGCTTAGTGAAGAATTTAATGCTTCAGTTTAAAAAAAAAAATATTTGGAAGAACTTTTCTGTCAAGAAAGGTGGCCTTACTTCATTAGTTTGAAGTCTGTATCACATCTTAAACCCTTACAAAATTAGAGCTGTATATGCAATTATGTCAGAACAGAAAGGTAGTATTAGAAAGGTTGCAGCAAGGCATTACCACTGAAAAACCACAAGCAGATCTTACTTTCAGATCAACACCACAATTGACTGATCCAAGTGATTGTATACATTAAAATACAGGCTGGTTCCAATAAGTGATATTAATGATGAAATATCAACTAGTATTTCTATTGGCATCCTGCAACAACTGGTGTTTGACTCTGTACAATCCATTAATCATTACGTGGTAATAAAAGCTTTTCTAATAAAGCTTTCAGATTATAAATAACATTGATCAGCAAGAAATTGTTACTTACCATTGACAGACAATACATAGCACAACACTTTTAAGGAAGATATATGCACCACAGTACAGCTGCATACGAGGTCCTACCTAGACACAGGGGAACTAGGAAACAGTCACAGATGAGTACAGTGGTGCTTTTATACAGCATTTGGAAAGTTATGTTCATCTTTCACCAGAGCCTTACCAAGCATGAAGCATTAACAAAGCTATCCCAGCTTATCATCAACTCTTAGCTTTTATCCTTTGGTTCCAGTCCTACTCCAAACATGGAAGGCAAAAAAAAAAAAAAATATATATATATATATATGGAGAATTACATCACACTCAGAAGAGCTCCACAACAATCTACAGTCTGGGAAATATGCTATGCAATGTGAAGAATTGTTCAATTTACTGGACAACTTTTAAAAGACTACTAAATCTACAAGTACTAATAAAACTTTTACAAGACTTTGAGATCACTTAACAGATGAAGACTAAACAAAATGTAATGGCTCTTGAATATAGCACAGCTCAAGTTGATGAATTATTTTAAATACATCCATAAAAACAAGTGAAGGTATTCATCACTGGAAGACTGTAGATGGGTCAGCTGTAACTAGACTGAAGATGTGCAGAATTTAGATACCTAAGTTGCTCGCCCTGTGCTTCTCCCTCAATCCAACCCCCCCCCCAAAACCAAAAGAAATTAGAACAAATTTCTGCACTATTTCACTGCCACCTATGTCCAAAACCAGATAGATTCCTGCTCATGTACAAAGAAACATTCACACATGCAGCCTAAACAGAGTTAATGCCTTCAACCTTTACGTCTTGCATAAGCACATGCAAGGAACACCAAAGTAAACATTCCTTTGCTGAGATTTCTTATAGAGCAACAAAAATTCAGGATTGATTAGGCCAGGGAAAAGTACAAATGTGGAACCTATTATTAATATGTTACTGGGGAGTGAGAAAATTCTCCCTCAAAGAGCAATACATGAACCACACATTACATCAGTACAATGGGATCAAAGGCTTGGACATCATCTGGTGCTCAGATTAGAAAATCCATACCAAGTATCTTCTGTGTCCCAAGACAGTAGTCTAGGCCAAAGTTCATCTTCCCAGCAAGTTTGTGAGATCAAGAACCCTTTTCTCTACAATAGTAGAGTCCCAGATATGACAATAAAAGACAAGGACAGCCCATAGCCTCACGTTCAGGTCATAGAACTGATTGACTTTAAAGTGATGATAGCCTGCAATAACCACCTCTTATTTTCAGACCATTTGAGGACTGAACTCCAGTACAAAATGTAAATATGATCTGTTTTTTAAAGCAGAAGCACCTAACCCCAGGAGACCATTTTGATATGTGAATCCTGACTTGACAGAAGTTTTCTGCAGCCTGTTTTAGGTGCTTTTGAAGAGGCATCCCTTTCCAGTATTCCCTTTTAGCTCTGTTCCACACATAACTCCGGATTCAGTTGAGTCAGGCATCTAAAATTGGATTGCTACAGCAAAGGGCATTACAATAGCAAAACGTTTTGGGAGGAATTTACACCAACACTTCATGTGGTGTTTTGAAATTCACAACATTTCTGAATGAAAAGCTGTAGTAATTGTTGGCTTCTACTTTATGGCTTCTGTTACACTGAAACCTGTATCTATAGTGAAGAGAGCCAGGGCCAATATAAATACTGTCATTTATGAGTAGGTCACTGGACAGAGAGCAAAACCAACCTAGGCTTGCTTCCAATTTTTCTGTGTCGGTTTTCCTGTGGGTAAAGCAGGACAAATAACTATTAATATATAGGAAGCATTTTTATATGTAAAGATGAAAATAAACACCATCTATTAATAGGCTGTTTCAAATAGCTACAAGGCTACTGAAATACTGAATTACTATAATATTTGCTTTCCCTCAAAGGTTCTCCTTGGCTTTGTACAGAATTTACTACTTAAATAATGCATAGCCAGAAATCAGCAAAAGGACATTCACACATCAGGGAGCCTGACTCCATACACCACAAATAGCACTGAGATTATAGCAATGATTCTTAGATAATACTGGAATAGCCTCATGTTGTTAATTGTGACACTTAAAAATAAGGTGACCTGGGGCCTCGCCAGCATTTCTAAAACCTCTCAGGCTACACAATTAGTACAGCAAAAAATTCACCTTCATATATAAGGAAGGAAACATGAAGTAGAAGAGGGTTAATTTCTTTGAACACATGAACAACTTAACAGGACACTTCAGGTGGCGTTCACACAATAGGAATATTTGTTCCACAACAAAGAATACCTTTCATTCCTTTGAAATCCTTTTAATTTTGAACTGTGCTTAAATCATGTAACATATTTGTACTATTATCTGAATCTATCACATGAATAAATACTTCAGACTCTGTTGCAAGTACTGCTAAAGAAGAAAAGTAGCTTTTCAAATACAACCTCTGTTTAAACAGTATTGCAATTTATGAAGAAAATACTCAATTTTATGCATTCTTTTTTACAGGAAACCTTTAATCCTGGAAAAGGTCTATGGATTATCTTCATGAAAACAGATTAGAAACATTTTTTTTTCTTTTTAAGAAGTTACTTAGGTTTTCTCCTCAGAATCACTAACAAAGTCTTACCAGGAATGCAAATTAAGGGATTTCAGAATGCTGAAAGTATTTATATTCTCCTCTCCTTTATTCTATGCACAGGGTGAAATTGAAAAGCAAACAGTTGTTAAAGAATCCCATGTAAAAATCCTAGGCATAATTGAGTGCTTTCAGTAAGAGGCCACTGAACGTAACCGGGTGTGCATTAATTCTGCTTTTCAATCTTAAATTTCTAAAAGTTGAACATAAAAATATACACTGAGAGTTACATTCTCATAGGAGAAACCAAACAGTATGCACAGTCTTCCTGTGAACAAGCCTACATCGTGTCTTAACATCAGAGAAGATGCTCAGTTCTACCCAACCAAAGCAGAATAAACTGGTTTGTGTCTAATTTTTTCAAGCTGATGAGCCTTCGTAGCAGTATGCTGCAACTGTAGTACTCCTCGCTTTTGTGCATGCTCCCAGCACCACAACAAGAGCTGCTCCACAGCCTTCTCACCACCATCCCCCTTCCAAAATGCACCACCTTTCTTACTCACCTGTGCTATGCACATTTGGTGATCACACAGGAATGCTTTGCATAAACAATAGATATGTTTATGTCCCTCTCTTCTGCTGCTTTGCAATAGCTGTACAGATACCTCACTTACTGCAGCTACTGCAATGTGCAGGATTTGACTTAGGTCACAGCTTTTACTCACTCCATTGCTCATCTTTTCACAACTTGATCCTTTATTTATGCTGGGTAAAAGGAATCAATTTTATTTACCAGCTACTCGATGTATTCACTGTTTTTAGGCACCGGGACAAAATACCTTGCAGTATTAATCAACAGTAGGTGATTGATATTGAACCTCAGACCAACATAATCATGAAAAGGAAAGATTTGTATCTCCACTCAAAGTCGGAAGCCTCATTCTCATTGCATAGATCATTTGCAAGGCCCCCATATTACAGGGGCAGTGATGGCTTTATAAGTAGGAAAGAATTTCTAGATACTGAAGAATGGTTGTTTTATTTTTAAAAAGACAAAGCTGATACTGAGTCACTGTGAAAAGGACAAAAGGTGAACTAAACTGCCACTCCCCTACTAACAGTGGGACAGAAAAAACAACCAGGGTGCACAGGCTTTCTTTAATTCCTATGAGTATCCCCTCAGTCCTTATCAAATTAATACCTATGCTGACTGCTGACTAAAGCCATCAATTTTCAAAAGTTTCCTTTCTTAAAACTTACTTTACAAACATCTCTTTAACATTACACTCTGTGACAGAAAAGCTTATAAAGGAGTGTAACATGAGAGTTCATTTGGCCCTGCATCTCTGGTAATGGACACTGTATGAAATATGAACTTTCTTATCTGTGATACATTATACTTTGCTTGAAATATGGCTAATTACTGTCATTTGTTAGAGATGAGACAGTTCAGTATCAATTCTTGTGTCACATTGAATTCAAATTGCTTAAGATTGCATGAAATTAGTGAGAACAAATTTCTGTATACAAATTTTAGAGGATTCACCCTGTACCTCATAATTAATACATTGCCTTCACTGAAATTTCCAGCTGAGGAATAAGATACCAATACTAACACTCACTAAAGTCATTATCCCATTCATTGTAGATTAAAATCACTATAACATCTGTAACATCAGATCATATACAGAGGAGAGTTTCTCAATTTGTACCTTAAATAATTCATTACTTTTGCTTTGTTAAGGATTTGTAAAGCCACTTTATATCATGGACTCACAAGTTTGCTTCCAAGATACAGACAGTATCTTGGACACAGAAGTATCTAGGACACAGTCTCAAGCTGCGCCAGGGGAGGTTTAGGCTGGAGGTGAGGAGAAAGTTCTTCACAGAGAGAGTGGTTGGCCATTGGAATGTGCTGCCCAGGGAGGTGGTGGAGTCACCATCCCTGGAGGTCTTCAAGAGGGGATTGGACGTGGCACTTGGTGCCATGGTTTAGATAGTCATGAGGTTTAGGGTGACAGGTTGGACTCGATGATCTTTGAGGTCTCTTCCAGCCTTCTTGATTCTATGATTCTAATCACACAAGTAATTCTGTTTGTAAATTCTATCATAGTCCAACTGACTATAAAATTGATGGGTTAACCGCAGCTACTTACTTCCTTTTAAGTCACATGGACTACTTTTGGAAGGTCAGTACTGCATGTGAATTTGTTTGAAAGATTAGGGCATGCATTACATGAGCAATCTGATCTAGTGGAAAGTGTCTCTGCCTTTGGCAGGGCTAAATGCTCTTTAAGGTCCCTTTCAGCCCAAACCATTCTATCATTCTGTGACTACATTATACACAGCTACAAATCAGTAATACAAATAGCAATGACACTCATTAAATATCACTCATCTGTTGGAAGAGTAGAAAAAGATGAGATGATGGTTACATGAGAACAAATGAAGGCAGTGAAACATTTGAACTGGGGCAAGCCAACGAGTTTGCAGAATTGCCATCCTTAGAAATACACAAACTATGATTGGACAGGGCCCTAAGCAAGCTGATCAAAGGTAGCTTGACTTTGTTCAGGGGTTTGGTTCATCCCCAGCCTCTTTGACTACCAGATGACTACAAGAAACTCCTTCTAACTCAGATTATCTATGTGCAGGATGAATGCATTTTTCTACAGATTAGGTTTACTGCCTAATTCAAATTCAGTAAGTAAAAATATTGAATTTCAGCTTAACATGAACTCCCAACAAAGATCAGCTCCTTAGTCCCATTAATGTAAAGTCTCTAAAACATCTGATGAGAAGCTGAGGTCCTTAGCGCTGCAAATAGCCAGCTAACAAATAATTGCATTTGTATGTCAGAAGTGCTTACTATGTTGCTGTGTTAGAGACGTAATGCTGAAACAAAATGGTGCATGGAGAAGATCTGCATACTAACAAAGACAAGCTGGTTAGAGTTAAAAATGGGCAAGGCAGAGGTAAGCAAGAGAAAGCATTCAGAAGACCCTACACTTATACAGAAGATGGACCATACAATGATCAATACAACTCATTGTATAGAAGAGCTTTTAAAGTTCTAATTCAGTCCCAGCTTTCATTAAATCAGCATTTCTCAAGAATGATTTCTGCCTTTCTTGGTTGATTTAAAGCTGTTGCCCCACAGTCTGGAAGATATGAGTTGACTGTACTATTTTCACCTCAGGGCAACCACAGCTCTATGATATACCTGGATGTTTTAAGCTCTTTAAAACTCTGAAACAGAGTAATAAAGTATACCTCAGTAGCAAAGAGGCAAAGGCTATTGCAGAGATTGGTGTAAAAACATCAGACATAGCCTTTGCTTTCTGTGCTGGCTTTCTAAAGAATATAAATTCAAGGTTTCAGACCTCATCTTCAAGATACTCAGTGGCTAAGATGGCACATCTAAAACTCTGCCTAAAGGTCTGCGATCAAACCATCTCATCTTGCACAATGGAACTTTTTTGAACAAAAAAACAATTCCAAGTATGACAGGAGATGTAAGTTCCTTAGAATTAGGTCAGTAATGTTACTGAAATATTACTTGGTCTGTGGACTTTCACAAACTTCCCTACTACTTACCCCAAATCCTAGACAAGTTTCTCTGACTTTGCCCTCTCCCACATAAATGCAAGTCAAAAGATACATGGCACAAAACAAAGCATGACATCACACATTCCTACACTAAGTGCACTGGGGTTTATGCCACTTGTTGTGAATATTAATGGCTATATGCAGTGCATATCCCAACTGTAGTGCTATGTCTAGGCTTCGGAAAATATGATTTGGGTTGCATGCAAGTTTTATCAATGTATTACTCAGTGAAAAGGTCACATTAAGGGAGACACAGAAGCAGTTTTGTGCCACTTAATGGATTTGTATTTTTTACATTTTTATAGATATGTAGGCATTGGTCCCAAAGTATCAAAGCATCTTCCTATATGTCCCCAAACAAACTTTTGCTTTCCTTCAGGCTCTTATGTACTTTGTGTACCCCATCTAGTTCTCTTCTTGCTTTTAACTTTGAACTGTTGCATCTTCATATAAGGATGTAACACACACATCTATGTTAGAGAAGCTTGTTTAAAATCTATTTTGCAAAATAGTGGCAACCTGGTCATAAACTGTTGATAGATTACAAGCACACTGTGCTTTGTGCTCATTTCAATGGATGTTGTCCATGAAAGTTTCCTAACTACAAGAGAAAGAGGAAATGATATATTCTGATGCAGTACTACTACCATTTAATGATACTGGGAAATGAGGGGGGGGAAGTTCTTTTCAATTTTTAAAAAATACACTTTTGCAGTTATTCTGCATTTCACCATAGACACAAATCCACTATCCCACAATAACCCCACCAGAGTAAGTATAAAATTTCACAAGTCCAGATTTAATGGTGCTCTAAAAGACATACATTGTGCTGGATTTTGGACCTGGTGATGGGAGAATTTAACTCAATTTTCATGATTAAGCCCTGAAGGTACAGAGGAGTACACAAGAGCAGGTTTTTGAGATTTTAATGCAGATCCAATTTATGATGTTTGGCTGGCTCTGTTTAAAACAAAACGGTAATATATTTTCTTTCTATTAATATGATTTTCAAATCTCCTCCATAAATAAATAAATAATAAATGTGCCCTTTATGGCATCCATATGCCCAGAAGAAAATGATCTCACTGGATCTCATTGCCAAAGTCATGTCAGTGCCTGTTGGCATATTTAGTGGTGATCTCAAAGCGTGTCCTGCACTTGCGTGCTTTGTGCTGCGAAACGCAAATCATGTTCGTGCCACTGGATAATGCTCTGCTTTTGTGCTCATGAGCTGATATTTCAGTGTGTCCAGAAGGGTACATTTGATTCCTTCTGATGCCTACAATTTGAAAATGTTCTCAACATTAAATAAATTGCTTGTCTACTTTTTCAAAAGCCTAGCAGTTTTTCTTTTAATAGCTATTAAGTTGTTGGTAAGAACAGAATCACTTTATTTACTCACTCCAGTTGGCTCAATATTTATACATCTTTTTTCAAGTCTATAACGGTGAAGACAAGAAGCTAACAAAAGTGTCTCTTTAAACTTCCTAGTTTCTCACTGAAAGCTGGATAATAAAGATAAGAAAAAGGTCATTTTGCCAAGGATATAGCATAAAGAATAGCAGTTGAAAAGACGAAATTCTACTTTTAATAAAATTCCCATAACAATATATACCAAAGGTGAAATAAGGAAAATTTTATTTCGAGCATGTCTGTTGAAAACTTTACTGCTTCACGCTAATGAACAATAATATTTTACAATCTTTGTTATAGGGAGCCTTAATAGATTTGCAAGAAAGCTCTAATAGGTTTGTAAAGCACACTGAATTTATAACTGAAAGTGATCACATATCACAAATACTGCTTAATTTTTAAAGGAGTTCCTCTTGCAGATACAGCCCTGATACAAACTTAGAGATCTTCTCAATTTCTCTGTGGCCTAACTGCCTTCCTAACTTCTGTTTTTACTCCAGCTTCTACTTTACTGCAGCATAGCATTCACAATCTTTTGGTTTTCAAAAGGAATTGTACAAGCAGAAGGCTCCTTCAGGACCATTTAAGATTCATACCATTAGGTCCTAAATCCACACTGAGCCCATTCATTCTTAAAATTCCAATATTATGGTATTTTCTCTAATAAAAAATAATTCTGGAGATTATTGCTGAAACTAACACCTTATGCAATGTTTCTACCTCTGCTTTGCTAAAGCCAGTCAATGGAATCCATGCCCTGTCAATTTACATACCCAGCCTCCTCCCAGTCTCTTTGACATTTTGTGTTCCTCACACCAAATGATTGATCTAGTCTGCCTGTAACTACCACCACACTCCTCTAAACAATCAGTGTAAAAGTGGAAACTGCCTCTCACAATATGCAAAGGGAAAAACAGGACTCCTCCTCTTCCTCAGCACATGAAAGATGTGTTGGACAAGGTCCAGAGGAGGGCCACAAAAATCATCAGAGGACAGGAACACCGTCCTATGAAGATAGGCTGAGAGAGTTGTTCAGCCCAGAGAAGGCTCCAAGGAGGTCTTATTGTGGCCTATCAAAACTTAAATGGGGCTTTTAAGAAAGATGAGGATACAGGGGTCTGTGACAGAACAGTCAAAATAGTAGTAAATTAAAGAAGGGTAGATTCAGACTAGTTACAAGGAAGAATTTTTTTACAATGAGGGTGGTGAAACACTGGAACAAGTTGCCCAGAGAAGTGGTAGATGCCCAGTCCCCAAAAACATTCAAGGTCAGATTGGATGGGGCTTTGAGCAACTTCATCTCCTTAAAGACGTCCCTGCTCAAGGGATGCATTTGGTGCTTGAGCAGTCAGTTTCCCTTTATTCTCCTTTGGCCACCTAACTAATCTGCTCTTGTAGGTCTAAAAAACTCCCATAGGCTGCTTGGACTGTGTAGGTACAGCCCTCCTGAGGCTCAGTGCTTTATTACCTCATGGACAAATGCTATATTCACAGTTACATATAAAAATATAATTATATATACACACACACACACACACATATGTATACATATGTGTATACGTACAGTAATGTAGTTACTACTGTAGAACAGGTTGCCAGCTTCAAAACTAGTTTAGTCACAATCCTGCCTGGACATAACATTTCAGGATTTTCAGTGGATTCAGGCACAGCTTAGCTGATAAACCACCAAGTGCCTGCTTGGTTGTGTATTCTCAGAAAGTAAGAAACTGGATGAATCTGAAGTTTAGGTGATGTTTACTCATCTGCTCTCCAGAGCAGGTGCATTGCTCTCTACACAGTGAATCGTATTCACTTTGGACTGGAATTTAGTTTGATGGAAGTTACAGATGAATAAAACTTCAGTGATATCTGGAATAACTTCCTAGACTGCTTAACAATAGATGCAATTTGTCAAGCTCTGTAAAGTAAAGCAAAAGTACTGCAGTTTTGTCTCCTGCCTTCTGCAGTTTCTGTATGCATTGTGGGCAGGAAGGACTGAAACTCAAGTACAGAGCTATGAAATGGCATGCACGTAAAGTCTCCAAAACAAAACTAAGGACCACAAGTTGCCAAATATCAAACATTATACAACAGCCAGTTCTACCTGGAAACGTGGGAAATAGATGATGAAAGGCTACAGTCTCTGTACCTATATCTTCTCCTTTCCTTTTCTAGAGAGAAATGTCATGCTTCAATAGATGAGAAAAAACTTGAACTAAACCAAATGAAATGTTAATAAAATATATATAACTGTCAGAGAATGGCATGGGCAAGTCAGGTGTACAGAAAGGCACAAAACAAAATCAAACACCTTGAATGTGTCCAGAGAAGGGCAACAAAGCTGGTAAGGGGTCTGGAGCACAAAGCCCTATGAGGAGCACCTGGGGGAGCTGGGGGTGTTTAGCCTGGAGAAGAGGAGGCTCAGGAGAGACCTTATTGCTGTCTACAACTACCTGAAGGGAGGCTGTAGCCAAGTGGGGGTTGGTCTCTTCTCCCAGGCAACCAGTGGCAGAAGGAGAGGACACAGTCTCAAGCTGTGCCAGGGCAGGTTTAGGCTGGATATTAGGAAGAAATTCTTCCCAGAAAGAGAGATTGGCCATTGGGATGGACTGCCCAGGGAGGTAGTGGAGTCACCATCCCTGGAATTGTTTAAGAATAGACTGGATGAGGCACTTAGTGCCATGGTTTAGCTGATTAGATGGTGTTGTGTGATAGGTTGGACTAGATGATCTTGAAGGTCTTTTCCAAGCTGGTTAATTCTGTGATTCTGTGATCAATCTTTGTGCTTTTTAGTTATCCTGATAACATAATTTTTTTTCAATGCTTTGGAATGTTCAGTTTAAACTACTCTGGAAAAATCTCATTGACATGGATTTGCTGTCCAAAGGCAAGATTCCTGTAAGCAGGCCTTATCCAAAGATAATCCTAGAAGTATATACTTTGCTGTTGTTTTGCATTCACTCAATTTTGTACCAATCTATCTACTTTATGAAACAAGATGTTGAAAATTTGTATTTATTAATTTTAATGAACATAGGACATGTAGAGTGTCACTGTTCATTTACAGACACATCTGAACACTTCTGCTTGAAAACAATCAGAATATTTATTTTGATACTTTCATTCTGCAACGATGCCTAATTTAACAATTTCTTTTCACAGCATGCCAATACTGCTGCAACACCTACACTTAGCTAGTCAGCCAAAATTCCTGCTAATTGTTCCAATTGAGCATGAAATTTGTTGGCAATTTTGTTCAACACAAATGATATATTTCTATCCAAACAATTTTTGTAGTCATCTGATTAAGCAGTACATGTGCCAAATAAATTTTGTCAAGTGAAAAGACACATTTTTATCCAAAAAAACCTGAACAAAATCTGTTTTTCAGAACTAATTGTGAATTCACAGATCCTATAGCTCAGAAGCTAACAGGTAGAGGCTTTACTCTCTTGTTAGTATGAAATACTACAACAAACACCAACCTGCATGTAGACAAACATCCTATACATCATGTTTAAGGCACTCTTACAATGCCTATTTGCCCATAAGGCCAAACTGACTCACCAGAAATAAGCAAGCAGACAAGACATTGTTGGGATTAAAAATGTGGTTTCTGTAACTTCAGAGACATGACATATTGTAGAACTAATCTAGATTAAAAAAAAAACAACCCCAAAACAACAACACCACACCAACAACCCCCACCCCCCAAAAAAAAAAAAAAAAACACCACAACAAACCCAAACAACTTTCTTTAAGTTAAGGATTCTCTCAAAACATCATAGATTCACAGAATGGTAGGGGTTGGAAGGGACCTCTAGAGATCCTCAAGTCCAACCCTCCTGCAAAGCAGGACCTCTTAAGGCAGGTCACACAGGAATGTGTCCAGGTGGGTTTTGAAGATCTCTAGAGAAGGAGACTCCACAATCTCTCTGGGCAGCCTGTTCCAATGCTCTTCAGGTTTTGAGTTGTTTGTATATATTTTAGTAATAAAAACACACACACAAAAATTGGTCTATATGAAAAAAAAGTGGCTTATTCCAGGCATCATTTCTCAGATTATTTTTAGATTTCCCATATGCCAAAGGAGAAAACTATTACACAGAAATCTTAAAATATTATTAAGTTGATTCTGTGCAAGGAATTGAGTAGCTCTATGCTTTACATTGAACAGAGTTAGCATACACAACACACACATAACATCATAGCTGTGACCAGTATGCATGAGCAACTAGATTAGGCATTTGAGTCACATGCTCAGAATATTCACACTTTGCTAGATATAACTTTAAAGAGAAGCAACAAAAACCTTACACTTAATTGGGCAGAGCTACACTGTTTTATACAACCACTGAACGAGGAATTATTTTATGAAAACCAATTCATTATGTGAGGAAGGAGTTATTGCAAACCAAACAATGCTGCTTTCAGGTAAATGTTTTTCTCTGATGGAAGAACTATCAAATGTGAATTTTGCACATGATAGAACATCTCTCACACACAGTATCACAAAAGGATACCCAAGGTGAATCAGTCATTTGCTAAAAGGAATAAAAGAAAAATATTTGAAGACAGGATTTGAAATAAAGCAACTCAATAAGTTTTCCAGACATACAGGACCGAGGGAGTAGGCAGAGGAGAATGCAGTAAGCCATCAAGGTCAAAGTGTAGCACAAGATAATGGAGTTCTTCAGGCAGGAGACAGCAAATTTAGCATGATCTTTAAGTAATACAGAAAAACAGAAAATGTGATCCAATGCAGACTCCTCCTCTCACTGTCAGATGTATCCTCTTACTGCATTTCTCTGAGATCTAGTAGGCCCAGATGCATGGATTTTGAAAGGTTATAAAAATGGTAATGCACTAATTAAGACAAAAAATTACATCATGAATACAGACTTCAAGGAGAACACTGAAGCTATTTCAGAATGGATTGGAGATCATGTTAGGCAGACCTACAGTCATGGAGAGACTAGGGGTCAGAGATGACCTAATAGTCTCTCATCTTGCAAGAAAACTGAGGATGTAAATCAATGAAGATAACAGGAGAAGTGAAGGGTCAGAAATATTCAGTAACAACAAAACTAATAGTGCAATAAAGATACTGAAGGTGGTCAAGCAACAGAACAGAAAATTTTCAGAGACTGTGCAGAAGGAAGAGCTAAAGAGGAATCATGACAATAATAAAGAAAAAGTTGAAGGGAGAGAAGCTAATGCAGCTATAGGTACGTGATGTCCGAGAAATGTTTGTTCAACCTATTCTAAAAAGCTTCCAATAAAAGAAATTCCATCATCTCCCCAGGCAATTGCTTCCAGTGATTCAGCTTTATTATGAGAAGCCTTTTCCTGATATCTAGCCTAAACCTCCTCTACTACAATTTAAGTCTATTACACCTTTGCTGCCTACAGTGCATGCCAAGAAAAGATTGTTGTCTTCCTGATTGCTACTAACCTTTTGCATATTTCAAGGTTATTATTTTTACTCCCTTCAATAGCTTGCTCCAATTTCCTTGACTTTTCTTTGTAGTTATATTTTTTAAGTCCCTGATTGCTCACATTGTTCTCATCTTTATTGTCTCTCCTCTGGCCCTCCTTGAGCAGTGCCCCAGACCAGACACATTACTTAGCAAAGACCTTTCCAACGCCAAGCAGAGCTTGTTTTACAGACTTAATATATGGACAATATGGATAATCCAAACTTGGAATTAGCATGTGGTTAAAAACAAACACACACACAACTTTGCTAGGAAATAAAAAGTGCTTGTCAGGAAAATTACAATTAAACTCAGGAATGAGTGTGCTAAACCCACAAATGCCTTACATGTACATTCAAAGTCTTCTAAGGGGCAAGTAATAAAAACAACAACAACCATAATACAACCTTCATTTCTGAATGGCATAGAAAAGAAGAAATGGAGAAGGTATCTCTAAACTATGTTTTTGCTTCCTTAAGTCCAGCTACAGATTTTGCAGTCACAGAATCATTTAGAACAAGCTGCAAATTGTCTTATGTGAACAAGGTTGATCTGTGTGATCGATGCTGGCCTCACAGGCTGTATCAAACATATTCCATTACACCTTCCCCAACACTAAGCATGGCAAAGAGCAACATGGATTAGCCACTAAAACTGTCCTTCCCCATCCAGGACAGTGTTGGCTTTACAAACAAGATAGTGTGGGATAATGTCTAGATACCTCACTTTAACAATTTAGAATAATCAGATTTGATCATACTGCAAACAACATTTATAATAACTAATTTGATATATTCTTTGAAGTTCCCAGAGCTCAATTCCCAATAAGCTTGCAACTTACTAAATTATATAGCATGACTTCAAAGTAAGCAAGAAGTGCAAATATAATAATATCTGATAGCTGCAGCTGCCAAAAACGTCTTGCCTTTACAGTCACTGAAAACAAGATGACCATTGTAGGGACAGTTTCATCATCACCTGAAATAAATTGTTCCTTTCTTACAAGGGGAATGAAGTTATCCTCTGATACTGAGACTAAAATTAGCAATTGAGGATATCTAGTGGCAATCGACCTGTAACAAAGAGTTGGATAGAGTCTGTTCAGTGATATTAGACATTATGTCATCAAAATTATGCAGGTGTAATGCTGATGAAGCATACAACTATTGCCATTTTGTACAAAATAAGGAAGCATGCTTAGGTTGCAGTTTTAAAAATTACTCACAGAATTATTCTAATTAAACAAGAAAATGAACGTAACATAAAGGGATTTATTTATAAAGTAAGTTTCAAAGTCCTAGCATCTTATTAGCAGAAGAAACTTGTAACACAGCTTTCAGTATGAACTTCAATTATCAGAACCTCACAAATCTCTAGTACAGGATTTTCATGTGCTTTAATAAGTCACTCTGAATTCCAATAGCCATCTTTGGTATAATGATAGCTACTGGTGTCCGTGCAGACCTTCCAATTTTTTACTCAAATAAATGAGAAATAATGGCCAATCTTTGCTTCACACTTATCAGAAATGCCTGAAACACAAAATTTATTTAATGTACCACGAATATTACTTACTGCTTGCTAGAGAAACACAGCTAGATTTTATTTGAAAATCAAAATTCTTAAGATCGTCTTACCTTGTCAGAAGGAGAGAATAATCTAACATCTGTGACAATTCTACAGGAAATGCAGTTACTTGATAGAAAAATGATTGAAAGATTTACTGCATGTCTTTTTTTTCTGCAGGAATAATTATTAAAGAACAACAATTTGCAAAAAAAAAAAAAAAAAAAAAAATCCCCACATCTCTCTGCTCCAGTAGATGCAGCACAAGAGAGGCTGCTGTCCAGAGACTTAGCATGACCATGCAGTAGTGCCCTACTTATCACAAAGGCCTAAAGAAAGAATTTGTCCCTGTTTGTAAAAAAAAAAAAATAATAAAAAATAATCACAGGCTCTGAATGAAATGAAAAATACCCAGAAGTTAGATTAGACAAAGCAGGATAGAAAAAAAAACCATTTTCATTACTTTTCACTTGACAGATTAAATAAAATGACTCTAAGCAGCGCAGTGGAAGTCACTCTTCAAAAGTTATTTATGTTTTGGGGAAAAAAAGAGTGTTGCCTAAATGAGGCTTAGAATATTAAGATAGCCTAAATTATTTGCTTTTGGGTTATACTAAGCAGGGGAAAGCAAACAGGTCAAGAAATGGCTTAGGAAAAAAGAAATTAAATGAATAAAAAATGTTTTAGCACTGAGGCCAGTGAATGTCATGAAACACTGTATCTATTGATCTATGATGATATTTTAGATTTTTATGATTCTGATGTTGAAAATATCACAAAAGATCACAATGTTCTCAACATCTCTGGACATTGTGTTTCTGGTGTTTTCTCACTCTGCTCCTTAACAGCCTGTGCTATGTGAAACTGCTAACAGGGGCACCCCAGGAATTCTTTCTGTTACCTGCCCCTGGGACACTGGAACTTTGCTGTAGCTCCCCTTGACTGTTCTCCTCTTGGGATTCAGAGGTTCACTGCCTTCTAAGCCTTCCCTTCCTCTCCTCCATCAGAGTAACTTCAGGCTGCCCTTGCTCTTTCTAAGAGGGAGAAGGGCTGAGGTATGGCCTCAACTTCAGTCTCACCTTCTCTCATGCAGATTTCATCACTCCTCAGTAGGGAAATTGTAAGTGTGATGGCAGTAGATGCAGATTCAGATTAGGGCTGGCATGGGATAATTGTGCACAGGGTAGTATCATGAACATCATGCCACATCAGGAGTAGGTATTGCTTCATAGATCTAGAATTAGGATACTACTGTTAGAAGATAGTGGATGATATGATACCCAGAGGGAAGGAGGGCAGGGAAAAAAAATAGATTTGATTTCATCTGTGTTAATTTTAAGATGATGGTAAGATATTTAATAGTTGGTATAAGGCCAACATGACAGAAGGATGACAGGATGAGACTTGTTAATGTCATGGGGTGAATCAGTTACACAGAAGGGCAGCCTGAAGAGGTAAATATTGATGAGTAATATGGTTTAAATTGGCAAATGCAAAGGCTGTTGCCAGGGCTTGTAAACTACTCAGAGAGCAGGACACAGAAGGAATATGATGCAGATTAAAGTTTTTTTGAAGGATTTAATCCCAACATTTTGTCACTTTGTTGACAAAACATTAATAAAGTTAGACTGGCTGGGAAAGACTCCAAAGCAGAAAGAGCCCAAAATAACAGAGATACAACTCCTCTGTAATGTTTTCAGGACATTATTTTAATCTGTTGCAAATTGCTGCTAACTGAAAATAGACCCAAATATTATAAGATGTCTTGTAAGTATCTAAACTAGGCAATCATTTTAAGTACAGTATCCATACTCTTGTGTTTAGATATGCTTTCCAAACTCTGGGTAAAGAATGCCTTACTACCACAAACTAAAACTACAGTTGCTCTGAGTATTTACAAATAACTGCAAATAATAATAGAAAAAGCTAATCAAATGGCATATTACAATTCCCATGGAGAAAGGACCCATGGATCAATACAGTGTCAATGGAGTGCCTGAGTTACTACAATGTAAAGAAATGTATGAGGTGAGGGGATACATTAAAACTGGAACTTGTGGTATATCCATGGAAGTGTGAAGCCAGTGGGAAGCTCTGAAGAAAGTTACTGCATGTTGCTCACTTTTACCAAAAGATCTCTAACTTCAAAAGATCCCAAATGGCATCAGATATCACAGCATTACTAAAACAGTTCAATGATTATAACTTGACACAATAAAATGAAGTTATAGCTACTCCATCCTATCCTATTGTTTAAGCATTGCATCCTAGAAATACTTGTGTGATCCAAATTCCCTCCAGTCCAAAAGAGAGTTGAGATAGAAGACCAGAATGGCAACTACAACTTCTAGTTGTAGTTCTATCTACAACTGAAGATAGACTTGGAATAGAATCTTACTATAGTTTTTACACAATATGCATCAAAGGGCAATCAATACCCTGAAAGACATTGATTTACTCTTCAGTCAAATGTTTTGTTTTGATCTAGATTAGTATATTGTAATTCCAAGGAAACTTTGAATGGACTTCAGTCTGTGTATAACTATGTATTAATTAGAAAGAAACATTCTGGATACAAAACAATTACCAGAAAATGCTAGGCTAGGAAGAAAAAGCTAATGGAAACTGTAATATATAATGAAGATATTTTAGCATCTACCTCTTTTAGTGCTAAAGAAAAAGATATGAGAGAAGAAAATGGGGCAATTAACTTGTGATGTTTACTTCTACATTTTATTTAAACAACCAGTAGGTATAGAATGGGTTTGGATGCCTCAGTTCCCACTCATCTCCTTCCACAAAGACAGGAGAGAAAATGTTCCCATGTAACAGTGTAGAAACAAATCATATTAAAAAAAAAAAAAAAAGTTAACTTTTAACTACTGTTCAGTGTGTTCTCAGCCTGGGGAGCTGGAGAGGTATTCTGTTCCAAGAAAAGAGGAGACAGAAGAATGGAGATATTGGTGAAGAATGTGGGGGTCTTAGTATTTGGTCAGAAAATAGCAAAGCTTCTTCAAAGAGATACAGCATTTTTATGTGCTATCTATTCCAAGTATTTAAATTATGTCAGCAAGAACAATTGTGATTGCTTCCTATAGAGTAGAAGGACAGAGCACCTCAATTTGATAGGTACTCAAGAGCTGATTCTTTTTCTTTCTGCTATGAATCTGTTTTTCGCATTGCTCACTTCTCCGTGAACCTTAGAGATTTGATAGAGTGTATTTAATCTTCCATTGAAAGAGGCTATTGAGAAAAATAACAGAAGCTTTGAGCTTAAGAGGAATTGGCAGCAATGAAAAGTACAATCTTGAAAGATTTCAGAGCCATCACACCTCCTTCCCAGGTCCCATTATAAATAAGATAAAGTAATAACAGTAAACATAGTATTGTAAATAAAAGGAATAGAGAATTGTGATCTACCAAAAAGCCCAATATGGATTAGATACTCATTATTATCCAGATATTGTAATTCTCCCTCTATTTTCAGGTGAAACTTCCAGAATCCATTTCATGCATTATTACACTATTCCAATATCACATTGCTTTGCATATTATTATTTCTTTTCCAATGTACTGCAATTGCAATAAAAGAATGCAGTAATGTAGCCATTATGCACAAACAAAACCACTCAGTATACTCTCTATTCTTTAAATCTGTACAAGCAAAACACAACACTGAAATTCAACTCACAGCTGCTTTATTTATTTGTTTGTTTGTTTCTTTGCTGTAATCTCTGTTAATTAAGATAGATGTTAACTGGGGGCAGTATGTACTCAAAGGACTGAGCATGAGGTTTGCTCACTCCTTAATGCCTGTGTCTTGCATTCCTTCAGCTCACATCCATCACGAGAGGACTACCAGATGAGCTGGCTGTCACTCCAGCCCAGGCTAATAGATTCTCCAGTGGCTTTTGTTACAGCTCATGTCAACCTATTAAAACCCTACACCTTGAAAATGGCATACCATACATAGCTAAGACTTGTCAGCTGCAGGTAATCAGATGCTGCTTGGTTTCAGAAGCAGATGCAGATGAGACTAGCAATATAAATATGCAAATCACAATGGTCCCTTGTCAGCACCACTGTTCCTACCTCTAATGGCCCTCGTAGAAAGTCTGTTTGCTCAGCTCCTACTTCCAGTGCTACATCGACAGAAGCAAAGGGGCGGCTGGCCATCTGCTGTCGCTCCCGCATAAGTTGCTGATGGGGAAAAAATGATGTTTTAACAAAACACTGAAAAATGCACCAGGTATTAAGTCTGCCCTACTATCCCTCCCACTGAAACACAAGAATGTAAAGAGCATGCAAGGCATCATATTTGTAATATTAAAGGGAGAAAATCATAGCAAATTTTCATCATCTATATTTACTTGAGAATGGAGCCCAGAGAGCTTATGTTGTCTACAAATGGTCATTCAGCCTGAATTCTGATGAAACCTTCAAACAAAATCTTTTCTAACTGACTGTTCACTCTATATAACTTTACTTTTTGTGCAGGTTGTAAGTAAATACGAAAAACAGTTGGTAAAAATACTTGAAGTCTAATTCCATTGATAAGGCATGCATTAGAAAACCTGCCAAGAACAAGTCCATTTAGCCTTCAAATTTTAACACTTCACTACTAAGTCAGCTGAAATTAACAGTATCAGGACCCATAATTACATGCAGTATCTTTTCTTAAGTTGCTTGTATATGAACATGTCAGGATTGGGAAGCCTGTATCAGTGTACTTAAATATGACCAGCTATGCTCACAGAGCTCAGATAATCCCTCCCAATCACACCAGTGTGCACAGAAGTCCCAGGCAAAACAACAAAGCTAAGTCATATTTCTTCCTCAATCTATAATTATAATGCTTATTAATCCATGATGAATAAAAATGATGACTGCCACTAGATATTACAGATCTTGCTTCACTGGTTCAGTGCAACTAATAAAAGCATTATTAAATATTTAAAGTGACTGAGTTGTGCAATTAAAGTTGTGTGCTCCTTCAACTGAACAGGACATCACAGCATCTTGAAGAGACAAAATGCTTGCAAAAAATGTTTTATTAGGAAAGCTCTAAGTTTAATTTTCTTAGCATTTTTCTCATTATCTCTCTAGAAAGCTTAAAACACTAGAAACTGGTATTTGAATGCAAATGACACTAGCACTGTGATGTACTGTTCATAAAAGCCTTTGAAATAATAAAAGGTATGCAAGCAAATATTTGCTGGCAGCTTACTAATAAACACTATTGATTTAAGGTTTGTTAAAAAGAAGCAAGCTCATTTTGCAATACTTCCTATGTGTATTTTTCCCTGACTTGCACTTTCAGATTGTCTGAATAAGTATCATCATGTTAAAATCAAACCAGTAGCCTTCTAATGCATGCCCAGGACATCCTTCAGTCTCCTTTTTCATAAACATGTAGTGTATTTGACAGTACTCACCTGTGCAAACAGGCTTCCAGTATATCATACCAAGAGAATAACTACAGAATCACAGAACATTAGGGGTTGGAAGGGACCTCAAAAGATCATTGAGTCCAACTCCCCTGCCAGGGAAGGATCACCTGGAGTAGGTCACAGAGGAACATGTCCAGGAGGGTTTTGAATGTCTCCAGATAAGGAGACTTCACAGTCTCTCTGGGCACCCTGTGCTCTGTCACCCTCACAGTGAAAAAGCTTTTCCTTATGTTCATGTGGAACCTTCTCTGCTCCAGCTAGTGCCCACTGCCCATTATCCTGTCACCAGTCATTACTGGGAAGAGCCTGGCTCCATCCTCCTGACACTCACCCTTCCCATCTTTATGAACATTAAATGAGGTCACACTGTAACACCCCTCACCTCCTCTTCTCCAATCTGATGTATGTGAGGATGAAATGGCATGGTTTACATATAGAATAAATGCAAGGCTAGTATCAATCTAGATGGACAAAAACTACATTGTTATACCTTCATTTAAAAATGGAACTGGTGGTCTCTATATGCTTATTTACTTAGCACTTACTTGCACCAATAGAATATATTCACACATGTTACAGCCAGAAAGAACCACTATGACCCTCCAGTCTTACCAGCAACCTGACAAAGACCACAAAACTTTAAAACATAAAATACTGAGTCACTACATGCTAAAATTATTATATCTAGCTAATTTTCATCCTAAAATAACAAAAAAGGATTAAAAAAAAGAAAGAAAACAATGTTATTAGAGCAGTTCTGCCATATGGAACTCATTACAGTATTGTAAAGTCGACAGAGCTATTGGCAAATGCTTACTTTTTAATGGGAAATGAAACACTGTTTTAAACAAACAGAATTGCTTGGGGAAAGTACTTAAATTAGCAGAATAGCCTATGCTCCAAATGTACAAACAATTATTTAAAATATTTACTTGACACAGACTATAAAGGAATGTATATTTGATATCCTCTTTGGTTTTTAAGGTTAGCAGGTTTTTTTTTTTCCATCTCTGCTTCTAGACATATAGTCAGTAAAAGCTTTTCATTTACAAGGTAGTCATTGTAATTTTGATACTTTGAGAAGAGTGGTGCAAAGATTATTAATTAGCTCTGCAAACACAACTGAAAACTTTAAAATGTTTGGCTGCCCATGAAGTGCTGCCGAGTTTGGCAAGCTAAGCACTTGCACATCAAAGAAAAGTGCTCTATTCAAAACTGCTTCTTTCTCTTCAGCATTTTAAAGCTCCCTGTAAGGCACAGCAGAGGAAAAATAAATGCAATGAGGAGAGATGCAGGCAGATACCATGTAGTTTAAAATCAGTGTTGTAGCTGGAAAAAGTTAATTCTTGGACAATTCTGCAACTGTCCCATCAAGACTGGGGCAAAGGCAAAGTTCCAGTTATAGAAAATCTTGTGAGCTAGATTCTCACATGGTAGGTGGCATTCAGGTGTGACACAGTATTCATGTAGCACATAAGGGCATAGGGAAATTCCTGTGATTCGTGTATAGGCAAAGAAACAGGGAAACTCTCTGACCAGGGGTGTTACAGGAAGAGTGAGAACTCTTCCTTACCTTTTCCTCAGTAGCCAAAGAGATTAAAACCAACCAACCAAAACCCCCACGCATTGCACCATAGCTGAGTTAGAATAAACATGGCATGGTGGAAAGTAAAAAAAAAAAATGCTGGTGTTACTATCATACTCATAAATACACATATATACATATATATATATGAAGAAAAAAAAAAGTGATTGCATCTAGAAATTATATCAACAAAACACCCACACCATACTTCTTCACTAATTGTGGATATTAACTAGGAGACAAAATAAAAATTGACATTATTAACATGTAATATGTGAATATTTTATCAAGCTTTTAGCTTATAATAATCAAAACTAAGCACATGTCTAAGTACTTGCTTAAAACTATGTGAAATTCAAAGTATTCCTTTCACAGCATAGGACCAAGAATTTCACTGAGTATTTATCTTAGTAGCTAAGTGACTTTTAAATCTCATTAAGTACAAGAGGATTGAGAAGCTTAATTTTTTTAGGCACACCTTTTATTTTGCAGCAATATCAAAGTATTTTTTCATTTTATTAAATGGTTTTTCTTGTACAATACAGAATTATACTTGGCATCACTGAAGAAGAGTATGATGTTAACATACTGTAAATTATTTCAGTTTCTCACTCAAAACCCAACTGATTTCTTAAAAACCCCAAGCATTTTGGCATAATTAGTCCCTCATTATGGAAATATAGATTTCATCAGATTCTCCAAGAACATGTAGACATCTTTGCCCATAGATAATGTGAATTTTGAGTTTTAGTGTTCTAGACAAATAAATACCTTTGAAATAGAACCTGATTCCCCATCTAGAAGTATATCAGAGGAAAGCATTTGCCTGGGAATCCAATTCAATTTTACTACTAATCAGAAATATTCTCATGGGGGATACTTCTCTGATCAATGCAACTGGAGTGAATTAAAATGTTCCTTTGCATCTTATATAAACTTCTATAAGAAAATGCATTTGTTGCAAAATTCTTATTTAAGCAGACCTTTTTTTTTTTTTTTTCCTTTTGGTCAATAATGTTTAAATTTACTTTCAAAATATTTCAACTCCCATATTGTATCCATGTGCAATAAAGCACTCAATGTAAAATACATATAGCAACGATTTAACATTAACAGAATGCATTTCAGCAATCCCAGGCTGACATCTTTCAAATATTCTGTAATTTAGGAAGTGTTACCATTTTGCTTCTTTTTCCTATTTCTAAGACAGTTTTTTTTTCCTGTTGTTTAAAGACTTAGCCTCATGTGGAACAGGATAGTGCTTTTCTGACTAGCAGTGCTTTTTCTATGCTCTTCTCTTCACCTTCCAGTGTCCTAGAAAAGCCCTAACTGAAAAAAAGAAAGACTTAATAAAGTACAGGAGATGTTAGGAACTAGGGCAGGTGTCCTTTCTCTTTGTTATACAGTAACACACATTCTTGAGGGACTGATAGATTAGGGTAGCTGAAAAAGATGAGACTGTTTTAGTGCCCTAATAGGACGAAAAGAAAAATCCTTTCAGAGATTGTTCTGTTGCTGTCTGGCACCTTTATGGGCTAGTTGGGCTACCCACTGCCATAAGGTACACCTTAGAGTGTGCTGTAACACATGCACAGGCAGGCATGCACTCCCATGTTCATGGGGCAGCTTGGTAGCTAGTGTGGGGATAAGAGGTGACAAACACTTGTAGACATGTTAGAAAGACTTCTGACCAACAGCCCAATCTTTAAAAAAAAAAAAAAAGGGGGTGGGGGAAAACCTTCATTTTGGCTATTTAGAGGCAGGCAGTCCCAGTACAGTTCTCAGGAATTAAGGAAGGATATGGCAGTTGAAAGGGTGGCTGCCATTTTAACAGGAGTGACAACTGCCTAGGTTTCCTAGGTTTTCTTCCATCTCCTATCTTAGATTTTCTTTTTCTTTTCCTAGATCAGATCTCTACCCACACTGCACCACGACATCCATGACTTTGTCAGGGTGGGTATACACAACCACTAAGAATGTGAATTCTATAATCTCTCTGACAGCTGCTGTCCAGTCCAGTGCTGCATTACCCCCCTGGTGACAAAGACTTTCCAAATGTCTAACCTGAAATTCCTCTTCTGCCTTCCATCACCCACCTCTGACTTGTTTGCAGTTACAATTCCTGTTTCTGTGCTGTTTGCTGATGTGAATGAGACCAAATGCTACAACAAAAGAGTTAAAAAGGCTAGACATTAAATCTACCTTTTATAGGAAAAGTGTTAGCAATGAGGAAAAAATGTCAAAACCTCACAGAGCGCTGCATTGACTAATTTCAGTTCACATTGCATTTGACAAACTCCAAGAGTTTAATATATATATATATATATGTAAATGGACAGCCCTGCAAAAACAGAGAGTCTGTTGATCAGCAGCCATCTGAACATGAGCCAGCAGCATGCCCAGGTGGCCTAGAAGGCTGACAGTATCCTGGCCTGTGTTAGGAAAGACGTGACAAGCAGGACCACAGATGTGATTTCCCCCTGGACTCAGCACTGGTGAGGTCATACTTTGGGTTCTGTGTTCAGTTTTGGGCTCCTCACTACAAGAAAGGCATTGAGTTGCTGCAGTGGGTCCAGAGAAGGGCAACAAGGCTGGTGAAGGGTCAGGGGAACAAGCATTACGAGGAGCCTGAGCAGCTGACAGAACTGGCATTGTTTGGTCTGGAGAAAAGGAGGCTGAGGGAAGACCTTCTCGCTCTCTACAACTACCTGAAAGGAGGTAGGGGTTGGTCAAGAGGAAAAGGAATGATAGGACAAGAGAAAATGGCCTCAAGTTTCACCAGGGTAGGCTTGATTGGATATTGGAAGAAATTTCTTGCCTGAGAGGTTTGTCAAAGACTGGAATAGACTTCTCGGGGAGGTGGTTGAATCCCCATCCCTGAAGCAGTTTAGGAGACACAGAGATGTGGTGCTGAGGGACCTGGTTTAGCACCAGACTTGGTAGAGGTAGGTAATGGCTGGACTCAATTGTGTTAAAGGTTTTTTTCCAACCAAAATGATTCTGCAAGTCAATGATTCATTCCTTGAGGTTTTTTTATTGCCATATCTAATCAACAGAGGTAATTTAAATGGGTTTAAATGACTGCACAGATCTGTGTGGACCACAGCCTTTTCAGATAGAAGCACAATTTAATGATCTTAAAAAAAATCTTAAATTCTCATTCTCAAATTCAATTATAGTGACATTTCAATGAAGCTCTGATTATTTGCTTCAATTTACACAAGGCAAAGATTGCCTTCTTTGTAACTCCTCTCATTATAACTCTTGGTGTTACAAATCTCTCTAAATTAAATTAGCTATTTACATAGCTGGAAAGGAAAGCTATTTCTCATTTACATGTTGAATAACCTATCTGATGATGGATGATTTCCTCAAATCAGCTGCTTTTCCTGGAAAGGCATATCACAGTCCTTAAAGCAGTTGTTGGGTTTTAGTTTGAAAGAAGCTCACTGTTCCATGGTTGCAGGAGATAGGGCAATTGTGAGAGATTGACAAAAGCCAGCTTGGGAAACCAAGCAGAAGAAATAATCATATTTCTGACAGTAGTCTGACAATCTGGATTCATTTCTTCTCTCTGTTACGAACTTCCTAAATAATCCTGGTTGCTTGATTTCCCTGTGCCTCATTTCCCACTTTAAGTGGAAAGTGCCCTGAGGCAAGAGTGCCTTCAGGTAGGCAATGAGACATTACAAGGGACATAGTATGACATGCTATTTTCACTGCAAAGCAGACTCTACTGAAACTTCCTAAGACATCAGGGCCTATTCCATGCCACTTTCTTTTAAAATTGCCAGAAGAAAAAGTGTTCTCAGGTGTGGGCAAAGGTCTGACATGGGAAAAAAACGAGAGGAGTTATACTCCTTGTTCCAGCTTAATACCGAACAAAATGAAGGGTTATTTAAACTAGGCATAGTCCAGCAAACAACAGCTAAGACATACTTAAAATACAGTGTACACATCCCAAAAAATAACAGTTCCAAAAGGTCAAGTTTTTATGTATCCCTTCTGGAAACCAAATACCAGTCGTCTGTAATTTCCCTTGAACAAATCAAAAATGAGAAAAAAAAAGATGAGCCCTGAAAAGGTCATTTTGCTGCTAGATCCAAGGAACAGACATTTAATGTATTGCACATTAGCAAGCAAAGAGCAAAATGTGAATCTACTGTGACTTCAGGTTTTGGACCTTTTTGATTCTGGAAGAGAATCCCCATATCTAATCCACTCAGAGTATGAAAAGCTTCTTATTGTAATGGAAACATCACCCTGGTTTATGCTTATTAGCCAGTAATTTACAGAGCCTCACGCTACACTAAAGTTGTGATCAATCCTTTAGAATTTTCCCCAGAAATTAATTTAGGAAGATTTTTCTAGGTGCTAAGAATCAGTAATAAGCTCAAAATTCATTTCACTGCTTTAAAAACATACAAAGTGCTAAACAAAATCTAATCCTATTATCTCTTACACTTAGATCACTATGAATCCATGCTGCATATTTACACACTTTTGTGATCATAGACATTTTGAAGGTTCCTCTAGAGATACTTAAGCCTTTCATCAGGCCTTGCTAACCCCAGAACTGCCCTCTTCTTCCTAGTCAAGTGGGTTTAAAAAATCTTTTCAGCAGACTGTCGATCACTTTGCTGGTAGTGAGCCAAGTTGACAGAAATTCACAGAAAACTTCTAAAAATACTCAGCAAAGTAGTTTTGTGCACAGAGAAAAAGAGAGCCAGGTCTACTAATTATTTGTTAAATGTTTCCACATAAGACATTTTACTCTATTTGCCCAAGGACAGTTATTTATAAATTAATGTATTAAACTGTGTTCCAATTAATTATTTCACAATATGAAAGAGAGATTTAAGTATCATTTAATGCTAACTACTCCTTGGAACTCTTCCTTTTACAATAGTGCAGCACTTTAAACCTAAGTGCCATCTTTTTAAGTGCAATAGACACAGTATGAAACTACTTACATTAACAAAATCTCAGTGCATCCTATGGACATTATGAAGCTACTGCTTTTGAAATAAGTCATCAAGAATATTATCTATTATTATCACAACTGTTTAAACCTGCTTTTGTTACTTACCTTAGACAACAGATGTCAAGCTGGTAATTCCCAGTTCTGAAATGTTTAAGCTGTCCCTACAGCAATTCAAATTGTTTTAATGGCAGTAAATATGGACTAATAAAAGGAACTGAGCATAGGTGGAACCTTGTGAGGTCATTTTGTCCACCTCTGTGCCTACATAAATGTCTTTATGTCCTACATAAAGGCAGGTGCAATGTGATTATGATCCTTCTGCCAGATGTATAAGTTTCTTAGAAAGGCTCTTGTGATGGAAGTTCTACAATCACTTCACAAGTCCAGAGTGCCTGATGATCTCCATGCTGGAAAGGTCTTTTCTAAAATCTAAATTAAATCTCCATGCTGGCATTTAAGCAAATTGATTCTTGTCTTGTCTACAAGTGAGGAAAAAAACCCCAAACCAATAAACAAAAACCCACCAGAACCAGATCCCAGCATAAGTCCAACTGATATAACTTTTCCTGGTCATAATGAACAATTTATAACTATAGTTACTCCAAGAATATAGTTTTACATTAATTTCCTTTTTATCTAAAAGATCTGTTGTATCAATAAATTAGTTTGGCTTGACATGAGTTGATAGTTAGCAAGTATACTCCAACCCATTTTTCTACATTACTGTTTGATATTTTACCTCTTCACTGTAGGTGAAGAGTGAAATTAAGAGACCTTAAAATGCACTTTTAAAAACAGACTCTTTTCCTAGCACAGGCAAAGTCAGAAAGATGAGGTGTATATAATGTTTCTGTTTTATTCAAGTGCAGGAGAAGTATATTTAAATTGTCAAAGCATAAATAACATCAATGCATTTTTCAGCTTACAAGAGAACAAAAAGGGTAGGCACTGGATTTCTTTTCTATGTGATCTGACATGAAAACATACAGTCCAAATAATGACTCAATTGAAGCTGTATCAATTCAGAAAAAACTGAAATTTCTGGACCCTAGACCACACAGTGACTTCAGATACTCAAAATCTTGAGAATTTTTCCCCAAGTTTTTTTTTCCCCAAGGTTTTTTTTCCCCCCAGCTATTTTCTTTCTGCTTTAAAAAAAAAAAATTAAATTGCAACATCCTAAATGAAAAAAATAAAAAAGAAAAGAAACAAAAAAATACTGAGTAGGAAAATTGAGCTGTACTGCAACAAAGGTGAAGTATGCCTTCCTCACTACCTCTAATTCTTTCAAACCATCTCTTATTTGATATTACTGGCACGCCGAAAAAGTGACAATGTAAATGAAACATTTTAAGTGCAGCATCATTTCCAATTACACAACTATTCTAAAGTGGTACATTAGAAGCTACTTTAAGCACAGATTACATTACCATTAGGAAGGTAAACTGGTGATAGACAATGACTGACTGATGACTTTTAACTACTTTTAAGCTTTAATTCTTAAAGCATTAAGCAAAATGTTGTCCAGGGAGGTGGTTCATCCCTGGAGGTGTTTGCAGCCAGGCTGGATGAGGCTGTGGCCAGCCTGCTGTAGTGTGAGGTGTCCCTGCCCATGGCAGGGGGGTTGGAACTGGATGATCCTTGTGGTCCCTTCCAACCCTGACTGATTCTATGATTCTGATTCTAAAATAACCATCACTTCTACTGCCTCTCAAAGGGAATCAAAAAGAGGTACACTTACCAGGAGCCCTGCCTGTCTCAGGATTGAAATGCCCTAATCTAAAAGGATCCTTAGTATAAGGAGATGAATACCCTTGCTGAACAGGCATGCCACACTACCTTCTGCTGCTGTGTCAGGTGAGCTCTTCTAGACAACCATAGAATGGTCCAGGCTGGTCTCTCCACAGAAGGAGGGAGGTTGAAACTATTTGTATTGATTAGATGCTGCAGGTATCCAGGAACAAAATAGGCCATAAAGAATTGGTGAGCCATTTATCACTGAATCAGAGAATGGTCTGGGCTGGAAGGGACCTCCAAAGGTCATCTAGTCTGACCTCCCTGCAGTCAGCAGGGACATCCCCAACTAGATCAGGCTGCCCAGAGCCTCGTCAAGCCTCACCTTGAATACCTCCAGGGATGGGGCCTCGACTACCTCCCTGGGCATCCTGTTCCTGGAAAGAGCTGCTTCCTTATATTCAATCTAAATCTGCTCTTCTCCAGCTTAAAGCCATTTACCCCTTGTCCTGTCACTGCAGGCCTTTGCAAGCAGTCTCTCTCCATCCTTCTTGTAGCCCCCTTCAGGTACTGGAAGGCTGCTATTAGGTCTCCCCAGAGCCTCCTCTTCTCCAGACTGAACAACCCCAGCTCCCTCAGCCTGTCCTTGAAGCAGAGGTGCTCCAAGCCCCTCCAATCCTCACAGAAGTTGAGCTTGTGTTACTTGGTTACCTGGCTTACTTTTTCACAAAAATAAGAGGCTTATCCTGGCACTGATAGCTTTTTAAATTTCAATTGCTCCATCCAGGTGAAGCTCTAAACTCCAGTAGTTTTCACATCAACAACACAACTCTGAATCATTAGTAAAGTCATAGTTTTAAGATATATCCAGAGTCAGGAAGTGTGGGAAAAAAAACCAAAACAAACAAAAAAACCCACCTCTGGTCATTCAGAGTGTACATAAAACCATAGAAACATAAAATGGTTTGAGTTGGCAGGAACCTTTAAAGGTTGTCTAGTCCAAGCCCCCTGCAGTGATCAGGTTGCTCAGAACCCTGTTCAACCTGACCATGAATGTTTCCACTTCTCTGGGAAATTGGTTCCAATGTGTCATCACTCTCATGGTTAAATTTTTATTCCTTATATATAGTCTAAATCTATCCCATGTTAGTTCAAAACCATTACCCCTTGTCCTGTTACAACAAGCCCAACTGAAAACATAGTCTCCATCTTTCTATAGCACCCTTTCAAGTACTGAAAGGTCTCAATAAAGACCTCCTCGAATTCTTCTCCAGGCTGGAACAACTCCAACTCTCTTCACGGTAGAAGTGTTCCAGCCCTCAGAACACTTTTTTCCCTCCTCTGGCCCTGCCCCAACAGGTTCATATCCTTTTTGTGCTGAGGGCTCTAGAGCTGGACACAGACCTCACTCCAGGTGAGGTCTCATCAAACAGAGTAGAGAATCCATTCTCTACCTGCTGGTCATGTTTTTACTGATGCAGCCTAGGATATGGCCAGACAATTGGGCTACAAGCACATGTTGCTGGCTCATGTCCAGCCCAAATCCTTCTTGGCAGGGCTGTTCTCAATCACATCATCTCACACACTGTATTGATATCAAGGATTGCCCAGACCCAAGGCCACTTGGCTTTATTGAACCTAATGATGTTCACACAGGCCCACTTCTCTCTGGATCCCTCTGGATCGAGGTCCCTTTGGATGCCATTCCATCCCTCAGGTATGTTTTAGGCATATCCCTATAACTAATCCTGTCCATGCATGTCAGGAAACGAGAACACTGATCTGAACTCTAAGTGCTTGCTGAAATCAATATTGCAAACATCACAGATTTGGTCACCATGCTGGGCTGCATTCAGGTCAGCAAGAACTGGCACACACTGCAAGTGGGAATGGCATGTGGTCACAGCCAACTTATCTTGTGCAGGGGAGCGAATGGCTTTGAAACAGATGCAGCTCTGCTATCTGATCAGAGTAATGATGTGAATTAAATCAGCAATCCTTTAGTCATGTTTTTCTAAGTTTGATCTAGGAGATAGGAGATGTTAAACCTTTTAATGGTGGATGCTCATTAATACTCAAGCCATAAGTTGATCGCAAAGCTTTCCACTCCTGCTATATACCTAAAAAAGCAAGGCCACTGACTATCCCTTACCTTTGAAAGAAACCAAGATACTGAGGCAGTTGCTTTCTCTTAGTTCAGGTATCTTGAACAGGAAAGTATGAATTGCAAGAAAATTCTGAGATAATGAAGTCTGAAGTTCACAATATTCTAATGGAAAATTATTTAAGAGTTGAACTGCTACCTAGTAAGGTATGGCTACTGAAGGAACTAGAAGCTGTATAATCTCCAAAAATATTTAAGATACCTCAGAATTTCAGCAATAGAGGGCTTCTAAATGTTACATGTCCTAATCCTACAGTCTAAAATTCAGTTCTGGTACAAGAAGCACCACACTAATTCCACAAGACCATCTTGGTCAATATCTGCAGCAACAGAAGTCAAGTCGTTGCTCTCTTCGTCTTGATAATAACTTTGTGCACAAGCCAGCTGCAAACAAGGAAATTTGATTTTCCCACTAGTACTCCTACAAGGGATTGCAAAAGTCTCTATCTGTACATACACCACAGATTAGAAAAAAAATCACTGTGAAGAAGTTAATTCCTCAGTGAGACTTTCAACATAAAGGTGACAGAGAATGTAAATCAAAGTTCTCTGGCATTTGGAGCTCCAGTCAGACTGTTTAAAGAGAGAGAAGTGGGACGATTTAGAGTTCATCAATTATATCACATCAAATTAGCCTCCATCACTGGCTTGGCTTGACAGCTTTCATCTATTCTAATTTACCACAGAGAGGACAGCCAAGTACAGGATTGTGGCAATGACAGAGTCAAAGGGAAGCACAGCACTTTAGCATCACAAGAATGGTAGGGTCTTCTGGGCAGCCACTTCAACTGGGTCAATTTCCAGCCACGTTTAGTTTCTTTCATTTGCTTTGATCTGATAACCCTCATCCTCGTTTAAGGAAGCAACGTGCTAAACATCTTTTTAGCAGTCCTGCAGTCACTGACTCTGCAGACACAATTCTCTATATATCTACTTTACACCGTGATTTACCTTTGCAGTTAAATCCTTAAAATAGATGAGTACACTACTGGAATGCTACTGTAACTGCATGTGGTTAGACATCCTTCAAAGGAAAATCACTGTCAGTAAATTGTTAGAATTTGCTTTCAAACCAACAGACTTTGAATTTTCCATGGTTATTTGAAGACACTGACAGTGCTATAACTTAAACACAGTGAAACATAGCAAAACATTCAAGAACCTTAGAGATATTACATTCCAAAATATTTTATATTAAGAATTCATCCCTTTCCTATGGATACGATCACAAGCACTATGCATCATTTAAATTGCACTTTAGAGGCTTAGATAGATTCAAATGGAATGTGGGCCTTGGGTTAGCTTTCCGCATAATGGTTAATTTCCACAACAGAGATGAAAAGCCAGCTTTACTATTTCTACTGCAACAAATACCAAGAAAGAAACCAAAAGGACAAAAAGATTGTTTTCCTCTCCTCCTACAGAAAACATTTTTTAATACAGGAAAGTTAAAATAGGCATTTTAAAACGTCCATATTGTAAGGATTATTTCACCAGAATGAACAGGCTTCCAAAAGAGTATTTCCATACTCTTCTGTCATAAGTCCCCTGCATATTGGTATTCTGTGTATATTATCACCTTCTCACAGTACATTAGAGGTTGGAAGGGACCTCAAGAGATCATCAGGTCCAACCCCCCTGCCAGAGCAGCATCACTTAGGGTAGGCTGCACAGGAACTCATCCAGGTGGGTTTGGAAAGTCTTCAGAGAAGGAGACTCCACAATCCCCCTGGGCAGCCTGTTCCAGGGCTCTGTCACCCTCACTGGAAAGAAGTTTCTCCTCATGTTGAGGTGAAATCTTCTATGTTCTAGTTTGAACCCATTGTTCTTTGTCTTATCACTGTGAACCACCCAAAAGAGCCTGGCCCCCTCCCCTTGACACCCACCCCTCAGCTATTGATAGACATTGATCAGATCCCCTCTCAGTCTTCTCTTCTCCAGACTAAATAGCCCCAGAAATCTCAGTCTTTCTTCACAGGGGAGACGCTCAAGTCCCCTAATCATCCTCATGGCTCTATTTTTATTTTGTCTCTATTATTATTATGTGCATATCTCTTTTACCTGCTTCTGTCTAATATGGCCCATTTCCAAACTGAATATTGCAAGCTTTAGGCAAGTCAAGGTCATCTTTCCCATTCCTTCACTTCCTCCCCAAGATTGACTTTGCTGGTAGGATTTTAAGTACTGAACTACTAATAACCTTTTTATGGCAGTCTTAAAGTTGTGTTAATAAATGTATCAGATTAAAATGCTTAGAGACAAGTAAATTATCAGAATTTCTGACTGCTAATTTTTAGTGAAAACTTAGAGACACAATTGTCTTTTTCCTGGAATTTTAATTGGCTCCTTGTTTTTATATGCAGTCTTATGCAACTTGTATAAAGAGTAAATGAATACAACAAAATGCATTCATGACTTTCCTCTTACAAAACTGAAAACATAAGACATTTTTATACTCTTCCTTAATATCCCTCTTTCTGCATAGGAATCCTTTACCTGCATGAGAAAAGCCATAAATTTTTCAAGAATGTGGACTTGTTTTCTGTTATTTGTTCCAGCTGGAAATCTATTGGTTTAAAATGTCAGGGAACCTGCTATGTGTTAATGGATTTTTATATGGGCATCTGCTAAATGCTTTTAAATTTACACCACCATAATGTATGAGACAGCTGAAATTTCACTAATTGAAATTTATTTACCAAGAAAAAAAACAACAGCATCCTTAACTGGGAGACAAAAGAAAACAAATATATGATCTATGAGTCAAAGGTTCCACTGATCTCAATGATTTTTCTCAACAGACCTATATTTATCACAATGTATGCAAAGCAAGGCTCTGCTCTCAGGGGCTTCTTAAAAAGTGCATGGCAACTATGATTTGGCTAATTAATTTTCCACACTCATTTGGAGCTGTGGGAAGTGTACTAGTATGCAACCCTCAAACCTTTCGACTTAAGTGTTTCTTTTCTGACTTTGGGGATGTGGCAGTTGCTTGATTATTAACATTGAAAAACTTCTTGATTACATGAACTGTTGTTATTTAAATAGATGTGTTTTAAAAATACAGAAGAATTAAGGCCCAGGGAGGTGGTGGAAGGCCCAGCCCTCGATGTTTTCAAGACCAGAATGGATGTGGCTCCAGGCAACCTGATCTAGTGGAAATTGTCCCTGCCCATGGCAGGGGGGTTGGAACTAGATGATCATTGAGGTCTCCTCCAACCCTGACAATTCTGTGATTCTGTGACAATATTCACCTCTGCAGAGATACATTTATGTTCTCTCTCCTAAGCGGAGACCAACAAGTCTTTGTACGTAAGGAACATTCTCAGTACAGATCTAGCACAGTTTCAGTGTGTCACATGATAGCAGGTAAGTGCTAGGGCAGTGTGGAGGAGGCAGTTCCTCTCCATGAAATAAAGGTCAGAATCCTGTCAGCAAAGATGAACTGAATGACCACAAGTCTGTGAAATGCAAGAGCAGTGGTAGGGAGCGATGATCTCAAAAGATTCTCTGATCCTCCTCTGCCACACATGAAGAGAGGTGGAGTACAGAAACCGTTAGAGGTACTACAGGTAAAGCTTCAGGATAATGCCTTCATTGCAGCTTTCCTGCATTATCTTGGAATGGTTTATGTAGGAAAGAATCTTTAAAAGGTCATCTAGTCCACGTCCCCTGCAGTAAGCAGGACATCTTCAAGTAGATCAGGTTCTCAGAGCCCTGTCCAACCTGATCTTGAATGTTTCCAGGGATGGGGTTTCTACCATGTCTCTGGGAAACCTTCCCCTCATTGTAAAAAAACCAAAACATTCCTCCTTGTATCTAGTCTAAATCCACCCTGGTTCAGTTTCAAACCATTACCCCTTGTCCTCTCACAATAATTTGGTTCTATTTAGCAATTGATTACACTGGTTTTTCAACATTTTATATGGTTCAAAATGCAAAGAATTACGTTGTCCCCACAGATTATTTCTCTAACATGTTAGGAACACTCAGATGAAGTAGGAAAAGCTTTAATATTTTTGTTTTCTGACAAGAACTATATTTAGTATGAAGTTACAATTGCAAATACCCATAATTCAATTGCAAAAATCTACCTAATACAAATACTCCAAAATAGTTAACGTTTACTGCTTGGTCCACACTCCAACACAAAAGGTGTGAAAACATAACACTAGAGAATTTACTTTAATGCAGGGATACCTCTGCACCTGCAAACCATTGACTGTAAGATTCCAGTCTTATTATAAAATAAGAACAATAAATAATTTTTGGGAAAAAAGTGACCTGAATATTTGCCTTCCTTTATAATTTAGCATTTTGATTCTCTTCCATTTCAATTCTGATGAATGAATCTTTCAACAGTAAAGATTTGCTTGGAGTTATATTTCACTGGCCTTTAAACTAACGTGCATTCATTCCTGTCCTACAGGCAAAAGTCATTTCTGAGTTTCTCAGTCTTTGATGGAGGGAAATGTTGACCTAATTCTCTGCAACTTTAAAGGCAAAAGATGTCAACAATTCTTAAACATGGCTTTTAAAATGCAGGTCCAATAAAAGGTGCTCCAATAAAAATAAATAAATTTAATCTGTGGCCGATTAAATTATTTTCTTTGAAAGTGGAACCAGTCAGATCCCACAATTACAATCTTCCCTTGGATGGTACTAACATTTTAGGCACACAGTGACTTAAACAAATTAAAACAATTTGAGAATATATCTGGTTTTCCACATTACATAACCTCGTATCAGAGTCCTCATATTGCTTTGCCCTTTTTTTTTTTCCTGAGAAGTCCAGAAATTTCTAAAATATATAGCCTTAAATGCATTCTCAGTTGTAGTCTCTCTTGCTATGCTGAAAATAAATGGGTCCCACTGACTTGTTCAGCACCCAATATTTCTGACAATCAGTTTATGTATGCTCTAGCATATATATTTTAAAATACAGTTTTATTTTTAATACTCTGTATTCTTTTATTGCAGAAGTACAGGTTGTATGATTTAGTGTTCAACTCAGAAATTAATGGTGTTTGTGTCTGAATTAGTCCAGAGGAGGGAAAAAATAAAAATAAATAAATAAATACTGGAATTCACAGCTGCAGGAGCACAAATTCTTGTACACTAAACACTTCAGGTACTTTGTCCTTTCTTCTTCATTTATATTCAATGAGTCAAGGCTGACTGCAGCTGAGTATCTCAATTATTATTTTTAAGTCCTTGCATTCTAATCATGCTACTTGCACAGCAGAGGTCAGGTCCTTCCCTAATCACGTCCTGCCCAGTTTTCAGAAAGTGAAATGTGAAACCTACAGGCTGAACTACACTGAGAGTAAGAGTTGGTGTCACTCAGACTGCTCAGGTCCATGATATGCTAAACCAGAAATAAAGATGAGAAGCAGAATCAAGGAAAATGCTCATCACAAGCTGCAAAAACGTCTTATTTCTTTTCTTTCAGCTGTTTAATTCCCCTGTCACTAATGTGATTTAAAAAATAGATGGCAGTGCACATCTTACCAATGAGTAATATCCATTTTTTACTACCCAGTTAATGATAAATTCTGATTTGTTTTTCTGGTAAATTTTAAGTTCTGTTTCTGTAAATGTTTATGCATTCAATCACGCATAGATAACACAGAAATCTGTAGATATTGTATTACAGTATTACTCACCTTGTTTTGAAGATTAACATTAAAAAACAAAATTAAAAAATTAACTAGTTAGATGGATTTGTTTAAAGGAACAGTCTCCAGTATTTAGAAGTAAAGAAAAGATAGTGAAACCTCATGGATTAAAAATGCTACCTTTAAGTTTTCACCTACTCACTGTGTTGTCCATCTGTTACAGGTTGAGGATTAAGCATCCTACCATAGAGATAAAAAGTCCTCCAGGGACTACAGTTCAGGGGGGAGGCATAGGATAATTGTATTGTATTTTTTGTTATTCCATCCCTTAATCCTGCAATCCCTATATAAGCAGAGCTCATAGCCTGTTCTTTGCCTTTCTCCCTCCTCTCTGCTCCCAGCACGTGGCTCTTGTTATCCGCGGGGTTTGGGAGGGAATGCAGCCTTAGCAGCAAGCTAAATTCTTGCTGTGCCACTGGGCCTAATGAGTCCTAGTGGGGGTGAGCATTGAAGCCTGGTAGGCCTGTCTTGGGGCAGGGACACTTTTGGTTCCTTTTATAAATCGTGTTTTCCATTTAACCCCCAATTCTGTTACTCCTGTGGGGTAAAATACTTTCTGTCCTTTCACCCTGGGGAGCTCGCGGCTCAATCCAGGACACTATCTAAATAGTTTTTTATTTGTAGAATTAGAAAATTAAAATGTTATTCAGATTCCTCTTCACGTAAAAAGTACATTGAATATTTGCAGTATGTACGTGTGTCCAGCAGGGCTAGAGAAGTTCTTCTACCTCTCTGCTGTGCCCTGCTGAGACCACACCTGGAATACTGTGTGCAGTTTTGGGCTCCCCAGTTCAGGAGAGACAGAGACCTGCTGGAGAGAATCCAAGGAAGAGCCATGAGGATGATTAGGGGACTTGAGCAGCTCCCCTGTGAAGAGAGACTGAGAGCCCTGGGGCTGTTTAGTCCTGAGAAGAGAAGACTGAGAGGGGATCTGATCAATGTCTATCAATAGCTGAGGGGTGGGTGTCAAATGGAGAGGGCCAGGCTCTTTTGGGTGGTTCACAGTGATAAGACAAGGAACAATGGGTTCAAACTTGAATATAAGTGATCCTGCTCTGCAGGGGGGTTGGACCTGATGATCTCTTGAGGTCCCTTCCAACCTCTGATATACTGTGATACTGTGATACCTTCAGCCTCCTGTTCTGGCAATTTTCTCCATACACACACAAGTACTTACAGAAATCATCCACATAAACTCACAGAAAGGGCTTTTGTCTGCAGCCAAAAATGCATCTACTCTGATACTGTGAATTTATGACTATATCCAGTCTCTGAAGTGGCCACACCAGGACATGCAGTAATTATACCTGCATTTACTGAAGCTACAAGTAGGAAAGGATGGCAGAATATTGGCCTTATCATTTCCCATAGTATAAAATGGGTTATTTCAGACATTGAGTTAGGTCTAACATATTTAACATGACTTTTTTTTTTTTTTCAGTAAGTCCAAGTAAGGCTTAAAGAGAATGAATTCAAACAATTTACATACAGATAGATGTTCCATATTTCATGTATTCTATTTAATTCCAATGCATATTAGGCTTTCACTGCTGAGTGAACAGCACTTTGTAAAATGGTTGGAAGTCAGCTAAAGAATCATGTTGGCTTCAGTCTGCTAGGCAAGCCAAGATAGCTGTAAGCTAGTTACCTCTTCTGCAAAAAGAAGTGTCAAGTCACTCAGCAATATGCAACGGAGAGCAAAGATGGGGGAAAGCTAGAGCTAAAATCACACAATGTTCTCACATGGTGCATGGCATTGGGCAGTAAAGGCAAGCTCTGCAGCCAGCTAGTGTGTGATAGATAGGAATGCACTCCTTTGGACAAGGGGAATTGATCACATTTGTTCTACAGAGTACAGAGCTCAGGCATCTGAACCATGGGGGGAGACTGTAGCTAGATGCAACCCAGGTTTGCAGCTGGACACAGATGATGGAGGACAGCACTTTTTGCTACCTGGAGTGAACAGCTTTCAGAAGGTATAGCAGCCTTCTGAACGTTTCAGAGATCAATGATCATCTGACCCAAACCAAAATCAGTCGATTTTTCATCTATTCATTAGACATTTTCCCTGAAATTTCTCTCCTCTCATACAAAGCTGACATTTAGATAAAGTAATATTTTTGAAAAGAAAAGGTGTTCTTTTTACTCTTAGTAACAAACAATGAAAAATATTTGGGGTAGGGAGCACTGCCATCATTTCCAGGATTTTACTCATTCTGTACATATCTTGGAGTAACTTTGAAATGTTTCTGATCCTAATGCACAGCACAACACAAACACTTATGCACAAAATAAACAAAACTGAGGTGTATGGAGTAAGACATAGTTAAGATGAGTGGTGACACCCCATCTACTGAATTTACTTACTCTAGGAATTTTTTGCTAATCTTCTATTTCCAGAAAAATTTGCAGCCCTCTTTCATCTAAACTGCAGATTGACAGCTGTGAATCAGCTGTACAAAACAACTCTCATATTTTCCTCTCCTGGGGCACTTCTTCTCCAGAAGCCAACTGATTTAATGTCACCTCAGCTGCCACTGGCAAACTCACCAGCAGTGCAGAAGAATCAAGCTGTGATGTGATGAGATCTAGCACTCCCTGAGCACGTCATTTATTTTTGTGATGAAACAAAAATAGAGGCTGGACCTATAGTTAACTATATGTGAAAAGGACATCTAACACTACTTCACCTGGATATAAATTCCATTTACTTTTCAAAGAATAAAGCTTTATGCAAAAATCTTACTTTGTGCCATGCTTTCTGTGGTATCAGCTGCATTTCTCCATATGAATTTAATTCCTTAAGAGAAATGATATCAGCAGTGGTTCTCTCTCAATATATGGCTCAATACAGAATATTTTTTTAAACACTTTTATACAATTTATAATAAAAGGTCCAATTCCTTGTTGTATTAACAAACCAACCTGCTACCAAGTTGACACAAATGCCTCAAACAACTGGGCATTATTGGGGAATATTGTTGTTTATTCTAAGAACATATATGAGGCTTTGATGCAAAGGTTTGCAGACATCAACCAAACAGGGTATGTGAAAGTCTTCTTAAATATCTCCCTGCTTTCCACAGAGGTGTTTTGGGAAGGTTGTGCTTTAATTTGATACTGCAGACAGTTGTGTGCTGTTAGTCTAAAACTGCTAGTGCATAATATGGAACTTGGCTACTGCGTTTCTTAATGCAGAATGACATGGAACATTATTTGCCACATCAGGAAAAGCTGAAACTATGCCCTAAGGCAAAACATCCTGAGTCACAATTATTCAATTATGATGTTTAAGATCATCCACTGTTGTGTGAGCACTGTGAAAATGAGGCATAATGAAGTAGGTTACTCCAGGTCTGACATCTCACCCTTCTTTCTGATCATGCTGACTTTGGGGCAATTAACTCAATTCTGTTGTATAGTTTTGTGTGGCTTATTATTATTTCCATTGTAATATTAAACTATGTCTTCTGTTCCATTGTAATATTAAACTATGTCTGAAATGTCTGTTACGGAAGTCTGCATGCCACATTTTAAAAATAAACATCATCAAAATCTATCCCAAAGAAATGCACATATACTTAAAATGGTAAAAAAATATTTAAAATCAAGGCAGCTGGAGAACTAGAAGAATTATTAATTCATTATTGCTGTCAATAAAACTGGCACACACTGACCTATGCAAGACTATCCATTTTCTTATTATAATGCACTACTATGAATAAGGTTATTGGGGAATACTACCAACAAAGAGATGATAAACAAAAGAATGTTTGTTCTAAGCAAAGGCCATAACAAATAAAAAACAAATGGGAAATGTTTCCAATATTCATTCTCAGCTGCCCATCTCTCTTGTAGCTTCTTTAAAACACATTTAATACTGTAAAAACACATTTAATATTGTATGTAACAGAATTCATAAGGAGCAACACAGCTCTCAACTGATCATCCTTACAGATCTGAGGAGAGAGAAGTCTGCCACTGAGTGAGGTCCCAGCTTTGCAGCTCTTGACTACAGACAGCTCAGGAGGTGCAGGAACCACTCCTCCTCTGGAATCTGTCTTGTTCCTCCTGTACTTCCTTTTTACAGATAATAGATTAGCTCAATTTTCTGCCATAATGCCCTTATCCTTTCTCTTCTTCCTGAGATAAGGCAGATTTGGGATGGTTTTGATTTTCTCTTCAGCAATAGTAGAACCTCCTCAGGGCTGGCTTTTTTTTTTTTTTTTCTCCCCTTTTACCCTGCTTCCCTTGGAGACCAAAGGTTCTGAGTTTTTTGACAGTTAAGGATGAATGTGAGGAACACCTCTTTCTGCACTTCTTCATGCCTCCTCCTCCCAGCCAGCCTCCCACAGCCATGATGCAGAGTAAGCAGTGGTACAAGGAGTAGTCTCTTTGGTGGTACACTGACTTGTTTCACCAACTATTCCATCAATTAGGAATAGAGACAACAAGAAGAGCATCCTTGTGTTTCATCCCACTTGGGAGTTGGCTGTTGGAATGTGCTAGTAGAGTACTTAGAGGGGGGAAAAGAAAATAAACAAAAGTAGGAGATTTAGTCACCAACATAAGAATGGCTGGACTAGCCAGAAAAGAAAAGCTAAAATTTACCATTCTTCTCCTGCAACTATTGTGAGGAAAAGAAAAAAAAAAAAACAAACTATAAAAAAGAAGAAAATCATAATAATATTTCCTGCTCATGGATAATGCTCAAACAGGAAAAAAAATACTCTACAAGTATAGAGATGATTTGTGGAATGACAAGCTTTTCCCAGGACTCATACACAAGCCATATCACAGCAGGAAATATTGCTCAATGCATACAGACACACACACACTCTCCAAAGAAAAAGAGTATTTTAGGAAGTTTAATCTGGCTTCTTCTTAGCTGTGGGGCAAAAATTATGTGGGTTTTAATAGAATGTTGAGATAAATTAAGCCTACAGTAAATATGTGTACAGGTAGATGTGTCCTATTAAAAGTAGCACATAAAGTGAGAAGCCAAAAAAAAAAAAAAACAAAAAAAGAGGGGGGACTAAAAAGCAATTTAGCTGAAGAACAAAGATTTCAGGTATTAATTTACTGCCATAGATAGGAGCTTACAACTAGCACAAGCACAGAACATTTCCTATGCAAATAGGCAAGACAAGCTAGTTTCTATTTTCCCTGGACACGTTCAATAAAAGGCAAACATAATATCATGGGATGAGTAAAAATCTACTCACTGACTTTTATACTGTAACGCTTGGGGAAAAAGAAAAAAAAAAAACCTACAAGCATTTAAAATCTAGTACAGAGAAACCAGCTGGGACATGTTCAAAAACATGACACAATACTTGCCTCTGACATTATCCTGTGAAACATTTATTCAGGGTCTGTGGCTTTTGATAACAGTTGAGCATACTGCTGCTGTTCTCCAATTTATTTATTTGATCTGCCTGCTGATTATCTCTGAGCCAGTGGTTCAAGAATCTTAGTTTTTCCATCCTGAGCCTTACCATCAGCAAATTCCTTAAAGGAAATAGGTCTCACAGGATGATCCCACCTTCTACAGCATCTTACATGTTTTTAGCAAGACCAAAGCTGCTACAGTAACACAACAAATAAAGGCTTAGGTCAGAATGCACTGCTTGCAGTGATGGAAAAATTACTTTGTCTTTATAGGCATGCAAGAAACAAGAATCTTCTGATTTCTGTTGGTGCTTTTAGCCACAGAATTAAGCACAGTGCATAAGTATTCATCAAAGGACTGGGCTGCATGGAGTATTACCAAACAAAACTGATGTAATCAAGTTGAGCACCTTGAGTATTTTGGTTTCTTATGCTAAAGCAGGGGATTGGCTAAAACCTTATCTTTGATAAAAAGATAAATTTACATCTGCCTTCACTTTGGGAATACATATGGGCTCTACCATAAAGGAGGTGTAGATGGCCCCCATGTTAAGGAGAAGCAAGTTGAAAAGAAGGGAAAAATACTGGAATTATATTCAGATCCTGGTGCTATGTAAAGAAGTTAAACAGCAGTAACCAGCATGGATGGTGTGTCCCTGTAGCATCCCTTTGGTGGACAATCAGCATTTGGAAAGACGTGCATGCTCTAGAGTAATTTGGGTGAAATGTAATAATTCTAAGAAATCAGACCAATAAAGAACAAATAACACCAGACAGAGGCATTCCTCACTCATGTCTTTGCAGATCAAAATCCCTTGTGTGAATATGTGTAAAACTAGCATAAAAATCAGCATCGGGGCCTCCTTATTTTGAAACGTTAGGGTATTAATTCAATGGCAGAAAAAAAACCCAAAAAACAAAAGAGTGGACTAAGACTCCAATAATATGTCAGTACTTTTTTAGTTTGGCAAAGTCCAATATTTAAAATATCTGTTCATCTCCACTGCATATTATCATTTGTTCTTTTCCATTACCTCTCCCTCAACAGCAGTAGCAGAATGGGAAGCAATGTGTGAAAGCAAATTTCAAGATAGAGAAATGTAATACTTTGACTAAAACGAGAGGAGCTACCATTTCACCTAACATGCCTGTTAATAGAAGCAAAGCCCCTTGTCACAGATGCTGACTCCATATAATCTGTTCACTTTAAAGTTGAATTTAATTATATTATTACTTTTTATATACAGTCCACGGCTTAAAAGCCATGAGCCAGGACTTGTCTGCATTAGCTGCTGTGCAAACAAAAGAAGAGAGAGTTTATGGGCCAGAGAGTTTATATTATAATTTGTTAATTTTTGATGAAGAGTAAAAGATAATCTGAATGAGGCATTTAGGCATTCCAAACCAGAAAGTATTTAGCTTTATAATGTAGTTCCTATTATAATTCTCAGTCTGCATTCAGAAAACACCATTACCAGACACACTGAACATTGCTATGAACTGACAGTACAGAGGATAAAATCCTCTTTAGGTATAAATGCTTAAAGTATTACTGGCATCAATGGGATTGTGCCTTTTTACAATAGGATTTCAACCCACTATATAAAAAAGGTGGCAGGAGAAAAAAAAAAACGAAAAACAAAACAACAAACAGCCAAACAAACACCACATATAAACAACAGACTGTAAATTACCAATATCCATTAAAACTATGTTTTCTCCCATAACTGCAAAACAAAATAGCAGTAGTAATGATAACTACTGCTCAACAGCTATTTTCTGGAGCCAAAGCTTTGCTGAAGATTCTGTGTTGGTAAAAAAGAAATCTGATGTTGCCTAATGAGTTTTTCCATCTGCAGCAGGCATTGAGGCACTCTAAGAAAAACCTACTCAGAGCTAGAGTTATGGTTTTATGTCCTCTGTGAAAATAAGGAAACACAAATAAAGGCATTTGCTTACTATAAACTAATAAAATACTTTCCCCCTTACAATATGTGCCCATGTATGCTTACTATGATGACTTAGAACAAAAGGAAATGATTTAATCTTCAAATAGGAACATTACTTAAGAGTAGAAATACTAAGTCATGTCCCTTTGCCTTCCCAATATCCTCATCTGCTGCCTATAGAGGACATCTCTAAATCCAAAACACAGTAATCTATCCATATTCCAGCAATTTCCTAAGTTGCTAAGCACATAATTGGGTAAAATACATTGTCACAAATTTCATATCCTGACACACTGTATTTATATTCTTTCTTAAAACCTCTGAAAACATAAGGTAGGCATTATTTTATATTAAAACTTAGCACTTCATAGTAGCCATTACCCAATTTTATTTGTCATGATGACAGAACTAAATAAGTAATCACCACTATTGAATTTTAGATATAATACTAGATTTAAACTCTCTTATAGGTCAAGAGTCATATTCCCAAATGAATAAACATCACAGGAAGATAATCCCTACAGAAATCTTGTGACTAGCAAAGCTGTCAAAATTTGATTCAATACATTTGAATCTGAGTTTTAAAACTCCACTATTAAATGAAAATGTTGCTGGTCCGGTTCTGCTCTCTCACGGTGAACAGCATTATTTCTTTAAACTGACTACAATATACTCTCAAGATTAATTTTAAGAGGCAGGAAATTGCTCAACACATGGTCATTATTCCCATTAAGTAATTTCTTTCAAGGAAAAGAGGAAAGCTTTGTATTTTCAAGAATAACAAAAGAAACAGCAATTTTTAAAACTATGGAAGATAGAATTGGATCCAGTACCTCCCAAAAATATTATTTTAATAATAAACCAACCATTCCTTCAGCATGTGCATACAACAGTTCTGAAATTAATCTTTAAAATTACTTCAAGATTTCATAATTATCATAAGTGAAAATGAACATGCAGCATGCTATGGTAATGCCACCACTGAGTGGTATCATCTGAGCCTATTACCCAGTAGAGGAGAGAAGTAATTGGCCTGAAAACTCTCATTTGAATTGCTCTGCACAGCCCTGGAAAGCAAGTTTGATGCCTCTAATATCAAGGAACATATCCAATTCCAAAAATGAAGCAAAATGGATCAGGCTGGTCATAAAGAAATTACAAGCACTGAGCCAGAGTGTGCTAAACCACCTTCAAAGCAAATGGGCACAATTTTACTATACCAAATAACAACAAAGCAAACAGCTCACAAAGGCTTGTTTAGCACTCAAAGAATATTTAGATTGAGGAGATGGATATGGGCTTTACTTTATACTCTTAAAAACATCCTGTGAACTCTCCAAGATACATTTCTAAGTATCTCCTTAGTACAAGCCATTAAAAAAGTATTCTTTTTCCTCTTTTTTCCTCAGGTGTAATTTTGTAGATACCGTTACTTCCCACCTCCCCTAGGATCAGAGTGATTTTAGAATACACCACAACTTCAGATTGCTCAGGTTTTATAGTTCTTTGTATTAGTTCTATCAAACTTCTTCTAAAATGTCTAGTCTGTGGAAAATAAAAAAAGTACTTGGCCAATTTTCAGAAGCTTAGTATCTCTGGGATAATAAAGAGTTGTTTAAGTCAATCTGTTCTATAATGGAGAACTAGCATCAATGAGAACTTCAAGAGTGATTCTTGTCTCTTCATTATAAATACCAGATCTGTCTAGAGACATAATTTTATGTCATTATATGTTGTTTGCCATGTCAGAATAGAAGTGTTAGCCTCAAAATACTAAATTTGGGACTGAGTGATTAATAAGCATGTTTGAAGTTGCACTGGATGAAAAGTATTGTTGCAATTGTTTCTTCCTCCTGAAGTGCTGTGGTGTGAAAGCTTGTTTTGTGTGTGTAGAACTACTTACAGAAAATGCATTTTTAACTACCACAATTGATCATAAAGGGAAATAAGAGGAAATAAAAAGATACATTATGTAAACGACCTTGAGATTTCTTTCTCTTAATACAAAAGGCACCAATGTTTCTTTGCTCAGTCACTGGGTTCTGCAGAATGACACACAGTTGATTTAAAAACACCTTAGTTTGAGACTGGAAGCCATTTTACATTCTAAAGGATGGGATGTGCATCTTCCAAGTCTACTAAACACAAAGTATTGGGTTTGTTGCCTTGGAAAAATAAAGGGAAAAGTGGATCCTGCCAGGATGAATAAATTACAGTTTCATACAAAAGGAGAGAATGATGCTGTTGACACCAGTACAACATCTGGGGTTAACTGCCAAAAACAATGCAAAACTTATTAGCACCTGACTGAAAAGCTCATCTTCTATCCTGGGCCACATTACTCATTTGCTTAAGCCAAACACAGCTCTTTATCAGCTTCTGTCTTGCTTTATGTTCTCATTTCCCTGGAAACGTGTGGTAATGAAGGTCCTTCTAACAGATGTTCCTTTAGACTTATTAACTTCTGAATCTTCTTGTTCATGTTATCCAGCAAAAGTTACTTTATTGGAAGAGACAATTATGGGAAAATGGAAACTCACTCAGAGCTTTCATCATGATACTTAACTCCAGATGCTGATACTGAGTGAATGCATGCAGATGTTAATAATTTTCAAGTATGATACTTAGAGGTTGTCTTAAGTGATGAGGGAGTTCTTGTTTTCTCAAGAGATGAAGATATCCTGTGTGTCTTCAAGCAAAACATTGTAAATCATTGCTTAGCAAAGACTCAAACAGCAACTGTCTTGGTTACTGACAATAACTAAAGGCACAAAGCACTTTGATCCTACTTGCCTGAGGGAAAGTTATTTGGTGAGCTAAAATAACACTGTGGGACTATATAAATAGTATTAAAGCAATGAGCTTCGAGGAAAACATTAAAGCCTAGATGACTGAATGAAAAATACATGAAATAAAGCCCTAAGAAGAACGAAACATAACTATGCACTTGATTTACTTTGTGATGCATAGGACAGGATCAATGGCAGACTTCAGTTAAGAAAGGTAAATTTATTTTAATCTTTCACTTCTGTGGTAGAGCAATTAGCTTAAGCTTTAGCTGGTGATTACTATATGAAATTCTGATATCGAGGGAAGGTACACTTGATTTTAAACAAACCAAACAAAAACCAACAATCAACCAACCAAAAAACCCTGTACAGGTGTGTCACTACTCCTCATTACCATGTACAGGCTGTAAAGCTCAGTGCCACTAGAAATGCTGACAGTTTTAAAATATTTTAATGTAACAAATTACTTTTAAGGAAATCCATCCTTAAGTTCAGAGGAAGCTACAGTATGCACTTCCATGTGCCAGTGGGATAGCAGACTATGATTTGTTTTTTCAGAAGCAAATAGAAGTCTGCTGAAAACAAGGAACAGTTTGATACATGTTTGAAAACATGAGTAAACATGAAAAATATAATGTAGGGAAATGTCTCTGATGTATTTTGAAGTCATATAATTATTTCTTTATTCTTATGTCTTACTAAAAATCAGCTTATGGTTTAATTTACCCATTTACACGAGCTAAGCATTCTTACCCTGAACAAGGCAGTACTGTATTATCCTCAGTTATTAAGAATCACAAGCAGTAGCATTTCTCCCTTGAACAAGGCAGAAGGAGATTGTGAGCCAGTTGCTTTCCCTTGAAATATACACACTGAATGTACAAAAATCCAAAATATTTTACTGTCTTGGTTGATCTTCAGATAGATGCTAAGATCATTTGGTAGAGTTAAGACAAGCAAAACAAAGGAGCACTGTGTCCTAAGGCCAAGTCATAATCTCTCAAGAGATCAAGTTTGTGGAAGTAGAAAAATATTTTGCCTGCCAATGACACTGTTGTATGTGAATAGTACTAAGACTGAACTAATCCATTCTTTCACCAGGTCAGCAAAATATTGGCCAGTTGCATTCACTAACCAAATGTATATTGTGGTTATATACAGCTGTCAAACATTTTTGCAGGGACAGCAGAAGGATGACTTACTTTGAAGTGTTTTGTGCCACCTTCTTTTTCAGGAGCAGGGCATTCACATCTCATAGGCAAGAAGAAAATCTTCAGACATGAAAAACCCAACAACAAACATCTCACTTTAAGGACATTCTCATACTATTTAGTCAATCTCACTTAAATTAGCATACAGCTATGACTTGTAATTATTTTCTCCTGGAACTACTCCAAACAATACTTTGCCTTTCTTAAGGATTGAGGGGTATGTGAACAAAGAGAGAGAAAATAAAATTCTGCATAATATGTGGAAATTAGAGACTCACTTAAGCTTTTTCTTAACAAAAGTATTCATCAATTCTGTGTCTACTCTTGCTAAAACTAATTCCTGATTTTTAAAGGTGTACTGCTGCTCCCATTCTAAAACCTTCATTACTTCAATGGGCATTATGGATACTCTGCATTTTGCAATATTGAACCTTGGGGTCCATCACCTCACTCATATCATCAGGATAGCAAATTTCTGAATTTGCATTATGTTTTTTTCATCTTTCAAGAAACCTTATTGTCCATCTTTACAAAGGAATGTTCATACCAACAACTAAATCCACTACCCAACACAAAACTTCAGAATACATAAGGAAAACATAGAAATGAAATTGAATCAAGAAATGAAGAAAACGTGCACAAATGCAGTCACATGAAATGACTGCCAATTTAATCAAATAATTGAGTTTTGAGGCCCAATGAATATTCAGAAGAAGTTTTTTCCTTGATGGTGCTTCTAGAGAGTTGTTACAAAATGATGAATGTATGATTAGCAAGCCAAACTCCTAGGATTTGTTTTGGGGAATGCAAGCAATAGAAACATACTAACTGGACCGCAACTGTGAATATAAAATTTCAACAACTAAAACACCCTGAGCAAAACCCTGTGTTGTAAACAACAGCACCCAACTAGCAGCAGCACCTGCAAGCACCATTTACAAGCTCCAGGTTCATTTCCTCAACACTAGGTGTCTTACAGACACAGAAGAACAAAACAAGTCCTGTCTCAAAGAGCTTCCAACATAGACATGGGAATATTGCAGGACTGACAGTTGGTAAATGGGCAGTAGGTTGCCAGTGTTACCAGAAGAGAGCCAAGAAGGCATGAAAGTGGAGGTGAAAAAGCATACCTAATGTAGGACAATGATGCGGGGACTTGTTCAAAAGAAACTCCTTCTTCTTTTTCTTACAGTAGGATATTTGTAGAGGTTATGAAAACATAATAAATGTGCATATAAGTGTACACATATATATAGGGAATTCTACTCAAAATTTCCTGCTCTTTGCAATCAAAGTGTCACTGATGAATTCCCAGATCCATATCTACACAGAACAGTGATTTAAGCCATCAAGACTACCTACCACTTAGCCTATGTATTAGTATACAACATGGAGAAGAAAAACATCTGACTACTTCTTTTTTTCCACTTTAAATTCATCTTTTAGGGCAAATGTGTGCGTGAAGTTGCATTTTCATAGACAAATGTGTAATACCAGCTTCACTGCCTTGAAAAAACCAAAACATATCTTACTGATGGGCCAGAAAAAAATGTAGAACTTTGTTAAAAACCAGGCTGTGAAAAATGGCAGCAAATTCCTTGTGTAGCAGTAGGTGCTGTGTTTGGTTACATTCCAGAAACCTAACCCTACCTGCATAATTTCTTCTGCTAGTCACAGAGTGATTAAATAGAAATACATATTCTAGCTTCCAAAATCAAAAGGCAGATATTTTCTCAGCTAGTTCATTAGATTAGAAACCTTGTAGAGAAATTTCTCCAGTTAATTATTTAAATGGAAGTAATTTTAATGACAAAAACTCCCATTGCAAATCAGATCTTTTAAGGGCTAATATTGAACTACTTCTGATATTCGTATAAACCCACAAAGATTTCTGTAATTAGTAATAGCTATGGCAAGGGAGAAATTATTTCAGATTAAAATAATTGTATTTATAAGCAACCTGTTTTTATAGTATTAAATAAATAAATAAATCTAACAAAAAAGGCTTTTAACATTTCTTAATGTTTTAAAATTGGCTGGTAAACAGGTGTGGCAGTAACAGGATTCAGCTGTGCCAAGTACTTCCTTTTGGATATCTCTAATCACAGCTAAATCTTACTGCCTACTCATCTACTCCTCAGAGGGGCACACACATTAATCTCTCAAGTTAGCTGCTTAAGAACCTCAGAATATCAGCATCATACTGTTAGAAGTTGGTACATAATCTCTGATGCCTGATTTAGGTAGAAGCCAAGACATTAGATTGCGACCCTGAGATAAGTGCAATCAACATGAAAGATTCTAAAACAATAAAAAAATAGTAATTAATATAAATCAAAACATTATTTAATGGTACACCATACCAGCAAGTAGTAGGACACTATATGATGTGTTGTAGTGATACTAAGCGCTACCAAGTTCTTTTATCTAATATTATTGTTAAATGTTTAGAAGATAATTTACAGAATTAGGCATGAAAATAAACATTAAAATGCATATGCACTTGAAAATGAAGTTCAGTAATTTCATGAAGTAAATCTTATGTAAATATTTACTTGCCTAAAACTAATTGTTGACTAATTCCCAACAACTCCAAATCAGGTGGCTTAACAGCAAAGTGCAGGTTACTTAAAATGAAGGCTTTTAATACAAAAGTATAGGTGAAGAAAATCCCATTAGCTCCAAAGAAGTAATTTCTGATGTTCTCCTTTGCCTGACCTGATAAATCTGTGCTGTGTCAGTTTTCATTCAACAGCTATATTTGACTACTCTAAATTAAATTGCAGAAGGATAATGGACACACAGATCTTTTTCATCTTTTTACCATTATATTTGTCTATCTTAAAGCTGTAGCTTTTGCCATAGTGAAAGGGAACAATTACTTGTCTACAGTTCAATCTCTGCTTTCTATACATTCTTAACAGTGACTATTCCTTCCAAAACACAGCATGGACTGGAGCAAAACAGATCTTCCCTTTTTCTGACACATTCCATTAGTTGAAGACCTTATAACCATGTACCAAAGCACTCTCAAACATGCAGCTACATCCAATATTTCTTCAAATATCTGTATATAAAAACTAGACCAATTTAATACCAATACCTGTTATACAAAGCAGGTAAGAATTAGCAGATAGGTGAAAAAATAGATTAGTTAATATCTTGCTGCTTTGCTGTTTGCCACACATATGCAATTACACTGCATCATTATATTGATTTAAACACAGGTTTGCAGGAACTGGAATTATCCTGACAGTGACTGGCTTCCATGCTGCAGAGCAGACCCTGCAATGCAGTAAAGAACTTGTATTGGAGCCTTTAATCCACACAATATAGGTTTTATGCACTGCAAGTCTGAAAGACAACATTCTGTGTTTGATGATGTCACCTTCATCCCTTCTTGAACTGGGATTTGTACTTTAGAAAGAAAATATATAAATAATCTGCCTATTGGTACCAGTGTCAACCTGCCACTTGCAGCCCAGGTGGGTTACAGAAAGGAAGAGCACAAGACACTATTTGGAAGCAAAACCATAGTATGACCCAGTAATTTGCTCTCATTGCTGACTCTGTGAAAAGAGATGAATGATTAAACCATAATTAGGTGAAAAGATTTGGGTCTGGCGCTACTGTAACCAAAGCCTACATTTAGAGATGTTCTGCTTAGTCAAACAGAATACGCTCTAAAGAAACTAGGCTGTGATTTCCAGTTGGGAAATATTTACTCCTGGTAACTTCAAATAACCATTAAAACTGACAGAACAGATTACTTGTAAAGTTTTGGATGCTCTTTACTTTCTAAAAGGCATTAGCTAGAACTACAGAATGTAAGTCTGGATGCCTCCCAGCTGCCAGGGTAAAGTGGAAGGAAAAAAAAAAAAAGTTAAAATCTTTATGAAAAATAACAAAGACCCTTCAGAAAGTAAAACAAAACAAAAGAAATGAAGAAAAACAAAAGCAAAAACAAAAGAACAAAACCAAACCAAACCCACAACAAACACAAAAAAAGTCACAAAACTTCCATGACAACTTTCTTCTGAGGGGGGTTGCCATAAAATATTTAAGAAAGACCTGAGCTTATTTATTTAAGAAGACAGGAAAAGAACTAGCTTTATCTTCATGAGAGGAGAGTCAGATTATGATTTATGACATACAAGTGATTGTTCCTCTGCTGAGAACACCCACTTGCCACACCAAAGACATTTGAAGTACAGCCAGTCAGATTAGCAGTCCACAAAGATCTGTGTAGGTAATATGACCTAAATTGTGTAAGACTATTAAGAATCCACTGCAGCCCCCTAGACAACGTGATTAAAAAGCCAAGGGACTGCCAAAAGACTCAAGGTCAGACATCATCCTCAACCTATTTAGTAGCCACACAGTAGCAGTCTACTTTTGCAGAAATACTTGAGTGCTCTCAGTGGCTTCAGGAAGAACAACAAAAGTGGTGAAAAGGCCACCAAAGGACAAAGGTCACCAAAGTAATCACTAATAAGTACATAAAATTAGTGTGATTAGTGTGGCAAAGTATAAATTCTAGTGTGAAAACATTTAGATAAGTACTCGAATACATATCAAAAACCCATTCTTGTCCACCAAGCCTATGAGATCTCACTGAATCCAACAGAGAGCCATGAGGATGCTTAGGGGACTTGAGCATCTCCCCTATGAAGAGAGACTGAGAGCCCTGGGGCTATTTAGTCTGGAGAAGACTGAGAGGGGATCTGATCAATATCTATAAATATCTGAGGGGTGGGTGTCAAGTGGAGGGGGCCAGGCTCTTTTTGGTGGTTCACAGTGATAAGACAAGGAACAATGGGTTCAAAGTAGAACAGAGAAGATTTCACCTCAACATGAGGAGAAACTTCTTGACAGTGAGGGTGACAGAGCACTGGAACAGGCTGCCATGGGGGGTTGTGGAGTCTCCTTCTCAGGAGACTTTCAAACCCCCCTGGATGCATTCCTGTGCAGACTACCCTAAGTGATGCTGCTCTGGCAGGGGGGTTGGACCTGATGATCTCTTGAGGTCCCTTCCAACCTCTGATATACTGTGAGACTGTGATAATGAATGAGGTGAACCTTTGGTGAAACTCCTTTCAGAGGAGAATGAATCTCAAGCTCCCAGATGAGCAGTGTCTGCTTTTCCTACTTGTGCCATTAGCCAGCTCATTGTCATCCAAATCCAATTACACAGACACTCCGTGAAGGCGGAGACAAAGGAAACCTTTCACTAACAAAGTTTAATAATAATAAATCACAGAGCCCCAGGTCACACTGATGGCAGTGAAGTCTACACTGTGTGCTCCCTTTCCTAGTGACATCATATTTCGGATGTGATAGATTCCACTTGTGAAGAATCAGTCTTTGGAGTGGAAAAAGTCCTCAAAGAGAACCTGAGGATAGCTATTTAAAGAAAACAATGTAAGCCAGTCTGGACCATGGCCAGATAATAGGAAGTGAAAATATTATGGAAATGTCATGTAAATGGGTCATTGCTTCAGAACAGCAAGATCTGGATTCATGATCTTCTTCTTCTAAGGACATTCAATATACAGTCATAGATGATAAAAACAAACAAACAAACTAAACAAACAAAACCAAAAAACCACAAAAAACCCCCACAGCACTGTGGAAGAGAATTCATACAATACTATTCCCTGGATTCTCCAAAACCTGATTGCACCTTGAATTGTAGGGCTCAGAAGTTAACAGAGGGCTCTAATGAAACATTGCCCAAACCAAGCAGAGTGGAAAAAGTACTCCATTCCTTTTACAGGTTGTATTTATCAATATAGAACTTGCTTTCCACCTCCCACTCAGCTTCGCTTTTGAGTCCTGATCAGTTGGATATTCACTACACCCAGGCATCAATATCTCTTTCTCCAGTTCTCCATGACTACAATCCTGTTTTGCAATGTTGCTGCTGCCTCCTCCACCTTTCTTTGACAGTCTCCTGAAGACAATATATTCAATTATATCTATTGCTTGTCCCATACCCACAATATCTCTTAACTTCTTACAGGAGATGATCAGATTAATGTGATCATGGGTCCAGCAGAACTTGTGACTAGAATGTCAGTAACTAAACACTTTTGAAGACTTCAGTCTTTCCAAATCTCAGATTTCTAACTATAAATCGTATACAGCAGTACTTTCTAAAGGTTTTTGAGCTTACAACCATTTAATTTTACCAAGTGTTCATGTGATATAGTATCACAGTATATCAGAGGTTGGAAGGGACCTCAAGAGATCATCAGGTCCAACCCCCCTGCCAGAGCAGCATCACTTAGGGTAGTCCACACAGGAATGCATCCAGGTGAGGTTTGAAAGTCTCCTGAGAAGGAGACTCCACAACCCCCCATGGCAGCCTGTTCCAGTGCTCTGTCACCCTCACTGTAAAGAAGTTTCTCCTCATGTTGAGGTGAAATCTTCTCTGTTCTACTTTGAACCCATTGTTCCTTGTCTTATCACTGTGAATCACGCAAAAGAGCCTGGCCCCCTCCACTTGACACCCACCCCTCAGCTATTGATAGACATTGATCAGATCCCCTCTCAGTCTCCTCCAGACAAAAGAGCCCCAGGGCTCTCAGTCTCTCTTCATAGGGGAGATGCTCAAGTCCCCTAAGCGTCCTTGTGGCTAGTAATGGAAATACATTTTAAAAGTTTGTGAGGTTTATAACCAATCAACACAGACCAGAATACACAAAACTGCTGACACTTAGGTTAATAAAAACAACCCTTCAACCCAACAATATATGAACAATGCTACACTCAATGCTGAAACAAAGAATCAAGTAAATGACAGAACATAAGGGTTATGCTTGGCTATTATTATTTTACAGTACTCCACGATCCTGGTTATTTTTTTTTAATTTTAAAAATCAGACATTCATAGAAAATGTGAAAATAGTTCATGAAATAGAGCACAGGTCCCCATCTGCTTTGTCCTCATGTTCTCAAGAAGTGTGCAGCCCTTGCAGAGGACACTACTTTTCTACTACACCCTAAGTTCACTGAATGCCTACTAATAGACAGGAGCAGCATGAATAAATATGAAAGCAAACTCAAACTCAACAGCCTGAATAATTTATAGATCTATTTTATATATATATATATGTGTGTGTGTGTGTGTACACACTTCTTTGTGAAGTGTCTTCAGTGCCTATGGTTACAACTTTTAAAGCATAATGCAAAAGATTCAGATAAGGATCAAGTGGTCCAATATTCAACTTTCTTATTCATGAATTAATGTATTTATGTGACATGTTAAAGACGGAATGAAACATATGTATCTTTACATGCTTAATTATAATATTTGATGGAATCTTGTGTATACTTACATAAAGTGATTACTCATCGCCATAGTTATCATCATAAATTTTCTCATATATCTTAACACAACGTTAAGTAACAATAAAAATCCACACAATTCATTTTCAAATTGAGAAGCAAAAGTTGGGTTTTAGTGATAGCAAATGTAATTGTACCGTTCTTCATTCTTATTTAAATTAAAAACATTATGCTATTCTTTCTTAAAGGACATTACTTTTACAAGGGTGAGCACTCAATGCGTGCTGCCAAACATCTGAATTGGTAGTGCAGACGTATTCTGTACATGGTATGCTATGATTTTAATCAAGTGATGACACTTCCATCTCTATTTAAGATTAATCAGAAACCTGTGACACTGAAGACTAGAAAAGGTTCAGAAATTGCATTTACATTTGCTTTTACATTTCTTTATTTTCTCACTCAGATCTCAGGTTAAATGTGACATTAATACTGAAATGAACTTTTAAGATTAATCTGTTCTAGAGATATTAACATAAACCAGTTTTGTTTGCGCTATATGCTACTAAAAGTACCCTACAGGTGAACAAGAGTCAAGGAACATTGCAATGTCCCAAGGAAAACCTGAAGTCCTTATTCAATGTGACTAGAATGTCAGTAACTAAACACTTTTGAGGACTTCAGTCTTTCCAAATCTCAGATTTTCAACTATAAACTGTATATAGCAGTACTTTCCAAAAGGTTTTTACCAAGTGTTCACATGATATAGTATCACAGTCTCACAGTATATCAGAGCTTGGAAAGGACCTCAAGAGATCATCAGGTCCAACCTCCCTGCCAGAGCAGCATCACTTAGGGTAGTCTGCACAGAAACACATCCAGATGGGTTTTGAAAGTCTCCAGAGAAGAAGACTCCACAGCCCCCCTGGGCAGCCTGTTCCAGTGCTCTGTCACCCTCACTGTCAAGAAGTTTCTCCTCATGTTGAGGTGAAAGCTTCTCTGTTCTATTTTGAACCCACTGTTCCTTGTCTTATCACTGTGAACCACTGAAAAGAGCCTGGCCCCCTCCACTTGACACCCACCCCTCAGATATTGATAGACATTGATCAGATCCCCTCTCAGTCTTCTCTTCTCCACACTAAACAGCCCCAGGGCTCTCAGTCTCAGGTTTTAAATTCTATTTGAAAACAGACAGCTACTACAAAAGAATGTATGCTTCTTGGAAGCCACATGATCTGTCACTATGAGGGGAGAAAAGGTAGAGTGACAAGTGGGAAAGGTGTGGACAAAGGGACCAAAAACCAAAGTTTTGGGATTTTTTTAACACCATGCTTCAGTATTTCACTGAGTCATAGAATGCACTGAGTTGGAAGGGACATTTAAAGAACATTTACACCAGCACCATGCAGTAAGCAGGATAAAAGTCATACAATTGAGTATGACTTCATTTTTCCTAAGTCATCACCATTCAGTCCTGATTGCATTTTACATCATCACATTTCCTACAGACATTTGGAAATAGGTTAAGTTCTAGTGTAGCTCTGACAGAAATTATATGTGGAGAGTCTGCAACAAGAGGACAAGGGAAAGGCCACACTGTTCTATACTTACTTTATTTAAACTAAATGAAGTCAAAGCCCATGATCCTAGGACAGAAGTGATACAGGCCAGGGAGAACAAGGGCTGTCTGCAAACAATCATCTTTATCTGACAACCTGAAACTAGATATTGAGCCAAAACATTACACGACATACTGTCATACACCAAAGTAACTCGAGTCCTTCCATTTCTCTTTCATTAAATTTTTCCTCATGTATGTAGCTAATTACATCAGGCTTATTCCCATTTATGAATTTACCATAGAATCTTCTTTTTTAAAATATTAATATTTCAAATATTCCCTTTCATTGTAACTATATCAACATACATCCTGAAATAAGTGGGTTTTTTTAGTTGCACATTGACTGTTCCTGGTTAAGAGAACACCTTTAGTCATGGAAAATATCAATGTTATATTGATGCCTGAGGAACGAAGAAGAAACATTGGAGTTATCATGGGATTTTCCGTAGGAAATTCTGGGTTCATTTCACCCACATGCTCTCTGTACAGAAGGAGGGAGGTTGAGGCTATTTGTATTGGTTATATGCTACAGGTATCCAGGAACAAACCAGGCCATAAAGACTTGGTGAGTCATTTATCATGGAATCAGAGAATAGTCTGGGCTGGAAGGGACCTCCAAAGGTCATCTAGTCTGACCTCCCTGCAGTCAGCAGGGACATCCCCAACTAGATCAGGCCTCATCAAGCCTCACCTTGAGTATTTCCAGGGATGGGACCTCAGGCACCTCCCTGGGCAACCTGTGCCAGTGTTCCACCACCCTCATAATAAAGAACTTGTTCCTAACACCCAATCTAAATCTGCTCTTCTCCAGCTTAAAGCCACTGCTCCTTGTCCTGTCACTGCAGGGCTCTGTAAACAGATTTACAGCTGATTCAGTGTAAGAATGGGAAACAATGTAGGCAATGTAGCTTTGGACCTCTAAGGCTGAGTTTCCTTTGTATTCTACAGAAAAAGGCAAGCTACTCTAGAGAGCAGGTCAATATACCTCAACCAAGCATCTCTTCTACATGAACTTCCAGAGGAGCATCTCAGTCATACCAAGCTATACAAAGTTAAAACAAAACAAAAAAAAACCCACTCAAACCCAAACCAACCAGCAAACAAAACCCACAAAACAAACAAATGCCAAACAAAAAAAAAAAAAAGGCCAACTGTACAACAACCTCCCTCCTTCAATAAAATCACCTCCTACTTTCCCAGTCACCCCTGGAAAATTTTTTTGGCTTATATTTGGGCTAACCTGAGATTTCCCTAAGACTCTCCTCTTTAAGCCATTCCAATTTGTGTCTATAATTAAAGTATTATTTGGAGCAAAGAAATGGAACCTAGCATGTCCCCCAGCTGATGAGAGTACTAATCATCACTTCCTATTGTCTGGTCCAATTAATGTTTTATTTCAGTGGGCAATGTTAACAAGGCAGGCTCAGAGGATATGATGCTCCTGAATGTTCTGATTTACTAGTTGGGGTACTTTAAGAATTGGAAAGGTTTACTTCCAGATATCTGCTCCAGATAAAACAAAAGAATAATTGTAATTGTGATTTCCTCGCTACACATACATAAATATCTTAACAACTACACAAATCACATAATTTGGATGAAAGCTTCTCCTCCTCTGGACATCAAAATCAAATCTTCTAACTTTTCATTTGCAAGGGGCTCTTTTTTTTTTTTTGATTTATTAAAAGTATATGTCATGTTGAACGTTGCATTTAATTTCCCCTGATATTTTATAAAAGTGAGACTAGGGGGAAAAAAAAGGCATTTGGGTTGACCCAAATGCATTTTTCCTTCATTTCTAGGCCTGCCAATGAACAGCAACAGCAAAACTGACAATTTCAGTATTTCACAAAACCATAATTAAAAAGGTTCATCTGAGTTCTGGGTTTGCAGATATCAACAACTGATTAAAATGCAACCACAAACAGTGTGACCATATTTAAGAACTCTCACCATTCTGTTTCTCTCTCATGGTCATCAGCTTTTGCCTCAACCATTCTAACCCTCTGTCTAGCCTTGACAAATGCCATCCTGGCCACCTTACATTTATTCACAGCATTTCTAGAGAGATCATTATCTTGTCATTACTTTGATCATATCATCTCTTGCTTAACATCCTTTCATTGGCTCCTCACATTCCCTATCATGTCAAATAGTTTTTACTTGCCTTCACTTTCAAAATCCCTTGCAATTTATTCTCCCCTAGCCAGCACTTCTCATACCTTACCATTACAGCTCCTGAATCATTAATGCTGCCTTCTGAAATTAAAAGATCATTTGTACCTTCCCTATTAAATCCCTTAGGCTACCCAAAAACTGAGGCCGTTGTCAGCCTTCCTACCAGTCCTTAAAATTCAGCTCTGATACTGTGTGAAAACTGGGCTAAACTAGACCACTAATGTACTGAGCTGAAGGAGTATCCACGGGCTTCCACACCACCATAATTTTACCCAATAGACCTCCTTCCAGTGTGTTTCCACCTGTTCTTTTTTTGACTTCTTAGTTTTCCATAAAATATTCAGTTCCAAAGCTGTGCCAGGCACAAATCGAGTAAATGATGCAATTTGTATTTAAAAGAACCAAATCCTATGATTGCTGACTACTTGAAATCCCAGATCTAGAGACTGCAGGAAAAAAGCAGTCTTTAAATTCCTGTAGTACCTTCTATTAGTCTTTGCATGTGGTCATCACAATATTTTCCCACAAATAATGTATAACATGGGAATTTACAGTAAGGGTAGTGAGACACCAGAACAGATTGCCCAGGAACATCATGGACACCCCCTGCCCAGAGGTGTTCAAGGCCAGGTTGGTGAGGCCTTGAGCAGCCTGGTCTAGAGGAAGGTGTCCCTTCCCATGGCAGGGTGGCTGGAACTGGATGATTGTTAAGGTCCCTTCCAACCCAAACCATTCTATGAATCTATGACTCCATCCATTGGCATGATTTAAGAACTGGCACAAAATGTATGAAGGTTGGCAAGCTGCAGTAAGTTAAAACCAAAAATTCAAACTAGATTTTTTCCTTTTAATGCAGAGATTGCTTTGCTTTTTATTTTAGTGTGATGTCTGTACCTTGTCTCTGATGAATCTACCATGTGACAGCATGATTTTATGCAACAATAGTAGAGGAGATAATAAGCAAGCTGTAATAGCTGTAAAATCAAAGTACTTATTTTCTAGTACCTGTAGTTGTACTAGAGGGCAGGACTTCTAGTCCACTAAGAGACATTCATTTAAATGCCTTGCAGCCTCAAGTTCCCATGACAGATCCTGCCCTTTAATAAAATCAAGTTATTCCTTTTAAATGTTATTGGCATTTTATAGGCTGTTAAAAGGAACAGAGCTCAGAATGCTTATACTGCTCTGAGTCTCCCTGATTGTGTCCCATTCTGATAACCACCTGTCTGAGGAAGCTTTGATTGGGTATGCATCTTCTGCAAGTAATTCAATAGGAAACAAACATGTTACTGTTGTATTAAAACCAGAATGTGTACTGGGACCTAAGATTATTGGTCAGTGCAGGAATTTTCCAGGCATCTGGTCTGTAGCTCACGTTGCATGCAGTGAATTATATCCCAGTAATTGAGAATGATGAATGATTTGACCCTCTTAAATATATAATGAGGGAAAAAACAGCACAGTGAGAGCCAAGATTTAGGCAATTTTAGCCTCCAGAAAAAAACAGCTGTAACCCAACACCACCTACAAATCTCAGTGGGTGCTTTGGTTGGGCAGTATGTCATGTACCTTAGGTGATATATCTTCCCTTGTGGGCAAGAAGAAGCACTAATATTGATCTTCTACACCATGAAAAACCATATGTAACGTCAAAGAATTTAGAGGTTTACACAATGAGGTTAAAAAAACCCACTTAATCTTTTGCCTGGGGACTTTTTCTTTTTTCCTGCAGAGGAATTTTCTAAATGCCTTACAAAAGCAGGAGTATTAAAATGAGCATGACAAAAGACTGCTAAATTACTTTGACACAATTTAATGTCACGATTGCAAGATAATACCTCTCTCTGCACATACCTCCCTAATACTATGGTGATTTCACAGAACTATGTTAGCACAGCATATCCTGAAGTGTAAAAAGAAGATATGATAATTAGTAATTTCATGCTGGTATTTCACACTGGGATATCCTGCTGTGGTAAGAGACTGTCCGGGACCGACCTCCCACTCACATAAATACTGAAGTCAGAGGTCAGCTCACTTCTGTAACAATTTGTCTCCCTTCCCAGCTGGCCACCCTCCTGCCTGCTGCACTGAGTAGAAACAGCAAAATGCAGAACCTCTTGGGATACTTTGGATAAGATGCTGTCTACACAGCAGCAGAACAAAATTAAGGCAGCTACGGAACACAGAGGCATTGGCCTTGATTTATGATTTTGCAGCAGTAGACAGAAAAGAAGGGAAAGGAGGTAAATTAAGTTCATATACTGCCCTAAGTTTCTGTATTTAAAAGTATCAAGCAATATTGTTAGGGAAATTTGGATTGTGTAGTGAGGGACGCAAGTGTAAAGAGAAATGAAGAACTGATAAAAAGAAGAAAGCTACAAGAGAAGAGAGTTTTAAAACTACTGAAGTGAAGCTACTCTGATATTCTTGCTTGCTTTACCTAGTTTACGTATTTGGACAACCAGTTGCTAAAACCAGATTCTGGTCAGTATAATTGGTTATTAAATATATTTATAGCTCTCTTTTGTCTGTAGTTCAGTGACATGCCTGCTTAACACTGTAGGGGATGAGCATGTGAACACTCTGCATTTGTGTTTTGGCACAAGGACTAGATTTAAATATGAATGAAGAGATCTCCTGCAGCTGACAGAAGTGCTCACTCATTCCACCACTGCTGCAGAGATGTTACCACCAGCTCCAGGGTCCCATTTTTCAGAGCAGCAATTCAGATAATGCATATTTATAATGTTTTAAAAGCTGAACGAGTTAACATATCACAAAGTGCTTGAATTACACAGGAAGTAGCAAAACCCAGTCGGGTAGAGCCTTAATTTGATCCATCTGTATTGTGTGATGGGCTCCATTGTATGGAGTCCATCCTGCTCCATGGCAGACAGGGTGTGCATTGAAAGCCCTGCATTTGTGCTCTGAAAGACAGCAGCTGCTTCCCATCTTCCATAGCATCTGAAGAGAATTTTACACTTAGAGAACATGCCAAGAACACACATCTCGGAGGGACAAAATAGTTCTCGAGTTATCTGCTGCTCAGGAAAACTTCATGTGGCAAACAAAGGAGGATTTGCCAAGGGAATATGTTGAGCTGTTAAACACACACTCCAATAGAGAAAGGCAACACAAAACTTTATCATGGATTTGTGAAACTTCATATAACATATCCATACTTTTAACACTGGGAGCCAATTTCCACTACTGGAATGACAGTTTTCTTCCTGAGCATTTTGAATTGTTCTAATAAAAATCAAAACAGAAGAAACACAAAGAAAAGCCATTATCTCTAAGACTACTCTTATTCAACAAGCTCTTAGCCATTGTTACGGTAAACTTTTCTTATAATTTCTAATTTGTAGCTGATTTACCTTTTCTTATAGTACATTTTATCTCTGTCTCTTGCAGTACACAGCTATTAGTGAAACAAAAGTATGTCTCACTTTTCATTTTATAGATGAGACAATTATTGTTTCTTTTCGCCAATTTTGAAACTTTGTGTCAATACTTTTCTTGTTTGTCCATCACCAATTTCATACACAAATATCTCAGTTCTTTTTTCCCAGCTACCGTTGACAAACATGTCCATAAAACATATAAAACACCTTTTTCCACGTTGTTTTTAGGGGTGTAAACTCATCTCTATTTCCCAAAACTGCTTCTTGCAATGACAAACAACAGTTTGAAAAGAGAAAAAGAGATACAGCAGATATTTTATTTACACTGTTGGAAAAAAATTATTGCATTTCCCCTATATTTCCTTTTATTTTTCAGAACATACATGTTTATGTGTTGCTGTATAGAACCTGAGACCACAAAACTTTCAAAGAATAAGAGGAATACTTATTTATTAGCATAACACAAACAATATTGATAACAACAAAACAGTTAGTTCTGTGTAAATGCTGTCTTTACATTCCTGTTTCCAAATGTGCTATCTGCCAGTGCTGAACTTAACCCTTTCAGAAACAAACACTTCTGAGATATAATTTACCAAAGCTAGCCACATAACACTCAAATAATATGAGTATTTATATGCTTTTATCACATTATCATAGAATCAACCAGGTTGGAAGAGACCTCCAAGATCATCCAGTCCAACCTGCCACCCAGCCCTATCCAATCAACTAGACCTTGGCACTAAGTGCCTCACCCAGTCTTCTCTTCAATGTCTCCAGTGATGGCAACTCCACCACCTCTCTGGGCAGCCCATTCCAATGGCAAATCATCCCCTCTGCGAAGAACTTCCTCCTACTATCCAGCTTATACCTCCCCTGGCACAACTTGAGACTGTGTCCCCTTGTTCTGCTGCTGGTTGCCTGGGAGAAGAGACCAACCCCCACCTGGCTACGACCTCCCTTCAGGTAGTTGTCGACAGCAATGAGGTCACCCCTGAGCCTATTATTTTGTCTAAAGATACTCTATTATGAACAAAATCCCAATATTGTCTAAATCTGAGAAAAGTTGGCTAAGAAAAAACAACAAACAAAAGCTATACCAAAACCAACCACCTGGTAATTTACCCATTTGTGCAGTTTGCCCAGAAGATTTTGTAATTCATAAATGAATGAGAAGCTATCAGAGTTCTCTTTTCTAAAGGCTTTTATGTTAATTGAGTTTGCTCTAAACATTTTCATATATCACATCAAGTGTTCAATGAGGTGCCAAAGCACTTTGTTAGCAAACTTATTTCCCAGATGTGGCTGATGCTGGGACAGAAGGCTAGAATGTTCTAACATACCTAACAATTCAATTACAGTTATCTTATGGTGCCATCACATATTTTTCCTCAACAATCAAACAACCTCAGCTGGAAACTCCAAGCAATAACATAAATAAAGGACCATCTGGCAAGAATAATTAAGGAAGGCTGGAAATAAAACATTAATTAGTGCAGTAGTTCAAACGACCTTCAAAGGCCTTATTATGAAATTACATCCAAAACAGATAATCATTTATTTCGTGGTACAGTTATATTTAACTAAGTATGAATAAATAATAATATCATTTTAGGATGTGATTACACTGTTAGTGACTCAAACTGATTTTGAAATTGTCTTATTTTTCTATAACAATAAAATCAGAATGGAAAACCCCCTCTATCAGTTTAGAATGGCAGCCTTGGTTTTCCCCTCTTTCACTTCAATGAGTCACATGAATCAAGCTTGCCTAGAAATTCACATATTAGAAAGGAATGGAATGGTTTGCCAGGACAATATGCATGCAACTAACTGCTTTTAAATCATTTACATTTGTTTTCACAATTTTGGAAGGAAATAATTGAAGTCTAGAATGACTTGCTTTCTGATTTATGAAATCAAATAAAAGCGAAATACTAAGGTTTCTTAAGACCTCTACAGTAATATATATTGCTGCCACAAACTCAGGGAAGATATCTTCACATATCTTTCAAAATCTTTCCTACTTGTACTAATGATCTTCTTTTAATTGCAGCTAACTGAAATCAATATATTTCAACGTCATCTGAATGTCTCAGACGCATTCTTTATCCTCAAAGCAATACAATGGGAAAAGGATTCCTTTAAAAATATAACCAAAGGAAAAAAAAACCCAACACAACTACTCAGTAATTCCTGTGTCCCTGTATCTTTTCAAACTGCATTTAAAATGGAGGTATGAATTATTAACAAAGTTACATCTGTATATTTTCTCTATTGGTTCCTTCACTTGAGTATTATTGGAAAAATATGTTAAGGCAAAGGATTTTAAAGAGGACTATAATTAAAATCCATTAATTATGTTATTTTATTATTCTATAGAATTGCCACCCAGCCAATAAGACTAGAGCCTTCACTATTTGGCAGAGTCACCTTCTCCTTATTCCCAGGTTACAGGACATCAAGCAACTGAATGCATTACCTTGGACCACAGCCAACAGCACGTCCTTCAGTTCCAAGCCAGACGATGACAAAGCTCCTGAAACTCTCAGACATCATCTGGATAAGCAGGCACAGGGGGCAAAATCTTCCTTAGGGAATCTGAAGACCAGATCCACTTACAAAGACGCATTGCTAACAAAAGAACTACAGGAGTCCCTAGTGCCACCCAAGGCAGAGGGAAGCTGGATGGATTTTTGCTGATATGTTCTTGTTTCCACTATTGGCTTGTGGCTGACCCAGCATGCTGCTCACAACATCACATGCCATAAACAGTGAAAAGGCAGTTCTGATGGTGATACTGAAGGAAGGAACTTCAGGTTTGATCTTCTTCTTAAAGTCAGTAGCTTAACCCCACAAACCTTATTAGGGTCACAAATACATTACTGACGGGAGAAGATCTTATTGTGGCCTTCCAGCATCTTAAGGGGGCCTACAAGAAAGCTGGAGAGGGACTTTTTAGGGTGTGAGGTAATGATAAGACTAGGGAAGATGGGAAAAAAAAAAAAAAAAAAGAAATTGGTGGATTCAGAGTGGATGTTAGAGAGAAATTCCTCATCATGAGGGTGGTGAGACACTGGAACAGGATGGTGGTAGAAGCCTCATCCCTGGAGGTATTTAGGGCCAGGCTGGATGTGGCTCTGGGCAACCTGATCTAGTGTGAGGTGGTCCTTACTCATGGCAGGGGAGCTGGAGCTAGATGATCCTTGAGGCCCCTTCCAACCCTAACAATTCTATGATTCTATGAAGGTGCTTTTATAGTCTGAGAAATTGCCACAGGATAAGCTCACATGTGAGTTCGCTACTGCACCAATCATTTAGGAGGCAAATTACTGCTTGAACTTGCTGTTATTCTAAGAAAGAATATCAAATTATTGAAAAACTTGGGCCTAGATAGAAGGAATGGGAAAAAAAATACAGAGAGTAATAGCTAGCCAAACTACATGAGTGGGATATCAAAGATGTAAATAAGTAGATGAAAAGTAACTTTGTCAGGAGAAAGTGGAACCTGTACAATATCCATCTATAGGGAAAAGTGTTGGAAGGAAGAAAGCTCAGCTACTTAGAAAAAGAGGAGAAAGGAGGATGTAAAACTGTGAAAGTCATAGGCAGGCACTGCTTACCTAAGGGACAGAGGGCAGAATTTTTCAGGGAACAAAAGAAAGGTGAAAGGCCATGGAGTAGACTGTAATAACTGGAAGATTAGAAGGAAGAGGTCTGGACTCAATATCAGCATAAACTGCAGTCCAGTGAGCTGGGAACAAACTCAGCATGAGACAGGGAACACAGAACCAGAAAGCGGAGCTCTTTCTCCCTAAGAGAATCTACCTAGGTAACAAAAGAACTCCAGAGTTCCCTGATCACCTTCCTGTGCTGGTTGCATTAGGACAGGATGCTTCAGCTGCTGTGATTCTGAACAGGAGCAGGGGAAGGCAGATGGTCTGACAGTCTGTGCAATGATCTGAATGAGTCCAAGTTTCAAGATCAAGCAAAGGATAGTGAACATGAGAGAGACTGGTGCTATGTTGTTCCTACTTAAGTACATGGATAGATTGCTTTTTTTCCCATGGAAGGGCAGAAGAGGATTTATGTGTGATACTCAGGCTTACTAAAGCAAAACACTTATTTTCCATCAAGAAGCTGAAGGTACATTACAAGCCCCACATAAAATGGGCCAACATAACCATACATGTTTTCTCATTATTCTCACTGTCTTTAGTCCTTGCCTTTCTGACCTGATGAAGTCTGCTCTGAATGAAGAAGTCTGGCCCACCAAAAGATGTTACACAAAGTGATAAACAATCATGCTGCAGTCTTGTAGGGGCAGAGGATTCTCAAAAAATTGCAAAAGAAGTCCACATTCAAATAGTCCTCTCAATCCAGACGAGAGCCTCAGAAAATAGGAGTGCGATAGGAGTGCCTTTGTAATCTCACTCTTACCCACCTGAAGCAAGAGCATGGCATCTGACCAAGACTGGAAATCCCTCAGACCTTCTGCATGGCCCTAGCTGTTATGTACTACTTTTCAGAAAAGAAGAAAACCCAAAATTATACTGTAAAGTGGTATTAAGGCAGTATTTAGAGAGGCACAAGGCATGCTTCTGGTGAATTGGCAATGGAAGGTGTCCAGAGAAGGGCCACAAGGATGATCAGAGGGCTGGAGCTCCTCTCCTATGAGGACAGACTGAGAGAGTTGGGGCTGTTCAGTCTGGAGAAGAGAAGGCTCCCAGGTGACCTTATTGTGGCCTTCCAGTATCTGAAGAGGGCTACAAGAAAGCTGGAGAGGGACTTTTTTAGGCTATCAGGTAGTGATAGGACTAGGGAGAATGGAACAAAGCTGGAAGTGGGGAAATTCAGGCTGGATGTAAGGAAGAAGTTCTTCCCATGAGAGTGGTGAGAGCCTGGAATGGGTTGTGCAGGGAGGTGGTTGAGGCCCCATCCCTGGAGGTGTTTAAGGCCAGGCTGGGTGAGGCTCTGGCCAGCCTGCTGTAGTGTGAGGTGTCCCTGCCCATGGCAGGGGGGTTGGAACTAGGTGATCCTTGTAGTCCTTCCCAACCCTGACTGATTCCATGATTTGTGAGGAGATGGAAAGGCCTTTTCTGATTTCCAGTGAGTCTTTTTGGAGGATGTTTTGGTACTTTTGTGGCCCTTCTAGTGAAAGAAGTAGAGTGATCCCTTTCTTGAAAGAAATCTGTAAAGGGCAATGCAGGCTCCACCTGAATTTTTCAGAGAGATTTGACAAAGGCAGAAGAAGAGCATATATTATTTTTGTAGAAATGATAGCTTAACAAGACTGTATTTTTCTTTTTATTCCATGTGAAATAAGCACTTCAACAATAAAAAGCTGCTTTTAAAAATCTCTGTAGCATAAACAGCTTGAGTATCCGTCATTAGCAGGTATAATAGCTCGGCAGGAGATACAGCTTGAAACATGGAGAGTTCTGCTCTCCAATTAAAGCTGTGAAAATGCAGGAAAATAAAAGTGAGGAAAAAGAAAACAACCCTTAGGGAACTTTTGTGTGAAAAACTATTAAAAACAATTTTTACTAATAGTAATTTATATTGGTTGATTTATGGAGGAAAGGTCATCATCAGAATGACACCTTTGGCCCACACATACCAAGGCAACACTGAAAGAGGATCGTAAGATTTCAGTGAGAGAGAAGATTTCTTTTTCTATCTTCTAGTCTCCAGAGCCAGCATTTCACAGGTCAAGTTTATAACCTCTTTCTGCTCAAGGTCAACAGCTTCTGGATTTCGTGATGATGATTGTGAACTACAGGGAAAATGACAACATTAAACTGTTTTTTTTTTACCTCCTCTGTCACACCATGTAAATTACTAACAGTTCTGTTGCACATTTATGTTCGTACCTTTAAAACACAATTACAAAACCAGAAACTTGAAAAAATTCCCACTGATATAAAAAAAAAAAAAGGCCTAATAACCCTATGATTACATTTGTGTTTAGTTGTTGTTTGTAGGACCATCCAAAGTTATTAAATTCTGAGCCATATGAAATATTTGGAACAGATAATTCTATGTTTAGCTATGTCTGGAAAAGCCAAGCAAAGTCACAGTACTGTGCAAGCAAAATCAACCCAAACTATTCCATGGTAATCACTGTGGGTAGAATGCTGACCTAAGTTCACAGCCAACAGGAATTCCATCAGCACAGATAAGGTTGTAGAGGAAAAACTTTCATTCAGTGATCCCTCATGAGTCTACACTATTCCTGGGGAGAAGGAGCATATTCCTCACTGGGGAAAAATTGTATATATAGCTTTTCAGTGAATGACAAAATAAACCCTCTGCACAGAAGACAGACAGTTTTGCATCTATTGAAATTAAGTAAACCCAAGGGGAAACAACAGGCCTCTGAAATGGCCACACAGGAGGAAACACTACCTGGAACTATACAATTTAAAGCACATTGTCAATAGAATTGCGGTGAAGAAGCAATGTAAACAAAAGCACACAAACAGAAAAACCATTCTTACTTTACTCCCTGGGAAATTAAGATAAAATATAAATACAAAGCCAATTTTTATCTCCAGTTTGATCACAAAGCTGAGCTCTACCATCCTTAAGCATCCTAGAAATATGCCCGTTTGCTCAAAAATACAGGGAGAACTGCAGGGAAATATTTAAGTAAGGCAAAGAGAATGGAATAGCTCCACTTGGTACCCACAAAATTAAAAGCACACTGTTGTGGGTTCTAGCTGTTCTACCACAGAGAGGTCCTCCAGGAGTTCCAGAGGGGATGCAGAAAATTGTCATCATTTGTTATTTCATCCCATCATGCCTGCATCTACTCCTCTGTATAAAAGGACATTACTGTCTTTTCAGCCCTTTTCCTCTCTCTGTCTTCTCCCAGCCAGACCTCATCTCTGTTTGGTATTTCAGGTGAGGGTTTCAGCCCTGAGCTGCCTGGTTTGCTGGGGAAAAGCTAATTTCTTCTGCACCATTTGGGCCCAGAGGCATGGAGGGCAGGGGTGGGGCAGGTAGAAGACAGACAGGGGTGGCAGGGATTAAAGCCTGGGGAGGGTTTGGCCAAATTGGGGGAGATTTTGAAAAGGCTTTTTTGGCTTAAAGAGGTTGTTGTAAGGCCAGGTGGAAGGACTGGGCTGAGACTGAATGTGAACTTGGGTATTTTGTAATTTCTGCATACAGGTGTGAATAGTACTTCCATGTAAACTTCCAGCTCTTTCCAATCCCCTGTGAGAGCGTTTTTATTTTGCTTCCTTTGGGGGGTAAAATATAATTTCTGGCCAATCTTGAAATTAAGACACAGACGTGAATTAATTTTTTTCTTATGCAGAAGATAAATGCTAACATAAGGATTTCACAACACTCCGTTTTATTAGAGGAACATGAAGTACTAAACCAAAACTTGATGACTGGACCTAAAATATGATACAGCTAAGGATTCCTCAGTGTGGGAACAGTAGCTCTATTGGGTTTAAGATTATTCAATTCAATGGATCTTCTACATATTATTTGCTGGAGAAGAGGAGGCTCAGGAGTGACCTCATTGCTGTCTACAACTCCCTGAAGGGAAGTTGTAGCCAGGTGGGGGTCGGTTTCTTCTCCCAGGCAAACAGCAGCAGAACAAGAGGACACAGTCTCAAGCTGTGCCAGGGGAGGTATAGGCTGGAGATTAGGAGGAAGTTCTTCACAGAGAGGGTGATTGCCCATTGGAATGGGCTGCCCAGGGAGGTGGTGAAGTCACTTTCCCTGGAGATGTTTAAGACAAGCCTGGATGAGGCACTCAGTGCCATGGTCTAGTTGATTGGATAGGGCTGGGTGATAGGTTGGACTGGATGATCTTGGAGGTCTCTTCTAATCTGGTTGATTCTATGATCCTATGCTTCCTAATCAGTAGTCAGAGTCACTGTTCCAAGATGATTTCCAGGAGCTATAAAAGACTGAGTTTAATTTCTAGGATAGTGGAAGTCAATCTACATCCAAATACATGTATCTCTAAGCATTTGAACCATCCTGTCAGTAGGTCACTGTTTACTATGGTTGATTGAATGCAAACACTGCTATAGGAACTAATGAACTGCTTTTTCTGTGGCACAAAATGGAAAAAAAACTGTCTAGGTGAAGTCATTCAGAGAACAGCAATGATCATTTGCCAAAGATAATAAAATTTGATGATAATTATGGCATACCACACATCAAAAAATCTGCTTTAATAGCTGAATTGTTTCAATAAAAAGTACCAAGTGGTTCTACGTACAACTTTTCCCTGACAAAACAACTATTAAGCATTTTTCACACTTTAACATCTACATTTCAAATGTCATTAGCAATGACCTAGTGACAGGAATACACTAAAGCTGGCATTTATAGCTGACAGAAGATTGGGAAGCAGAGAAGCAGTGTTCTGCTATCTCCACCCAGATTGAAGTGTGAACTGCAGTGTGCTGTTTAGCAGCCCAGGCCTTATTTTCTCTGCTTCTCCTCATTTTTGTGTGGCACTGAGATATTTGAATGAAAAGGCATACAAAAGTCTTGGTTTTCTTAATCTCTATATGACCTTATAACTTCTTTGGGGAAAGAAAACCATCCTTTTTTATGATGAATATATACACATAGGTGCAGATACAAGCACACACTCTACTGTCACTATAAATTATATATGGTACAAGATGAAGTGTTTGTCATTTTTGATCCAATTTTTGCCTTTACTGCTTCTGTCAGAGTCCCTCAACATGTATCAGTAATGTTCTACTTTTTAAATATTTTTCTCCTTTCCTTCTTACCCCTTCAGCAGGAAAGGAGATCCAATCCAAAATTACTGATTTTTTTTCCCTGTTCACTAATCACTGTTAAAAATGTTGATTTTTTTTTTTTTAAACTTCTGGAATGAAATGAAAAATAACAAAATCTGTAAATATTTTAACGTTAGTTTGAATTTGAGAGATAGATACCCTGACAAATCTTTTGCATGACAAATATTCCAATATTTTAAAGTATTTTAATATTCTGGTTTATTCTATTAAGAGTCTATTTTTCTTATACACCTCTTCTTCAGAAAAAAGCCAAAACAGAGGTATCATGAAGCAACTCACAGGGTATCAGTATGCAAATATATTAAACTATTCCAAACACATACTTTTAAATTACTGGAACTGAATTGAAATGATTGTACTCTGTAATAACAAAAAATAATTATAATATTCTATAATAACAAAAAATAATCTATTATAATACTCTATAATAACAAAAACACTTTACTACCCTAGCATAATATTTATTGCTTATGGTGTCACATAATTTCCAGTCTCTATATGCCTTTTTTTTTTTTTTTTTTTTTTTTTTTACCCTGGAAAGATAGTGAGATGAAAACAGGGATTCTTTCATTCACATCCCATAAGTCTAAACATTTATTTCATAAGACAATTTTGTGGAACAAAACAAGAAATTAAACAATTGCTCATCATGGAAAATAATATAGTCCTGCATCCAATCCACACACTAAATACCAAGGTTTTTTTAGTTTGAAAGGTTCATGCATCCACCAATAGCAGAAAAATACTGAGGAGGAATTAAATATGCAGGTCACAGCTAGAACATACTGAGAAATTTTAAAAAATTAACTCAAGGGCAGATGGTCCAAGAGAGTATAGTCCAAAAACAAATAGCTTGGGTCAGGTCCCTGTTAACTGTAAGCATCCTAATTACTGAGACAGACGATGTTTTAAATGAATGTAAGCCACTTTGGCTGGGGTACAACTCTTAAATGTTGTAGAATTTTATTATGTCTTTTTACATGTACAACAAACAGTGAGCACTGAGGAGAAATCTACCAGAAGTAAGGTAAAGCACTAAGTCAAAACTGCAAAAACAAGGGCATACACCTTGTGGTACTTGGAGCACTGTCTCCAGTTTTGCACACAGGGGTTATTCTCCTCTGCATCCCACCATTTTCTTTATTCCATGGGCAGGGATACCCTTCACTAGATCAGGTTGCCCAGAGCCACATCCAGACTGGCCTTAAAAACATCCAGGGATGAGGCTTCCACCACCTCCCTGGGCAACCTGTTCCAGTGTCACACAACCCTCGTGGTGAAGAACCTCTTCCTGACATCTAATCTAAACCTACCCACTTCTAGTTTTGCTCCACTCCCCCTAGTCCTGTCACTCCCTGACACCCTAAAAAGTCCCTCCCCAGCTTTCTTGTAGCCCCCTTCAGATACTGGAAGGCCAAAAAAAGGTCTCCTCAGAGCCTTCTCTTCTCCAAACTGAACAATCCCAACTCTCTCAGCCTGTCCTCATAGGAGAGGTGCTCCAGCCCTCTGATCATCCTGATGGCCAGACGAACAACCTGGCTATTTTTTATAGTCAAAGAGGATTTTACACTCTAGTACTTTGAAGACATTTGACTAGCAGGATATTAATACAATGACCTATGCCTTTTTCATAAGAAAAAAAATCAAAATCTGTGATCAGATTAAAAAAAAATAATAATACCAATATAAAGGGCATGAATTAGCCAGGCACTTAACCTATATTCCAGACTCCTTAACTGTGGCCTAATGCTCTTTCAGACTTCTGAGGTCTTCCAACACACAGGTCTTGCTTTTAAGCACTGGTACTTTGCAATAGAACAGTGGGAGAGCATCATGAATCTTTCAGATCATGGTGATTACTCTAACTTGCTATAATTCTACACAACAAAATAGTGACTGCTTCATTTGTCTTTTACAAGTGGTACTTTCTTTCCTTTTTCACCCAACTTTCTTTCCAGATAGGTGTGCCAAAAGACTTTCAAATCTGTATAGTGGGGATAATACTTAATCTTCGTGAAATCTTAATACACATCCTAGTTGGCTTTGTTATTATATTGCTGTAAAGCTCTATTATCAAGAAATTTTTATTTTAGTTTTTACTTGTGTGAACACTACACGTCACTATGCAGTGAAATTTGTATGTCTGGAGTGCACAATAGTTGTAGAAAACCAAGATGAGAGCAGCAGACATTTCCCTCAGATAAAATCAATAGCAAGAATCCTCCAGAGCCCTGGCAGTGTTTTAAAGTCTGTCTATTAATGGTTGCCAAGAAAAACACAAAGAGAGCATTCCCCTGCAGAGTAAATTCAGTGCAGCTTACAAAACTCCCTCCCCTGGTGTGTGCACAATGTTTTGCTCTCCCTCAGGCGAGTCAAAAGCAACACAAACAAACAGGTAGGGCAACACAGAGAACATGTGATAACCTCTCAAGTTGAAAAGTGGGAACAAATTCTCTCCCTTAAAAGGCTTTCCTGCAAACCACATTTTATTATGAATGTAACTATTCAGACTCTACAGTACCTTTCTGTCAGAGACATTCATACAAATGTTTCTGAAGTCACAATTTTATCTGATTAATGCAAAATACATATGCTTGACATTGACAATTTAGTGAACTCCTTATAAGAGCTAATGATCTCCTGTCAGTTCATTTGCCTTTACTGAATCCTAATGGCATTACTTGAATCCTGTTATGATAAGGAACTAGTTCTGATTTTTGCTTATTTATATTTGGCTGCTATGAAAGCACATCAAAATGAACACTAAAACCTGGGCTTTTGCAGTTCTGCACTTTTTTTAAAGAGTATTTTAAAGAATTATTTTTCATTGCAATTAATTTTATTTTGTAACTTTAGACTTTAATTGAACTCAAAGATATCCTGAGGCTTCAGAGTGAGTACAAGCTGTCATATCCAAGAGCTCTAGAGAGGGCAGACAGAACCAACTCCTCACAGGAGGATGCTTCCCCAATATCTCATACTGTACAAAATAAACTCATATGATTAGTCTGCCTACAGCACCATATATATATTTAAATCCATCCCATTTTGTCTTAACCTTCATTCTGACAAACATCTCTGTCAACACATTAGTCATGTGTCCACAGTGGGCACAAAGAAGAACTGATTTCTCTTCTACAGTGTACTGGTGTAAACCATAGATGTCTTTCTGTGAACCAGAATCCTGCTGATTTTCTACATGCAGGATTTTCATTACTGCATGCTTATTAATCATAGAATCAGTCAGGGTCGGAAGGGACCACAAGGATCATCCAGTTCCAACCCCCCTGCCATGGGCAGGGACACCTCACACTAGATCAGGCTGGCCAGAGCCTCATCCAGCCTGGCCTTAAACACCTCCAGGGATGGGGCCTCAACCACCTCCCTGGACAACCCATTCCAGGCTCTCACCACTCTCATGGGGAAGAACTTCTTCCTCGCTTCCAGCCTGAATCTCCCCACTTCCAGCTTTATTCCATTCCCCCCAGTCCTGTCACTACCTGATAGCCTAAAAAGTTCCTCTCCAGCTTTCTTGTAGCCCTCTTCAGATACTGGAAGGCCACAATAAGGTCACCTGGGAGCCTTCTCTTCTCCAGACTGAACAGCCCCAACTCTCTCAGTCTGTCCTCATAGGAGAGGAGCTCCAGCCCTCTGATCATCCTAGTGGCCCTTCTCTGGACACGTTCCAGCATGTCCAGATCCCTCTTGTAATAGGAGCTCCAGAACTGGACACAGTAATTAATAAATGCTAGCAGATTTCAAAACATGATGATTTAATGAAGCAGATCTTTTCCTGATTAACAGAAATCAAATGGCACATAGTATATGTTGGTATACAAAGGAACACTTGTGAAGTAGTTTGCATCAGTTCACACTCCATGGCTGTTACTGTAAATCCAAAATACTGTGTAGATTCTCAAAGCATCTTACCCACTTCACCACGAAACGGTGCAGGAGAGAACCTTTCATCAAATCAGCTACTTAGAAATCTGTGTTTCTAAAATTTAGTCAACATTGGTCCCAGGGGAATGCTTTTTTAAATGCTCAAGTGATACTTCAGCTGAAGCTCATTATCTTTTATGCTTGCTTGCCTTCACTATTCAACAAAGGTCTAACCACTACATAAATACTTAATGATGAGAGGCTTTCCAGCCACTTATTTCTTACAACCATCTAACAGTTTGCTCCTAGTGCAGCCTAAATTACAAAAACAGAGACTCAAATTTACAGATATTTCCTGCATGGAACCATCTTTAGCAATATACCATTTCATTGCCATTTATACAGGCAAGCTTCATTATATTGCTTTGCTACTTGGAAACAAACAACTAACTAACAAAACCACAAACCCAAACAAATACAAACCCTATATTTTTAGAAACTTTTTTTTTCCTATGATGCTCTCAAGGTTTCCTTTATTTGGTTAATATAAATGGAAGGTCAAGCTCAAATATATTACTTATAAATTATAATATCAACTGAATATCTATAGGACTAGCACTATTATACAGCATTCAGTATCCTAAGTGTATGAAGAAAAATCTTTAGTATGTAATTACTTTCAGAGATGGCAAAATGATCATGTGAGGCCAGGTGATGTCACTTAGATCCTCCTGACTTCTGAAAACAGAACAAAGAGGCACTGAAGTCTACTTCACCTTTTAGGAAAGAAAATATAACTACTTTCAAAGACTCTGGTTTAAAAGAAGCCAAGAGAAAGAGAAACCCAGCTTTTAAGAAAAAAAAAAAAAAAAAAAAAACATTGTATGAGACACATGGAAGGCCCTAGCATCCAGCCCTGTCTCTTCAGGATGTGTACAACTTGAGCTTCATTTCAGGCTGAAATGAATATCACTCTCTGTGTACTCCATAAATACCTGATAATGGACAACGAAGAATAAAACCTTACAGTAACCAAGTTTGCTATAAGCATGGCAGTGATCCAAACTGCTGTGTCCACTTTCAAAGGTACTTTAGGGAAATTATTTCTTGTGCTGGCACAGTGCAATGCAAGAAACGTATCTCAAGTTAAAAATTGGACTATCACAACCCATGCAACACACGTGGTACTACATTTCCATAACTGCACTGCAGTGGCCCTGATCAGTCAAAGTCTGCATCTCACTCAACTCCTGAACTGTTAATGTCTTGTCATTTTATCTTTAACCCGATTATTATCTCAAATTCTGTGGTGACTGCAGAAAACAGACAAGCTGGCTTGGAAACAAATGTCTTCATTTCTATCTCCTCAGTTTATCTTATTTACCCACAAAAAAATGAAAGCAAAGCAAGAATCACAAAGTTTTCCAGGTACTGACCAAACTTTCAGACAAACAACAACCACCCCCAACACCTTCACAGACAACATTCACAGTGTTACACAAATATTTGGTGGAATCTCCACCAAACTTCCTTGTCATCAAACCTCTAATTGGTTATGTGAGGCCATCAGTACAAACACAAAGTCTCCCCTCAGTAAAGCAAGCACCTGCTGTCCGGGATCATCTTGAGGAGTTACTAAGTTGGATGGAGCAACCAGCTAATGAGAAATCAAAGGCAGCAGACACATATCTTTTCCCAGAGGTCAGGACAGCTGACCCAGTCAATTGTCTCCCTCTTTGTCAATGATAATTAGCCCCAGGTTATTTTAAATGATTTAAATAGTGCATCTTTGCTAGCCCAGATGATTTTGATTGAAAAGGGCTAAGTGAACCCTGGCAACACATTCAGCACAGCTGAGAGCATGATAACCTTCATCAGACTGCAGTGGTGAGCAGCTGGGGTTAGTTAGGGTTATAACCTTTTCCACTGGCACAGCTGGATAAAGAACAAATACATTTACATCTGAAAAGACAGATCATCATACTTGAATGAAAAAAATCAATCCTGTGTGCATTCCTGATCTGGTCATCTAATTGCTAGTCAGACATTTATTTTGTGTTGTTTTAAAACAAGATCACAAATGCATCCTAAACTTTTCTCTGTTCCACCTTCCAGTTGCATCTAGCACTTCAACGAATCCAGGAATTCTTTCATGGCTTAAAACTCAAATACAGAACATATGTACTGGTATTGGTAAATAACATTTAGTTTTCTTTCTTCAACAAAGATATGAAATGTAAGCTTTCAAGCATATAGCACGGAGTGTAGAACACTATAATTAAGAACTCTATATTAGGGAAAAAATATTTTTGTGATTTCTCATTAGTGCTCCTTCTTGTGTTACTCAGTTTATATTAGTCTGCTTATTTAACAACTCAATCTCATGGACAATTAAACAATACTCACAGAGGTATACGAATGTCCAACCCAATCAGTTCCACCTTATTAAACTCTTCTTTCATTGTTTTGTTGCATCCTGAATTACACAGTCAATACAGTCTCCTCAACAGGGCTAAACTTCTGAACACAGTTTGGAAATAAAATTTCAAACTTGATAGATTTCATTATCAGATTAACTGTACTTGCTCTTTTATATGCAAAACAAGAGTTTATGCCATTTATGCCAAAAACTTCCATAAACTTTCCTTATTTCTGCAGTGAATCAAGACCTGCAGAACTAGAGCTCCCGAAACCATTGCTGTCACTTCAGATGCTATCAGAGTTTATGGTAAGATACAAACCCAGAGTCTGCCTAGCACCAGCTACAATGACAAAGTTATTTACTACACTTTATGGAGGCACCAATCTTGTTTTCCATATTCCTGCTGAAAACTGGTGACATTCATTATCTTCCCAGTCACCACGGCATGACATGCAAGTCAGCTTGAAAACTGTGTCATAATAGCTCAACAGTAACATAAACATTGATTCTCTCCAAAGGTAACAGCAGAGAGAGACTACAGAAGAAAAACTTTCACTTTCCTTCAGAAAAGCAATTTTTTTTTTAGGTTTTGTCAGTACTATGGCAGACATGGATGCTTTCCTATATATTATTTTGGTATACATTTATTTTCTGAACTAAAAATCTCAGAATAAACTACATAAATATCAAAAAAAAATGTTATTTTAAGTGAAATCTCTTTGGAGATCATAAAAAAAAATAAAAAAACCTAAGAATCACAGAACCACAGAACATTAAAGATTGGAAGGGACCAAAGATCAACTAGTCAAACCCCCCTGCCAGAGCAGGATCACCTAGAGTAGGTCACACAGGAACACATCCTGGTGGGTTTTGAATATCTCTAGACAAGGAGATTCCACAACCTCTCTGGGTAGCCCATTCCAGTGTTTTGTCACTCTCATGGCAAAAAAGTTTTTCCTTATGTTCATGTGGAACTTCCTCTGCTCCAGCTTGCACCCACTGCCCCTTGTCCTATCATTGGGCATCTCTGAGAAGCACCTGGATCCATCCTTCTGACACTCCCCCTTCATATATTTATAAACTATAAGGTCAGAGAAGCCCTGAAGATTTATATTTTCATTGTGACTAAAGGTTTGCATGTTTAAGTTAAAGAAAAACTATACCTAAACTCCTGATGTTCCTTATTTGGGAGAGAATCACCTGAATTTCGAGAATAAGAATCATGCAGCAAAGTGTTGAATTAAGTTCTTTATAACTTATCCTACAATCCTCTTGTTTTGGATAGCAGATGAGTGATCTCTAATTTGTCAAAGGAAAGGGATAACTCTCATATTTTGTTACAGCAGCATACATCAGTGACAGGTCATGCCTCTTTGCAGTAGAGACCTTTAAATGATACTAAATGAAACTATTATATACATACCATATTTCAAGTGTCTGCCAACATTAATGCATTGTTTCAGTAATAACCATGAATCTGCTGTGACATATTTGGGCTATTTCTCTGTGCAGTTATAATAAACTTTTGTCCAAGAGCATTTAAGTCTGTAGCACTCATTATCCTTGTTGTGTGACCTAGAAGGGTCCTTGGTAATCAAAATTCTGACATAGAAGTTCACAGTTCAAATCTGCCTTTCAAGTTGTCCCTTGAGACTACTTGTACTGATCCCAAGTCTTTTTTTGACAGCTGTGTTGAGGTTTCCTGATTATAAATTCCCATCTCCTAATCTTTTCACTGGAAAGGGCAGCTGCAAGTAATGGCAAGTTAATTGCAGCATATGACATAGATTCTAATAAATGCTTTAAAAGACTCAGAAACCCATACTTAAAGAAAAACAATTTGGTGACAATAATTTCAGTGTAAATCTCCAAGTACTCAAGAGGTCTAAGTTGCTCCTAAACATTGCAGTGGGAGACAAAAATTAAAGTATGTTTTATGGGATATAGGTCTCAGTAATTGTCATTGCATGGCAGGGTTTTATGTTACACCAGTGAAAATGAAATTGTTCTACACATAACCTGGCAGCCAACACATAGTTCACTCACTAAAGGAGGTTGACTTATACTAATGACAATCTACTTTTAATACAGTTCAACCTTTTTCTTATCTATATGGTGCAGAATGTTGTGATGTTTAAAATAGAATAGGTTATAACAAGGCAAAATAACAGAAAAATGCTTACCTGTATCAACTATTAACATAATAGCAGAGATACAAACTAACTGCAGCTATTTGGCACTTGCAATTATTTTTAAGCTATGACAACTGTAACACAGACCTGTCACCCATGGCCCTAACTCATGATGAGAAAAATCACATCTTACAAACTAAGAAAATGCAAGAATAGATCAGTAAGTGCATAAAAGAAGAGTGATACATACTTTTAGAGAAGGTGACATTCTAAGGACCAACCCAATGGCCCACCAAGGGGCTATTTATGATGATCCAGTCTGACTTGATCCGTAACATGCTTTAGAGAATGGCCCCCGGTAGTTTATGCATCAACCATACAGCATTTATTTAACGATAGAGAATTCCTCAAGCCTTCACTAAGTTCTATTTCTCTTTGTAGGATCTTGCTACACCATTTCCTGATATATTAAAGAACTCACCTTAAAACTGGTAATTTACTCCCTAAAGAGGAGAAAAACTCTAATCAGATCACCTCTTAACCTTCATTCTGCTAACTACATTGAGATCTTCAGTCTCTGTCTGTGTAAGCATTTTCTGAAATCTCAGATAAATTCTTGCTTCTCCTCTGTTGATCCCATTACAATTACCCAGTCAGAAATACTTCAGATAACTATTTAAGGAAAGGAGCAAACACGGTAAATACGTTTATAGATTATAACATTAATTTTTAGGCTCATATATAGTATCGATACATTCTCTTAATGATTCTAAGCTTTGGAGTAGCACTGTAGGTTTCAGGTCTAATATTGCACCTTCAATTCATACCCATATAGCTCATTAGGGTTTTCTGGGTTGATGTCAAACATGAAAATACACAATGGGCATTGGGTTGCTTTTCAATAAGCAAGAAAAATGTTTAGGATAAGAGTAAAGTTTCCGGGGCTTAAAGCAGTTTGGTTCTTCAGCAAAATTTATACTTTAAATGAATCTTTGTAACCTCTGTAACCTCTGTATAGGTGAGCTAACTCACACTACAACCAAGAGCCAAAAATATAGCAAAATCTGTCAATCCTACTGCCTTCTCAGGTGTCAATGGGCATCCGTGCTTCCTTGTATGACATAAATAAGAAATATATATTATTTTTTTTTCCTTCAAATTTGTGAAAGGAGCACTTCTTGGAAGCTGAAATCCTTATCTTTACCTAACTGCCCTGGAGATTAAAGTCATAGAAGAGGAGCAAAACCTGTGGCAAGTAAGGGTATATTCCTATGTTCTTGTCCCACATAAGTACCCAGAAAACTGACAAGTTGATGACTTGGGTCAGTTTCATGACTCTAGACTATACATCATGCTTCACTTCTCCTCTTTTATACTCATTGCAGTTTAAAAGACACAACAACAAATAAGCAAAACTATCTCACCCCACAGCAGAGCTAGAAAATACAATGTCTTCTTCTCAAATCTTGCAATACAGGGCAAAAGACAGATGATGAACAAAGATATCAGGAGAGTCACAACCCCCCACTGCCCAAGAAAAAGCCACAGAGTTTCAAACTTGGAAGTGAGAAGGATACATAGAAGCATACAGCCTACTCAGAGAATCTCATCTACTTTAGCCCCAAGGGCACCACGGTGTCTATGCTGTGCTGATTCATTTGCGTGCTTGGAGAGATGCAGGACAGTGCAGGTACTGCTGCTCTATTAGGTGCCACAACCCACTGCGATGATTTCATCAGATCTTGTCAAAGATGCATACTCCAGAAAATACACAAAGCTTTTTCTTCCTTATTATGAATTAGAGATAATTTTCATAACAATTTTCTTTCAGATTTTCAAAACTGCTTTCCACTTCAAAATGTTTTACAGTAGCAGAGTACACTCCCCATCACCCTCAAAGTAAAGTTGTTTCTCCTCATGTTGAGGTGAAACCCTCTATGTTCAAGCTTGTACCTGTTGTTTCTTATCTTATTATTGCACACCACCAAAAAGATCTTGGCCCCCGCCACTTGACACCCACCCCTCAGATACTTATAGACATCAATGAGATCCCCTCTCAGTCTTCTCTTCTCAAAGCTAAACAACCCCAGGGATCTTAGTCTCTGTTCATAGGGGAGATGCTCCATCAATGAGATCCCTTCTCAGTCTTCTCTTCTCCAGACTAAATAGCCCCAGAGATCTCAGTCTTTCTTCATAGGGGAGATGCTCAAGTCTCCTAATCGTTCTCGTGGCTCTCTGTTGGACTCTCTCCCTATCTGTCTTGAACTGGGGAGCCAAAACTGGACGCAGTATTCCAAGCATGATCTCACCAGGGTAGAGTCAAAAGGTAGAAGAACCTCCCTGCTGGCCACACTTTTCTTGATGCACCCCAGGTTACCATTGGCTCTCTTGGCCACAAGGGCACATTGCTGTCCCATGGAGAACTTCCTGTCCACTAGGACTCCAAGGTCTTTCTCCATGGAGGTGCTTTGTGTAAAGTTTTCTCTATCATACGATCTAAACAGCATTTAAAAAAAAAATTATAACACTGCTAAGTTTTCAGAGCTGTAGCTCTTTAATAGAAAAAAAGAAAGATTTGTATGTATTTATTTAGATTAAAAAAAAAAAGAGAGAGAGAGAGAGAGAAAAGAAGCCTTTTGAAGGATCTAAACACGTCAGTATGCCATTAATAATGCAATTAGCCATACCTCATTTATGGTCCTATGATTGATTTCAAGGGAACAGGGGAAGAGAAAAAAAGGCCTCAGGACAATAGTGCAGTTACTGAATATCTGTAAATTAGCAATTATTTTTATTAGATGATTAGCAACCAGAAAAGTAGACATGCAAACATTCTAATGGAATAAATCACACTAGCATGTGTTTAAATGGCAGTCATAATATAAGTCAAGAGCACCTGAGGTGTTAAAGCCTTAAAATTGCATATTTTAGCAAAAGAGAAGAATAAGGCTAATGAGTTAGGTGTATATTATTTTTATATGCTTATCATAATCCCTTAGATAGCAAGTTCTAATTTTTTTCAAGGTGTTATAAAAATTGCCAGAATAAGTAGCAGAGTTACCCCTTCAGTTATATCTTCAAATACCAGCAGGACTAATCCTCAGGTAAAACAGCAAAAGCTTAATGCTATCGTATTTAATTTCAAAGGATTTGAACAAAGAAATTATTTTAGATGATTAGATCCCTTCATTTTGAAAGAGAATTTGTAGGGGAAAAATTATCCTTGTTAGAAAAGTCTGTTGTATTTCTTATAAACACCCAGGGAATATTTCCATAAAGATGTGGACATATTAGAGAAATTTGCCTTGCATTCCAGAACTCAACAATTAATAAGTGAGTTGTTGGACACTACACATGAGTTTCTTTGTACTGACCTTGAACAAGGAGTCATTGTGAAGTATCATCACTGCACTTATACTGTTAGTAGTGTAGGAAGACTATGTCCCTCACACTTCATCATGCATCACTGAACTGTAACAAACTCTGACAGGTACAGAGCGTATCTCTAAATATTATGACACTCTGCTAGTGACAGCTGGAAAAGAAAAGCTGGACACAATCATAGTTCTCACATTTACTGGAAAAGATGAGCTGCCATCCATAGCAACCATATTTCAGGAAATACGAACTAGTAAGTTTTAAATACTTTTCAATATCTCATTTCCCGACGTTTTAAAACCCTGGAAAGCATCAGTTACAGTTGCAGAGGCTTTTACTGTCAGCAATTAGTCATTGTGTCTGATGTATAATGTTGTCACAGAAACTATTGCTAGAAAAACAACAAAACCCCTAAAAATCTAAAGCATTTAATAACCTTGCTCACTTACATGACAACTCATGGCAAAGGTCATTTGTGAAAGCAATAATATTTGCATAACAATTGCATAAGAGGAAGCAAGCTTAGAATGTCATGGAAGTATTTCAAGAGAACTGGAACAGGCTGCCCAGGGGGGTTGTGGAGTCTCCTTCTCTAGAGACTGTCAAAACCCACCTGGATGTGTTCTTGTGAGGACTATTCTAGGCGATCCTGCTTTGGCAGGGGGTTGGACCTGATGATCTCTTGAGATCCCTTCCAACCTCTGATATACTCTGATACCTGTGATACACTTTCTGCAAATTGAGCTTTCTCATTCATCTTAAGAATTTCTTTAAGTAACTTCATTAAATACTCTATTTAAAATCAGAAAATTACATTCAAGTGCTGCACCTCACCCAGATGACAAATACACAAAGGAGGACTGTACCAACACTAACTTTATGATCCCTCTTTAATTCTTTTGATGAATTTTGCATTTAACGGAAAGGATAAAGTGCTGACAAACATATATGCTGTGAGGTGCACAGCTACCTGCTCTTCTGTAGTTTAACACAGGCCCAGTTCAGCTTTGGTACCCAAGGAAATACTTTACTCTTTGGACAAAATAACATGAGAATCCAAGAAACTATAACTTCTCTAACCAAGTATGTGCTATATATAAATATAAATAACATACAAAAATGTGTTCAACTCAAAACTCTCAACAAGTTTGTGGGTCAAAATATAGAGCATGGCCTTCATGAATAAGAATATTTTCTCCTGAAAATGATTATAAATCCACAATTTTATCCAGGAAACAATTGCAATATGCATACTGCATATGCATCTATGGAATACAATATTAAATACTCCCAGGAATATACTAGCACTCTGGAGCAAATCACATTTTTAATCAATACAAAATGAGAAATGAGCACTCAATAGGCTTCTGTTTATGCTTGTTAATTGTAAATACATTTGTGCACATAAGTAGATACACATACAAATATATTCAGAAGTGATAGTAATTATGATTTAACTGCTTTTTGCAGCACCAGAAACTGATTGGTTGTTTAATATTGTTGGCTAATTGTATTGTAAAATTAGATTAGAACTATTTGGATTAATAAATTTAATCTCAGAAAATGTGCAGCATACATGTGACTACAAATACTTCTGTTCCATCTTACCTCAACATGAGGAGAAACTTCTTTCCAGTGAGGGTGACAGAGCACTGGAACAGGCTCCCCAGGAGGGTTGTGGAGTCTCCTCTGGAGACTTTCAAAACCCATCTGGATGTGTTCCTGTGCAGATTACCCTAAGTGATCCTGCTCTGGCAGGGAGGTTGGACCTGATGATCTCTTGAGGTCCCTTCCAACCTCTGTGATACTGTGATACCTACAATGCCTTCCTGTAATTTATAACTATATTATACTAAACATTTTTCCAAAACGTTACACATTTGATGCTTCATTCAAGTTTACTTTGCTCAGAAGTTTCTCCAAAAACTTCTTTAGGGATACTTTTTGCTATATTCTATGAAATATTTTGAAAAAGAAGGAAAACCAAATAAAAACAAACAAACAAAATCCCAACTCATAATATAACTGCTTCAGTTGTTCCTTTGATTATTTTTTTAATATAAAAATGAGATGCATGTCCTGAATGTTGAAATTTAATTTTTTGGCACACTCTTTACTCAAGAGAAGTTGAAGCTAAACGATTCAAACTCAAATCTGACTTGATGATTTTTCCAAGAATGGCAAAAAATCTCCTTTGAAGGAAATCAGTTTGGTTTTATTAACTTAGGATAATTACAAGCCAGCACACCAGAATACATTGACTGTATATTTCCTATTACTTTGGGTATTGTGATGCTTTCACTTATATCTATTTAAAAGGCTGATCTGGATGCAAGAAAAGAAAAAGTGGATGGTTCATTTGATGTCTTCAGGAAAAAAGAAAAAAAAGGATGTCTTAAGGGACATTTATCAGGAATGCATAATCTCAGGTTTCCTGAACATCCATTTCATTTCATCTGGTTTTCCCTCTTTTGCAGTTTTTCCATTAAGCCTTCCCTAATTCTTGGTAAATTAAGTGGGAAGGGGAGTAATAATAAAGAAACATGGAGACAAATAAATTAAATGTACAGTAGAGACATCTGACAAAGTCAATATCGAATCATTTGCAAGACCCTTCCTTTTCTTTAAGATTGTAATTCTGAAGCTGAAATTCCTAACACAGGGTTTTCGAAAGTGTTTGTAATCCATCACCTTGAACAAATAGAGGTAGCTTAAAGTAAAAGAGAAGTGTAGAACAGTAACAGAGTGGAAAAGGATAGGAGGAGGTTAATATGTGGTACAGTAACCTTACAAGGAAATTAGGTTCAGTAGATACTTTTACTTGAACTTGCTCACTGTATGTGCCATTTCATCTACAACTTATTACTATTGCACCTCTGTCCTCACCTGTAAAACAATGAAACCTACCTCCTGCTCTAAAGTGCTTTCAGTCTTGTGGTTTTAAAGTTCTGAAAGAAATGTTAACCACTGAATCAAGAAGAGATAATGAACTATATACCACACAGTTAAAAACTTGGATTTTTTAATTGCTTATTTACCTTTCCTATATTGAGGAAACATTATATGAGAAATCTACAAACTTGAGTGAATTCACAATTGTTCAACAAACAGTATCAGAACATCAACAGAGTTTTGTTTTTTTTTTTTTCAGACTCCATATGATAAATCTACTTGCTTGGCTGCTTGGTCTGTAACAACGTTCTTAGCAATTAGATGGCCATATTCTCTTTAAGCAGATGGAACAGAGCTTAATGATACTTGAAAGTGCCACATTAAAGATTTTTTACAGTGACCACTTTTTTTTCTTCACTTAGTGCAGTGGAAAATGGAGTTTGACAGATATGACAGGTGATCTGAGGTTCATTTGAAAGCTGCAGTTAGTATTTTGTGCGCTTGGGTTTTACCTCTAAGTGCTTCTTC